>NC_132987.1:82965000-83590000 GCF_048564905.1 Vicugna pacos | reverse complement strand
AGACTGTAAATTCATCCAGAAGCCTGATGATATCATAAACCGTGAGAGGCCAATGTCCTCCAGCAGCATCAGAAACTTCCCAGTTTGATTTAGCGCTGGTAATCCATTTTATTCCTCTCCATTAGTTATTACAATAATAACAGATTGGCGACACAGCCCCATTTTCTGCCTTTAGTGCTGTCTGCTGCTGGGCACAGCTGCTCCCAGTCATTCTTTCCAGTGTAAATAATGGTTCATGTTTCCGTAGGCTGTCGCGAGATGTTTCTGTGCTTGTGAAATGAGCCCATGTCACCACCCTGTTGGGGAAGATTGAAGGTATGGGTGAAGCCAAGGAACTACCTAAGAAAGCCAGAGCTGAACCCCTCCCCAAGAGGTGCTTTTTGCTCTGGAGGACATTTAGATTGACTTTAGGTTAATGTTAATGATGTGAATTTTCTAAAGTGTGGAGCAAGAAAATTCTGTCACTTGCATCTGTCTGATGCAGGCCTGTTACTTTGGAACTTTTTCTTTCATGTTAGATGTAAGTAACTCCTTTGTTTTGAGAGGGTATGTTACAAGGCAGTAAACACTTCAGCAAAGAGCATCTTTTGATCTTCACGCCTTTGGCAATAAAAGCTGAGAGCCAGAAATAGGCCAAAGAATTTGGGGCAGAAACCGCTGAAAGCTTCCCTTTTATCTAGTCACAAAATTAGGTGTAGAACTGTAGGAATAATGGATGGAATAACAATTATTAAGAAAGTTGAAGGGCAAAATGAAGCCACCTGAATGATAGCTGAAGTTTGGATTTAGAAATCTGTTTTAGAACTCAGTGAATTGCTTAAGAATTTAGGAAAATTATCTAGACATCGCATAAAGGAAATAAATAAAGATGTTTTCTGTTTCTCTTTCTCTCTTCCTTTGATCTCTGTAGGCATTAATGGGTTTGTTAATAAATTTTAAATACTGGTTTGAGATACCATTTTTAATAAGAGTTCAATAGGTAGACACTCATTTTTGTGTGTGTGCAAATTATGTTTTAAAAACTGGTCTGTTTCTACAAATCCCATTACAATATGATTATTAACTCAGTCTCCTTCTAAATGTTAAACCATGTATTCATAAAAACAGAAATCCAAAATATGCAGGTATGAATACATATGCAAATTTTCCTTTTTATCTTATTTTGACATTTTAAATTGTATCACTGTATCTTGGCAGACATCTAATGTCGACTTTATTATATGGAATTTATCAATATCTGCCCTTCAGGCCTTACAGAATTCATACTCTCATCCTGTACATAATAGACTGAAAATCAAAACCCTACCATGGTAAGGGGAATAATGAACACACTACACACTTGATGACAGAAAAATAGACTTGCACTTAAACCTCTTTTTAAGGACACGTCTTTCCCAGTTTCAGTAGCAGTGAGGATGGCAGATATTGGGGATGCAGGTATCCTGTCAGATGTTCAGTACTTCTTTTCCTAGGCCTGGTTTTGAGGTCTGGGGTGGAGGTAGGGGGCAGATTCGTTCAAAGTTTAGCTGTCCTTGACTGATAGTATATAACTGATAAATAACTTTTAAAAGAGCCTGTGTAGTTTCTCATTTTATTTTGTCCCACTGTTTCTTATAGTCTGCAGTTCCAAATATCTGCCTGAATTGCTCTGTGATAAAAGGAAATCTGAGACTATGTTCCATATTCCTCCCAAGCTTTAAGACCAACCAAGAAAGCTCTGTGAATATTTTTCAGAGACAGATTAGGGGGCTGTGCTCCATCTTAATGGCCTTTTAATTTGAAAGTTAAATTCAGTCCTTCTAATTGCTTGTAGGTATTGGACAATATGAATATTTCCATTGGATAATATGGAGAGGACAATTTATCATTGAAAGCCTTGTCGTTTTTATCTTAGCTGAATCGAGTGCCAGTATATACAGTTTGTGCTTTCAAGCACAGGTTGATTTATTACGGTGTGGACCTGCAGTTTTTAGAGGGCTTCATTAAACTGAATTTTTTGGTAACTTTAGTAAAGCCTCTTTTTTACCTTGTTGACTTTAAAGTCATCACAGTCAGGTCATACAAGTTAGAAACAAGAATAAAAACCCAAATTTGGAGGGAAGAGCCTACTTATGATATTCAATAAAAATTCATTCAATTTTATTCAACTAAGGGTCATAATTCAGCCCGCAGGAACCAAGATGAACTACTAACTGCATGAAGTGAGCTTCAAGGAGATAATGAATATTTCAATGTTCTCTTTCATACTTCTGAGTATGAGCTCTGGTGTCTGCCACGTGTTCGTGGATTCAGCACCTCCACTTCCCAACTCTGTGAACGTGGCATGTTGCTGGCCTTTTTTGCATTTGCAAAACCAGAAAATGGCAGCATGCTCACAGGTTTGTTAAGATGAGTTCACGAGATAAGAATAATGATCAGGAATTACAATTAATAATATTGAGTGTCTGCTAATGTTCCAAGAACTGTGCTGAACATCTTAGATGTTCTTGGTTAAATCAATGAAGCATCCTTCACACAACAGGCATTCAGCTTCTACCTACTTCAGCTCTTCCCTACCCCAAGTTTACCATATTCCTTAGGTGGAAGGGATTTTGCTTATTTGTTCTTGTATTCTCCCATTCATTTGCACATCTATTCATCAGATACATAATGAACTCCATCTGGTTCCAGGAACTATTCTAAGTGCTGGAAATATAGCAGTGAATGACCAAGAGAGACAAAGTCCTTGCTGCCATACATTCTAGCACAGGAGACTAACAGTAGACAGATAAATAAAATGTTGTATGTCATGTAATAAGTTCTATGAAAAAAATTAAGTGGGGTAAGCAGATAGAAACTGCTGTACCAGGAGACTTGGAGGAAGAAGAGAGTTCTGTTTCATACGGTATAATCTAGGGAAGGAGACATTTCAGCAATCCTGAGTACCAAAGTCATTCCAAAAGTGACATTCTTACTAAGATGTGGAAGTCAAATACGCAGTGAATTGTAGAAAGAAAGTTTCAGAAAATCAATAGCATACGTTATTGCGTATTTTCCTGGGCTAGCAAGCAAACAGTAATACAGTGTCTCTTTTAATAGGTATAGAGCACTTAGAAAATAGAGTATAGTAAGGCTGTGTAAGTGTGTGCTGCTGTTATAGGGGAGTAAAAAGATACTATGACCTACATACACTACTCATTCCAGCTTGTGACTAAATAATAATTATCCAGAAATTATGCATATAGAATAGAATTGGATGGTAATGTGGTATTGTCTGTTTATTGGATGTTTTCAGTAAACATGCCATGCCCCAAACAAATATATAGACACCATGAACTTGAGAACAGTAATTTCTCAGGTAATCCAGATTATTCTTGCTGGATCTAGGCTTGACTGCAGGAACAGTCTCAGCCCAATGATTTTCTTTCAGCACTTCAAGATATCACTTGATTGTCTTCTGTCTTACATAGTTTGTGGCAAGAAGCTTGCTACAACTCTTATCTTTGTTTCCCCTATATACTATCTTTTCTTCATCTCTTCTGGCTGCCTTCAAGGTTTCTTCTTTATTTTTGATTTTCAGTGGTTGGAATATATGATTTTGTAGTTGTTATTTATTTATTTTATATTCGTTGTTTATTATCCTACTCAGAGTTCTCTAGGTTTCTTGGACCTGTGGTTTAATGTCTTTAATTATTTTTGGAAAATTTTTGACCATTTTCTTCTGTCTTGTTCTCTCCTGTTTAGAGATTTTCTCTGATTTCCCACCCTGCCCCCATCTTTCTCATGAGTACCTAGTAGAGAGTGAGTTTGAATGCCCCTGTGATTGCAGCTTCCAGGAGTCCTGTACTTTCACTCTAGGTTATAATTGTCCTTTAGCAATTTCTTAAATATTTAGCTGAATTCTTCCAAACTGTTTGTAGTGCCTAATGTCTCTTGCTCTGTGTTCTACCACAAGTGAGCCAGTCTACAAGTTCCAGATTTCCTTGGAGGAACCTGTCCCTTCTTGGATTTCAGGATGTTTACCCTGTGACCTAAGCTCTCTGTACTCAATTAATGTTTTTGTATTTTATTCTACTTTTTCTTCTTTTTAGGATGAGTGTGACATTCTCTCCAGCTTTCTATATGCTAGGTGTAATCAGAATTCTAGCCCAGTGGTTTTTAAATTGTTCTACAGATGTGCTTTAGGAGTTCTACAAACATGTGATTCAAATTTTATTTTATAAATATTTTAACTGTCTAAAAATTGTCATAAAATAAATCACACTACAATGTCTTATATACCAGAGTTACATTGGAGAACTACCAACTTAAATAACTATGTTGCTCTGTTAACTGTTTTTTTTCAGACCTCATGAAATCTGCTACCACTTCACACTGTCTTTGAACTTCTAGTACCCATGGCATTGATTAAGAAGGGTGTGGCTCTGCATATCCCAATTCAGCCCTGTGCCTGTCTACACGTGTAAAATTGCAAAAGCAGGGTTCAGTATTGCAAGCATATATACATAGCAGTCAGTTAAATGCCAAGCAGTGTCAATGACACCTGTCTTCTCTGCACACCAGTTAGTTAGGCAGGAACAAGTGAATAAACCATATGCTGCATCATGACTTTGTTATGGCACATATTGGTTTTTTCTTGATTTATTATAAGGAATGTAAGTAGTTTTAGAATATTTCTAATAATTCAAATATCTTGCTGTTCCTGTTTCAAGTCTTTGGATAGATTTCATTTGAAGACTTAAAAACAAAAAACCTTTTGAAACTACTTACCTGTGTAAATCAAAATTTTCTTGACACTGTGCAACTAAAATGAAATACAGAAGTAAGTATGCTGGAGGTTGAGGATAATTAAAGTATGTAACTGTCATCTCCCAAATCATACATTTTCATGTCAAAATGTCCTTGTTGTGAACACTAATTAACCTAAAACTACATCATACATTTAAATGTAGGAGATATTTTCTTAGATTAAAACTGCTTTTATCTGTTTCTTCATTGGGGGTCCTCATAATACTTGGTTTTCAAGAAATAATTCCATTGCCAAAATATGCGTACCCCCACTGTAGCCCACAAGATAAATTTAATTTTCACTGATTTGGAGGAAAAAATAATAATATTGGCAAACACTTAAATAGAATTTACAGTGAGTCACATACTTTTATAAGCATTTTACGTATATATTATTTAATTTAATCTTTGTATCAACCCTATGAAGTCAGTACTGTTGTCATCCGTATTATCAGATGAGGGAAACGGACACATGGTATATGTGAGAGAACACAGCTAGAAAGAAGCAGGCCCAGGACTCAGACTTAGGCAGGCTGGCTGCAGACTGTGGGTTTCAAACCGTTAGCTGTGAACTATACTGGTAAGCAGAATGTTAAAGAGGAAGTCTGAATTCAGTATGAGATTTTACTTCATTTTCCTACATAATGTTATGTTTGTGTCTCTCTCTCTTTCTCTCTGTCTCTGTATCTCAATTTCTCTCTTTTTTCTAGCTGTATTTCCTTTTTTCCACTTGTATATTCAGTGGTAATTGTGTTAATTACCCTTCTGGATGCAGTAAGACCTAATAAGTTAATTTTTTAATTTTATTTTATGCCTTAGGGGTTGGAAAGTAAAGGCCAAATGACTGCAGCATAATAGTTGAAAGCAGCTGGGTTTTGGTCTGTTCTTTTTCCTTTTTTTCTGAGTAAATTTAAGATATTGTATATATCAACAGAGTCTTATTCATTCCACTACCTCAGCTTGCTACTGTGGATGTTTTCATTCCTTCTTCATTGAACATATTCTCACTGAACATTCACTAGGTGCCAGAGGCATTGAGCGTCAAGGACTGGAAAATTAAGTAGCTTAAGACATGTTCCTTTACTTGTAGGCATATTTTGCCCAGGTCATGGGTCTTGGTGCTCACAGTTGAGGCATTGTGTGTGCTTATTAAGTGACAGTCAAAATCTTTGCTGTGGAAGAAAAGTCCCTAAGGAATATTATTTAATTTTAATGGCTATAGTTTTGGGGTTGGGCTTTTTTTTAATGGAAAAGTAATACTTCTAGAAGGAAGAAATTAAGGAAAGTGCTTTAAAAAAAAAAAAAAAAGTCAAGGAGCATTTCAGAAAAACCAAGTCACTGAGAATCATATTAAATCAAACTGTGGATGACTGGGACTTGAAAGGACTTTAGAAATATGCCTATCAGTTTTATTTTTGCTAAACATGGTCGAATGGAAAGAAGGGGAAACCACACTGTATCTAATGCTGTCACGTATTCTCTTTGTAGTTCAAAACATCTTCATTTTGAAAATCAACTGGTAGTTTATATTCAATATAAAACATCACAGAGTAGTCAAAAATGGACACTTTTGCAGAAAACTGTATTTTGTGTAAAGCACATTTGAAATCTTAGGAGACTGGATTTATAAGCTTGAAGTTCATATGGGTTAGATGATAATGTTAAAGATGAATATGTACTTAGAGAAACCAAATTTCTTTCAAAGACTGTCCCTTATTATTTGGTATATACAGCACAAATTGAAGATACTCTACACATTTTTAAGAAACTTCATTCATAATTTGACATTTTCTTTCCCCTGTAGAGAATGCCTCTTTGTTGACCAACATTTTCTATAGGAAATTTTTGCTGAAATTTTTCTCCAAATAATGATAAAGAAACCTAGGTGTATTGTGAAACTTTGTTAAATTAATTTTTTTAAATTGAGTATTTTTATGATTGTGTGATTTGTTACCATAGAGTGGTTTAGGATTACTTGTGCTAAATACTAAAACCTGAGTTAGTTTTAGATAAGAGCAGTTTATATAGGATCTATTATTTCTTTTTTTTCTTTAAGTGGTGGTACTGGGGATTGAACCTAGGATCTCATGCATGCTAAGCATGCTCTCTACCACTGAGTTATACCCTCCCTAGAATCTATTATTTCTGGTGGGCTTCTCCTAAAAGTCATTTTCTAATTAAATGTTTAGCTGAAGAACATAACAAAAGTTATCCTGATGAGTTTTCAGATGAGGTGGGACCAGCAGAAGTTGGCATGACAATGACAACCTGAGTCCAGGGTAGCCAGAGACTGGACCTTTTGATTTGAGATTAAATGTTTACCAGACGCTCCGCATCAACCAACCCCAGTCAAGAAATGCCAAGAGAGATAGTTAAATGTTGAGATTTGCCGCTATTTCTTGTCTTCTGGAAAGATAAAACAGCATGAGCACTGGCATGGAGGGGTAAAGCAACCTAGTGTGAACTGTACAGTTTCATAATAAGGAACATAGGCTAGATGAGCAGGTAGGCAGTATAGCGTGAAAAGAAAGTATGCCACACAATGCAGCTGACCATCCCTAAGATAGTGGGAGGCCAGGGAAGAGGTTTAAACAAGGAAATAGCATTAATGGCTTCTTCACATTTTGGAAAGGTCATTCTAGCAGCTAAGTGGAGGATGATTTAGGACAGTAAAGAATTAGATCCAGGGCAAGGGAAGCAAATTAAAGGTATATTCCAATGGTTCAGCATGATACTATGACAGTCTATAAGCAGTAGAAGTGGAGTCAGGAAGTAGATGGATTTAGAATGAGAGATGTCAAAAGAAGATAATAAATATACCTGTATGATTTGTTTTCATGGGATTTTTCCCTTAAAAGAAATGAAATTCTTTGGTGTCTACATGAAATACATTTCAATGACAACATGAAATAGTTGATTTTAGAATAGAAATCCTAAAATTCACATCACAAATAGCATAATATTTTAACTAAGCTTATTTAACTTTCAGATTTTATCAGAAAAATAATAGAATGGAATCTTCTGATTGGAGCGCGACACTGCTGAGATCAGAACTGTTGGGTGGGGTTCTTTGTGAAACAGTTAACTTACTTTGTTTGATGGATCCTAGCTAGTCATTTACAAATGTGGATGGAAGAAGAGAAATCCATTACCATCACTAGGAAATCAGTTTAAAGCACATAATATTCAAATATATATCATTAACAAAAAAATACCTTTAATTTGCAAGAAAAATAAAAATAAGCCAGAATTTCCTTGTGCAAATTATTATGTCAGCTGGACCTCTTGAAGATTAATATTCTGTTTTGAAGCCTCTCATAATTCCACCTACAGTCATCCTTTACATAAAATAAGAAATGGACATTTGAAAAGAAAACATTTTTTCAAGCCCTACCTCTGGAAAATATTAGAAATAAATTCTTTATAGTAAAGCATTTACAAT
This sequence comes from Vicugna pacos, assembly GCF_048564905.1. NCBI lineage: Eukaryota > Metazoa > Chordata > Mammalia > Artiodactyla > Camelidae > Vicugna > Vicugna pacos. The sequence continues at coordinate 83,581,791 of NC_132987.1, read as the reverse complement.
TTGTTTACTCAGAGTAGTATGTAAATATAAAATATCCCCTTCAATAATTCCCTCTACTAACCAAATTCATCAGAATGGAAAGATTCTAATGATGTTATATCATGTTCTCTTTTCTAATAGGATAATTTCTGTGTGGGAACTAAAGTTCAAGATAATGAGCTAACATTAGAGTCAGTTGAGTTGTTCATAAGCAGAAATGGTTTGTTTTTTCTTTCCCTGTTTTTGTTTTTAAGCTCAGTCTCATGGGAAACAGGAGAAAATTCTTTCTTCATGAAAATTCCACTTGAAGATGGTAATGTTTTAAAAAGGGAAAGATTAAGCCTGTCATTGGATGTGTTAAAACATCATCTATACACATCAATACAAAACTAATTAATTAAAATATTATTGGCTTTTTAATTCTTGTAATTAACGTTAATGGAACAATGATGATTTCCATAGCACTACTGCTGTGGGGACATTAAGATGAATAAGACTTGGTCCCTCCTAGCCCTGAAAGAGGCCGTAGTTTAGTTGGAAGACAAATTCACCAATAGCTATAATATAAGGTTGAATTTGTCTAGTGCCTGAGAAAAACAAATAGAAAGTATTATAAAGGGTAAGGTAGTAAACTCATTTTTGGTTGAGGGAATCCAGAACATTATCCTGAAGAACTTGACATTGGAAGTTGGACCTGAAAGGATGGGAAGGAAGTATTAAAGCAGCATTGGAGGAAACGGAATTCTGATCCAAGATTACTTACAAGTTGGAAAGCAGAGATGATGTCATAGAGGTGATGAGAAGCTGACGTCAGATGAAGCAGTAAGGATAGCAAAGTGAGACTTACACTACTTTATAGCTGCCTTTGGAAGGCTTTGGAGTTTATTGGGCACTCAGAGCAAGTTTAGCTAAAAAGTTAGAGTCTAGGAGCTAGAGACAAATTGCCTGGGTTTGAGACTTGGGTCTACTAAATCTTAGCTGTATGATTTTGGACAAGTTACTTAACCTCTCTGTGTCTCAGCTTGCTCATGCATGATATCTGAAACTCATGCATCAGATGTTTTGAAATTCAGAATTTTTTAAAAAGATTATATCATATAGTATTAGATGTTAGATAATTTCCCCCAAAAGGTCTCAAGCAGTACCTCATAACCAACATATTTGTATTTCCACAGCAGACTTATGGGATTTATAAGTCGAATAAAAATGATACATACCCTTATATGCATTCAGTTCAAATTTTATCTAAATAAATCTGTTACAGATTTATGAAAAATTGCTGGCTTTCAGTGCTTTTTATATCTGAGAATTATGGATGAGGGATTGGGGATGTTGTAGTACTATTCTCGTAAGATTGTTGTAAGACTCAAATGGAACAATATATTGGTAGTGTTCGCACCCTGCCTGGCACTGTTACTGTTTCTGCATTTTTAGTTACAAGTGGCATGAGAGAGTAAGTGACATTTCCAAGGTCTCTAGCTTTCAGCACGTAGTTGAAAGCATTCAATACTGGTGAAGTACTATGTTTGCTGGACAGTTGTGACCCTTCCAACCAAATAAAGCATAATGAAGGCATGAACTTTGCCAAAACAGTGAGAACACAAAGATACTGGGCTTGCTATGGAGATACAAGGGTGAGGGAGGAGACAGAGAGGACCCCAGGTTTGAGAACAAATGACCTCTTGCATTTGTGTGGGTACAGACTCCTCACACTGTCAAAGCATTGTCCCATGCTTTGCTTTGGTGAGCCTCACAAGCACCCTGTGCTGGTTTGTGGTACTTGTAGTTTTTGACACCTGACCCTCGTCCTTTCACACCTCCATACATTTAACCATGCTGCCTCTGCTGCCCCAACCCTAACTCTGCCTCTAGCCTCAAACTCCTACTTAATCCTCAGGACTAAGCTTGAAAGTTACCTCTTCAGTGAAGCCTTCTTTGAATGATTTAGGAAATGTCAAACCCTCCTTCCTCCATCCAGGCTTCTATGGCACCTGTATCTGTCACAGCCTTTGGATGTTTCTCCAGTTCCTTGTCTGTGTGTTCTATCTCTCCAGCCATTCCCATTAGCATTCCCAGCACCCTCAATGATACATAATTGGTATTTAATACAGATTTAATGAACATATGAATCCACACTTTACAAGTGAAAAAGTCAGAGTATTTCAATAACTTGTCCAACATTGTGCAATTTAGTTGTAATTGGGGTTTAAACTAGATTTGCCTGATTCTATAGTCCATGTTATTTTCTCATCTTCACCTAAAGGAGGAAAAATTGTGGACAGATATTTATTCATACATGTACAGGTGTAAATATTGGTGAGAGTACATGAGGGGATGTACAAAGCCAAGTATAATGTTTTTTGTATTGTACTTTTCTGACAAATACAATATGCTCTTTTAGTCATTTATAAATATACATAAATAGAAGTTTATACTTTGTGAGTTGTTAAATAGTCTTGTTTCTGTAAATCTAATATGATTATTAGTTTAAAACAGTAAAACAATATAGAGAAATTGAAAGAATTTGATAAAAAAAAAAAACACCCAAGATCTACTAACCCAGAAATAACCTCATAAGATTTTAGTGAGCTTCACTTTAGATACTTCTCCGTGAATAAAGACCTATGTTTATAATTTGCATAAGTGGGATATGATGCTATTTCTAGAAATAAAACAGATGGTGACTTTTACCTTCAGTATATTTTTATCAGAATTCTCTTCTCTTAAAAAACCTCAGACATGCCAGGTGTATTCCCACTTCTGAACCGATTGGTTCACACTCTGCCTAGAATGCTGTCACTTAGAGCCACTAAGCTAACATTCTAGACTCCCTCCAGCTTTGCTCACAGCTGGTCTTTTTGGTGAGGTCAGCCTGATCAATCCACCCCTACACTTCCAGACCTTTCTTAGACTGCTCTTCTCTTCCTTTTTTCCCCGCAATTCTTAATACCTTCTTACCTGCAATATCATTTGCTTGCTTATTATATTATTGTTTGCTTCTCTCCTTAGAAAATCAGTTCCATAGAAGTAGAGGTTTTATCTCTTCATTCAGTGACATATCTCTTTTGTCTCTTGTAAATGTTTTTCATGATGTGCAAAGATATATATGAAGCACCTTGAGCAGTGCCTATCACGTAGGCATTCAGTAGATATTTGATGAATGAATGAAAATACTACAAGAACAAAGAGTTCTGAATACAGCTTTAGAGTTGGTTATTTGAGGCTCTCTCATCCCCTTATTTGGTAAATTTATATGAACTAATAAATTCTTTAGTATTTAGTGAGCTCAGTAATTAATTAGAGCTACAGATATCTTCAGTTTTTACTGCAAAGACAACTGAATAACCCTGGCTATTCCTATATATTTCTGAACCTGCTACTATCAGAAGATTGTTACATAGAAACTAAAGTGTTTGACTGAGAATATGTGAAATATATTTCATATCTGAGTATATAGTATGCTGTACTAAAATGCCTCATAGATAATTAAGGCTTTTGTTTTGTGGACATTTCATTCTTTCTAGAATCCAGAACACTGCATATTTTATCAGAAGTCAGAGATGAGTGCTCAGGCCAGTGATATATAAGAGAAATTCATTCTCCATATTTTATTCTAGTACTACTTGATATTTGTTGTCTAGTTGGAAAGATTCTTATTCCTATGAAGACATAAAAATTGGGGTAGAACTCCATAGAAATATTTTGACGTATGTACTTTTGTATATGTTATTTGATGATAGTATATGTAAGTTCACATCTTCCCTTTTCTTTGTTGTGCCATGATCTCTTTTCTTATGCCAGTCATGCTCATTATACATTTCTCAGCCACCACTTTAATCTGAGGCTGTGTGTTTATGAGTGAATGCAAATTTTTGTTCAGGTAATTTTTTAAATTATTTTTGAATTGTTTAATCAGGAACTAACAAGACCACTGTTCATTTGTATTACTCTGTTAATGCCATATGTAATATTTCATAGAGAGATCCTCGTTATTTCAAAAATGTGCATATGAAATTCGTGATGACAATTGAACAGCACAACCCTATGAAGTGGTAATTTATACAGCAATAAAAAATAAATAGATCAATGTAATGTGGGCTTGCAGCTGAAGGCAGCTGTGTTAAGCATATTTTTTAGTCACTTACATCAAAGTAATGCACACAGTACTGAACAAGAATGTGTAGGGCGGACTTCTTTGAAGTACCCCCATTTTAGCTGTGCTTTTTCTACCCACTCTATGAATATAAGGGAATTCATTGTTCTGTGTCCATCAGGAATGATAAACACAATAGTGAACTTATCAAAAATGCCTTTTAGAGGGTTCAAAACCTTTTTACAGCAATTATCTCACTTGCCTTTAGAGCCTTTTTAAAAGAATTTCTCAAGGACATTTTTCTCTAATTTCTCTGAATTATGAAGTAGCCAAGAAAGATTTCTCTAGCATTGATGTAGAGAAATTCAAGCAGCCCACTGTCACCTAGAATCTCTATTCCCAACTGTTCAAGCTAATATTCCGTATGACTTTATACTAGTTACCGAGAAAAGTAAAATCAGAGGATGAAAGTAAAGGAGAATAGACAATCTGGTGGAGCAATTTCAGAATGTAGCACAACTTGCCAAAAGAAGTAAGAAGATGGATTTGGTCACAACAGGCTGGGAGAAGGCCAGGAGGGGAAAAAATCCTATACTACATGATGTAAATCAGTTACCTAACAGGTTTTCTTTTATTGTTTTGTTGCTTAATCTCTTGATTTCTGTGATATGTTAATCAGAATGTAAAAGGGATGTGTGTGTTTGTGTGTATATGTGTATTGTATTCAGGTATAAAGCACAGGGTAATGTTAAACTGAGTTCTACCAAATGTTCAGGTATGGTATAACTGATCCATATTTTTGAAAGTACATCACAAATTGGCTTAAGCAGATTTTTTTTTAAGTGAAATTGGAATGTGATTGTTTTGGAGCCAAAAATGCATTCTTTGAGTGCAATTTTACTAGTAGCAATTCATTTATTTATTATGTAGGATGTCTTGTCAAACCAAATTAGAGGTTGTATTTTGTCTTCTCCACGAGTAATCTAGAGCCAGGAATGAAAACCACATAATATATTTTTAAGATTAAACCATTTATTACTGATAGATAATGGCAGAGCAGAAACAGAAGGCACCAGTTAGTCTGCATTAGCTCATGAGCCCTGGATAACTTTTTTGTGAACTCCGAAGGTTTGTGAAATTCTATTACTTGCATTAACTTTCTGATAAATTTCTGATGTGGTCAGTTGTCCTCTATCACTGGTCACTGCAAGTCATTCTGCACCCTGCCAAGGGGTTTCTATTCTCAGAGGATCTTTGCCAAGAATTTCCCCCTTTGGGTGCATTTTAGAAAGAATGAGTACCTTTGCCAAATAAACTCAGCCTCCTCTCTGGCCAACCATTTTAACCACTATGGGAGAAGTATCCCAGTGTGTAGAAAGGAAAGAGTTGTATAGTAGTAACAGAAAAACCTAATTTTTACTCAGAATCCTTCCTGATTGAGAAGCTAAGTTAAAATCAAGAATCCTATATACAGCTGATATTTGTTGAGAATAGTCTGTGTTGCCAAATACCAGCCCAAGGTGCAGTGTACAGAATAAAAGCTGAAATAGTCCTTTAATCCTATGCACATATGAAATAATGCATTTAGATCTGGGTGCCATATCCCCTAAAGATATATTAACAAACAAATGACCACAATGATAAGGGATTTGTACAACCAAGATTCCAGAGTTAAATAAACTGAGGATTTTGCTCTTGGAAGAAAGGATTTAGTGGGAACAAGGTAAATCTTGTTAAATATAAATATTTAAAGGGTTTGCCATGAGAATGGTATAGGGGTGGGAGTGCAGGGCATATGTAGTTAGAAGTAGCATGTTTGATATGTCTTTTTCTTTATAAAGCATAAACTGTCAAAATTAAAGCTCAGTAAAACTTGAGTTAATTGGAGTAGAGAGAGAATTGAGTGAAAAATCCTAATGGAGGTCATAGTTTATTTTTAAAATGTTGAGAAACATTGCTTTTGAACATTTAAAGAGCTCCAAAAATGGAATTGGTTGTCTAGTAAGATAATAAGTCTCAGGAAAGTAAGCTAGCCAGTGGTTTTAAAAATAAGTCTGAAATTTCTCTTCAACCTCCTGAGTTTCTTTTATAATCATAAGAAAAGCTTTGTTTCAGAGGCCACTTCTAAAGTCCTATTGCATAAATCCATGAAGCACATTGAAGGCTAAAGCCATGTGACCCCAAAACAAATTTGTATCACAATGCTTTGATATTAATAGGACCTTAAAAGGTACAATTTGCATAAAGACCAAAGTCAACAGCAAGAAATGTGTTCACAGAAGAATTAATTGCTTTAAGATACTGAAATTTCTTTCATATGTTTTTGAGTTTTATAAGAGGGTACAAGGTAGGAAATTGTAGTCATTTTTATTTTAAGAAGAACCAAATATCCCAAATGTATTTAAACGATAAGACATAAAGATTGCTTACTTCAACAGGATGCTTGATGAATGGTGCCCATGCATCAGTGTGTAAATTGATTGTGATATATCTTGGGATCAGGTGGTCTTTTGTGAAGCTTGGTATGCTAAATGTATTGTAAAATAAAGAGAATAAAAATATATGTGTGTTTGGTGGGTTTTGTACCTTTTAACAAAAGTAAAAAGGATATCACCAGCAAAGTAATAACTCATTTTGAGAAGTGCTGGTAAAGGGTAGTCTCCCTTAAAAGTTCCTAGTGGAAGAAAATAAAGAACACAGTACCTACATGAGTTGTGGAATTTACCTGAGGTTGGTTGTTTATTATATTTAGTTTTTTTGTTTGTTTGTTTATGAGGAGAATTGAGATGTTGCTTTGTCAAACGGAGGAATAACAGATTGCAGATGGAGAAAAGGGGAGAGAGAGACAGAGTGCGCTTGAGGTAAAATGACGTAGTGATGGGTATGGGCCCAAGAACTCAAGCAGAGGTAGGAGGAGAATGGTTCTTCCTCTACTTAACTGTTTCTCAGCAGGGGACACTTTTGCCTTCCAGAGGACATCTGGCAATGTCTGGCAATAATTTTGGTTGTCATTAGGATTGGGTGGTGCTGTGGCATCTAGTGAGTAGAGGCCAGGGATGCTCCTAAGCATCCTACAATGCAGAGGACAGTCCCATACAAAGAAGAATTATCCACTTCAAAATGTCTCTAGTGCCAAGGTTGAGAAACTCTGATCTAGTTGGGAGAGCAAGAATATGCTGGAAGATTGTACAGAGAAATATTTAGGTGCAACAGATTTAAACTAAAGAAGCTTGAACCCTATGGCCTTAATCTTATTAAAACAGAAAGCCACATGTCTGACAAAACTAACAATTCTGTTATTAACATGATCCAAGAGTCAGAATTAGTATTAGTTTAGCACAGTCTTGAGACCTCAGTTATTCTCTTCATGGGTACATGTAATAAAAGTATTTTAAATTCCATTTTAAATTGCCTGCATATGTCCAATGAGCAAGTCAGCAAAAATGCTTTTGTTAACGTAAAAATAACACTCTAGCAGTAAACATTTCATTAACTTGATCTGGCAAATAATAATGCACATAGTTTTAAAACAGAGCTGTCAATTTCTCATCCTGTTGAATTCTTAAAAGGTTTCGAGGGTAGTATTCTTCTAAGCCATTACTCTGTTTCTGAGGAATATATTTTGCTGGTCAAAATAAAGTAAAAAAAGAGCTGGTACACCAGAATGCAAAGATGAGCTGTAATTTCATCTTTTGTCAATGCATGTTCATAATAATCAAGTAATAGTTTATACTGTTGTTCTATTTCAACAACTTTTTTATTCCTATAACAAATGAAAACTTAAAGCATTGTTATGAGATTGTTGATTTTAATCCAAACTATACCTTTTTTTAAGAAAGTCTGAAATTTCAGTCTTCTGAGTTTCTCTTAGAAACTTTTAAAAGCCATTTCTATTTTTTACTTCAGTTCTGACGAAATGGTACAAACAAACAAAAATAACCCTTTCTACTTGCTTTCTCTAAATGTGGAAAAGTAGAATTGTCTGGATTGGCTCTATACTTTTTACAAAACCTCCTGTTATGATAACACTTTAACTCCCACATTGACCAGTTGTTCTTAGGGTTAGTTCTTCCATTCAGTGATATGTGCCTTGGTCCTGTATCTGGAAGGTGCCTTCATTCTCCTGGCTTCTATCCTGATTTCTGTTAAAACTTGTTTCAGAGTAACAAGTCATTGGAAACTTTGTGTTTCCAAATTGCTGTATGGAATTGTTAGAAATGTGACGTAACTGTGTTTATACCTTAGCAGCAGGTACATCTTCTCATGGACTACAAAGGAAAAATTAGGGGTGATTTTTTTTCAACAAATTCTTCAATCTGACAGAATAACATTTACATAATGATCCCCAGTTCATAGAGCATTTTCATATACATCATGTTGTTTGGATCTAGCAACAACTATGAAGTGAATAGTGTTATACTCTTCTTGGAGATAAATAAACTGTTAATTTAAGCAAGGCCTATGGCTTGGAAGCTCACAAAGTCCAAAATGAGCCTCTTGAAATTAACAGCCAGGTGTTCTGATTCCTGCCATATGGGCTCCAGTCCTGAGTTCTGCTCTGCTTTCTCAGGGACTCCTGACCCTGTGTCTAGGACTCTAGATAATTAAATAGGGGGTTGGGGGAGTGGGCAGAGGAGAGAAACAGGGGGAAATCTCCTGCACAAGGAGACCATCTCTTCCTATCTAAGGAGTATAACCTATATATTCCTATTTCTTCTGGAGCCCCAGTACTGCAGCACTTCCGTCTTGGACAGTTTTTCCAGTTGACTCCAGCTCCTCAACTCCACTCCTTGGTCCAAGCTGTGACCCTGTTTTCTTAGTCCTGTTCATGCAAGCTACTCTGCCTTTATAATGAATTGTTTTTTAAATTGTGGAATTGTTACATTTGAAGCAGTTTTTTAAAAAATACTCATCAATTTAGTCTCCTTAATACCTTTCCTGCAGAAAATCATCTAAGGTGCAAAGATTAAGGTAATCATGTTTTAATTTACTAATATGTTATTGGTATGTTAGTATTAAAAGTTCAGCATTAATGTAATAGGAAGGAAAGTGCGAATAACAAACTTATTCAGACTGATTTTACCAAAACTCATTATTATATGTAGTCAATGTTAAGATTTCAGATACATAAAGAGACTGGAGTATTTCTTCCTTTAGTTCTACAATATCCGGTACCTGCTTGCTAGTGAAAGAATGAATTATACCCAACAAGAGCAATAATGCCAGTGTTTTATTTCTGAACGTAATATTAAGAAAGCTGAGTCTTAAAATCCCCAAAATGATTATTTTTGCAGTTCTTTATTTGCATTTGGTGCATTTGTATGTGAAGAGAAATATATTGAACTCATATTTTCTGAGTTGCCATTATATGCCAGATACTATTTTAAGCCCTAGAAATCCAGTGACAAACAAGTCAGAAAATGCCAACTGTAACGGCATTTCCACTGGGAGGTGGGGAAGGTGGTCAAGAGAGGATAGAAAGGCAAAGACAGAAATAGACAGTGTGTTCCCATATCAGGACTTGAACCTGCAACCACAGCTGAACCACAGAATATCAGAGGACTTACATTGATTCATTCATCTACCTGTTCACTGTCCCACCAGAATTACAATGAGAGTCTGTTAACCATCATCAGAGCCGGGGAGATAACAAGGTGAACAGTGAGTGTTCTGCCCTGCCAATCCCTACCACACTTCTCAGCTTAAAATGAGATCAATAAATATTTAGCGAACACCTATTATGTGCTCCTATAGGTTTTCACTACTGGTTACAGTTTGAATTACAGCAGAGCCTTTTAGAAATAGCAGTGCTAATGCACCCCCCAAAAACCAATTAAATCAGAATCTGAGGGGTGATATCCTGGCATCAGTTATTTCTCCAAAGCTTCCTGGTGTGATTATGTTTTACAGCCAGCATTGAAAACCCATTTCCAATCAAGTCCTCAAGGACAGAAAAAAAAAGGAAAACATAAGAAGAAAAATCCACCCATGTTTGTAAAAGATAGTACCTTTCTGGAATTCCATAAAGAAAGGGGGTGAAGTAAATACTTAATTTCTCTTCATGTTTTTATCCAGTACATAAATATTTGACTCCTGTGAGTAGAAGGGAGTTGGAAAAAGTATAAGACATGCCCCTCCCCTCAAGGAGCTTAAACTTTGCTTACAAATAAAAGGCAGAGGGCCTAGAGAATTGAAAATACAGCAGTGCTCAAGAATTATCTCCAAATGGCAAAAGGCACACATAATCTGTTTTATGATTTCCCAAAAGGGCAAAGGACACTAGAGAGTTCAGAGCTTTTCTGATGCAAAACTAAGAAAATCATTCACCTCAACATTAACACTCAATAAAACAATTAATGTGCTCATTAGTTTTGCAGGGGAATATTCTTGATCATTTACAAGTAAGCTACCCATGTCTTATTTAAAGAGAAGATGTTCTCATTAGACGTAAATGTAACATTTCAAACTCTGTTATCTTGTGCTATTCTTATTTTATCTTTTCATAAACATTTGTGGATTGTTTCAAAAATATTGTGGAAAATTTGTGAATATTTGCAGGGGTACATGCCTCTCCAAAACCTGAGAACAGTCAGTGAACGTCCCCAGTGAGGTTTTTAGAAATAAATAGGAATTTATTGGGGCCTATATTTATACTTATATGCAAAGAATGTTTATTTTTTAATTAGACATTCACCAGACACAGTTTCCAAGGGAAATAGGATTTGTGGGTGGTTCTACTTTCCTAGGAGAAAAGTGCAGCCTTTTCACAATTTTGTAGAGCTTAGACAGCTTGTATAGAGCTTTGGTCATCCTCTTATTCCTCTCATCTCCCAATGCCTTTTGATCTTATAACTTACTGAGATTTCTTTGGGCTAATTAAAGAGAGTTGAAACTCAATGTTGTTAAGCTTCCCAATGATCACTTGACATCCCATTTCCAGGGAAAGAAGGGTTCCTCCTCCTGCCCAAGGTGAGTTCACTTCATTAATAATTTGTATTCTTAATTCCATAAATGCTGTCAGTTCTAAGAGACTTCAAGTTTGCCCTCTCACCTATGTAGATCTTCAGGCTCCCCTTTTCTCTCCACCATCCACTCAACCTAAAATCATGCTAAGACTTTTTCATCTAAGCAAGGGTGGGGTTGAGGAGAAGGCTCCCTTATCCTCCCTCCACCTCCTCATACCCAGTCTCTCTTCCAGCTCTTTCCCTGAATCTGCCCTCTTCTTTCTCCACTGACTTGCTCCCTGTCCACCTCCTATTCATTCCTCAGCCCACACTTGGGCTCTCACCACACAGGTCACCTCCAACATCCTTGTAGTCATACCAGTGGGCACTTTCCACCCTCATTTATCTTACTTCACCTGTCAACATTTAACACTGTAGACCACTCTGTCTGCCTTGAATTAATTCTTCTCTTGCTTTCTGTGACCCCTTTTGGTCCTGTTTTTTTCCCTACTCCTATGACTGCTTTTTCTCAAGCCCCTTTAATGGGTCATCTTCTGTCCATCTCATAAATGTCTATAGTTCCCAGGGTTTTATTCCAGCTCTCTTGCTCTTCCTTTTGTTCCTGGATAATCTTGTTCATCTTTGACTTCAGCTAGTGATATGTTGGAGCCAGTTCCTAAGAACCAGTTGTGCAAATCTCTTCTCAACTTTTTGTTCAATGACGATCATATTAATAGCTTGAAATTGGCCAAGATGGGAGTATTTATGCCACGGAAATAGGCAAATGCTACAAATCGGGTAGGTGTGGGGAGTTTTGTTTTATTTTCTGAGAGCTAGTTTTACAGCACACCACTGGCTTCAGCAATGACGTATATGCTGCCAATTTCCAAACCTGTGTCTCATACTTTTTGAGCTGCAGCCATTATTTCCAGCTGATTTCTGGCCAGCTCCTCTTGAATACCCAAATGGAACTCATTATCTTCTCCTAAACCAGCGCTCTCCTGCACTAGTCCATGCTTTGGCTAATGGCCCCACCGTTCTCCTGTCATCCTTGCAGAAAGCCAAAACCTCTCTCCTTCTAGACCACTGTATCTAATTGATAGGTATGTGTATGTCTGCACCATGTTTCACAAAAATCTAAGTTAGCTCAACGATATATATAATAGGACAGGACAGATTAATTTCTCTCACAGTGGTAGTAAAGGAGGGGATCTGGGCAAAAGAGAAATAAGCACAAGAAAAATAGATGAACTCAGAAGTGAGATAGGTACACAAAACACATGCCATGATGTCCAGCCAGCTACATCCTGCCAATTAGTTCAACATCCTGAATTGCTCTTTGCCAGCAGTGCAGTATGACAGCCTCCCTATTCGCCCTCCCTGCCCCCAGATTTACTGCTTTCCCACCCTCCCATTCACTTCCCACAATGCTTCCAAAGAGGTGATTCTTAAAACACAATCTGATTCTATCACACCATCTTTACCTTCAGCTTAGAAACTTTCAGTAGTTCACTGCTTTTGGAACAAAGTCCAAAGCATACCCAGAGGAAACCTCCATCTTTGGAGAACATTTCATCCTTTAAGACTTATCTTGGATATCACTCCTCTATGAAGCCTTCCCTGGCTCCCATTGGTACTTCTTCCACTATATGTGTATATCTATATCATAAAATATATGATTTGATTAAATATATGTACATTTGATTCCATTTGCAGTTGTTGAATGCCTCCTTTATGCCATGAATTATATTTGATATTGAGGATACAGAGTAAGACAGTCCTTGTTTTTAAGGACCTCTAGTTGAGAAGACACAGTTAAGCAAATTGTAAAAAGTGTAATAAGCTCTACACTGTAGAAGAGAAGCAAGGTGCAGAAATAACAAGGAGGAAGAAGAGGAACATTGTCTTACAGCACATATCACAATCTATTGTGATTATTACTTTTGTTTCCCACTAGAGTGGAAGGCATGTATATATCATGCACCACAGTGGGAAGTACAAAGTAGGTGTCATTGGTAGATGTTGAATGGCTGGATGCTGGATGGATAGGTGAATGAAAGGAAATTGCAACAACTGCCCAAAATTATTTAGAAGATTATCAACAAATTCCAGTGATCCTTATTTTCCTTGTCATCTGTTACCAACTTTATTTAGAGTTGAGTGAATGGGGGTATATGGATATGAGAACATGTATATTCTTACACTATATAGGCTAAATCTTTGCCATGGGAACTTCTTTTTGTGGTTCAGCCAGGTTTGAATCTGTTAGCCTTCAGGGAGGAACTGAGAGCCTAGCCTTTTCAGTCAGCCCTTTGCTAAATACATCAAAGAAGTCTGTCACTTGATGGTTCATTTGCTTTATAGCTTGCCAGAGGCTCAGGCAAAAGGTCCCAATTAAAAGATCTGTGTGTTTCTGTGGTCTCTTGCTCAACGGTGAGAGGAGAATCCTCAGGGCTTCAACATGTCACCGAACAATGCATCCAGTTAATCTTACTAGATTAAAACAAAACAAAAAAAGCCCCACACTGTTCTAAAACTTAGTAGTTCAGTTTCACCCATAGTCTTATTCCCTCTAATCTCTGAAGGCCTCTGTTCATGCTAATATAAAAGTGTCTAGACTGTAGAATAGTGGTTCGCAATCCTAGCTTAAAAAAAAAAAAAGGAAAGAAAAAGCAATACTGGTCTCCACCTCCAGAGAGTCACTGACCTGGTGGCAGGGCCCAAGCATCAGTATTTTTGAAAGTGCTCCAGTTAATGTTAATGTTTAGCCAGGATTTGAAAACACTGGCCTAAAGTAAAGAGCAGAGAACCTTACACTTAGCCTGGAATTCACTTCGCATGACTGCCTCTGTCTTACCTTTCAGGTCTGTACCTAAACGTCAGCTTCTCAGTGGGCCTCTCCCATTCCCCTGTGGCTCAGAGCATTTACAACAATCTGAAAATAACTTGTGTATTTATGGGTTTTTTTGTTTTTTTATCTGTCCCTCCTACTAGGTTAGGAACTTCTTGAGATATTTATTGGCATCTACTGTTGAGTGAATATGAGCTTTAGGTCTAGGAATATGTAAACTGCTGCGAGGCTGACTCAATGAAGGGGAGAAGGAGCTGGAAGACAGAGTAAAAGCCTGTGAAAGACTGAAGGCAAGAAATGCTGTACTTAATAGCACAGGGAAATATACACAAAATGTTATGATAAATCACAGAGAAAAAAAATGTGACAATGAGTGTGTATATGTCCATGAATGACTGAAAAATTGTGCTGAACACTGGAATTTGACACAACACTGAAAAAAAAAAAAAGAAATGCTGTACTTAGAGTAACAGATGGGCTTCAGAGATGATTCAAGTCAAGAAATAGTTCTAAATTGCAGTGCCAGAGATTGCCTACCCTTACCACTTCTTTACAAAAGAAAAACAAAACACTTTTTTATTCACTAAGTAATTCATGCTTGTTAAAAATTCAGGCAACATTGCTAAAAGTGAAACTTCTAATCTCCCTTCTCCAGGAGTAACCATTGTTTATAGTTTCATGTTTATCATTTAAAGTATATTATAATGTGTACACAAATAATATACAGGCTGGTTAAAACAGATTTGAACATTTTCAAAAATGTATTACTTGGTAACTATGATGTATATAAACATGTAGTCAAAGCCTGGAGTTGCCCTCTGGCAAGACACCTGTGAGGGTAACTTGATTTAGTGCAACTACATTTTCATTAAAAAAAAAAAAAACCTAGTTGCTGAGTGATACATTTTTTAAACTGTCTAATTTCTGTTGAATCACCTTGTATTTTACACACACACTTTACAAAAATGAGTTTTATTGTACCTACTATTAATGAAGGTTAGTTATTTTAGAAGTTAGTTTTCCTCCCAAAATTGAGGCTTAGATTTAAATTGTTGTAAGTGGTGATAAGTTTGATAGTGCATTCTTAGGTTATCACAATTTAGGTATTTGAAAACATACTAGTTCAGGGGTCAGCAAACTCTGCAGGCCGAATTTAACCCTTCACCTGCTTTATAAATAACGAGCTGTGCTCATTCATTTACACATTGCCTATAGCTCCTTCTGTGCTGTAATGGTAGAGGTGACTATTTGTGACAGAAACCATATAGCCCACAAGATCTAAAATATTTACTCTCTGGTTCTTTGGGGGAAAAGGAAAAAGTTGGCTGATTTCTGCTCTAGTTGATCAAAAAGATTATCCTGTCAGTAAACAATCAGAATAAACCACCTGAGCCCGGTGTATAAGAATGTGCTGATGGTTCTGGGGTTTTACTTTTCTAGGTAAAGAAATATGTCCGTTTGCTTTTTGCAGCAAGGAAGTCTGCCAGAGCCTTGGTAAGTGATGGATAGGGAAGGAGTGGTGAGGCATGTTCCATCTAGCTGGGTCCTGTCTCCTGTTAGGCAGGTCACATCTTCTCCCTTTATATTCTCTCCCTTCCCAAGGGGAAGTGCTTGTTACAGATGTGGCTAGGGTTTTCAGAATATCTGTAGGTTGGATCCTTTGAATTTAAACCAGTCTGCCCTGTCTTTGCTGCCAAGCTTCATAAATCATTTGACTGAACAATTAAAGGGCTGGGCGCTTTGTTGAATGCTGCTCCAGGTGCAGTGGGGTGGCTCCCCTGCCCCAGCCACTCGGCCTGCAGGGTAGGGGACCCCACACAGTGTCAGCTGTGAGGGAGGCACTACAAGACCTTTGGTTTTCATCTCCACTGAGCTTGTCTCTTTTCTCCAATCCCAAGTTTTGTTGAAAGTTCCCCTTTTTGGAGATTCCATCAGAAATCTACCAGTGATAGGTCTTGAAGCGTTTGCATTAGCCAGCTCGGAAAGATGTGGTGCCATGACAGGTGGAAAGCATTATGCTGGGAGAGGCTTGCCAGGAGCCAACCACTTCCTCTTTGCTGTGGATTGATCTCTAATAAGTGCCTCCTTCCTCTGGAGCTGGTGGTGTGTAAACTCACAAGCCGATAACTCTTGGGTAAGTTGTGTACACGCTGGCTCTGCATTTGGTTTAGAGTTAGGGTTGCAATGTCACTCTTAAGTTATAAATTATTCGGTGGTTAGGGTGCCCTTTTTGTATTCCTTTTCCTTTTTTCATCCCTTGTGGTTCCTTGTTGTTCAAACCATTGCCCCTACAGAAAATACGTGTGAATACATTGTATCCCCTGATGAACATTTGCTTTTAAGCTTCTATGATTTAGACTAGAATATCCCTATAACCTCAGGTATGAATATTCACATTTTCTAATACCATCGGTTGCTACCTGCCACTTTCTCCTTGCTTTAACAAGATTTGTATGCAGCTCCATACTCTCTCAGTAATTCAGAGTTTGACTGGAGGTAGCCAAATATCTGAATGACCTATATAGCTGAGGATAAAGCTGACTTATACAGCTAAGTGTTTATCTGCCCATTGTATAGGTGTGATTGCCCTGAATTTTTAATGATGAAATTATGGAACTGGGAGGAACCTTGAAGATCATCTAATTGTACAGACGTGGAAAGGGCCTATAGACCTGGAGTGACATGTCCAAAATGATGAAGCCTGGTCCTTTAGGCCTTCAGATCTGATGATTTACTCTGTAGTTATACATCCCACCCATAAGACTTCACCCCTAAAGCATGATTTAAACAAAAGGAAATACCAGAAACTTTAGTTTGGGTTCATGTTGCTTTCTCTGATGAGTATGTGTGTGTTCTAAGTCTCTCTCTGCTGTCTGCAAATCAGACATTCTTGCTAGGTTGCATCAGTGTCCAGGCGACATGATTGATGAAGAAAGGGCAAAGGAGGGATGACGTAATGGCTCATGCTGCGTTTACCTGCGAATTATCTCTAGCTGTATACTGCTCGGTGTCTGTGTGACTCATGTGCTGAGGCGCTGCCATCCCTGTTATGCAGCACTGTGGCCTCACACTTACCTCATCCTATGTTTCTCTCCTTTTCTTGCCAAATCTGATTAGAAGCACTTTTGTTTTGAGCCCATATTTATGAAGCCATAAGTGAACTTTGTACCATTGACTATATGAAGAAAATAAAAGAATGTTAGAATAGGCAAATTATATATTGACTTGGTCAAATCAGATGGATATCTCTCTCAACTTGGTTCATTAAATACTTACATAGGACCTATGATGATGCTGATAGTTTTCTTCCTCACATGGCTATTTTGTCTCAGTTTCAGTTCAACAAATTCACAGCAAACAAACCTGTAGCAAGTGCCTGCCTACCTGTGTCAGTGACTATGGTACATGCTTTCACATGCACTTTTTCTTGTAAACCTCAAAGCAGTTACTACTTGTAATCATTTTAAAGGTGAGAACACTGGCCCAGTTCACCTAGCTAATATGTGTTAGAATTGGGATTGGAATCCTGGTCACAAATGTCTTTGATTTATATAATCAAGATTTTTTTTTGTAAGAAAAATGTCCAGTTTTCTCTAGTTGATATTAATACTTGATCTAGCATCTGTCTCTGTTCTTTGTTTATCCTTGGGATACTAGAAGTCAAGAGAATAGTCATATGTATAATTATTGAACAATAATCACTCAAGTTTTTGGTGGAGTTTTGTCATACAAACACTAAGTTTGCTTGAATTCAGCTTTAACTGCTCAGCAAACAAATATAAAAAGAGAATGAATAATAATTTACATTGTGCAGGCAAGTCTATTAAGGTTATGAGTTATGTTCAATGAGTCTATGCCGAGGAGTGAACCTGAAATAGGAGATGTGTATTGTTTTTTCTCAGTTCATGTCTATTCCCATGTTCTCTCTCAGGGTAAGTATCTTGCCTTGCTCAGTGTCCTGTTTTGTGCAAGCTACATCCTAAATTCAAGCCAACTATTCCATCTTGTAGTCAGCCAAAGCCACAGTAATCTACACCAATGCTAGAAGAAAACCTACCTGAGTTGGACCTACTGAGAGGCAGTATGTTGGTTTCCAGCATGGGGCCTTCCTAGGGGATGTTCCAGGTAATTTTGGCACAACTTAGCTTTTTTCCTTACATATTCTTTAAAAAATCTAAACCCCAAGTAAAATGCAACTCCTGTAGGTTGCTATTGGCTTGCATATTATTAGGCAGAGAATCCTCATTTACATTGAACTGAAACTGTCTTGGGCTCAACAACATTGTACATATTGGTGGCTAAGCATATCTTCCATTTTCTGTGTGTGGTGCCAGGTTAGAAGGATTAATACTAAGCAGATCAAACGCTCACTCTGTCCATAAGAGAAATGTATTTTCACTGAAACCAAGGAGGAGAACAAACAGAAGGAAAATTGTGATGAAGTCACTCAACGAAGTGGTAGAGAGAGGGGATTAAGAAAACCCCACTGAATTTAGCCACTGGTGACCTTTGAGAGAATAGCTGTGATCAATCAAGATACAAGGAGTTAAACATCATCTAGTGTTAAGTCAGAGTAGTCAGCAGGATATGAATCCAGGAATGGCTCAGCAGGAAGACAGGGCACAGGGACACAGAATTGAGGTACCAGGACCAGGGCTGGGTGATGGTGGTACATAAACGATAGGATTTGGAGGTTAAAAGCAGAAGCACACGGTGCCATCCAGAAGAATTCTGACTTCTGCACTTATCTGACATTCCCCCATGGTTCTGGTGGGGAAGAACCAGCCTCTGAGGGAGTAGAGGCAGGGGAGTCATTGGTGTCTGTTGGCAAGTAGCTTCTCAGAGCCACATACCCATTGCACATTGGTTTTCATACAGTTACTTTTCTTAGTAGTTAGGTTCAAATTTGCGTGCAATTGGGGAAATCAAAACTAGCTCTGCAATGCTGTCATTGGTTTAGGGAAGAGGTTGCCAGAATGCAGTATGCATAACTGGAGAGCCAGTAAAGGTTCAACTCTCATGAATAGAAAACCAACTCATTCATCACACCAAACCTTATCATAGTTAAGGAAGTGAAGTTAAAACCAGGGCACCTCCCTTTCTTTCCTGTGTTTGTGTAGCTAATAGCACCTTGCATTGTTAAAAGTGAAATCTTGCCGATAACTTTTTTTTTCCTCGGATTGCTCACTTTGTTTTTTTTTACTCACTATTCTCTGTGGACTACAGGAGACCACTTGACTGCTGTCACTAAGAAACAGACTGCCTTCGAAAAGCTGAAGCTGGAAGACTAGTGTACTCCAACTAGGACAGGGTCACACACTGTATGTGTATATTATATATGTAGATTCCAGACCAACTAAATGTAAATCCATAATCAGATGTGGCTCAAGAATATGCATATTAATAAGTTCCTCTGAGGATTCTTATGAAGCTAAAATTTAAGAACCACTGGTCTAGGAAATGTATGTGTGGTATAATAAACCAAATTCTAGAAAAGTAACATTTTAACAAACCAAATTCTTGTTATTCTGAAGTTGAATTTTATTAATATAAAAATATGCCCAGGCTTATTTGTTTCAATGCAAATGTATAAACCTCTTTGAAACTCTTAGGAGAAAAATTTTAATACAAGGTATATGTGGAATGTTAGCAGCAGTAGTAAGTTAAACACACTTGGGATATGAGGATAAGGAGATTGTTGTGAATTCAGAAAGACTGTATGTTTTGTGACATTTCTATCATTTCCCAAGAACAGAAAGAGGTGAAAGGAGGGGAAAACACAGAGAGAAGGCTTCCTTGGCTTTGAAAATCCTAATTCTTTGTTCTTGCCTCCAAAGTGCAGCTGCTTCCTACTCAACAGGCCCTTTGCCACAAGCCAGCTGTGTCCCATTTATTCCCACCTTCAATACTGGCCTTTTCAGCCCATATACATCAGAACTAGAATGGAGAAGAGTAGAAAAGAAAAAAGCAATTTGATAGGAAATATAATTGAAGTTTTATAGCAAAGAGGGAAGCAAGTCTTCTAGTTTCTAAAAAGACATAAAGTCTTAACCAGAAAGCCCTTAGCTATAACTCTTTCGGTAAAACCATTTGTTGTAATTACAAACTGTATGGGATCAGGTATATTGGGGAAATGCTAGGGGTGGGGTAGTAAGAGAGGCTGGCTCCATCTGATTCCACTGCCCCTGTTGAGATAACCTCAGAAGCTAACCCAAACTAATCTCTTCCTCAGCGCTCATCTGTTATTTGGCTCTGTTTAAATTTTATCTTGTTGTCTTTGAATTATTTCCTTTGTGTAAGACATTTCTCAAAATAATCTCTAAATTTCTTGTGTTAGGAACTGTTACATACTTCCTTTGGGAACACTCATCAGCACACTTCTTTCCTCCTTCCCCATAATCATCATCACTACTACCCACAGATTGATAAACTTGAGTCCCTCCTTTCATTTG
This sequence comes from Vicugna pacos, assembly GCF_048564905.1. NCBI lineage: Eukaryota > Metazoa > Chordata > Mammalia > Artiodactyla > Camelidae > Vicugna > Vicugna pacos. The sequence goes on along the minus strand of NC_132987.1, from coordinate 83,561,472 downwards.
TTTTCATGAGGTGATCATCTATAATTTTCTGCTCTAAAGCCTCCTTTAAAACATTCTATTTCTTCTACATAGTCACCAAATCCATTATTCAAATCCCAGACATTTTAGTTTTACCCTTATAATTTTATATTATTAAAACTCAGCTTTGGAATGATGAGAATTCAGCTTGTTTATCTTACATCGTCTCTTCCCGTAAGAAAATTCCAGCTTCGGAAGCACTCAGCCCTTAGCGTAGTAACTCCTAGAATTTGCTACTTCAGTGAAGATATTGAAGCTAAGGGCAAATGTTCCTGTTTTGAATCAGATAACCAAATTAATAATTGCAGCATGTCAGCCAGAGTAAGCAAGCATTCTTAATAGGTAGAACCATGATGCATTGTCTTGAGCTGTTTGATCACTAAACCACAGCAAGCTGTTAAAATTATGCCATCTCTAATGTGCATTGTGAGAGATAAGAAACCAAGAACAAACTTGTTTTTTAAAGTATTTTTGTTTGGTCTTGTTTTATGTCCTCTTCTTCCAGAACTGGAGCATATTCATCTTTATAACTCTTTCAGTATTTACTAGCTTTCTTAGTGCCTTCGCTAGTATTTTTCATGTGGGGCTTACACCATTTTGTGGCCTATAATTTTCCCTAACTTGCTATGTTTCTTGTGTTCTTGGCATTCATTAGCCTATTGTCAGAGATTTGTAATGGGAAGAAAAGGAGAAATCACCTGTTGTTTTCAGCTCTAAAGGACTTCATTACTTTTCTTATTTTTCTTTTTGTGACTGTGAAAGTCAATAAGTTGAGTCTCTCAGATTTAGCCTTTTTATCTTTTGTTCACATTTGACTAGAAGATCATGTAAAGCAGAGTGATGTGTCCACAAAAAAGATTTTTGCCGTGTTCACCAACCCATTTTATATTAAATATCAAATTCTGAAAATCCATGCGTATACATCTCCCACCATAAAAAGGTGGTGCAGTGAGAGAAACCAAATCATGAAGAATGCAAAAGTCCAGTCATGGGAAACCAATAAGAGATCCATTATACAAGACAGAAATGAATTAGGGACAAAATATACTCTCAATTGGCTGGCTGAGGCACCAGGAGACCTAGAACTGGCCCAGAATATATGCAGATTTTGCTTGGTTACAAGGCCAACCTCCAAAGTGCTTTAAACCTGACAAGTGCTTCACTGAGGGAAGCTGGAGTGTTGTATGGGCAAAATGGGTCTTGTTACTTTGACTGCCACTGTTCTGAATTGTAATATAAGATGGACTGGAATCATTGGGAAAGATTATTAGTTCCCTGGTGATTCCAGGAAGTTGGCAAGAGCTGGCCACTGAGGGAGTAGAGGCACATGTCTGTTGGCATCTGCTGGTGAGCAGATTCTCGTGGCCTCCCACCCATTGGTTATTACATAGCGTGGGATTACTAGTTTTCTAAGTAGATAGGTTCTAATTTTCTTGCAATTTTGGAAACTGAGGCCTTCCTGGGGCTTAAGGGTTGCAGCTGATTTCCCTAGCACGACCTTGCATGGGACCTAAATACAGGGTGTTGCCCATCTCATCTACTAAGTTTGCACAATATTTTCTACCTTCTTAATCTTTGTACTAACATAATTACAATAAATTGCTGCTGCTCTTGGAGATAATCTCTTTTCTCACATCTAGGTTTAAGTTTTTCAATGAAGCTACTTAAGCAGTAGGGAGGAAAGAGCCTTTCCATAAAGTTAAGGTCTTTTCTGATAGAGGTAACTACTCCACCCCTCCTTCCCAATTAGATCCCCTGCCAGCAATAGCATAGACTTGAGCTAGTGCCAAATGTTTTAATACCATAAGGACTCACTTGATAAAGGCTATGCATGGCAAAGGAAAAAAACAGTCAAAGTTCCCAAAGTAAAATTTTCCAAGATTTCCATGAGATGCAGTTAAGGCACCCTTCATCTAATTGTTACCATGTGTTTGCTGTAGTCATTGGTACCCTGCAATTCTCATTCTCCAGCTCTTCTAGAGATTAGAAATTATAGGAAATGCTAGACATGTCAAGATGGAAATCTACTCTAGTCACAGAGATTTGGTCTTTAACAAGAGGTACAATGGCATACCCAGGGAACAACTATGGGATTAATACTGTGGTTGTTCCGAATAATTATTCATCTTTAGTAGCATTCAGTGTTATACTTCATTGTTCAATTAATATTTTGTAAGTGTTTGCTAGCTTTGCTTTCCTTATTGTTTTAAACTCTAGGAAAAGGATTACTGTCTTGCTCTGGTCCTTATACTTTGCATGAAGAACTAGCATAGCCCAGGAAGTGCCAACATGAAATAGTAGTTGGTTAACTAACTAGATGATTCTAAATGATTTCATAGATCTCTGGGCATAGGAGAGATTAATTAATGATTAATACTTACAAAGTACTCAGACAATTCAGAGATCTGGGACATTTACCTATAAATACAAGAAAGAGATATTTTTCTCTATTTAGCTGATTTTCAGATCTCATAAATGATAGTTTTAGCCTCAAAGTCCACCAAACCTTTACCATAGTTGCTAACGAATAATTAAGTTGACAAGTTTGTGATAGACTCAAAAGAAAAGTAAAAGATCTGTGGCCATTAAATATTAGAATGTCCCTGAATGGGAATTCAGATTGAGTGCAGGTGACTGAATTTAGTGAGGCCTGTTTTATCTTAACCACTCAAGACTTTGCCTCCTGTTTGAAGAAATTAATGGGTTTTAATCAAATCTGCAATATTACTTAAGAATATAAGATTCATCTTCAGTTCAGTTTATTTTCCTCTTGTCTTAAAGCAAAATGATGGCTAGTATAAATTTCCACATAATTTCTCTGAGGAAGTTAGAGCTCACAGTAGTAGTAATAATAATGATAGCATTAAAAGCAGGAACAAGATTGCCTGTCCCTGTTAGCAACATGAGTAGTCAGAAGCATTAATGGACCGTGAAAACTGGAGGGCTGGGGTGACCATGGGTCAGAGCTAACATACATAGGCAAGCACAGTATAGGGGAAACTTTCATCACCTCCACTACACTAAGCCTTTTCTCTTGATAGGACAAGCTCTTAATTTCCCCTGGTTGTTAATCTGGCACCTTTCACGACCATCAGTGTTCACTTCGGAAAATAAAAAAGCAAACAACCAAAACATCTTAAGTGTTAAGGGGGAAAGAAAATCAACAGAGGAAATTACAGTAGCACTTGATACAGTGGCACCTTTTTATTGAGTCATATGAGGTGAAGATATTTGAAAGTTTGCAGCTTTGACAGTCTCTCTTTAAGACAGTAACCAGAGGTCTTGGGAGAGAAAGTAACATGCATATACTGCCACAGTTTAGCTATGGCCTTTATATGTATATGTGTCCACATTTTCAAAATTGACCTCTTAAAATATATATGAGAGTCAAGTGGTTTGAAAGTAAGTACCACTTCCTTTCTTCACTGCTTTTGCTCCCTGTTTGGCATTTCCTTTCTAACATTAATTACTGTTTCTAAAGGAATTGGTGTTTCTTGACCTAGTATAGTTTCTATTTTGGATAGTCCATCAGTTTGAGACACCTGCCATGTCTTTTGGAATCTAGTCTATTGAGGATTGAATTACCATACCAAATTCTCACTTTCTTCTACCTCTCTTGTTTTAGGTAAGTCATCTGATTGGAGTGACATTTCATATGACAGCATTTTCCATTTGGTAAAGTATTACTGTTTTTATCAAATGATATAAACTTTGGTTTTTGTGATTTCTCAATTTATATTTTCCCACAACATTGACCTCTGGAGTATACCCTGTCTTGAAGGCATATATCTATATATTTATATATCTATATCTATCAGAGAGACAGGTGGGGGGAGCGGAGAAGGGCTAAGAAACAAGGGAAAAGACACATAACTAAATATTTTTCTATGTGGAAAAAAAACCCCACAATTGAAAGAAACCTACCTCTTTATAACTATTTTCATCAATTTTGCCTGTTACAACTTAAGGGAGTGAAAGAGTTGTTATGCTTAATTGTACTTAGAGAGGCTTGTTTAATTGTACATGGAAAGGCTTGAGCTTACTTCAGAAAATCCAACCAAGTTTAGAGCAGTGGCTTCCTGAATTGTATTTGGCGAAAATCTGACATTCCTCAAAATGTTGTTTTACATCTTGGGAAAAGCATTTCTATTTCATCAGAGGACTTTTCTTTTGAATCAGAACTTTAAGTCTTCAGCATTTATTTATTTTAAAACATAGTTATTAAATAGAAGAAGCAAAATATATAATTTTAGAAATAAAAAACCAGAATTCTGTGGTACAGAGATGGTCCTAGGGCTTATAGTCCATAATAATAGAAATTGAAGCCTCCAGAAGTGAACATAATGAAAGGGACAAAGGAGCACATCATAATATCAGATGACTTCTCCTTGATGTTCTGGGTCTTCTCACTAGTGGGAAGGATGTCTGTACTTGCTACACTTTCTGCAGAGGTAGGTGGGTGATGAATCCTAGCAATTCTTTTTCCATTTGCAGATATTTTTCTTTCTGTAGTAGGTACATGTTGAACTATTGGGTAACAAGCAACCAGAACCTAAAAACCCTGTTCCCAGCATCATTACTTTCCCAGTGCTTCTTGACTGGGAATTTTATTGTATGATTTCTTCTAGAGATTCCCTTGTTAAACAAATATAACTTTAAATACCCAGAGAACCAGTTGTATGCCATATTCCTTTGACTCTACTACTCTATTATCTCTTCCCTCTCCCCAGTTTTAAAATTTCTCAAACTTACTACTTAGTGATTAGTAGTTATAAATCCTATTGAGGCCATGGAACACTTATGGCTTTTTTTTTTTTCTGATTGAGAGACGTCACAATCCTTAGATGTTAGATGAAACAGTGATAGGATAACATTGACATTCTATTTAGAAAGTTTAGTGGTTCAAGCAGAGTTCCTTCTAGATCAGAAGGCTACCTTGACTCTACCCAGATAGGCCCCACCTCACAGATCCAGGAGTACACAGAGTGGCGAACATTTTTGCTCTGCAAAGCAGTGTGCTTTGGTTGAATGAGTGGATGGATACATACATATTCATATATGACTTTTAAATATGAGTTTGAATATTTTAATATTGGAGATTTTTAATGAAGAACTTCCCACTTTAGTCACAGCTACTTTGTGTTTGGCAACATACGATATTACATGGATGCTTTCTCATATTGAGATTCTCATTATTCCCGTATCTATAATCCTGTACCTAAAGTTAGATTTCTTTAGAAAACCTTTGTGAGGGGAATGATAGGTGAGGAGCAAGGGATAAATAATACCCTTTAACTCAAAATATTCAACACACAGTTAAAAAAAACCCAAAATGTTGGTGGATTCTATACTTGAGTTGGATTTTTAATACCTTCATCTGTCTTTCATATTCCAAAAGGATAAAATATCTTAAAATTCTTTCAAGTTCTTTTATTAGAAAGGAGGTTGGTGGAATTAGTATCTTGTCAACCATATGTAAGGTTTGTAGATATGAGTTGTATAAAAGTAAATTAATTTCAATACTGTTTTCCCTTTTTCTTTCCTGAGAATCTGTCTAGTTTCTCATTAATGCCTTTAAAAGCCCAAAACTAAACAAAATATTTCTTGTATTTTCAAAGAAATTGGTCATCCAGAGAAAATTCCAGCTTTCTGGTATAGTATTTTATAACTTTAGAGAAAAATCAAAAGCCTTTTGAAGAATATATGTCATTTAGTAAAGGGTAGGAGCATCTGGGGATAAGAGTCCTTCCTAATACTTGAAGACTGGGAGAAGTTCTGATTCTTAAGGAGGAAATCAGATTCCCAACCCCATGCCAAGTGAAGTATCTCATTCACTCGGTTCAGTTTCAGCTCAGCTAAACTGCCATCAGAAAAAGCAGACACATGTGGATGATAATTACAAAATGAGTTGATATGGAGACTAAGATACTAGTGGTAGATTGATTTCTGAATCCACTAAGCATATTCTGACAGCAGTCCCCATTTCAAGGTCAGTAAGTTATATTAGACAAAGTATGCAAAACATATTTGAAACTAAATTCAATAGAAAATGAAACGATCATATTATTTTTGTTTCTTTTCTAAAATAAGGTCTTTCTCAACAGTTGAAAAATATTTTTAAATATTCTCAATCTCAAGTTCATTGCTTCTAGAATTCTGATTGTCCTTGAAATTGAATGCTGAGATTATTGAAGTAAAAATTACTACAGTTATGACTGAAATTGCAGAAGAGAAACTGTCTCCTAAGTTCTCTTACCTCAGTGTCCCCATCTGTTTGCCTTCACTGGGCTAAAAGTCCCATGAATTTATGGACTTTGTCTGCTGGTGCTCATTTTTGTGCCTATAGCAGTTGTCATCCTGCCAGGTACACAGTACCACTCACTGAGTATCTGATAAATGAGAAGAGGTACCATAAATGTAAAATAATCTCAACCACATTGAGAGACTTTTAAAGTTAATATTATTTTAACTGGCTTAGATGGAAATTTTTCTAAAATATTTCCATTTATTTGCCTTGAAAGAACATATGCTAACCATATTTAAGCTCTTTTTGATGACTCAAGGTCATCACTCAGTTCAGTTCAGTTCAGCAAGTGTTTATTTAGCACCTCCTATGTGTGATGATCCTCTCAGTCTCTTTTGGATACATAGGTCTGTTTACCACTGTATTACACAGCTTCTGATTGCTGTGTTTGGGGCTATTGGGCCAGCTTTTTATAGCTTCTTTGATTTCCTGACTATTGGCAGGCTTCTGTGAGGGTACCTCTCTGAACCTTCCTCCCTATGTGATACTTACAATCTTTCTGAGTGTGAAGCTAAAATAACCACCATACAAATATGCATATAAATTAAGAGCACACTAGGAAACTCTTTAATATGTAAAGTCCATGAAATTTGTAGATTGTGGCTGCTCAAGGGTCCTTTTTATCCTTTTGCTTATTTCTTGGCTCTCTTGAGTTGTAACATGTCTTTTTTAAGATTTTTTTTTCTATTGAAGTATAGTTGATTTATCATGCTGTGTTAGCTTCTAGTATATAGTAAAGTGATTGTTATACATATGTATGGTCTTTGTCATTATCACTTATTACAGGATATTGACTGTAGTTCCCTGTGCTATACAGTAGACCTTGTTGTTTATCTATTTTATATATAGTTTGCATGTTCTAACATTTCTGATGCATAAAAAGTTGCTTTAAATTTATGAAACACACATTTCCTTTATCCCCTCTCTTAATACTGCTTCTAGGAATAGATTCACATTTTGCAACACCTCAGTCTATGTTATCCAATGACCAAGTAAGAATTAATTAGTTGTGCCTAAAATATTAATCAGTGTATTCTTATCTATAGTCCACAGGTTCCTTATGAATTATTCTATATTTGCCTGAGATTTGGTTTAATTTTGAACTACAATGGAGACCTTTAAATTAATTTGTATTCGTTTTCCAAATTCAGTGTATGAGTGTGTGTGTGTATGTGTGTGTGTGTGTACCTTCTTAATAAAGACTTCTAGAGGAAGGGATAAACTAGGGGTATGAGATTAACAGATACAAACTACTATATATAAAATAGAGAAGCAGCAAGGATATACTTTACAGCACAGGGAGTTGTAGCCATTTTTTTGTAATAACCAATGCAGAGTATAATCTGCAAAAAATACTGAATTACTGTGCTGTACACCTAACATAATATTGTAAATCAAATATACTTCAATTCAAAAAAGGCTTCTGTAGCAGGCTCATTTTGATATTCTCCCTTGTCAAAATGATGTGTTCTGAAAATGTCTATCACTAAAAAGCGATATTTACAAAATACTTGTTAAATTACATGGCTCTATATGATTATCAGTTGAAAATGAAGTGAATGCTGGAGAGAAGTCGACTCAGTCTGTACATTATACAGAGCTGAAAGAACTAGCGTGTTAGATCAGCAGAGGTTTCTGAGGCTCTGATGCAGACTGGAGCAGTAAAGCTGGAAGAAGTTCTTTTTTTTTTGGTTTGAAGAAAAGCGATTTTAATTCTTTTTTTTTTACATTTTTTATTGATTCATAATCTTTTTACAGTGTTGTGTCAAATTCCAGTGTTCAGCACAATTTTTCAGTCATTCATGGACATATACCCACTCATTGTCACATTTTTTTCTCTGTGATTTATCATAACATTTTGTGTATATTTTTCCCTGTGCTATACAGTGTAATGGAAGAAGTTCTTAATACCTCCCAATGACCATGTTAATCATACCTATACTGCAATTACCTCTCCCATAATTAGTAACTGTTACTTAGCTCATCACATCCCTTTAACTCCTTTTTATCCTCTTTAACCCTCTGCCTTATTTACGTGCTCAAATCTACCTGGCACCCACCTTTCCACATGAGAACAAGAAAAAGCACCATAGTAACCAAAGAATGAAATTCCTCTGTATGTACTTTGTATTACCAGCAACATGTCTACCAAGATCTTTTCTGAGGAGTCAGTTAATGAAGAAACTTGAGAATCCTTGGATTACCTACCATTTAAAGTTAAATTGCGATATTTTGGTCTACTTAAAGACAGTAGCAGATCGTTTTTTTCTTCTAAAATTATTCCTAGACTTTTTGGGTATATGGTTTGACTATATTTCCATTCCTTTTCTATTTTAAAGTCTTCTCTTTTTAGAAGGTATAAATATAAGCTGATGTGTTTTTGTGTAAGAGTCTTTTACATTCTCTGGGAGTCTAATCTTTCTTTCAAGCTGTTATCACATATTAAAGAATAAGAGAATTTTCATCATATTGTCATCTGACTTCATGATTTATTTTCATTTGATTTTTTTATTCACTTGGGATTTATGAGAGAATTCCAGAAAGCTACAGCGGTTCCTTTTTTTTTTTAGTTAGAGGAAGTGGCTAATATGAGGTAAAAGGCACGAGGACACGAGGAATGTGGCCATGAGGAAACTGGCTTGAAATGTCTATATACTATATGCAGTTCTATTTTCTGAGTAATATCTCTGATTCAGTAATCACCCTGGGTAATAGCCATACAAGTTTTCTTATTTCCTGGAAAGCTTTACTATAATCGAGAACTTTGCTATCGTATCATGTACCTTGTAATTTTAGTTTCTAAAATTATGTGACATTTGATGTCTTCATTTCTCCATGCAGCCTTAAAAAACCTTGTATCTTCATTTACTTTATTTGCTCCCACACCCTCTTTTCTATTTTAGATAATTCTTTGCAATTCACTTCACTATTCTGCAAATAAATCATTTGTAGATCTTCTAAAAGCTGGATTATCTCACTTATAGTTTAGTAATGTGGCTTCCTGGTAGAAGACAAGTTTACAACCAGAAGCTGTAAGTTCAAAATCTGTACAAGTTTACACTAGAAAGCCAAAATATTTTCTCTGTAGTCCCTGAATTTCTAAAGGTTAGATGCTGTTAGTATAGAAACAGAATTAATCTGTTTAGCTCTGGGTATTTCAAAGGCCTAAGATACAGCATGTGAGAGACCCAGCATTAAGTGTTTATTTTTAATGATTTAGTTTAAAATTTACCAAGCCACTATACATGTTGCTATTTACTTACTAAGAGCTATTTTATTAGAAGGTAATGAGTAACTTTGGGTTTTCTTTGCATCTATGTGCTCTGCTTTTCAAGGCCTGTCGATTGCCTAGACCTCGGATCCCCATGCAGAATTCCCCAGCTTACTGCTCTCACCTAGAAAACTGGAGAATGCAGTCATCCCTATACCACTGCTTTTCTAAGCATCAAACAAAACTGTTAAAAGTACTTGAATTTCTGGTGACACATACTCTAAGTTCTCTTTATACACAGTAAGTTCATTTTTCTTTGGAGTTGCTAAGAAGTGAGACTTAACGTTTTTATGCCCTCAGCTCTATCGCTCTTGGTTCATTTTTTCCTTCCAAGTTAGGCATCTTTACCACCAAGAAATAAGCTAATGGTGCACAAAACTAGGTAAGAAACTTCAAGAGAAAAGGAATCCTTTCCCAATTTTCAGGATTGCCTCATTGCAGAGAAAATTTCTATTATATTTTGTTTTATTCAGAGAATTTTTGAGTATTAGAACAAAGAGGCAAAAAGGAGCTATCTTGAGCTCTTGAGTTTGAATCAAGAGCTGCATTATGACCCTATTTTAGAAAAGTGTTGGCCTTCCTCAAAGCAGTGCTTTGAACAGATTAGTGAATTTTGTATCAGGTATCTTTGGTTGCTTGTATTTTTAAACTCTCAAAATAGACATAAAGATAATTCTATAGAAACGATTTGCAGGTTAAAGAAAGAATATCTGTTACTTTATAAAACTCTTACCTTTTTAATGGAGAAGGAACAATAAAAATAGCTTGGACTCTATGTCCATGCATGTGTTTGTGTGCGTGTCTGTGTGTGTATTTGTGTCTGTCTGTCTCTCTCTCAGAGGAAGAGTGAGAGAAGATATGAGACAAACAGTTACGTCCATCTTCTTTTTCCACAGAGAAGCTGTAATAGCTTGGAAACAAAAAATAATAAAAATCAAATGAAGATTTTAAATAAAAATAGGGAAAACCAGAGGGAAAGAATGGGATTCGAATAACTTTGGGTATCTTGGGAATCATACAGGTCTCTTGATTCAGGTGTACTAACATTAAGAGGGGAGAGCCCTGGCACTGCTCTATTGTGAAGGAAAGAGTAAACCTTCCACGGGTCTTCCCATGCATTGCCAGCCCCTGTTGAACCAGTACTATGTCCACTCTCAGCTCTTGGGCTTCATCTGGCCTATATATTCATTCTTGTTCCTCCAGCTCAGCCTACATGCTTGTAATGGCATGGCTTTGTCAGAGTGTTAACTCCATCGCTTTGGAAAAGCCTGCAGTTTCAACAATTGCACATACTGTTATAGAAATAGCATTGAGCATGATTTTGGAAAAATCCCATGTGTATCTTATATTGAGCCTGAGTATTCAAGGGTCCTTCAAAACATCACTCTGTTTTTCATTCTGTTAGCTTCATAGGTACTTCTGTAGGACAGACATAGGTGAAGGACACCCAGAAACTGGCCAAGCCCAGGGGAAAAGAAAGTGAGAGAGATCCATCCTGCCTGACTTGGATCTAATAGATAGAAGACCTAAGGATCTTTTTTTTTCAGTGTCATCATTTGTTTCCATCATTTTTGCGTAGTTATTTTCCACTGCCCAGTTGTTATTTGCACTTCTTTAAAAACATCAGTGAGTGAGCCTTAAGAAGCAAAGAAAATTGAGGTACTGTATCAAAGTCTGTGAAAATTAAAAGTTTGGAACTGAGGTCCCACCTCTGAGCTCATGTTTTTTTTTTATTACACTGTATTTGGCTGATGATCTGACAGTACATGTACTATAACCATTGGAAAGACAATGCAATCTCTTGCTTCCTGGGTTTTCACTGGCATTTTTGCCTGTTGTTAGAATAGCTACACCTTTTCATGATTTTGGGGTGTTATAGCCATTTTAGAAAAAGAGAGGAGGGGACAAAAAGAAATTGATAAAGAGATGGCGCCTGAAAATGGAAAGTTCACAGAAGAAAGTGAAAGTGGAGTATGTGTTACCTTCTGGCTCAGGCCAGGTGGTTGGGTGTGGATGTCATGTGTGTCCCCAGTGCAGTCACCATTGCAGTGGTAATTCTCCCAGTTTAGCCTCTACAGAGTATTGTTCCTTGTTTTTCTATAGAGCTTGTCAAAATGCTATGACAACTGGCTGGTTTTATGCAAACAGAGCCTGGCTCTCAAGAGACAGTGTGTCTGAAAGTCAAACATGGATGGCAGCCATTGGCACGCAAAGGAGTCAGAAACCACAGATTGTTTTCTCGTTGGATGAACAGCTTAAAGCAACGTAAAGTTAATTGAAGAATTCCTTGAAAGTGAAGTCAGACTAAAAGAAATGCTCTAAGTCTATAATTTACTAAATGTGAAAGATCTGTAAGTGGTAGTGAGACTAAAAGAGTTTTGGGGAAAAAAGAACATTTTTGTAAACAGATCTGGCTTGTATTATTGCCTAGGCAGTTTTAATTATTTGCTCTTAATAATGTAGATCTGCAGAAGAATCTCTAATTAGGTAAAGCTTGATTTATGGAGTTGGCCTCATATAAACTATGATGTCATGGTGTGCTGCAGAAAATTATAGGCCTCGTCTTGCTGTTGAAAACTATTATTTCTAACTAGGACTACTAACACTCTGCATGTCTTACTCTTATGGAACCAAAGCATCCTGGGTTTTCGTTCTCAGTGCCCATTGCCCAGGTAAATTCAACATACATTAAACTCAGTAAGTAATTTATCAAATATATATATTTTTTAAAAACTGAGGAGGCAGGGGTAGAGTTTTGCTGCTAACTCTAGGAGTTAAATCTTTACTTGGAAACTTAGTAGAGAGGAACCTATGACTCTCTGCAGGAGTGGATTCAAGGACATGCCAGACTGTCAAAAGTAGTGTCTGTGTATCTGTCTGCCCCTCCCTCCCACAACCCTAAGCTCATCCTCCATTTTCCCTCCCCCTGCCTACCCACTACTTGGAAAGTTGTTTTAGTGTCATTGTTGCCTATTTCATCTGGTTTTAAATAAGAGCATGGGGCCGCTGTAACATTTCACCATGGTTCTTATTCCCTTTCCCATTGTTGTAGAAGCCTTGATGTGGGGCCAAGGGTTTTTCTTTGATTATAGGTCTGTTGATTATAATTTCCTAACAGTTCTCGTGCATTAATTATACCTTAATGATTGCATTTTCTTGGTTTCCCATTTCAATTTTGTTAAAGCACAAGAAATAATTCAGAAGGAATCCTAGATTTTTACAATTTTTTTCCATTCTTTTAGAATTGTCTAACCTACATCTGCTGTATTGCCATTTTAAGTGACTTACCTTTATAAAGTCTTCTCAAACTATTCAATGTATTTTGCGTAGAAAACAAATCCTGCCTTTCACTGTAATATTTCATCGACTTACATAATATTTGATTAAGTTATGTAATTATAATTGTAAGTCCAACAGGCATAAACAGGTTTGGGAACAAACACAACTCTTTAAACTGTTAGAAGAAGTTGCAGGGGGCATACTGGAGAATAGCCTTCTCACCTTCAACATTCAGTATGTGTGGGCTTGGTCCCGGGTTAAACAAAGGGACAGAACTGGGCAAGTGGAGCTCTGAGGTGTGAGAAATTCTGAATCTGTGCTCTCCACATTCTCTTCATTTTATAGATCAGACCTGGGCTGGTTACCCAAGGTCATGAAACTAGTTGGTAGCCAAGCTTGATGCCCTGGGTTTTTCCATGACACCAGAGATGGACTGATATCCTAGTCCTTCACTGTGCTTGTCTGGCTGCTGACTGGACGCAGTTACCCATAGTTTTTGTGTTACTAATTAACACATGTTTTCCTTTAAATTCTCCTCGGTATCAAAACTGATCTTTATTATAGGGAGTTAGTCCAGGTCATGAGAGTTATCGTTTCTGTCTCTCAATGACCATAATTAGTTAAGAGAGATAGCTGCATGGAAGAATTTTCCTGGTAGGATTTATCCTTCTCATCAGTTTATAGCCCTATACTGTTCATGGCTGCTTTTATCCTCTAAAGGCAATTTTTTTTAAAGGCACAAGCCTCTGAGACAAAGCTGCTTTGGGATTGAGGCAGGGCAGTAAGGTTTATATTATTTACTCTTAAAAGAACCATATGTGCTGACTTTTCTAATATCAAGTTGGAAAGATTTTTTTTTAAATCACTTTCCTTTTCCTGCCACTTCCCTCTTGCCCCAAACCCATCACAAAAGATTTGATGTTGCCTAGAGTCAAAATGTACCTACACCTGAGCAGTTAAAAATCAAATCATGAGGATGAATATGAAGGAAGGAGGAAAATGTACTCAAATCCCTGAGTTAAATGGTTTTGTTGTTATTGAACATTGTGTTTAGCTCTGAGCTTCCTGATAGACATGGCAAAACAAGACACTTGGGTTTGCATTATTTTTATTTGCTGAAGGGAAACATTTCAGGTTTTCCATAGAGACATTGTTACCAGGCACTTTATTTTAAGCCAGTTACCCTTATGTAAGTGAAGCTAAATAACCTTCCAGAATAGGAGGTTCATACACATGTTAGAGTCAGAGAAGCCCTGCTATATAGTAGGGCTTATTTAGAATCACAAGTAGAATGAGATGTGGCACTAGACCCAGTACGGTTCAGAACCATACTCCAGGCACTGGTAACATAGACTGTCAAGTGAGTGGGATTTAGACTTGATGAAGGTGGAATATGTGGAAGATGGATTTCTTCAAGGAGCTTCTCTTTTCACTGAGAAGAGAGACAGAGGATAGACTTCTGTCTCAGGTTACTGTAAATCACTATGGAGGGGAAAACTAGAATAAGAGGTGTCCTGTTTATACCCCATTTTTAAATAAATACTTTGTCAAAACTTCCCTTTCTTTAGTCAGAATTATAGGCAAGTTTATGCTGTATTTTATGACAGCAGGGTTATAAGAGAGAACTTTGGACAGGGCTCCCAAACTTAAGCTGCCCGCAGCAGTCAGGCAGGTGCAAACAGCTGTTTATACAAAAGCCCAGGTACAAGACTACAGACCTATAGTGCACCAAAGGGCCAGTGTTCTCTCTCCAGGGGGCAGCTGCCTCCCACCTCCAGCTTACTGTCTTGTGAAAAAGGCAGATATACAGTTGACTACATCTTCTAGTATTTTGAGAGAACCTAGAAGTGTGGATTATTAAATTAAATCTCCTGATTGTAAATGTTGGCAACTCCTTTCTTCTGCTTACTCAAGCCAGAAGTTTTGGAGTTGTCCTTGACTTCTCTCTTCCTTTCAAACCTACATCTAATCCATCTGGAAATCCTATTGGCTCTACCCTCAAAATATATTAGCATCTGATCACTTCTTAGTGGTTTCCTGTTACACTACTACTGTAGCCCAAACCACCATCATCTCTCTCCAGGATTAGCCTCCCAATTGATTTCCCTTCCATGCTTTGTCTCCTACAGCAGAGATGTCTATTAAAGCACAAGTCAGATCATGTTGCTCCTCTGCGTACACCCTCTGGCTTCCCATCTCGTTCAGTGTGAAAGCCAAAGGCTTCCCAGTGCCCCATGAGGCTTTCTGACCTCATCTCTGCAGCCACAGTGGCCTCCTGCCTGTTCCTCAAATACCCAAGCTCATTCCCTCATCATGACCTTCACCCTTGCTGTTCTCTCACCCAGCATGCTCTTCCCTCAGGTATTTCCATGGCCCATTCACCCCTTCCAACCCTTTCCTCAAAAGGCACCTTCTCCGTGAGGCTTTCCTTGGCCACACCATCTAAACTTGTAGACACACACACACACACACACACACACACACACTCTCCCTCTTCCCTCTTAGCTTTGTTATTAGTACATATCATGATCTAATATGCTACATTTTTTTGTTTGTTTTTTACCTGTCTTCTACATTAGAAACAGTTTCCAAAACAGTAGGGACTTTGTACATTTTTGTGTATTTGTTCAGTGCTGTATACTTAGGATCTGGAAATGTGCCTCATTGTAGGCACTCAATAAATTATAGGTGCTTAATAAATGTTTGATGAATAAATGAATCTAAAAAAACAATTTTTTCAATTTAAGGTCAAACAAACTTCTTCAGTGGACCAAACCCAGCCTATACCCCTTTTGATTCAGCATCAAAAAGGAGAGTGAACATTTCTTCATCTGTACCTAATAGCTTGAGAACAGACTTCATGACTATGTCATGACACCTGCCCTGTTCAGGAAACAACAGAAGAGCTTTTTCACTCCACTCCTACACATTGTGTCCTCCTACTCCACCCTGCTGAACTTTAATGCATGTCTATTATTTTATGCATCAACACTGTTTTTTCCTGATACATTGCTGTTTAGAATCTAGAGATATTAAATGAATTAGTTCAGCCTCCTGTGTGAACTTCCAAACCACTGAAGGTAGGAAACATTTGAACAGTTTACTTGCTTTTTCACAACACAGAGTTTAGAGTTAGACAAACAATGATTAAGAGGAAGAGTGCCACAAACAAAGGGAAAATCATATATAAAGACACTCAAAAATGTTTGATGCTTTGGAAGAGAGTAAGTGATACTACAGTACAGAGTGAAGGAGAACAGTAGTAGGAAGAGGTGTTTGACAGGCAGGCAGGGTCAGATCTTGCAGGCCATGGTAAGGAGTTTGGATGTTATTGGTCAGCCCAGTGAAATGACTCAGAACTTGTTACATTACTATAAGCTATTCATAATGGTAATTTTTTAATATAACTTTTTACTGAAGTGTGACATATTTACATCTTGGTGATGTTTTTCCAGCTAGTCAGTCAATTACTAGCAGTTATTTCATCACCTAGATTCCCTTTCTTCTGTTTCAAAAAAATTATGCTTGGACCTAATTGGCTGAAAAAATATTGTTTATTTTCACATTTATAACTAAAATATCAAAATTAAAATTTAAATATCTTACTTAAATTACTAAGTGCATTTATTTGTACAGAAAATAAACTTTGTTTTAGTTACATAACACTGTAGATTTTGGTTATGATGACTGTTTAACAAAGGAAGGTTCCCCAGGCACATTCAGTCTTTTGCATTGTATCCACTTTAGTTATGTAAATAAAATGCTAAATAGTCATTCATTTTACTATTGCATTTGCAACCTTTGCCAGGTTACGATCACATTAAAATATACAGCATTTTTGCTTATAAAAACTTCTGTATATACTTAGATAATACCAAGTGTACATTAACTGTCATTTTTATAAAAGGTATAGCTTTTCCTTGAGCTCCAAGTTTATTCTAGCTTTTGCCTATATGTTCTCATCATTAAAAAAAGAGTCAAATCAAAATTTTGAGCAGTTTACTAACATTCTATAGAAGATAGACTAAGACTCTTTTAGAGCCATGGTTCTCATGGTTTGATTTTTTTTTTTTTTTAACTGCAGAATTCTGCAAACCAAACTAAGTCACTTGGAGGGATTTTGCAGCTTAGTGTTGGCTATTTAGTAACTATAAAAGGGCAAATTCTGAGTCATGATAACACTGAGATAGCAATCATCAAAGCATAATCAAGTTAAAGGTAATCTGGAAAGCCAAAGCAAAGACCAAGTGTTAGGATGATGTTTAGAAAGTGTTGAAATATACAGAGGCAGCCTAGGTGTAACATAAATAAGAAATGTAAGAAGAAAAATCACAACTCTTTGTCGCTTTCTCACAAATGATTTTCTTTCAGTAGCATGAAATGATAATTACAGATGTAGAGAAATTCAAAACTGGGAAAGACATAGAGACACTATTTTACAGATGAGGAAACTGGGACCCAGAGAGCTCCAAAGACTTACTCAAGAGTTAATGTCGGCTGAAGCTGTTATTTGGAACTCCTATTTTCTAGCTCAGTATTCTTTTATCTACTTTCCTGTGCATTTTTGACTCTATAGTCATTGAAGTTGTGCCAAAATAGAGTGAGTTGGTACGGATGAGGAAGAGAGCTGTCTGCCACCAGAAGTGAATGGTGTAGCAGAAGCTGAACAATGATTGCCTGACATGCCTGTTGACTTTCTATGAAGGAAACTTGGGCTCAGAGTCCTCTAAGAGCTTTTCCAACTCTAATTTTAATGAGTTTAATTTTAATCATATTTGTAGTAGGGTAATTATTGTCCTCTCGACTTAACAAAAATTATTGTTGATTCTCATTCATGCATGTCTCATTCACTCTAGCCTTTTCTCGAAACCTTGTTTTCCCTTTGAGAGCACCTGTTCTGAAAAGCAGGCCAAGACTCCAAGCTCTGTGCACCGCTTTTAATGATGAGTAATCATTGTACCCATAACTGATTTAACCTTATTTCTTAGCCTTACTTGAACTTTTGTGTACACCAGAGTAGTACATCAAGCATTGAAAGCTTCTGATCAAGAGTCCTGAAATTAACTTCTTGAATTTCTTGATATTAAATTGAATTTTCTTTTAAGGTAGCAAAGATCATAGCTTTAAGTTGTTAGCATCAGTGGTCTAATTTAATACTTGCAACAAATGAATATGTGATTGAAGCAAGTGTGAATCATGTTATTTAAAAAAAAAAACACTTACGGTGGCAGAGTGATTTGACTGATCGTGCATGTTCCCCATCCTGGAGATTTATACTTTATATAGTTATGTAACTTACTTTGTTAGCTGACTTAGTGTCTACAAACATTTCTAATATTGATTGGGTGTAATTATAAAGGATATTTATTGAATCCAGGGATTGCATTTTGAATTTGAATCATTCATACATTTGAATCATTGTAGTTATTTTAAAGTAGATTATGATGAAATTATTTACTGTGCAACTGTATGGCCTAGTCTTGGCTTAGGAATGAGAATGTGTAGATTTGCATTACAATATAAAATGCGTGAGATAGGAACTCTGATTAGCAATGTATTTGCCATCTGATAATATTTGTGTGACTATAAATAGCTCTGCATTCTGCTTTATTCTGAATATAAAATTATCTCTGCCCATCCCATCTCATCTGTTTGTTCAGCTTTAAATCCTGTTTTTTTCCTACTATAATTTAGAAGGTGTTTTGCAGACATCAACATTTTTAGACTGTGTACTTACTGGCCATATTTATAGTGGGAATTTCCAGAAAACAAGTGATTCAGTTTCGTATGCCCTAAGTACCACCATTGTACAGTAGAGACAGGGATGCATTATTTATTTTTGTAGATATGTGGGCACATTGGGGGCCCATCTCCATAGATTTAAAACTGGGTTTTTAAATTCTACCCTGTTAGTCCTTGGGGAAGATTAGCAATATCCTTATTCCCTTCACTTCCAATGACCCTAGATTGATTTGAGAAATGGTGTAAGAGAGGAAATGGTGGTAGTGTTACCGCATATTATCATGGTGACCCAGTAAGGCAGTGAAGGACAGACTTTTTTTCAAACTGATGAAACTGAGCCTAACAAAGGAGAAGCCATGCTACAGGAAAGTTGAGTACATAATTGTTCAGAGCCACCATAAAAACAAAACCTGAGACCCATGTCTCCTGTTTCCTGTGCCAGTGCTTTTCTACTATTCCGCTCCACCCTTACTGAAAAGTCAAGCTATGCTCTATTTCCTTTCCAAGGCTGGTTGGACAGGGAGATCAAGCTTAGTGTATTTGTCTCACTTTCTCCCAAGAGTAAGACCCCCTGGGGCACTGTTGACAAACTTCTCCTGTAAAAGGTCTGGTAGTAAATATTTTAGGCTTTGCCAGCAGAATGGTCCCTATAGCAACTACTCAACTCTATCATTATCATGCAAAAGCAGCCACAGACAATGGGTGAACAAATGAACATGGATGTGTTCCAATAAAACTTTATGGTCACTGAAATTTCAGTTTTATATATTTTTCACATGTCATGAAAAATTATTCTAATTTTGATATTTTCCCCCCAACCATTTGAAAATGTAAAAATCATTCTTGCGGTCTATACAAAAACAGATTGTGGACTGGATTTTGAATCACTGGCCACAGTTTGCTAACCCCTGCCCAAGGGGAGTAAGTAATGAAATGTGAGGAAGACTATAGGTGTTAAAACATGAGGAGACAAAATATGACACATGAAGTACAGATGATTTAAGTGTGGTAGGGAAAATGACTGATGGGTATGTGAACGTTGAGATGCCCTGACCCTCAATTCTATTTTAGATCATCTTAGTTGGTATTCAGTCAGGTTCCAGATTGGTTATTTTTATTTACTCTTAAGTTTTATGAAAGCAGGTTTTAACTGGCCTTAGGAAGAAAGGCAGAAATAAGAAGAGGACATGTGACTTAGAGTTTGCCATAAGGTATGCGGTGCCAGTAGAACATTTTATATGGAATGGCAGCTGGCGGTTTTCATCATTGGTGAATCATTGCGAAGTCTGTCTGAGGCAGGAAGGAAACAGCTAACTGTATTATTCCTCTTTAGCAAAAACTAGCTCGTGACATTGTAAGGCTCTCATGGAGTATGTTTTCTGCCATGCTGAAAGAACGCATAAAAATCTCTACTTTAATGACATAAAAGCTATACTAAGATTAAACTGAAAAATCCTGTAAACTCAAAACAGTAACAGACTATTTTTTTAAATAGTGTGAGTGATTTACATGCAGTTGAATATAGCTCTTCTTGCTCTTTAGGTTGGCTCACCTGTAACAATTGCATAGATGGTAGTAGTGATTTATAACAAAGCAGCATCACTTATTATGATAATGATAGCACAATAACCATTTTTTGAGCTGCTCCTATCTACTACTGCCT
This sequence comes from Vicugna pacos, assembly GCF_048564905.1. Taxonomy (NCBI): domain Eukaryota; kingdom Metazoa; phylum Chordata; class Mammalia; order Artiodactyla; family Camelidae; genus Vicugna; species Vicugna pacos. The sequence continues at coordinate 83,541,195 of NC_132987.1, read as the reverse complement.
AACACACATTATCTCATTTATTCCCACAACAACTCTGCAAGGTAGTTATTACTCTCCTGTTGAAGATAAATTGAGGCCCAGCCGCACAGGGACAGAGTACCATGGCCAAATCTGTCTCCCTGACACAAAAGTTTATGCAATTTCCACCATACCATTGCCGTGATAAGAATTGGTGGCACCCCCACCCCAACCCTAGAATTTGGAAAAACCATCCTCAACTCTATTGCTGACTGTTATTACTTCATGTTAATTTTACTCTGTGTGGTTACTGTACAGTAATAGAATGATTTCAGCCCCTTAAAACTTTGAAAAATCAAACCAGTCGTGTCTTTTAACTTTTGTGGTTTGTGTGTCCATTCATTGCTCTTGAGTTTCTAGGCAGGCTGCTGCCTTGAACTATTCACTGTCTGAACTTGCCCTCAAAAAATTCTTCCTCCCACCCTACCTCTATCAAGTGACAACCAATGAAAAACCCACAGCTCGGCAGCTGCAGTTCTGGAAAGCTTCCATCAAAGCCCTCATTCCCACATCCCCTTCGAAAATCACGGTTCCTGGAGCTTGCTGTTATCTTCTTGAAGGTCATGACTAATGCTTTGTAAAGCTTCCACTGCAAACACTGTCTGCAAGAGTAGGATTATTTAACTTGAACTCTGTGAGTTACCTTACCAACACTAAAATGTTTACTGCCCCTCAATTGCTCTACTCTAAATTCTTACCCAGTAACCTGGAAAGCACATATTAGGATGGGATTGTTTCGGGTATTCAGTAGGAAAACTGGAGAGCTTAATAAATTTCAGAGAGTGCCTCTTTGACAGATCAGAACTGAATAAAAATTCCTGGAATATTGAGAATGTTAGGTGACTTAGCCCTGTTCTTATCCTTCTAAATTTTATTATTTCCATGAATTGTGTTCAGGATTCAGAGTCAAGTATCCAGTATACCTGTTTCAGAGGAAGCAGTTTCATTTTTTCTAAATATGGAGATATAGTGCAAAAGTGGCTGTTTTATGTTTGACTGAATGGTACCAAAATCCAGTTTTTAGCAACCGTCTCCTATGTGAATCAGGTTATTTAATCCAAATTTCTTTGAAACCACAACCAGACGTACAGTATGGACATTTGATTGAAGAAATATGGTTGCTATTATTCACCCTGCAATGCTTTATTTTGCTTTAATACCCCATTAATACATTTAAGAAAAAAAGGTAAATTTGCATCCATTGAAATTGGCAAGACTGGATGCTGGTGATTAGGAACACAGGACTCTATCAAGAGATAATTTCCTGATCTCTATGTATCACAACATTGATTTTTCTAGACTGTTCCACAAGTATGTCCAGGAACTCAGGGAGAAAAAAACATGTGGGAGACAAATATGTGCTAATGCATTACTTATTATCTGGAGTAAATCTATGCTCATGGCAACAGTAAGAAGTTATATGGTCTGTATTTATTTACAGTGTGCAGGCTACAAAATGTGAGCATTCTGATTGGGTCCAGATGTAATGGAAAGAATTCACTAGCATTTTCACACTAGCTTTTGTGAGGTATGCACCTTTTAAATAAACATTGGTTAAAGGGTTGTCATTTAGTTTCAATAACCCTAAAAGTTACTTTCTGTTGCCTAAATATTGGAGAAAATGATTTGGGGCCTCAAATCCCATCTAGCTTCCCTCAGAAAAATGTGTTTATAAAACTAGAGAGCTCTAAGTGTATTGGAAAAGTATTTGTACTAACACTCATAAAGTCAGAGGATAAATCTAAGAGCATTTTGATGTGATCAGTATTTCTAAAGCCTCAATTATTTTTATGGAATTAAAGTAAATTTCTTGAATTTGGGGTAACCAAAAATAAGTGAAGATCATTCTTTAGAATAATTTTTAGTGCTTGCACCCAAATTTTAGGGAAATATTGTAACCTTCCTACAAAAAAAGCATGGATTATCTTTACTTGAAAGCTCAACATCCACTTAATCTCTTAATTAAAGGACCTTGCTAAATATATGTGAATTGGTCTCACATCTTCCCCACTCCATTAGGTAATACATGATGGAAGGAAAATATGGTGTGTACTTCTGGGAATGACATTGGAACGACAGCCTGCCCTATTCCTGTCATATGTACTTAGAATTCCAGGGATTGGAATTCCATATTGTATATAGGGTCATTCTGCTGGGATTCCTGAAAGAATGCTGGGAAGACTCTGGAGTTTCTGTAAACAGAGATTTTAGAACAGCATAACATTATTTTCATTATTATAATGCCCTCAGGGTCCATCCAAGTTGTCACAAATGGCCATTTAAATTGTTTCTTTATTAGGCAAAGTTTTAAATATAGAGAAAACTGGAGGAAAAAGAACCCCCATGACAGCAGCAGTCATCAACTCATGGTCTTCTTTGTTATACATATACCTTTTTTTCCCCACACTGGATTCTTAGGAAGCAAATCCCAGACATCATATATCCAGAAAAGATGAAAACTCTAATTCAAAAAGATACATATACCCCAATGCTCATAGCAGCACTACTTATAATAGCCAAGACGTGGAAACAACCTAAGTGTCCATCAACAGATGAATGGACAAAGATGTGTGTGTGTACACACACGCACACACACAATATAATATTACTCAGCCATAGAAATGAATGAAATATTGCCATTTGCAGCAACATGGTTGGACCTAAAGAATATCTTACTAAGTGAAGTGAGTCAGATAGAGAAAGACAAACATTATATAATATCACTTATATGTGGAATCTAAAAACAATACAAATACATTTATTTACAAAACAGAAACAGACTCACAGACATAGAAAATAAACTTATGGTTACCAAAAGGGCAAAGGTGGAGGGGCATAAATTAGGAGTATGGGATTAACAGATACACATTACTATGTATAAAATAGATGAGCAATGAGTATTTACTGTGTAGCAGAGGAAACTATATTCAATATCTTGTAATAACCTGTAATGGAAAATAATCTGAAATATGTGTGTGTGTATGTGTGTGTGTGTATACATATATATGTATATAACTGAATCACTTTGCTGTATACCTGAAACTAACAGTGTTTTAAATCAGCTATACTTAATTTTAAAAAAATCTACAAGTGAGTTCATGGCAACAATAAATTAAGAAGCTACTACATGCATAAGAAGGAAAAGCTTTTTTTTTTTAAACAGTAGAATGCCAGTTAGCAAACATGGAGTGAATGATAGCTTAGAAAATTACTGTCTTTTAATTAATAGTTACATTGATTCAGGCAAGAAGTATCAATGGATGCTAAAACTAGAAAGTAAAAGGTAGTGAGGAACAAGATTAGTACATAGCTCAAAGAATCTCTCTACAGATTACCTACTAATAGTCATGGGAAATAGTAGCCTTAGAGTGGAGAGGCCTGGTAATGACACCTTAACCAACTGATCAAAATTACCATCACCAATAATAAAACAGACTGACTTCATGTGCCTCTTGCTCTTATGCATCGAGAAAGACATCTGTGATATTCTTACCCCCAAAATACGTAATTTAATATTAGGAAATATCAGACAAACCCAAATTAAAAGATACTCTTCAAAAATGTCAGTGTCCTGAAACACACACAAAAAAGCTGAGGAGATATTTCAGATTAAGGAAAACCAAAGAGATATGAAGACTAAATGTATGTGTGATCCTGGATTAGATCCTGGACTAAGAAAAAAAGTTGCAGCAAGAACATTATTGGGACAGTTGGTAAAATTAGAAAAAGGTCTGTGGATTAAATAATATTTGTGACTATGTAAGTTTCCTAATTTTTACTGTACTGTCATTAAGTGATTATCTATGTTCTTAGGAAATACACATTGAAATATTTAGGGGCAAAAGAACATGATGTCTGCGACTTAACGGCTTAGAAAAACAAATGTGTATATGGAAAGAGAGAATAAAAGACAAAAGCAGCAAATATTTAACAATTGGTGAATCTAGGTGGAACATGTAAGAGTTTTTTTGTGATATTCTTTTAACTTTTTTCTCAAGTTTGAAGTTATTTCAAAATTTAAAAAATGTAAATGCTAAAACAAAGCAACTTCACACATACTCATATACACACACACAGGATTGTCTTCACTTTAAAGCCATGTAAAAATACAGAAGTCTGCGAGTCATACCTAAAGATGGACTGAAGAATATCAAATGTTTTCTCCCAGCAATTTTCTACAGAAATCATTTAACTAGCTGTTTTTGTGTTAAAATTATAAAATTTATAAAAGTTTAATAAATACAGTTTCCCAAACCTCTGTAAAGAGAGGCATACCTCTTTTTATGGAAAGTGCCTCACATTGAACTGTGTGTGAGTACATGCTTACATGTTTTCAAAGAAAATGATGATGATGATTATCTGCCCCAAAATACAGATTAAGGCTTTTGCAGAACTGAGGCTCTACTTCAGATCTCTCTACCAATTACCTAAGTAAATTTTCAGACCATGTGAAGCCAGATTTTAGATCTGCTCTTTCCACTAACTGGCTCTGAACTTCTTGTGTTTTTCCTTTTGTCTCTTTTCCTGTCATTAAAATATAACTTTTGTAGGAATAATAAGAATAGTAATGAAGTAATCAGTATATTATTTTGAGCTTATCAAGAAAATATTGCTTTACTGATCGTAAAAAAGAGTAAAGTATTCAATTATCCAAAAACTAATTAGCCATGACCCTATCTTGCCCCTTCTTCATCTTATTCTTTTTCTTCTCCTCCTCTTTCTTTTCTCCTTCTTCTCTCCTTCCTCTTCTTTCTCCTTCTCTTCTTCCTATTCCTCCTTTCCTCACTCACTCTTTTTTTTTTGCCATTTTTTACTTATACAGAATTAGAGTAGGAAGTGGAAACAAAGCAAAACTAGTCAGATATGTTTTCTTATAAGTAGTTGGGTTTAATTTAAAAATTAGCAGACATTGTAATGGCAGAAGATTGGAAATAACTTAAATGTACTTATATGAGGACTGTTTAATACTGGTGGAATACAGTGCTTCCATAAACAAAGACTAGAAATGTCTTTATGTATTGATGTGGAAAGAGCTCCGAGGCATAAAGGTTAAGTCCAAAAAGCACAGTACAGAACAGTCTACATTGAATGCCACCATTTGCATATAATAAAAAGAGGAAAGAATATATATAATATATGTTTTTACCTGCATATGTATAAAATGTCTCTGAAAAGATACACATGCACACATGATTGTTTGCCTAAGGAGATAAGAGTTTGGTGTTGGAGCACAGATTCATTAACTTCAGCATTAATAGTTGTTGAAAAACTCTTAAATTAAATGCTTATAGAAGAAAATAGGGAATTGTACTTTTCAACCCTGTTTTAATGCTATAGAAATTGCTCTCCTAAAATGATAGTTCATCAAAAACAGAGACACTCCGAGGTCTTTCATTGTAATGATGCAAACTATTATGCATTTTATCTGATTGAGTTATTCTGATTCAGTTATTAGCTTGATCTCAAAAAACTCATCATTTTTTCTTAAATGTTCTTGGTCACAGGAGTACATCCTATGAATGAACACAAGACTCATCTAGTACAGGATTATTAAAGAGCTGAAAAATATAAAGCTGATTTCAGTGGAGTTGTACAAAAATGCCAGTTTAGTTTTATACCCCATGGAAAGTAGAAGGGTAAAAATTATTTCAAGTTAGTGTAAGACTAGCGTAAGTATCTCAGGAAAGCCAGAAACCAAAAAAGACCTAGAAAATTTTTAGGAATCCAAAAGAATCTAGAAGAACATCGTCCATGGAGTTGATGTTTTAATATATCACCCTTTTTTTTCAACCAAGATCTCATACTTCCCTTAAACAGGATATTGAATGGCACATAATTTTTTCCCTTAATGGTTCTCTTTGTAGTTAAAAGCTTTCTTTATCAATCCACCTGCATTTTATAAGTGGATAAATAGAATTACTCCAAGCTGTCTGAACACTTCTTTTTTTCCCCTGTGTCTGCCAAAATCAGTGAGAAGTAGGAACCTAAGACAGTCTCTGGAATAGGTAACCATGTGTTACCACTTACAATATAAAATTTGACAGAAACTCTTCTTTGCTTATTTATATACTTAATGGTTTTCCTGTTTAACTTCTTCTTTAAAAAAATCATTATTATTCAAATAAAGACTATCATCTGGCCATAAGTAGTATATTAAAGCTTTGTTCACTGAGAATTATTTGTATAGTTTCAGTTAATCACACTGCATTTTTATAGGGAAGCATACACAGATGTGACAGTGGTTTTGGAAACAACTTAGGTAGCTTCAAGAAACATCTGTACATTTTCCAATAGCCTGGGTAACTAAGTAGTGACTCTGTACAGCCTTCTCTGCAACTGCTCTTTCCTCCCTTCCTTTTTTCAGCACATCTAGATGATTAATAAACTGCTGTGTATATGCATTCTGACAACTGTGGGGACTGAGGATTGACAGTACGCACATCACCCTATGTTGTTATCATGAAACACCTCATTGGATGCCCTATACAAAATGGTTGTTGGCATTTTGAGAGATTGGTGCTGGGAACTCTGTGGGACTCTTCCCCATCATGGTCATGTTGATATTTTCTCAGGTCATAGCGTCAGTGGCTGAGTCGGTGTCCTCTTGAGCTTGGATAATGGTTTTAAAGAAATGATTCTTTTATCTTAGGGAAGAGAGAATAGTCTCATTTTAAAAAGTAAAGTTTCATTATCTTAAAATGTAAAAAGACTGTTTTAACAACCATTTTGTTCATTCCACTATGAATTCTGCTGACAGACCTTTCCTAAAGCATGTCTCTACTGCCAGATCCCAAGTTTCATAGTTACCAAAGTTGACTCTGTATGACCTGTTACACTTTCCATAGACTTTGGATGTGATCACAGAAGGGTGATTGCCAAGGTTTTATTTCAACTCAGATATGACTAAATGTAAGAAATCACTTACTGACACCTTTATTCTGTCTGCCCCTCCCTGAATCACCATTTTGGGAAAAAGTTGAAGGATCTACAAAATGGTCTGCCTGTGTTCCAAGTCAATTTTGAGAATGGCTTTTTATGTCTGGTTTACGGTCTCTTTAAAAAAGCGAAATTATGATGGAAACACTGTGATATCCTAAGCTGTAACAAATGAGCTGTTCTTAAAGATAAATGTACCTTCATGTCTATGAAGCTAAATATTTATTTTCCAGATGATTTAATGTATCTTTGTTCCTTTCCACACTGAGCTTTTTCTTTCTGTGCATCCCTTCATATCCAAGCTACTTTTTTGTAGCCGTGTTATATCAGTGTTTTGTGATGTTACAAAAAAGCAAAGAGTGTGAGGTCAAATTTTCCATTACATACCTCAACAAGAATGCCAGGGAACCTAGCCAAACTAAGTCTACAAAAAATAAAAATTACAGGAAAGATGATTCATTAATCAACAATTGCCCTACCAAAAAAATAGAATTTGTTATATGGATTGGATTTTGGGAGTGGGGAATGAGTGCAGACAGCCAGCCCAGCTCTGGGGTGAAATGGGGCATTTCATGCCAATATGTAGCATGGTTTTAGGTCTATTGGGGATCTTTTTAAACTGTAAACTTCAGGGAAAGAATAATTGATTTTGTGCCTTGATTTCTCTCAGTTTGTTTCTTCTTTCAAAATGATAGCCTCTCCATATGCTGACCCCAGCTACAATTTGATTTTAAAAATAGTGGCAGAGGAAAGACAATAGAAAGACACAGTCTACAGCTCAGGAACTGTGAGGGCATGTGCCATTCCTTCCTCTACTCTCTGTTACACAGTCTCTGTCACTTCCTCTTCCTCTAACATAACTCTCCTTCTGCATCCTTTTTTTTTTTTTTTTGCCATAAGCTCAGGATCTTGATCCTTTCGTAAAATATTGTCAGATCAGTAGAAATGCAAGACATTTGTCTTTAACTTATAATTACATATTAAAGGAGCTGAGAAGGACAAAAAATGTGACACTGAAGGAAAAACTTACTTAGTGAAATCAGAAAACGCCCCCCAAACTCCAAAACAAACAGAATTATCTGATTGCAGAACTTAGTACGGTAAATGTCAAACTCAATGTGAAGCTTCATTTTTTTAGTATTCTAATGAGAAAACCAGCCAGTAACAAATACAGTTGGCTCTGTGACCAACCAATAATGGACACTGTGAACTTTGTTATCTAATGTTTTATTAGCCAGCCCCTAAGCACCATCATGCAATAAAATGTTCAAAGCAGTGACCCAGGGTGTTACAGGATCGTTGTGCACCTTGTGATTCGTCAGAGATGATGTTAGAGTCCTGTCTCATTTTACTACTAAGTGTGTTTTTAATTCTTTGAAAATTGGTACTCATGTGTGGTTCAGGCACTACTAACCAGAGTACTTAGTTAATCAGAACAATTCCAACCATACTGGATGACACTGAATTTACTGAAGATTTTTGTTGCCTTTTATGGAGAACATGAGGGGAAAGTAGAGAACAGGGGTTTTTTTGTGTTTTATTTTTTCTTTCCTTTGCCAAAAAGCTGATAACCTGGTTGTTATTACAATTTCATCCACACAGAGGGACAGCAACATGAGAAGTAAACTTTTAGAAGTTCCTAATAATTGAGAACTTGTAAGAAGCTGGGACAGTTCAAGAAAGTAAGTGGAGAAGAACACTTATTTTGAAGGAAAGGAACGAAGCCAAAGTTCCCAGACTTTGACAACTAGGGCAAATGTAACAAGTCCACATTCATTGTGGAAAAATGTGAAGTCCTCCACTTTTTAAGAAGAAAACTGGACTGCATGAACAGAACCAAGGAGATAAGGGCTTGACTTAGCTTGTACTGGTCAGACTCTTCTGTACTTATCTCCCCTCACTCCATCTCAAGGTCAATGACAGACCACCCAGCCGAGAATGTTTTTAGAAGAGTACTAATGGACGCAAGTATCCTAGGTCTCATTTTGGAAAAGAACTACTCCCCAGTCCTCAACGCTCAAAGAGGCTTTATCCAGGCATTTTTTACAGTCCACTTATTTTTCACCCCATTCTGCCTTATCTGCACCACACCCTCCACATGCACACACACACTTAGGAGGAAGGAGAGAGGAAATATGCAAAAACTACCTCAAGTAAGTTTTCTTCCCCTATAAAAGATTGTATTTTTTCTTTTCAAATTCTATCTTTGCTCTTTTCAGTTGTATTAAAAATTTGTATCCTTGGGTTTTAAATCTCATTTTGTTCAGGTTTATAGCTGCTCAGCAATCTAATGTCTCTTTTCTCTCATCCACACTCTTGTTTCTGTATTATGACTACTTATGCAGGCCAATATGATGTTTTTATACTATGTAAGGCAGGTTCCTCCCAATCCCACCATACTCCCAGACCCCATTCATTCAACCATCTAACCATCCATCCATCCATTTCAGTCAGTCAGTCAGGACTTTGTGATTTACATTCCTGGAACTGATTATGATATATTGAATTTGTAAACAACTGTTTTCTGCTTTGTAGAATTTTTAAAGAGAATGTGCTTTAGAACAGAATAGATTTAGTTCAGATCCTGTGACCTTGAGCAGGTTACATGCCTCATCTATTCATTTAACAAATACTGATTGAGCATCTTCCATGTGCCAGCTATTATGCCTGGCATGATAGATACAGTTGTTTACAAGACAGACATGGTCTTTCTTCACCTCGCTGAGTTTGTACTTCAGTTGGGGAAGCCAAAGGAAAACAAGCATTCAAATGAATATTTCAATCATAGTAAATATAGAGAAGAAAATACACAAGGGGAATTTAACTGAGTCAAAGGAGCAGGAAAGACTATTTTGTGAAATAATATTTAAGTTGAGGCTCAGAAAATAGGTAGGAGGTAGCCCAACAAAGAGGAAGTGTAAGAGTATCACAGGCTGAAGGCTGACCTTTTCCAAGATCCAGAGTCAAAAAGGAACTTGGTCCAAAAGATGAATGAGAGAAGATAAGCTAGAGTAGAGGCCAGTGAGTGAGAGGAAAATGGAAAGATAACAGAGGTAGGGGAGCCACTGTAGACACTGACAAGAGTTTTGGTCTTTTCTAATAGCACTGAGTAGCCACTGAAAGCTTTTTTGTGGGGGAAAAATATGATATTATTCCTGTTTGAATTACTCTGATTTTTTGTCTCATCATACAGTGGATTAGAGGAATGCAAGAAGGAAACCAGTGAAGCTAATGATGTTTTCCAGGTGAGAGGTGATGGTGGCAGTCAATGGAGAAATGAATGAATTCAAGACAGATTTATGAGGTAGAGTTTTCCAGACTTGGTGGCTCCCTGGTTTGGTGGCATTGCAGAAGAAGGAAGGGTCACTGATAATTTCCAGTTTCTGACATGAGGTGCTGTTTCTCGACATGAGAACTTTTGGAAGTGAGCCTAGCCTGGGATGGGGTGGGATGGGGGAGGGAGGAGTAGATCCCACGTTCAGTTTTAGTCATGTTTGATTTGAGATATTTGTGGTTCATCCAAATGGAGATGCCATGCAGGTAGTTATAAAAACAGATTTGGAGCTCAGAAGAGATGTCTAGGCTGGAGATATAAACTGAGTCATCAGTTTATAGATGATAGTTAAAGCCACGAGTATGGACAAAATCCACCTAGGAAGAGAGCATGTTTCCAGAAGAGGGCCCAGGAAGCCTCTCTGAGCCACAGTTGTTTCATCTATAGGATGGAAGTAATGCTATATATAAAATAGATAAACAACAAGGATGCAATGTACAGCACAGGGAACTATATTCATACCTTGTAATAACCTATGATGGAGAAAGAAAAAAATTTATATATATAAATGAATCACTTTGCTATACACCTGAAACTAACACAACACTGTAAATCAGCTGTACTTCAATTTTTTTTAAATAGCATGGAAATCGTGCTCTATCTGTGCAAAGAGGTTGAGAGGCATGTGTTTAGCACAGAACCCTGTGTCCAGGTCATAGTAGGTACTCATAGCCATTATTACTATGTCTGGTAAAACCTGATGACCTCATTCCCTGGGATGAGTTGGCACTAAATGACAGAGAGGAGAGTGGAGAAAAGTGAATGAATGCATGAGGAAATGAGCATGAATCTATAGGGACCTGCCTGCAAAATCAGAGATCATAACATTGGCTTTTACTGTGCCAGTATGTTAGAATTTTTTTTTCTAATTTTTATTTTCTAGGCAGCCCTCTTTTTGCAAATAAGCTTTTGCATTTTTCGCCCTGAAAAAAATCACAACTTCATTTTTCTTAAATGGGACTTTTGTACCCAAATGACTTTTGAGGCTGCCACCAGCTTCATCATTTTGGCAGGTTCTCATCATCGTTGCTACAGTCACTGACGGATTTGTTAAGAAATATCTAAATGTTCTTTTGGTAACATTATTTTTAGGAAGGCAAATCCTCTCCATTTCCAGACAGCAGCCTAGTTGTAGATGTGGGGAGACCGCAGAGCTATAACACACTGCACATGTGGATGAGACTGTCTGGGCTTCTTGGCATTACTAATGATGATAATGATCCCGCTTGGTGGAGGCAGACCCTCCCGGCAGCTGGTGTCCTTTCTGCACAGGGATGAGGTCATTTGGTGGGAAGGGGGACAATGGAGCTGGGAAGGATGAGAGAAGAGGAGGGGAAGAAGCTGTCACATCTGCATTCTTGGTGGAAAAATAGAAACATATTCGCCACATGCTTGCTTTGTTTATTTATTCATGCAGAAGGGGGAATGGAGAGGGGAGGGAATGGTGAGGAACTGTTACACGGTAACAGCGTGGTTTTCCCCCAAATCTACGCAGTTACTAGTGTTCACAGTAACAAGCTAATCAAATCTCCAGGGCACTGATAACCCTATGAATCTAATCTCTAGAATATTTGAAACTGCTCAGAACAGGCTATTATAGCAGTTTAGATCCCAGTAGCTCCTTTAGAGTTGTATAAAAGCCTAGTTCTGGACACTCCACACCTCCTTCTGCCTCATATGTGTCTAAAAACAGAGAAATTAAGAATAATCGTTCCTTTGGCAGTGTAGATCAAAGTGTCAGATCGTTCTTCATCTACTTCTCAATGTCATCACTAAAACCAAATAAACAGCCTTTTTTCAGTTTAGCAGTAGTAGTCCAGCTGGTGCACTGTAGGTTTATTTCTAGAACTTGTCTACACAAAGACTGTGTCCCCAGGGTTTGGGGTTGTTGTGAAAGTTGGTTGTAGTTGAGGGGTTTTGTAAGGCGGGGGCTCAGTAAAAGAGGGGTCACTTTGGCATCGCAGGGAAAGACCCTGGCCTGGGCACAGTCAGCTAGTCACAATGAACCATTTGGTCTTATCTGCTCAAGGTAACAGAAGTGAGTCAACTCTGATGGAAAATACTACAGGTGCTCTCAAGATGTTCTTGAACCCATCAAATGCCAGGCCAGGTCTGGTTAGCCTTTGTAGCCTGAGTGCCTCAGTGTAGCCAGGGCCTAACATACTGTAAGTACTCAGTGAGTGGTGAGTGTGCAAGTGACCCAGTGTGCCCACATCCCATGGTTCAGGAGTTCTGTTGTTAGCAGCTCAGTGACTATGAGTAGTTATGTGGAGGAAAAATAATATTTTCTCCTAAAAGCTGGAGAAAGGGGCTGAATTATTTAAAAGTAAACATAATAGATGACTCACAGTAGTGCTCCTGACTTGAGTTTGTGGGATATAACATAAAGAATACTTGACTGGAGGCCCAAACCTCTCAAGCCACTAAAATTTCTCAGCCTCAATTTCTTGGTTGGTAAAATGGGGCTGATACTTCCTCTGCCTGCCTCTAAGGGTTATTATCAGGGTTAAATCTTATTAAGGATGTGAAACTAATAAGAACTATATAGGGTATAAGGTGGTGTTAATTGACTTCTTTTGAGATTACTATGTCCTTTTTTAATTCCTTGAAGAAAAGCTTCTTGAAAAGCGTATTTATTGGTGCCATTGTTGTTAATTGTTGTTAATCTCTTTTTAAATTTAATTTATTTTTAAAATGACAGTGCTTTATAGAAAGCTTTTATGACTTAGCTCTGAATTTTAAGTACTTAAAAATCTAAAGTATCTGGTCCTCCTTGAAAAATACCATTATCATTAATAACCTCTGAAACCAGCCAGGGTAATGAAGCTATTAACTACAAGTGAGTAAGTGGTCACAAATGAAACATTGTCATTACCACATATAAATTCTTTCCCTGTAGTTTGGGCCTCAACAGACAATGATTCAACTGCAGGTATGTGTCATGGGACAGTAGAGTTTTGTCCTGGAAAGAACACAGTATATAAAATCAAGAAACAATGAATTCCTCAGCCGTTTTCTAGCGATGGCCTTAAACAAATCATTTCACCTCTCTTAGCCTTCCTCGTTTCTTCACTGAGAGAGCATTTAATGGTTCTGTCAGGGCTTTCCTTCTCTCCCCAGAAGGCATCTGAAAAGAGGGAGAGCGTTTTTGGTTGTCAGAATGACAGGGTGGCAAAAAATGATGGGGTGGAGGTGTGGTGCTGGCACTTAGTGGACAAAGGTAAGTCTGCTAAGTTTTCTACAGTGAGGAAAGCAGTCTCATGAAAGGAAGAATTGTCCCCTTACAGCATAAATTTGCCCTCTTAAGAAACACTGGGTCAGAGCTTTTGAGAGTGAAAGGGGCACAATAATACGAAACTGTCTTAGGCAAACTGGGATCTAAGGACCTCCTCGCCACAGTCCAAGTCCACTTTTGCTTGCACAGTCTTCCTCTGTTCTTGTCCTGTCCTCCTCTCAAATGTCTTAAATGACAAGATCCCAAGGACTTTGCTAAACAGCCCTTATGGAAGGGGACAGACAAGTCTGAACCACATACCCTCTTCCATTTTCCCAGTTTCACCAGGAAAACTAGCCACAGAGTTAAAGTTAATTCACTTATTCATCCCTGAGCTTAGCTATGCTTTAGTCACAGAGCCCCTGTTATTTCTCCCCTTCCCTCACCCTCAGAGCCTTGGGCACTGCCACCACCACTCTAGTGTGGCAGCTGTCCAAAGCTGTCCAAGTTTGGGGTCCAGGGACAGGGAGGTGGGAGCAGTGGAGAGAAGAAAGGGAGAGTGGAGCCAGCTCTTCCCTTCAGCTGCAGCTAACCAAAGCAAGCTGCCAACACAGACAGCTCAGCTCCATTGCAGGCCACCCTGAAGCCATATCTGGGTGCAGTTATTGTGACACATCTCACCGTGGGGTGTGAGGAGAGAAACTGTGCATGGCAAAAGAGGTGCCAGATGATTCTTAACACTACTTTTTTGGACTGCCATTTAGAGAGGGAAAATAAAACCCAAGTCAGGAATCCTTTCCACTCTGTTGACACCTCCGCTGAAGGAAGCCTTCAAGTCCAGGTGAGCTTAATGTTTTTCAACTTCTGTAGGTGGACAAAGATTGGGATTCCAGAATTTCCTGTCTAGCCCCAGGTTTTTCTCCTAGTTAAATTTACTTTCAGCTCCTTAAATTGTATTTTACTCTTTAAAGAAAATCTGTTGTACAGTGTTGTATAAGGCTTGACATGATGGTCTAAACTAATTGCTTAAATATGGACTTGGACAATTGTTGAAAAGCACTTTTGTTTGTCATGGAATGAAAGTGACCACATACACAATAGTCTATTTTCAAAGTTAAATGGATTATGTCTTAAAGAGAATAAAAGAGCATAGCCAAAAAAAAAAAAATCAGACCTAAATTTGTTAGGCCAAAATAAAGTTGATGTCTGAATTCAACTGGAAAGAACTGTAGAAATTTGCTTCTTTTACCAACAGACAGTTCTCTTTCCTCTTTTGTTTCTTTTACCTTCTCACCCTAGTATTTGAAGTTAAGCCTTTGGGAACTTGTTAACTTTTCTACATCATAGAAAAGTAGCAAGTATAAGCTGCGGTAGCAAACAGACCAATGTCTTGTTTCATTTAGGACTACCTCGGAGGAATAGCACCCCTTTTGAGGGACAAGCAGACCAATAAAGATCGAAGGTTAGGCCATTGCTTTTCTAACTTTCCCATGAAACCCTAGGGTTTGCCAAAATTTACCAAGGATAGAAAGGTTAATATGGAGAGAGCTTTTTAAAAAAATCATTCAGTGTTGTAGAGGAAGTTAGTAAGGTACTAGAGTGTTATGTTTTTAAGAAGGATTCTCTTTACATATTAATCTATTTATACTTCACTTCCAAAGAACATGTAATACGGAGGAATAAAATAATTAGTGGAGGGAATCACAGTCATTGGAATATAAAGCCGGAGATCAAAGTGGGAAACAGAAATATATACCATCTGGTCCTTTATGGTTGTTCTAAGTAAATCACAAATTTAGCTCAAACATTCCTAGTGACCTAAGTAATAAAGTGACTTTTTTAATCGCCTAGACTCATTCTGTAGAATAAATTTATTAAAGGCATCACAGGGCAGTGTTGAAGAGCAAATAGGTTTTTATTTGTTCATTCATTTACCAGCATTTCTTGAGTACCTTCTAATGTATTAGGAGCTTATTGTTTTTGTATGTATTTGTTTTTTTATTGAAGTACAGTCAGTTTACAATGTTGAGTCAATTTCTGGTGGACAGCATAATGCTTCAGTCATACATGAACATACATTCGTTTTCACATTCTTTTTCACTATAAGTTACTACAAGATATTGAATATAGTTTATTATTGACAGAGAGCTTGGACAATGTCAGAGAAAGGCAGATCTTTATTAGATTTGTGTGAAATACTCGTATGGAAATATAAAATCTCTTTAAATTGATTTTAACCATGTTTTAATGCTAAAATGGAATGTATATCTGTTTATGGATAAATCCAAATTAGATCAGACATTTTCATGGGTTTCTTTTTTTAGAAAGATTTCTGTAAATCCCTCCAGGTCTTGTTAAATTATCACCTTTGACCCTGAAAGATGCCTCTGTGAGACTCATTTCTTTGAACATGGAAGTGGCTCCTTGTGGGTCAAAGTCTTTAAAGTCCGAATTTGGTCTAAAGGCATCTCTGGAATGCCCTCCACAAAACTTGTTTTCAGTTGTTCTAGGCAGCAGGATCCCTTCTTGCAAGCAATCTTATCCCTACCCTCAATAGAGAAAACACATAAAAGTTATATTTTTTAGTGTAAATTTTATTTTATATTGTCACATATCTACTTATTATCAAGACAGTTGTTGAGGCCAATGAAACCCTTTCCATAAATTAGAAGTTTGAACGGGTAATTGTTCTCTGTCAGCCCGATATTCTGTTTTGTTGCAGTTTTTTAAAGCTCATTTTTATACCTCAATATATGCTATGCAATTAGACTAATCCAGAATCTTAAAAAAAGAGGAATAAATAGTTTTATTCAAACTGAATAATTTTAAAACTATTTTATTGTATATTTTATATGTTAAAGTGTATAATTTAATATTTTATATACCATGTTTATAAATGTTTTATTAAATGACATTCATAATATGAAATATTAAATATTTTATATATTTATACATAAATATGCATTATAAATATATAATAAATACAAGCTGTATCACACAGGAAGCACACTTAATTTACCTATGCACATTTAAATGATCTATAATACTGTCATGACATATGTGTTTTTTGTCATGTTATTTAAGCTACCAGTGGGCGTAATTTGTGGTCTGATAGTTTGGCTCCCACATTGCTGACAAGGACCCTATGATATACACTTGTAATGAGCAGACGTGTTTAAGCTTTCTTGGTATGTAATTGAGTATGGCACATGTGTGATGTAATGTACTTCATTGAAGTTTTACATAAGCAGACATCCACAGTCCAGAAATCACCCAAAGATTTATATAGAGCAGTACCCTTCCTAATGAACAGCACATTTAAAAGAAATTCATTTATGTGTACCAAAATTGTAGGGGAAGCTTTTGGTCCAAGGTCTGGGTGATGGTGGTAATGATGGTGGAGATATGTGGATGCGTGTATGTATCCTACTGAAACTGAATGCATGCAGTTGGAGATGGGTCCTTATGGCATCGTTTGTGTTATTATTGTGGCTTTGCTAATTGTACCTGTAAGAGAGACAGATAACGCCTCTCCTTCCTTTTTCTGGGCTTAGATTAGCAATTACAGGCTAGAATGGGGAAAGGGGTCTGAGACATGAAGGTACAAAACCAAAGAAAAAGTATTAACACTGAGAATCCATGGATAAGTCAACATCATGTTTCTTTCTATAACCAGATTCAAAAATAACTGTATTTTTAATTTTTACAAAGGCAAAAATGAAAGCTCCACCCCTCCCCAACAATCATGTAAACCCTTTGTTTGAGTGTATATCATATAAGACAAAGTTTCTGCATATGGAATGGGACAGAATTATACATAACTTAATAATTATTTTTGTTCTTTAGGTATATAAAGAACCTAAAATGTCTTGTAGTTATTTTCTAGGGCCTGATTTTTTTCACAGAAAGGAAAACTAAATTAGACAAGGATAGAATGACTGGAATTTTTAAAATCTGTAATGTGTAATTTCCCCTACATAAAATTAAATTCGGTCCAACTCTGGGATAAATGCTATGTATAACTCCACTGGAATTGAAGTTCTGCTCTCCATTTGGTTACCAGTCATTATTCCTCATTTGCATTCTCTCCAAAATGAGGGTTTTCATGCTCTGTTGACAGAATGCTTCCTGTGCCTTTATCTCTTAAACCCTACATATTGCTCCAATTTGGGGCATAATTGTAAGTCATTGTATAATTCACCATAGCAAGCGTTCCATCCCATCCCAGAAGTGGCTTGAAAAGACATAGTTTCCTAGGGCTGCCATAACAAATTAGCATAAACTGGGTGGTTTATAACAACAGAAATTTATTCTCTCAAAGTTCTAGAGGCTGGGCTGAAATCAAGGTGCCAGGAGGGCTCTGCTTCTTCCTCCAAAGGCTCTGTGGAAGTATCCCTCCTGGACTCTTGTCTGGTAGGTGCGGTAGTCCTTGGCATTCTTTGGGTGGTGGTGGTGGTGGTGGTGGTGGCAATTCCAAAATCTGCTTCTGTCTTCACATCGTTGTCTTCCGTCAGTGTGTGTCTGTGTCCAAATCCCCTCTTCTTATAAGGACACCAATCATTGGATAAGGCCCACCCTCACTTTATATGACCTCATCTTGTTTACATCTGCAAAGACTGTTATTCTGAATAAAGTCACATTCCCAGGTTCCCAGTGAACATGACGGGGGAGGAAGGAGAGACACACTACTCAACCTGGTGCAGGTAGTAGAAAACTTATTAAATTCTCTCACTCCCCTGAGCATTTAGGGGTCTAAACTGAAGCACTTTTATTTTCCTAGTCTCAAACAAAGCAATCTCAAGCTTTCCAATCAGTTGGGAAGTGAGTATTTGTTTTCACTGTGATATCTCTCTTACCTGGAAATATATATCCAAAGGCACTGAAACCCTAACTAATCAATTCTCTGTTCACTGCCATAGCACATGCTGAGTCTGTATCATTTTATAAAATTACCCCTCAGGGCCAGGTTTTGTACTTCAGTTTTCAAATGCAACTTCCTACCAGAATCAAAGTAAATTGCATGCAAGTGTTTTCAGGCATTGACTCTGGCCCACACTTAATTTCTTCCCAAATTCTATACTTTGTTCTTTGTACATCTGGACATTCGGCTTACTTAAACTTGTGTAATATTCTCCCCAGAGCATTAGCTGTGAAGAGCTACATTATGCCAGATTCTTTTACCACTGAAGTTTCCCTAGTATTCTCAGGGCTGGCCAAAGGTCAGATATTTGCGTGTTTTCAAGACAGCATGTCCTGTTTAAATCCCTTCCTTAACCCAAGTTGCAATTGTACTGAGGATGGGGTCCAGGAAAAAACTAGCCCAGGCCCCACATTCCTCCTCAGATATGTTTTCTTTGATCTTCATGATGGTTTTGAAAAGAAATTTAATTAGTTACTAACAATAGCAGATTTCACAAAGAAATCCAGATATCTGGCTTTTCTTTTTTTGAAAACCTGGGTTTGGCAACCCGAGGCCCACATTTTCATGACTGTTCCTTCAGACAGAGAGCATGGGCTATTGCCTACACCATGGGCCACTCTGGCTGGACCACTTTGTGTATGTTTATCTGTCTGGCCCTTGTTAGCATCTGAGCTGTCACCCTTGAGCCAAGACTTAGGAACTCAACCTTAATTTTGTTCCTAATGTGGTCCAAAGAAACTGTATTGAACACACTGGGGCAAAGGAGGGCAGAACATTAGTGTCCCTTCCCTCTGTTTTGCACTGTCTTTTGGCAGATTTCCACCAACTCCCCCCAGGCTCAGGCATGGGATGCACACCTTCAATCAGTCTTCCCACTCTTCTTTCTCACCATCTCTGGTGTTACAGTAAAATTCATATTCAAGAAATAGAAATTTTCAAAAGTGAGATGTAATTTCAATTTTAGCCTCAAGTTTCTCCTTTAGTTTGGGTTTCAGTAATCACAGGACAGTCCTTTCCAGAAACTTTCAAATGCCCTTTCCTGGAGCCTCTATTGGCCCTTCTTACTCATCCTTGCTGCTTCCAAACTTCACCCTTTACCCACCTGTCCCACAGTACTTTGACTTCAGGTTAGGACTGTCTTTCTGGAGATCTCTTGTCTCCTCAGATTCTTACTGGTGTCTTCCCTATAGACACTGATATACCCCACAGGACATCTCTGGGCAGCCCCTATCCTGAGTTTAGAGTCTCCCAGTTCTCCCTGTCCTGTTGTCATCAATTTCTTCTTGTATTCACAGCCTGTCAGTAGAGGGCTGTCACAGCAAGCACCAACCTTGGGATCCTGAACGATGCCTCTCTAGCTTTCCTCCAAATTATCAATAACACTAAAACACTGTCTTAATTCTTCATTATCCCCAACACCATTAGCATACTCGATACATTCAGTGCATGGAGAATTACATTTATTATGTGATTCATGTGACCACAAATTCTTCTTGGGAATTCATGGGATATATTATCATGTTACGGCAATCACCAGCTTATTCTAGAAACACCTCAAATATTTGGAAATCCTAAAAACTTCATCTTTACCTTTACTTTAAAGTTTCTTGGAGTTTCTTTCTGCTTATGATGGTAACATGTTCATCACAGAGAATGTGGAAAGTACCCAAAGGTGTAAAGAAAAAAAGTCAAAATTACCTGTAACTGCAGCACCTAGAGATAACCACTGCTGGCATTTTCATATGTTTATTTTCACATGTATATTTTAATCTCTTCCTTTCCCACTTTAGTCCTCAAACACTCTTGGGAGAATGGTAATTTTTGAAATTACCCCAAAAATTTAGGAAAAAGAGTTGTGTAACTTAAGCAAATTCTAGCCTTAATATTTCAGAATGTTCTCAATATTGTATACATTCATGCTTGTTTTATGTTAAACTGTTTTACCTTTCTGCAGCATGAGGAATATTTGTTTTTTCATGTCTACGCCCAAGGAGTCCAAAGATAACCTGTATAGTCCCCTCATTTTTCTGGTAGGATAGATTATATTATGGACAACCCATGTGTGCAGAGCCCTAGCTTAGTCTTGGGCCTTTGTTATAGACTGAATTGTGTACTCTGCCACCCCAAATTCGTGTATTGAACGCCTCCCTGCAATGTGGTGGTATTAGGAGGTAGGGCTTTTGGGAGGAAATTAGGATTAGATGGGGTCTTAAGGGCAGAGTCCTCATGAATGAAATTAGTGTCCTTATAAATAGAATCATGAGAGAAATTGTTTCCTCTCTTCACTCTTCACTGTGGGAGAATATGAAAAGTCAGCAATCTGCAGCCTGGAAAGACACCCACCAGGACTTGACCATGCCAACACCTTGATCTTGGACTTTCAGCCTTCAGAACCTTGGGAAATTTCTGTTGCTTATAAGACATTCAGTCCATGGTATTTTGTTATAGCAGCCTGAACTACGACAGCATTCAAGGAAGGAGATCCTGAGCAATCTGGTTGTGGATATGAGACACAAGTATAAGATAATTCATACTTGCCCAAGGTAGTATGTAGGCACCAGGTGAATGGTAGGTCATGAGTGCCAACTATGGTAGACCAAGATCTCAAGCTGGAGCTTAAAGGGAGGAAAAGATAGAGAATAGAGAGGAAAGCTATTTAGGTGCATTTTAAATAGAAAAATGGTAGGGTACCAAGGATTATTACTGGCTAAGAGTGTGACATGACTCTGGTGGAGAACCAATTCTGACTCTCAGCTCTGGGATTTCTTCATAACACTGATAGCGGATGAACTGACACATCTCCAATTCATCATTCCCTAAATATTATTAAATTCTCTAGACCTCACATCTACTGTTTAAATTTTTACGAGAAAATTTTTAGAAATTTTTATTCAATATCCTAGAAATACCTATTCTAAACAGAAGGAACTTAATATTAAAATAAATAAATTAATTTACTGAATGCTTACTAGCTGGTGATAACAGATAAAGAAGTTCATAATTTTGAGCTTAATAAAGATATCATCCTAACATTTTAGCCTCTAGGTGAGAAGTTCTTCTAGCATTTGCTGGCTTATGTGCTAGACGTTAACAAGTGTGTCATAATATAATTTACACAGCTAATGTTGAATTTATAGGCAACTATAAACAAATATCTCATTGCTTTGGACATCAGTACAACCAGGTGGCAGGCTCAGACCATTGAAGAAATAAACAAGTGGTTTGTTTCCCAGTTTTAGGATAGCTCTGTGAGAAAAACCGGTGATTGGATGGCTCAGGTTAGCAATTTTAATGGAAAACTCTGGACCTGGAGTTAAAGTAACTCTGGTTCTGGCAGAGCCAGCATTTAGCTGTATAACCTTTGTGTATCATATAATTTCTTTGTTCCTCCAGTGGACCAGACAAGCTTCTTCTAGTTCTAATATTCTGCAACTCTGTTCCTCAAGTGTCCAGTCTTTCTACAGGAAACCAAACAGGCAGTGAGATGTTACTTTAAGGAAAGATGACGTGATCTCTAGCTCTGAGCTTCTTGTCCGGCTTTAAGCTTGTCAGTTTCAGATACTCATTACATCATCAGGGAAAAAGGCCAATAAAAGCCCAGACCTCTCAGGCTGTAGAATCTGCTTATAAATTGGAGTGGACAGAGTAGCAGCAGTTTTTCCAAACTCTGAAACATTACATGTTCTTGGGTATTACTAAAATGCATTTTGTGCTCTGCATCCTGTTAAAGTTTTCTTGATACATCCCTGTAAAAGTCTGCTGGCCTCCTGCAAGTAGGGAACATGCCGTTGGTTATCTGTTACCAGTTAGTTCAGTTGGTTAAAATTCATGCTGTGGAATCAGGCCCCATATGAGACAGTTGGATTCAGGCAGAGCAGCCTGCTCTTGCCCAACTGGTTAGGAAATGCATGTATTTGATTACGGAAGGCAGAGGTATGAGGACGGCTGGCTCAGCATAACCTATCCCTCCTACTGGAAAAATCACAGAGAGCCAAGTGCTTCTGACAGGACTTACCAACCTCAACCTTGTTTAGAATTACAAGCTGTGAGCACGGTGCCAGCCAACTTATGTATTCCTTGAATATCCTGATGACCATTCACCCAACTGATCATCTGAATCTTTCTACATTGTGAGAGACTCTGATGAAAATAGCTTGTTGTTGGAGACTGACTCCCTGCAGGGTGCTGTGCTAAGTAGTCTGCGTGCACTCTCACTCACACCTCAAAGTAATCCCATGCAATTGTACTATTTTTATTCCCCTTTTGTAGGTGAGAAAACTGTGGCTAGAAGAAGTTATCCGATTTTCCTAGTGCCCCAAATCCACTGACTGGCAGAGCTAGGACTCCAGTCTAAGTTTTGTCTGACCCCAGAACCCACCACACTCTCCTGTCTCTCTCAGAATACTGCACAGGACACTGAACAGTTTGAGATTTTAGAAACTGTGATAAGCCCCTACCTATAGAATGAAACTTTCCACAATTAGACGCTTATAAGTGGGTTTTAAGTTATAATTTGTTGAAATGAAAAATGAGGTCACCTCTGCAGGCAAACAGAGAAAACTTGACAAATAGTCAAGTGAGACAGATGCCTGTTCTTGGATGCTTCTGCAAATTTCCTATTAGTGACCTCCTTTCTGTCCCAGCAGCTTGAGATACTCAGATCCCAAATTGAAATCTTTGCTCAGCTTTTAGTTTGCTCAGACTTCTAGTTCAAACACAAACTCTCATAACGGACAAGTTGGAAATTCTCTCCACTTCTTTTCTTCACTGAATTCCCCAACACCTCAGCACCAACTCAATTTGCTTTTTACCCTCAAACCCAGAGGCATCAACGAAACAGTAAGAACAGTTTTTCCCTACTGTTCCCTTAGCAATAAAGCTACAGAAGCTTTTCAGCAGAAGGGTGAAGCTGTAAAACCCCCAGTATTAGAATATCGCATTAAGGCCTGACTTCTCTGGAGCCGCAGTCTCACCTGTGACATTTAACTTAAAGTTCAGTCACTGAGAGGCATGTTTAGTATTCTGGAACCCCACTCTTCCTGACCTTCTGGACTTCACTCTCATTTGCGTGGAAAGGGGCAGCTAGGATGGCACCCAGAGGGCATTTGGTACAAGTTCGGGAAAAGGTCTTTGGTAACATGTATCCCTTACAGCGTATTTCTTTAGAGATTTTGAACATAGAGGTGAAATGAAGTCAGCCTTTAGGGTAATTTCTCTTTTACCTAGTCAGCAGGACAGAGTAAGGCTTAAAGTTTTGTGGTTTTTCTTTTAAAAAGGACAGACTGAGTCACTTCACTATTGACACAGTGAAGCAATACTCAGTCAAAGAGCCTCATTAGATAATCCAAGTTGTTTCTCTGGTCCAACTGCTAGGAAGTTATCATTTGAAAAATGAAGTACCTCTTTTCATTTTCTAAAAAAGCTTTATAAATCCCTGCCATTTGAAACTATAAAGGAACAAAATCTTCCTTTCACACCCTTTTGGGGGCACTAGAAAACACTTCTTACCCTTGGCCTCCTTTAACCCTCATCTCCCTGATCTGTCACTTGTATCTGCTGCTTTGCTTCTGGCCTTCCTTTCTTCCATTCAGGAGGTATTTTTTTCAGCACCTGTTATGTAAATAGTAGTGTGTGAGGTACTGAGAAAGTGAGGAGATGAAGACAAAGAATGTGTTCTCCAAAGACAAACATAGGGTGGAGTTCAGAGGTTGCAAGTTTAAGCGGCTGTGGGAGACAGGAAGGCCTGTAAGAGCAGGAAGGGGCCAGGCACAGGGCGGAGGAGTGACTGGGACTCTGCAGAAGTGGAAAGGACACGTCGTCCTGAAAGGATCATCAGAACACAGCTCCAGCTGATTGGAACCATCCTAGAATGCTGGCCCAGCTTTGTCAGAACTTCCAGTTTGTTGAGAGAAGTCAGATTTTTACTATAAACCATCTCCTGATTTTTTTTAATGCTGGCAACTAATTCAAATTCTTCAAAAACATTGTGTGGGCCAAACAAAATATGTATGTGGGCTGAATTCAACCCATCAGCCTCTAGTTTGGGGAGCTCTGGTCTGGTCTGTGAGGTAAAGTACACATGTATGAAATCATTAAAGTGTGGCCCATGTGACGAAAAGCCCTAATGAGTGACACAGACAGTTCCTGCTGGAGGAGTTCAGAGGAAGGGGGAGGAGGACTGGGGAGATGGGAGTAAGGTGGGCCCCAGGTGTGGCCTCAGCCAAGCATGTTGAGGGGATGTGAGGAAACTGGAGGGTGTGCGTGAGGAATGTGGGGGACCCCTGGGGCCATGTGGTGGAAGGCCTCCAATGTCAGGCAGAAGAGGTTGGGCTTTATTTTCTATGTCATGGGGAGCCACGGAGGATTTGTTGATCTGCTATTTCAGAAAACGAAAGATGTCGGTGGGTAAGGTGGGATGCAGGGAGAAATCATCAGCAGGCTCTTGCTGTAGTGCTTTGCCATTTCCCACTCCACTTCCACTTCTCCCCATCTGCAGCACCTCCACCTCCCAAAACCTTCCACCTCATGCACTTCTGAGAAAAGAAGCCTCCTTCCAGCAAGGTACCTTTAAAGTATGCCAGTGCCCTAACCCAGAACGGGAAAGTGAAATCAGGCCAAATTAGCATGGCACTCCCACCAAGGAATAAAAAGAAAAAGAAACCCTAGCCACCACCTCTCACTGAGAAAAAAACCAGGGCTTAAAAAGGAAATAGGGCATCTCTTTGAACCATACAGATCTGTCTGATAAGCACGGCCTACGTGACTCTAAAATGGTCATGAGAGGGTATGGGACCACATTCTCATTAGGGGCCGAGTTGATCAGGGATAGCTCAACAGCAGCCACAGTGGGAAACTGTGCACTCTGCCTTAATATTTATTAGCGAAAGTTTCTTACTTAATAGAGTAATAGATAGAAAGGAGAAAGGTGCTGTTATAAAAGGAGGGGAGGGACACACATTTTTAGATATTAAAATAATAAGCAATCCTCCAAATAAACCTAAAGTAGCAAAAATGCATCGTCCCTAGGTACATAGTGAGTGTATTTGTGAGATGGCGGCCTCTCCTTGTAGCTCGCTGGAAGCTCCCCCAGCCCTACCTCGGGCAGTCAGAGTCAGTTAGTGGGAGGTAGGGCCAAGCACGTGAGCTTCTGAATATCTTCATAGCTGGTTCAGGACCCTACGCAGTCTTGCTTGGAGATTGGAATCTAAATGTTTGGCTGATATAATCAGTTCTTAGTTACTCCAGACCTGATTTTGCACGGTGTTAATTTTCTGGGGCCCTTATTTTACTTATTCCTCCTCTTTCCACCCACATTTTCACCATTTTATTTTACAACATCAGTAACAACAGCTAGTGTTTCTCGGGCGTTTATTATGTGACAGGCAATATTCTAAATGCTTTAGACATATTAATTTATTATATCCTCAGCAACAATGGCGTACGTGCCGTCATCCTTTCATTCTGAGGTAAGCAAACTGAAGCACAGAGAGACGGAGAGGTTGTTACATTTACCCAAGGTCTCAGAATCAGGAAGTATCAGCAGCAGTATTAGGACCCAAGACGACTGACTCTGGAGCCTTCAGGGAGCGGAGGTTGTATTATTGTGGTAAAATATATATAACAAAACCTATCATTTTAACCTTTTTTTTTCCTTCCAAATTATAATTCCAAGGGGGATGGAGGACTGGTAGGAAACAAAGGCGGGGTGTATTTTTTTAAGTTAATACAAAAAATAAAAAATTAATACACTGACATTTTGAAAAATTGACAGAATAATGAAACTACCCTAGATGTTTTCTCATCCAAATCTAATAAACACTTATAATTAGAAATACACAGTTAGACTGGAGCCCATGTTGTTTTAAAATTTCCCAAACGAAGAAGAGCATCATCACCCTTGTGGTGGTTTTTATCTTTTAACAACCAAAAATCTATCCCACCAAGATTTTCTTCCTTGAGCTTATCTTTTAATCATAGACATTGACTACACCCACAGTTAATTCCACTATCAGTACATAAAATGCTGCCCTAAATATTGAGCAATCTCTGTCTTAAACAATCTCAAAAATATGGTTGCATCCCAAATCCTGCTGGTAGACTGCTGAACTAAACACAGTACTGAAATTTTTATACAGCCATTAAATTTTAAAAAGTATTTTTGCTCAATTATTCATGAGTCTTTTTTAGACTATGAAATTAGTCACCCATTCCCACCACTTCCCTCTGAAATCCCAATAAATGCAACAAAGTTAATGACTATATGGCAGGATAATCAAACTTTTTAATCTCCCTTTACACATTATATTAGCATTCATATTGCAAGGCATTCCATTCACAAATATTACAGTCTGATTAAAAAAACTTCACACACATACCCCTCAAAAGTCTATACCAGATTCAGTCACTTTACTAAATCATTAAAATAATAACAGTAATGAAAACATCGTCATAATTCCTTTAAAGCAATAAAGGCCTGAGGCACTCTGGGAAAGGTGTTCTCATACAAGTGTAACATGTCAGTGGTATCAAATTATCTTACAGTAAAGTTACCAGATACCCAGTAATCAAGAACACTCTAATGACAATGATTTTGATCTGATACGTACCTGGATACACTCCCATTTGGGCTGAACTGCTGAAAAGAACACAGATATTGGGCAGCAGAGGTCATTTTCAGTGAGGCTCCCAACTATGTAAAGGTGAAGTGTGTTTTCAGCACACCGAGGACAGCTGCATCCCTACTACAAGGGAGCAGTCTAGTCTCCAAAGAAGTTCCTTGCTCATCACTATCAGGTTTACTAAGTGTTAGAGTTTCCAGCCCACCTGACTCACTCTGCTCATTGCTGGCAAGATTTTGATCTGTCTTTCCTCAACAAACTCCACGGTGCAATCTCCACCCTTCTTTGAGTATCTCCAAGGTATGCCCTTAAATAAGACAGAGACTGGTAGGAAGCATTTTTTCCTCCCATTATGACCAATGGAGTTCTGAAACAGCAATGTATTACAAAAATCTCATGCTCTGCAACAGCTAGCTACCACTTGGGGCATGGCTATTTTTGCCATAAACTAGATTTTTAAAAACCTGATAACCTTTTTCCAAAGTGAAGTTTGCCACATCGATTCACTGACACAGAGTCCACATTGGAGAGAAAGTCTCACTGACTTGAGTACTTCCTTACACACAATTACAAGGGTAGACAATTAGCAGGAGGAACGGGGAGGCCAGTTCCCAGCTGAGAATTAAATCACTGCAAACTCTGGGTCCATTTATGACAGCATGTAACCCTGTCAGAGCAGAATCAACACAAATCCCACGTCACATAGTGTATAGTGTTCAGTAATTACATATACAGAATTTAAAATATATACATATATATTTCCATACATAAATAATTTTAAAAATCTGGAGCAACATATGTTGCTAAAGGAGTCTCATCTCCAACATTCACCTGGAAAGCAGCTGGCTCTAGATGGCCCCATGATAGCAGCGATAAAAGCAACTAGATAGAAGCAGATTTAAGTAAAAGTGCTCAAAGGGCAAATGAGAAAACCGAGTGCAGAGATTTTTTTGTGGGGAGAGGGGAACATTGAAAGGAGTTGAGAAATGTTTCCTTTATTCTTCTCAGCTTTTTCAGACCCAAGACAAGTTCTTGAGGACACACATCAAATGCTGTAGTCCTTCCTTATCTATTAATTTTAACCATTTTTAACTGCAATTCAGTGGCATTAAGTACATTCACACTGTTGTACAACCAACACCACTGTCTGTCTCTGGAACTTTTTCATCTTCCCAAATTGAGAGCCTTCGCTTTTAACCACCACTCTGTATTCCCTCCTTGGTAGTGCTGAGAGATCTGGAAGTGTCTACTACCTGTGGTAATCCTGCCTTCTTTAACGTAGGACGTTTTCAGCCTTACCGTCCGTTACTCCCCACTTGTCCTCTGTGCCGCTGCATGCGTTGCAGTCAGCCCCTCACAGTCACACCAGCTTCTCCAAGCTTCAAGATGCTATTCTCTCCTCCTAGACATTTGTGTCATTGGCACCTGCATGGGCAGTGACAGCTGTATCATCTCTTCTGCCTCTCTTAACAGTGACTGTAAGCTGCATCCTAATCTCAAAAATTCTTAAACTATAAAAGAAGCTTAAAAGCCATGTATCTTAGGCTTGGGGAAATCCAGTCTTCTCCCAGGCCAGGATGTCACTGTGGTATAGCTTTGTCTTGGTTCCTCAGCATTCATCCTACCACCACTCTGATCCAAGCCTCATCCCCTCCAGCCTAGATGACTGTCACAACTGGTCTCCCTGTTCTCAGTTGCTTGGACAGACTGGACATCATGAAACCTGGTTCTAGTCCTGTAACCTTCAGCAGCTCACTTCATCTCTCTGAGCCAGTGGACTTTTTGTTCAACAGAAGAGGAGCATAGAAACAGATGTTTCCTTTTGCATGAGGCTAAAATCCTAGGAGTTCTCAGGCATCCTCTAGAGTAGAATTTAGAGAGCACTGCTGCCAAAGTCAGAAGAACTTCAACCTAGATTAAATGTTTCAATCCAGAATAAATGTCATTATTTTACCACTTGGCACCCTGTCTTCTTTACTGCTGAAATACCGGTCCCCTCACCTGCCACTTGTTAGCCATCTAAAACCTTTTTACCCCAAAATTCCACTTCTATTCTGCTTATTCCCAAATAACCCTTGGTATTCTTCTTTCTCCCTTTCGCCCCAATTTTTAAAAAAAAAAATTTAACAGAAAATTTTAAAATTGGCTGCATCGTTAACAATTTCAGCCAACCATTAAGAGTCTGAATGGCTTATTACTGAATATCTGAATAGCTGTATTATTTCCATGATTTTAATTATCATTACTGTATTATTATATTATCTGAATAGCTTATTACTATAATTTAAAGAATGATGGCCTTAGTTTTCTCTGGGTGAATTAATTTATATAAGTTTATAAATACATATCATATGTATATGAGTTTTTAAGGAACTTTATAAACCAAATTTAAAAACTCGAGCTTCTACCCGACCCTGAACAATTAGCAACAGTTGTGCAGAGATGAATACTTTCTTGTCCAGAGTTTGACAGTCTTTTAGGTCTCAGTTTAAGACTTTTTTACTTTGGAGGTTTGATTTTTCATTTAAAAAAAACTTGATGAGCTACTTTTTGTTTGTTTTGTTTGTTTGTTTGTTTTGGTTTCGCATTTACAGGGTCATAAGAAAAGAAGTCAATCTATGTAAAACCTCATCAAAACTCCGGACTTCAGGGCACAGTGGAAAACTAATTTTTAAAAGCATCTCATTTCTTGTCTGTGAAGAGGGATCAGTTAAAGAGAGAAACTGATTTGTTCTCTTATTTGAAGTATGGAGATGAAACCTAATCAAATGTTAAAATCTCTCCGCATTTCCCCCCGAGATCATCACAAACTAATACTGTTGAACATAACCATGGCCAGTACTGCATGCTCACACCAGAGGCTGGAAAGGGTGCTTCTAGTCCTCCTCTCAAACCTCAAATTTCTGGATCTTCTAGAAGCAGGTGGAAGAGCCTTTTTCGCTTGTTTGTTTGGGTTTTGTTTCATTATTTCTCATTTCAGAGATCCCAGAAGAATGGAGATTTTGAAAATGAGTTTTAGTCTGCTTTAAACCTTCAAGGGCTCTGTTTTCTTCTGGAGTTAGAGAAATTTTCTTCTGAGAATGTATTTGGGATGTAGTAGATGGGGAAGACGGAGGATGTATCAAAGTAAACATTAGATGAGCTTCTGCTTTGCAATTTAACTTACTAAGTAGATAAAACCTCAGAGTATTTCCTGTATATCTTAAAGGACAAATTTGTCACCAGCTCCCCAGGCCCACTGCCTCTCTCTTTTCAACTACCTACACACACACTCACACACACACACACTTTTTTTTCTTAACATTAAAGCCAGTCATCAGATGTGGGACTGGTGTGTGTGTTTGCCAGCACCATGCTGGGTTAAGTGCGTTGTAACTTACTGACTTAATTTATGGCATAAGCCAGTTTTCATTCTTTATGTTTTGACATATGCAACCCAATATTAAATGCAGAGAACTTAGTTAAAGACTCCTTGGCTCTCTGGGGGATAGAAGACCCTGGATTGGAGGAAAGGAGACTGGCAGAGGGCTTGGAAAATGCTTGCAGTCCTAATGGAACTTTTGATTTCCACTTGCTGGTTTTCCTTAGCCTCAGATTCATTGAGGACATGTTGGCAAATCATACTCATACATAAGAATGCTTTTAATAAGTTCCGTATTGCCATCTAACACATAAGACTGGTTTTGCCAAACAACTAATTTTTTAAGAAGTTCAGCAATTAGATTTCCATGCAGTAAATAGATTGGTAGAGGGCAGATATGAATAAAAAGAAACCTAGGTAACCAAACAAGCGTGTATTCCTGTTGCGGTCCATAAATGCAACATATATATATCACCCTACCAACATATGTCTCTCACACACATACACATACACACACACAACTGTGTGCGCACAGCAAAATACTGTGCTAGGCATTATGTTCAATATAAGGAGAAATAAGACGCGGTTCTTTTAAGAGTGAGTCTGATAGAGTTGAAAACCATGAGCCCAAATGACATAAAAAGGAATATGAAAAGTGATGTAATTGAGATATATATTAAGAAATCTACTTGGTGTGATGTTTAGATGTTTAGTGGCAACTGGAAGTGGATCACTGCCCCAGTGCTGCTTAACATGTAGTCTGAGAACTGGCTGCATCGGCATCAAAAATATAGATTCTCAGGCCCACTCCAGACCTACTGATTCCAAATCTCTGGGGGTGTGGCCCAGTAATCTGTGTTTTAAGAAGCTTTTATGTTTTAATAAGAATCTCCAGGTAATTGTGATTGAGAACCATTGTTCTGAACTTTAGTTCCCAGGTCACTCTAATTCTCCTGGTGGTTATCATCATCCAAGTCACAGGTGAAGAAATGGAGTGTCAGAGAGATTAAGTCATTTTGCTTAATACTGCCAACATTATGGCGATCTAGATTCAATCCCAGGTCTCTTGAACCACATCAGCCTATACTCTTTCTTCTACCCTCTGCTGTCTCATCCTAGAAATTGTCAATCATGAAAATCATTCTCCTAACGATTTCTTTCTTAGTTTTCCATTTGTCATGTTACTCTTTCTGCCTACCTAAAAAGGTACTCGAATAATTTACCACTGCCACAGTGCCCCATAGCTGTCACCATTGTGAGGCTGAGTTGCAGGTAACACTTTTGGTTTGTTTTCCTTGCCATGTAATCATAAGATGGCCAGCTGATACACCAACAACTAACAGTCCACCAGCATGTCAGTACATTTTAGATTTGTGCTAGAGAAGAAAACTTTTCTTTTTATTTTTTTTAAGATGTATTTGATTTAATCAATAAAAATTTATTTTCCTGCTACCATTTGACTAATAGTGGACTCTGCATTATAAGGCAGACATCTCTCAAAATGTGGTCCCTGGTCCAGCTGGATCACCTGGGAACTTGTTAGATATACCAATTTATTGGGTCCCACCTGGACCTTCTGAGTCAGAAACTCTGGAGGTGGGGCCCAGTGGCTTGTTTTTTAAAGTCTTCTAGATGATTCTGTTGCACACTAAAGCTCGAGACCCACTACTGGAAGGGGTATAAGTGAGAGACATGGTCTTTACTTCTAAAGACATCATCTATTTTACCTTGACCACCTGTCAGTTGGTAAATTCAAACTAGGATTTCTAATCACTAAGAGTTCATGGGGGTATTATGACTTTGCTTTACTATGTCTGCATGATTCAGAAATGCCTCCTACAGCTCTGTGAGGCTTTTTTCTTCCTCTGTTAATGAGAGTCAGTCACTTATTTATAAAACCACTTAGAGAAATTTCGGTATGTTTTAGATGGCAATTATACTTTTTTCTCTCTCTCCAGGGGTCTCAATTGCAAAGAATTCTTATAGAACTGAATTGTTTTGTTCATGTAGGCAGTCATTTGCCATGTGGTGAGCTTGAAAACAGACTAAATAAATGGTTTCGATGGTGAAGTCACAAATAGTGGGGATTAAAGCAAGGATAATGCAGAAGGCTGTGCTCCTTAAACAACCTGAGACCAGACCAACTCCTGAAATCCGGGGCACAGTGTAAAGATTTTTGTGTGGCGTATTTACAGCCAGTTGTTTCTTGTTTTCTGTTAGGATATTCTGTTTCAAGGGAAATCTGTTTGTCTTCTTCAGAGAGACACCTGAAAATATGTCTGCCACACAGATTTCCTGCTCAAGTGTGCTCTGTATATAGAAGAGCAAGCCTAGACTGAGATCAGGTTATCCATCACAGGGTCACCAGGATACACACTCCTGGGGCACCAGTCACGTAAAATCCTTAGGAGCTTTGCACCTCAGTAGCCCTGCCTGTGTTTTCAAATCTCATTTGTGAAATAGAGACATTTCCAGTGCTTACAGTTGCCCTAGAGTAGGGGATTCTTATTCAGACTGATTTATACTGACCCTTCCACTTCCTGCTTGCCCTTTCTCAGCATTTTCACATTATTTGGGCCTCTTCTGTGGGGCAGGTAATAGTATAGAAGAAATGATACTCAAACCTTGGAAAGCTAGTAACTAAGACCCTGGTGAGGATTTTGTGTGTAAGAAAGATGACGACTTTTGGAATGTTTGTTGAATCCTTGGATCTGGTTCGTCACATTTCACCATTGGTATACATGACTGAGAACAGTGAATGATTTGTGGATGAAATCTGACCTAAATTCACTTTATCTAAAATGCTTTCATATCATCTGAATTTTGCAGATATGTTGTTTAAATATAAGTTTACTTAATGCCAGTATAAGCCTTTATGGGAGGGAGGAACATCTAGAATTAACAAGATAATCTAGGCTATCCAAGTCAGTAGTATACTGGTTTTGGTTAATAAATTGATTGATGATAAACTAGTTTAAAAACTGTGTTCTATGCTCTGAGTAGGTGATGAATAGTAATTTAAATACAATCACTGTTGTCTCTTCCAAAGCCTTAAGCCATGAGGGATGCTGTTTCAAAGAGGCTTTGTTGGCCGCCTAGGCAGCCTATAGGCTAATAAAATAGAGAAGCACTGTATAGAAGCACAAGGCAGGAAATAGATACAGTCAAAGCTGCCCCTACAACTCACCTGTGCCCTCGTGTCACTCCACATTCCAAAAACCCAAGTCACCTCCAAGGCCCCCTTCAGGCCCCTCCACAACGCAATTCAAACTCACAGGGGTCCTGGAAGGATGGTAAGCTCTGAAGCCAAACAGATCCAGATCTACCACTAATGATGCGAATTTAGGAATAATTTCTTCATAAAATTCTGAAAGATTACATAGAGCCCATGTGAAAATCCAAGGCAGTCAGAGAAATGCATGTTTAATCAAAGAAGTATCATTTTTCACATATCAAATTGGCAAAATTTTGTTTATGGTTGGTCATACCTGGCATTGACAAAAATACAAGAGAAATAGGTGCTCTTGCACACTGCTGTCAGGAGTGTAAATTACCTTTAAGGCAGTTTTGCAATGTTATCATAAACGCAGATGGATGGATGAATGGGATGGATGGACAGACGGTCAAACAGACGGACAGACAGTTATCGACTTGAGTGTCTTTTGACCCAGTAATTACACTTTCAGGTATTTATCCCAAAGAAATCATAAGGGACATGTATAAAGATTTAGCTACTAGGCTGTTTATCACATCACATTATTGTTTATAACACTGAAGACTGGAAGCAATTAGCATAGGACTGGAACTTTGTACTCATTGGATGAGTACTGATTCCCTCCTACCTACCTAGGAACCGTTATCCACTGCCACTCCCAGCACCATCCCTGCCTCAGTGCAACCAGTAAGAAAACCAAGGCTAAAAATATTAAGTAACTTTCCACAAAATTGAATAACCAAGATAAACAGCTGTGTTTCAGCCTTCTAAAGAATCCTATGCCACTGCTTTGCCTCTTTTCCTTAAAATCAAGACTGACTTGTGCAGGCCCATAATCCCTTATCCTCAATTCTGAAATTCAAAAAGCCTCCAAAAGTGTGAGTTTGTTAAGAAGCTTTATACAAACTCATTTGACAACAAAACTGACCTGAATGGTCACAAGTCTAAGCAGAGTATTTAATCATTGGCTGTGAATATTCATATATCTTACTGCAGGAATGTTGTTTGATTAGTGGGTTCTGCTCAAGAACCTGCTGGAAGTGTTGTATAATACATAATATACGTACCGTTTTACCTTTCTAGAATCTGAAAAATACTTAGATACATTTGGCCTAGGAATTTTTGATGAGGTATTTGAGCGTATAGCTTCTTCAGCAAGGAGAAATTGATGTATCCGTTCAAGGTTAAGTGAACAGTGCTTAGGATGTAGATTAATTTCTTGTTAACATTCCCGAGATGGAACCTAGTGGTTTATGTGATGGTGAATGTTTCTTTAGCCACACTATTTTCTTAGCTGCCACAAATATTTTGAGGCCAGTTATTAAATGTTCTCCTGAGGAGGGTTAGTTATGAGAAGAGAATTAACTTCATCTGGAAGAGACACATACAGTGCTCTTTTGAAGATAATGAGAAAACCATCCAGCTTTTAAAGATGACCTGGCTATTAAGATGGACATGTGGTTAGTTGGCATGTAAGGCCCATATTTTATGTTCCTGATTTTAATGCTCTTATTTCCTGTTTGGACATTTCCGAGGAAACACTCATCCCTGGACTGTGGGTGGCTAGGACAGCAGCAAAGATGAGCAGAGCTATCCCCTTCTTTGTGAACTTGCCACCATAAAGAGCACTGTTTCTCAGTGTTTTGTGTGCAGTGGAAAGAGTAAAGACTTCTTTCTTTGGATTCCTAAATTTATTAATCCAAGAAAGGAGGTTCAGCTCTTTCCGCCCTCACCCAGCAGGTGGCGCTGTGAAATAGAAGGCTCTGACAGTGCAATGTGCTGCCTTTCTGCTCCACAAACCCAGTTACAACCTTAGAATGCACCCACATGATTTTGACACTTAATAATATATCAGTTGAAATGCTTGAAAGTCTCCTAAAGGTTCAGTGCCTCAAACAAGTTTTGTTTAATTTAGTTTCCAGTCTTCTGTAAAGCCCCTGTTTCCTTTAAGTTCAGCCATGTGAAGTACTCACACAGCGTGACTCTAGCCTTAGCTGAATCACTGAGGTCCTTTAAAAAGGTGCAATTCTGTTCCTGAATTTTTCCCATTTGTGGGAAAGGCCACACTCTCCTCTTCCAGGTGTAGACCTTATTACCCCTCCTGCTTGGGAAAGAATCCATTAACTACTTGAACGAATTAACTAATTGGTATTACAGCCTTGACTGAGCCAGTCATTAGCTGCCTGCTCAGCTTCTCTACTTTAGGTTAGCAAGTGGTTAAGAGAAAGGGAGGAAAAGGCCTATTGTATCTCCCAGACCTCTTTTTTTGAAAAGACACTTTCCTCTCTCTTCTGATGGTGGTATTTTGGAGTTCCAGTATAGCAGCCAATTGAATCAGTGTCACAGTCTAAAGACCAGTGGTTCCTTCAGGCTGCAGTCTCCTGGGGCACCAGACAGTTTATACTTATAAGAACTTTCACTTCTTTTTCACAGACATTAATAGTTTCCTGGCACTGCCTTTCAGGAAATGTCGTCATGGTCTGGAGGAACCAATAAAAATACAAGTAACCTGTTTTGACAGATCTCTTTTTTGCCAGAAATTTCAGAATGGGTAGGGGGAGGGTAGTGGCAAACCAGTCCATTTGTGAGTGCGTAAGAAGTCATGGATTTGCTGTAAGACTGAGAGGTGGTAACTGCCCTGGACATGAGCTGTAGAGGGCTCTAAAGCTGTAAAATTCCAGCTCATTTTGACAAACTTAAAAAAAAAAAATCTGGTGTGATAGGGCATTTCAAGTCTATGGTACATTGGGAGATTTTTCTCATTTTTTTTCATTCTCATTTCAAACATAATTCTTAACTTTTTTGATACCCAAATAGAAAACTTACCCATTAAAAATTAACAG
Source organism: Vicugna pacos (assembly GCF_048564905.1). Lineage (NCBI taxonomy): Eukaryota > Metazoa > Chordata > Mammalia > Artiodactyla > Camelidae > Vicugna > Vicugna pacos. The sequence continues at coordinate 83,504,736 of NC_132987.1, read as the reverse complement.
CATTTGATTATGGATACACACATGGCATTGCCATAAGGTATACATAAAACAGGCCATGGCTTTGGATAATTATTACCAAATGGCTAATGCTGGATGCTCTCTGCTCACCCCTGTTAAGGCTAGAGCTCAGACATGAATCTCATTAACGTGAGAAACATTGAATGGTGCTCTAGGATATTGATTGAAATTAGTTTTTGGCTGGAGTGAGGATGGGGGGCAGGGGATCATTGCTCCCCTTGCAAGTTTTTGAGGGAAGTTGGTCACCATAATACTAAAAGAATGTGATAAGAGTAAAACTGATAAAGAGTCATCAGAAGTGATTGCTCTCTTATAAACAGTGAATTAAAAATGTATTTTCAGGGAGTGGGTATAGCTCAGTAGTAGATCGTACACTTAGCATCCTGGGTTCAATCCCCAGTACCTCTATTAAAAAAAAAAATCTTTAAAACTGTATTTTCACACTGGTACTGATTTTGAATACTCTGCTTTTTCTTAGGACTGGAATTTTAAATAATGTTGCTTTATTCTCGTAATCTAAGTGCATTGCAAGGTACATAACCTAAAGATCAATTGGATTGGAATTTTAAATAGTGCTTTATTCTCATAACCTAAGTGCATTGCAAGGTATGTAACCTAAAGATCAATTGTGCCAATTTAAGAGAATATATGTGGTTGTAATGGTTGTAATAAGATGCTGCCCAAACCCATCAAAAGTTGCCTATGAGAAAAAATTTTAGACTAGTAATATTATGGTTTTCTCTCTGTGTGATTTTCCTTTTTAAACTCTGTCCTATGTAATGCCCCTTTTTTTAACTTGAGACTTATGTTTGTTTTTAAAGAGAAACTACTCTTTTATTGGACTAATACTTCCAAACTTCCTTTTCATGTCAAGTCCTTATAATTGCCCCTACTTCAGACATATCATTATTGATTTATGTTGGGAAAGTGAGGGGGAAAATATATTTTATCCTGATTTTCTCTCACCTACTCCATCTTTTAATTAAGAGCCTACACTTGTTATACAACTAGCTGGATGTAATGAAGAAACTTGTGGGTCCAGGGATCATGACCTCCCGTTCCCTGGAGGAGAACTACCTAAGAAGGGGTTCAGTCCCTGCCAAGACTGTCGGCCTCTCCCATCTTGCTGTAGCCTGGCCCCTACCTGAGCAAGCAGTCAGTGAATATTGTTTCCTCTTTCTAAACCTTCCCCACTTTCAAAGCATTCACTGAAACTTACTTGGAAGGAGGGATAGAGGAGGTTCAGAAAAGCCCAAGGAGTCTTCCTACTCCTGATTCCAGTCATAGCCCAGCCCCATCTTTGATATGCTGGAGGCTGACCCTAGACATAACTTTCTTGGTCCAGGCTCAAGCCTTCCTATTACTCTGCTTCAAAATTGCCCTATCCCGGCCAAGCCTCTTCTTCACCAAGTGATGCATGTCTGGCTTTCCTTCCTGATTCCAACTCTGGCCCTCTTCTTCCTGCCCTGGTCTCTTTTTCTATTAGCTATCATTGGGTTCTGGTTTCCTCCCGAAGAGAGTCTCTGTGACAACTTTCAATCTGGAGAGGTAATTAAAGCTCTCAAGGTTCTCATTCATTGAGGGCCCAACTGCATTATTTTCTAGGTGTGAGCCAATGATCTATCAATCAAGGGATCCTGGAAAATTCCCTACTGGTTCCCCTACTAAATTAACAGCCAATGTTCACTTTAATATTCTAAGTGAAGAGCAGGGTGCTTACTGGGCAAGACCTCCAGTTTGATGCCTCTGTAGGTTTTGGCACCAGAAACACTTTAAGGACCCTTTCTATTCATTTATTCTTCTTAAGCTTGCATCCCTTTTCTTTTAAAACCATAGAGTTCAGCAATACCTTTCTCCCCTCTGAGTGTCCACCGATATTCTCACACACACAAGTAGTGCTTTTCCTGTTTCCTTTCTGGGGACATTTTTCATACTGTGGTTCTCCCTTATTTCCTTTTTTCAGTCTTGCATGTGAGTCAAAGCAAGTCATCTTCCACAGTTAACTGCACGAAAAGGTCTGTGGGGGCTTTTTTTTTTTTTTTTGCCTTCCCTCCTCCATGACTGGAAAATATGAGGCAGATCCTGTTTATGTATGCCTTAACCTCAAAAGGAGCTGATATGCTGTTGTCATTAAAGAAGAATCCAGAGCTGTTTATCCTGCAGAGGAGGACCAGAGCTCTAAATCAGAAAGCCCCCCGGGGCCCTCTGGGCAGACTGTGGAGAGCTCTCTGCTGCTCTCCCAAGGCTGCTCCAAAATGCAAGGCAAAGGTTTCTGCTACTGAATCTGCTCTCTGCAATCTGGGAATAGACAAGATGTCAGAGTTGTGCTTTTATGAGAAATCAAGGGCCTTCTTCCTTTGTGTGAATGTATTCTTTGAAATCTGTTTTTCGGAGGCCTTTTGCACTCTCGAATGCATGATCTTCCTTCTGCTATTTTCTCTACAGATCTTCTATCATGTTCTAGAAGTCTTTTCAAAGTCCATTCTATAGCCAGTATGTTTGGCAAATTGTAATAAAATGAGCTTTCTGTTTTCTGAAAACTATTAGAAACTGTGCTTTGGTAATACTCGTTCTTTTAAAGTTCATCTCCCAATTTCTTTCTTTTTTTTAATCATCTCATTTTCTTTATATGTCATAGAATTTCATAATAATGGTGTTTTTATAAAGTGTATTTATATAAAGCTATTATATTTTCATGATTTATTTTATTACTCAAGTTCTCTTTTGGTTTGCCTTGGGGGGCAGACCCAGATTCCCATTATAAGATTAGAAACTGTCAAAGGGGAAATGGCCAACCTGGAAACTCTCCCTGGCCAACTCTTGTTTAAAGAGGACATATCAATACAACATGATTGCTTTTCAAATAACAGACTCCTAATGAGATGGGAGAACTATCCAGAACATGCCAGTCACTGCCACAGAAATAGCTGTAGGGACAAGCCACAATCTGGTTCTCAGGCTTATGTCTTTCACCAGATAGAAGCAAAAGATTTATGATAATGAGACAGAGATTTTACAATTTTAGGTCCTCTTCTTTTCCTAAGTTCTCTTTCCATGGAAGCTTTATTATACTTTTAAAAATATTTTTTCTTGATACTCAAAATAAAAGAAGACAAGTTAAAAGCTAGTATAAATCAGGGAGTCTAAAAGATGGTGGAATTCTAAAGCTCTCCTGCAATTATGGGAATAGGAAGATGAGAGGTGGTTTAATTTCTTTAAAACTCTGACCAATAGTTCTTGAGTTGTCCAAACAATAAATCTGTGAAAGTTGCCAAACTATAAGGAAAACCTTTGAATACAGAATGTCACCTGGTTCTGTCTTGTCTGCTTTAGATGGCACTTTGTATTTAGAACTAATCTAGGATTTGGAGAGTAGACCCTCATTGTGCCATCCCTGTGTGGTGATGCAGAGGGAACATTTTCCTTTACCCATCTCATGTCCATCTCTTTCAAGATGAATTTGGACAAGGCCCATGGTATTAAGCCAAACCCACTTATTAAATTAGGTTCCTTTAGGGCCAATTCCTCTCAGACTTTTTTCTTTGTGTGTGCTTTGGCAAGTGCCAGGGTGTTGTGGCAGGGGACAGTGGGGGAGAATTCACCATGGAGTAGGTGGAAGGCCTTTCTGTTCAGGCTATGATTTAACTTCACATATGTAGATACCATATCATCCTCATAGAGACTAATTAGTCATTTGTGACTCCTGTTCCTGCCTGTTTGTTTTTTCTTTCTACCTCTTCCCCCAATCTTTGTTCTCTTTTCTTTCATCTCCTCTCCCTTGTTATTTGAAGCAACATCTAGAATATGAATTATAGTCTCAGAAAAATTGCATAATATGATTTTTAAAAAGGCAGTTTATATTGGGTAAAGTTTCACCCTAGAGTGATGATAACAACCTGGGACTAACTGGTGCCTGACCTTGGGCAGCTTACCTCTCTGGGCCTCTGTATTTCCTTATCAATAGGAAGAGGCCCTTAAACTCTGCAAGCTTCTCAGACCAACCCCCTTGGGTATTAGGATCCAGGAGGGCTGAGTAGGAGCTGAGAAATCTTCACTTTAAACAAGTTCTCCAGATAGTTCTCAGTTAGGTGGCCCTCAGACCTCATTCTGAAGACCCTGAACTAGATCATCTCTTATATTTCTTCTTTAAAATTCTGTGATCCTAGGTCTTCTTTCAGTTACATGGCTTTTGTGCAGGATTGATGCTTCCTATAAATTCACTTTTTCATCTCCCATATCTATAACTAAAAAATATATTTGTTAATTATCTTGCCTGAAAAACCTTTAAAATGTAAACAATACTTTTGATCAAAGTTAATACCTCTTTTTGACATAGCTTGGCAGAGTTTTTTCTGTTTCATTTCTTTAATCCCTCATCATATACCTATTTCTGTTTTTTTTTAAGTGAAGTAAGCCAGAAAGAGAAAGAAAAATACCATATGAGATCACTCATATGTGAAATCTAAAAAACAAAAACAAAAACAAACAAACAAACAAAAACAAAGCATAAATACAGGACAGAAATAGACTCATGGACAGAGAATACAGACTTGTGGTTACCAGGGGGGTGGAGGGTGGGAAGGGATAGACTGGGATTTCAAAATTGTAGAATAGATAAACAAGATAACGCTGTATAGCACAGGGAAATATACACAAAATGTTATGATAAATCACAGAGAAAAAAATGTGACAATGAATGTGTATATGTCCATGAATGACTGAAAAATTGTGCTGAACACTGGAATTTGACACAACATTGTAAAATGATTATAAATCAATAAAAAATGTTAAAAAAAAAATCCCCTCTAAAGATCTCTCAGGTGCTTTTCATCTTCCTGAAAGATTGTTTAAAGAAAAGCAGAAGTCAAGGTGCTCACACTCTTTACCCAAGAACTGAGTTCTTTTTGCTAACCGTTCTTTTTAAAACCACCGTCAGCAGTTGCTGAGGCCCTCTGATGGGCAGCTTGACATAAACTTTATCCTTTGCTATTTCTGTTACATAGCAAAATCCTATCATTCTGTGAGTTACAATATCTATTCTGTGGATTACAGTAACTATCTAGTTGCTCTTGACATGCATTTGAGGTTCTATCTACCAAATGAATGTCTGTCTTCTGAGTTATATTTTCCTGGATGCTTGTACTTCATTGAATTTTGCCAGACTGAACTCATGGTGTACTTTACTCTCATATTTGTAATCTCCACAGATCCATTAATATTGTTTGGCCTCACCTCTGTCTCCCCTACCATCTCCACATTTAGTGCCGTCTGTGGAACTTACTAATATAATGTTCACTCAAGCTTCCAGGTCACTAATAAAGTTATTAATGAGACCATTATGCAGCCTGGTCATTGTACAGACTTAGTGTTTTACAACTCTGCTGTTGTTTCTTGCCCAGCATTGTGTCCTCTACAGTTAAGGTAAAATACAAAACACATTTTTCAGATTACAGTTCAGACAGGAGATGCCTCTTCCTAGAAGACACTTTGCTGTTCCAAATGAGAAATCAAAGTCTCGCTTACATAGGTCTCTCAGTACAAGGCTGGCCAGGGTATCCTTACATAAACTTGTCTACAAATTCGGGTTAGGTATCCCAGCATCACAGACGGCTGTGTTCTGAAATTTGGGTTCTTTGAAAGAAGAGTGGATGCTGGGATAGCTCTTATTTGACATGCGAAGACCTTGGGAAAACCAGACATTCTTACGGCGTTCATAGATTAATAGGTTCACAGGAGCAAGTGGCAGCACACCACTGTGCAGAGACTCTGCCATTATCCTGTGAGCTCCCACACAGTGATATATGATATTTTTTTAAGAAGCAGTCCCTGAGGAAATTACCAAAATTATCTCTCTTTTACAGTCTGAGAAGCAGAAATGTTTGTACATTGCTAGAGTGCAGGACAGCAATCAGACTCGAAAGCAGTTAAAGTAGGTGTTTCGCTACTGGACTATGGCTGGATTCATTTCAGCTTTCAAGGAGTTTAGAGCATAAAAAGTTAATACAAGGCAGTTTGTATTTAAGATAAGGAGGATTTAGGCAAATGGAGAGGGAGAATAACATTCCAGGTAGACGAATTACAAGATAACCTTTATTCCCAAAACTTAGCTTGATATGTAAATAACACAGAATAAAATAAGTTTATTAAGAATAATGTGGGTTTTTTAAAATAATAAGGAATTATTAAAATAGAAATTGGGGAAACCTGGTTTCATTTATTCAGACTCTAAAATAAAATGTTAGTAGTATAATGGCCAGCTAAAAGATTATTAATTATACTAGCAGTATTGAGTTATTCTATTTATAACTTAGAAATGGGCTTTTTTAAGGATACTAATAAATACTGGTTTGCTAATTTCATCTCAGTACTTTAGAACCCAAACATTGCATTGGTGTTAATGTATTTAGTCCCACTACTCAGTTGGAACAACTAAAGAAAGAGAAAATACATGAAATTTTCACGTCTCAAAATATATTGGAGAGAAATTAAATGTTCACCAGAAATACAACCTTTAATATCACCCTATTTGTATTTTAGCTAGCAGTTGATTAATCCAGAGCAAATATAGAAACTTTGTCTACATTTTTCTCTGTTTTAGTTTCAAGACTTAGAACAGTGACTAATGTAGTACATAGTGGTTGTTTCAATCTATTGCTCCATAGCCAACCACTCCAAGTGGTTTAAAACAGCAATTTCTAATTTGTTGACTGGGTTTAGCTGAGTGGCTCTTCTCCACATGGTGTGGCTGTGATCTCTTGCAGCAGATTCAGCTGAGAGTTCGGCTGAGGCTGAAACATAGAAAATGACCCTCATCCTCCAAGGCCTCTCTCCAGGGTCTTCTCAGATAGAGAGCAGACTTCTTCACAGCATGGTGATTGGCCTCCAGGAGTGCAAAAGTGAAAGTGCAAGGCCAATTTAAAGCTAACTTACAGCCAGATAGGGCTGAGGGTTGTTTCTGATACTTTCTGTTGGTCAAAGCAGTTATACATCGAGTCTAGATCCAAGGGGAAAGAAAATAGCCAACACCTCTTGATAGGATGAATGGCAAAGAATTTGTGGCCATCTTTAATTTACCATATGGTTGCTTAGTAAATACTTGTTGTTGACTGACTGATTGTATAAATATTGCGTTTGAAGTTCTTCATGTCTTCGGTTGCATTTGAGCTGATATTTATGTTGTCACTTTCTAGAATAATTTATTTTGTGGTTCATGAAAAGTGACAAGAAATAAATATTTTATCATATCAGCAAGGTAGATTTTTTAAATTTTTGAATAGATACAGCCAATGTCACTTCTGGTCATTAAAACTCTTTATAAGAGTGTGGAAATGAGTCTTCCAAATTTTTCTGATTTTTCTTCATTTGGGGGTTCTACTATTTTATATGAGATTATGTGACTTCCCAAAATATTAGCTAGCTATATTCATATTTCAACACATATTTATTCTCTGAGGAAGTTCAGAGTGAGATTACTGCTATTTTGCAGCTTCTCTGGCTCATACTCTTATAGTAACCTTAAAAGAAAGAAAGAAAGAAAGAAAGAAAGAAAGAAAGAAAGAAAGAAAGAAAGAGAAAAAATCAAGGTTTGATATCCTCATTATTTAAAAAGAACTCACACAGAATAAAATGGATATGGATGTGGCTTTTTTTTCCCCATTTTATTGAAGTGTAATAAACCTCTGTATGGTATAATGTAATCTCCATCAAAGATTCCCTTGATATGTTGAAAAACAGAGTAGAAGCTTGGAGCAGATGGAACAAACGTGAGAAATTGCATTAAAAAATTAATAGTCTCAACTTTGCATCTTCCACAGTCTTTTTTAACATTTACTCCATCCTTCTGCTGAAATAAGTTAGCCACTATTCTTAAAGCTCTTATAAGCTAGCTTAGAGGGGGAAAAAAAATATTTTTATGACTCTAGGGTTCTAACTCTCCCTAAGCTGATTATCCTTTTATAGGGGGTTTCATAACAATCACCGGGGAACATGTTAAAATGCAAATTCCTAGAGGGACCCCTGGACAATCCCAATTCTATGGTGAGAGGTTGGGCCCAGAAATATAAATTTAGTACTGAGGATAATGCAGATAGGATTAATCTGTGCACCACATTTTGAGAAATCTATCTTAAATTTCTTCCTACTAATTCTAGAAAGGCTGAAACTGGGTGAGGTTTGAAAGGTAGATGCCTTTCCCTGTCAAGAAGCAGTTGAGATGTCAGGAACACATGGGTTTATGAATAATTAGAACTGGTGTCATTTCTTGGGCAAAATCAGCCAATTGTTTATTTGCATTGCAGCTGGAAAGCTTGTGAGAATAGATAAGGAATGGTATCATTTTTCACCAGTTATTACCCAAATAAGGCATGGACTGAACTTTCTCGCTTGGTCCTATTTTGGGATACATCTGTATGCTCTCCTACCATGGTTACCAAACTAATCCACATGAAACTGGCTCACACTGAAAGTTTAGAATACAGTTTAGAGTTTAGAATACAGACTGATTTTTAGGTCTGTTTACAAAGGATAGACTCACATATTTCTGTCATTCTTCATTTATTTATTCAAGAAATGTCACTTGAGCATCTTGTGTGTGGAAGGCATTGGTTAGGTACTGTCAACGGCCAATGTTGAATTCATTAATCGTGCTGATATTCTAGCTCCTCATTTATTTCATGCTCCCTAGTTTTAGAAAACAGGTTGTGGGACTCCAGACTACTTCCTTAGTCCTTTCTCAAGATGGATCTTACCTAAACTGTCCCAAGAGTCCTTCTTCTGCTCTTAACATTTTCAAGAGATGAAGATTCTTTAGTATAATTTACAGTGTGACATTTTTCATGATCTATGCCTGTCTTCTACTTAATCTTAATTCACATTGATGCAATTAAAGAAGACTTTCTATTTTTTCTCAGCAATAATGATAAAGAACAGTGGATCTCTTTTCATATAAAACAGGTTACATATAAGCTTTTATTGTCATCCAGCAGATATGCTGATGGTTAATTTATGTCCTTGGAAACCTAACAGTATTCTTTGAAAGCCCAGTGTCTTGCTCAGACTAATCTTCTCTCTCAGTGTCAGCCTCTTAAAAGAGTACTTGGCACCCCTTATCTTCAGTATGTGTGTAGAAAGATCTTTCTGTGGGTAGCTTAGGGATTAACAGCTCCTTGGTTTGGGGCTGAGATCTCCTTGTAGCTTGGCCTCTGCAGCCTAGTTGTTGCATCCTTGAAGCCTACATGCCAATGTAGTTTGATTTTATTAGTGTGACTGTCAATAAAAGTTCTCTAGGAAGTGAACTTATTATGTACATTAATGTAAGAAAATAATAGAATGTTTACCAGGATGGTCAAGCTGACTATGTTGCTATAATACATCATGTCTTTTTATTATTAATATCTTCTCTTAGTTCTTTTAGAGCAGGGTTTCTTAGCAGCAGCACTGTTGACGTTTTCTGCTGGATATATCTCAGTTGTGGGGGTTTGTCCTGTACATTGTAGGATGTTTAACGACATCCCTGGCTTCTACCCGCCAGATATGAGTAGTACCCTCCCATTGTGACAATTAAAAATGTTTCCAGATATTGCCAAATGTCTGCTAGGGACAAAATCACCTCCAATTGAGAACTACTGTCCTAGCGTATGAGGCATGGCATATTTAGACCTAAGGCTATCTGAAAAAGGATTGTGCCAATATCTTCTTATATTCCCTCTCCTTCAAAAAAGTACTACGTAATACCCTGAAAGTATAATTACACAAAGATGACATGCTTCTAGACTTTTTTCATTCCACTGAATCTTAACAATAGAGTCGCAAAATACAAGAGCCTCTTGATTCTTCATTATGTTGTTTGTAACAAGCCAAGAACGTGATTGTTACAGTAAGGAGTCCTGTAACATAGAATAAAGTATGCCACATAGAATTCATAAAATAGAATCATTTCTGTTTAAACTACTGAAACTGCTCATCTAAAAAGTGAACATAACTTAGTACTTATATAACTCATAGGCAAGAATTTATAAATACAGTATAGCAAAAACTTAAAGGAGCTCTTCTGTAGTTAGGGAGAAATTTTTTTAACATTGTAAAAGGGAAAACCCATTCATTAATACAGCTTAAGCCTGTAGTTATTAGTTAATAGTTCTTATTCTCTTCTATCAGCAAAATATTATTCATTTCCAGAAATGTCTTGAAGAAGGTGGCCCATAATATCTGGGTGAAACATGAGCCAGCTATGAAGGCCCTTAACAGCAGCATGGCATCCATGTTTCTGCTCAGAAGAATGCAGCTCTGGAAACAGAGACCCCCAGGGTAGCCACTTTTTAGTTACAGTCAAGCTCCAACAAATTTTCTTTAGGGAAACTTTACAGACATCACACAAACACACCCATTTTTTTAATACCCTTGCTTAAATTTACTGTTACATGCTTCTGTTTCTGTGAGGTCCATAAATGTCACAGAATCTGCTTGTCAGCATGATAGTCAAAGACTTCCCCTTGTTGACTTAAGACACTACCTAGTTTGGGGTTTATTTTGTGAGAATGACCTATCGTACATTCCACAATCTGTAGAATTAGCTTGCCTGTGGTTTTGAAAGAAGAATAAATGGAGAACTCTTGCCCTTGTGGTTTTATTTAATGTTTAGAAAAGTTCAAGCTTAATCTAGTAATTTAGAATGTGTACATTTGACTGGCTATATTATGAAATTACAATTCTTCAGCAGCAATTTAAAACTGTACAAAGTTCTATGTGGGTTTTATTGTTCAGGGTCAGACATGTTGGCAGTCAGTACTTAAGATCAAAGCTGTCTAGAAAATGATTCAAGGAAAGAATTTTTACTGAATCTCAGAAGTGCTTGAACCTGCAGCTACCTTTTTAAATCTTAACCAACTAGTTAATTGCAAAAGGATCATTTTGGATGAGCAGTTCTCAAAGTATGTAACCTGAAACAACAGTGTTATTATCACCTTATAAGAAGAGAGAATTTCTGGGCTCAATCCCAGAAACTCTGGGGATGAGACCTAGAAATCTGTATTTTAGGAGTTCTCCTGGCGATTCTGATGCACACCAAAACTTGAGAACCATTGTTTCAGACTGTCATAATCATTGTGACATTTTTTTTTCCTGCCTGATTTGATGGTTGTTGTCTCTGATGCCATAAAAAGCAGATGATTTTTACCAAGAAGAGAATATTATTTGCTTAGAAGCATGTTCCTTTGTCTCTTTGTAATACGAGGTCTACATTTAGGTGTGATGCTTGCCATAGATGATCTACAGTAGCTTTTGAACAAAAGTATCAAGGTTATGAGCATAATTATCAAACATACAATTATGTATTCTGAAGTTGACAACTGGTTTACAAAGTTCATTTCACTAAGTTATAAATAATTTGTGTTACTCCTTCTTTCATAAAATAATAATGATAATAATGCTTGCATTAAGACTCTCATTACTTCTTGCCAGCAGAAAGGAAAACTTTGGTGGGTGAGACCTACCTCAGTCACTGCATGTCTGGACTTGTAGATTCTGCACATGTACTGAGTAACCAGAAGCTCCATATTGTTATCTCATGCACATGTATAAATAGTTTTAACACCAACCTTTTGAATGGCCCATTTTTGTAAGGCCCTGTTAGTTTCCCACCTGCTATTTCTCACTACCCCATTGGGTAGAGTTTTTTTTTTTTTTCCTTGCTCACTCTTTAAAGTTTGTAGGTATTGATAAGCTCAGGTCAACCTAACTGGTTAATATGATCTTAAATATGAATTCTGATCATGATTCCTTGCAAATTCACATTTTGGGTTCACTTTAAGATACATAGAAAAACTCAAAGAGGGTTAGTAAAGATTTTCAGAGATTCAAAGATTTATTTAAAGGGGGCATCCACTAAAAACTGGAAGACAATATGATATTATGGGAAATAAAAACCTTATGGTGGCTATGTGTATTCAGGGAAGCTTTATAAACAGGAGCTGCTGCTTTTACTCTCTATACAAGGGATTTGATCATAAAAATCGTAAGTTAGAGAAATCATCACTTATATATGAACACAAGCATATGGATATAGACATAGACCTCACATTTTCCACTTAGATGTATTCTTAAAAAGTCAGATGAAAACAATATTTATAAATCAAATCATATTTTCAGTTGGTCATATTATCATCTTAGAGGTGCTGTATCTTCCGTTTTGCCAGCCTGGCTGGAATATGGCTGCTTAAATACCTACCCTCAATTAACCCCAGCTTAGCACCTAGTCAGTGCATTATGAAGTAGCCATTGTTTAAAGGACCACTTTTAAAGAATGAATCCAGGAATGATTTCATAATGTAGAAGCTCATTACCTGTCCATTTCTTTATCTTCATATTTTTCTGTCAAGTTTGTTGAATTGTAGCACACTTTTAAATATGTATGTATGGTTGAAGGTCTCAGCTGACCTTCCTAACCAAATCATATCCCCTAGAGCAGTGTGGTTCATGGCCCTGACTACTGGATCACAAGAGGAACTTTTAAAACTATTGATACTTGGACACAATGTATTTAATCCTGATCAATGGAATTAGAATCACTGGTGATTGAATTGTTTTAAGTGTTGGAGGTGATTCTACTGTGCAGGCAGATTTGATAACTGTGTGCCTAAAGAGAATGCTGATTTATTTTTGGACAGCTTATTGTAGTACTTGGTGTGACTATAAATTAATGAGAGTATTTCACACGAGGATGGCTGGTGTCAGTATTTCACACCAAAATGGAAGATGTCATGTTTTTCCTTTATGAATTCATTTCTTACTATGTTTCCTCATTTAGGGAAAAATGACTGAGTTTTACTATATAACAGTCTTTCCGTATATATGTTGCCCATTTGGGGCTATACTTTTTCTATGCATTTGTAATTTCTCAAAACTATATGTCAGTCCAAAGTTTCTTTCCCCTTTGTCTCAGAAGCAAAAATGTTCCTATCCCTTCCTCTCACATCACCTTGCCCCTCCATGGACCTGTCTATTGTCAGCGCAGCTCTAAGATGTGGGCAAATAACATCTTCAGACATACGTTTTCCAGCTCTTGTGAGGGAACTAAGTACCTTTCCTCCCACTGAAATGTTTCTGAAGTACTCTTCAGCCACTTCCGTGTTCTGTCATTTTTGTCTGTCCCCTGAGAATGAGAGCCATGCATGTTGACGACCCCCTTCGTAAGTGGCCGAATAAGAGAAATTACATATGTCTCTTATTTATTCTGTGTTCCTCTGGAGACCTCCACTAGCAGGAATGGAGGAGATTATTTTTTCATGAAGAGTAACATACTCCCAAGTTGGATTTTAATGGATAACTTAGCTCCGGGTTAGATTCTTTGGCATAAAGATCACTACATTTAATGTAGAAGGTCATGAGTTTAGTCATTGGACAAGTTAATCAAATGACTACTGTAGTTCAAAAGTACATCTGCATTTGGATAAAATATGATTCATGTTAGAGCGCTAAACTTGACATTTGGTTTCCCTCAGGTAATAAAATAACTTTTAATGAAATAAACGTGTACCTTTCTGCAGCAAACCTGCATAAAGCACATAGTCTAGTTAGATTTCTTTACTGGCAGCGATAGAAAACCTTTAACCTGCCACAGGCTGCTTTATTTTATTCAGTCTCAAGTAGTTAACCTGTTGAGCTGATTAGCAGAGCAGTTCAGAGTCATTGTCAGCACCACAAATGAAAGGGACAGAAAAGCCACAAAGTCGTGTGTGCTTGTTTGACATCAACAACATTGATTGTATCATTTCAAGTGCTGCTAGTGAGAAATAGCTTTGACTCAGCTTCCCTATTTGTGCATCCCCTTCTAGTCCTAACACTGTAGAAGTCCCGAAACAAATCCTATTCATGTCGGTATTTTTACTATTTAATAACAGTACCTGACCCCTAATTTACACACTCAGTACTTTTTCAATTTAAATACTTTTATTTAAAAATTCTAATGTATTGCCCACCAGGCTATAGACCAAAATATGCTGTCTATTCCTATGGATCATTACAACCGTTTAGTGTAGAATCTCTTAAAATATTTAATAAACTCACTGGAGAGTTGGGAGCAATGGGTAACCCATTTTAATCAACCACCTCCTTCAATCCCTAGCAACTACTTTGTTTTCTATTCCTCTAATTTCACATGACTACAATCAGCATTTTTAATCTGGTTTCTTTCACGATGTGCTTGAGATTCATCCAGGTTGTTGTGTGTACCAATAGTTTGTTCCTTTTTACCACTTTGTAATATTCCATCATACAGAAGTACCATGGTTTGCTTATTCACTCACCATCTGAAGGACATTTGGATTATTTTCTATTTGGGGTAATTATGAATAAAACCACTAAAAAATGCTTAAGGACAGGTTTTTAAGTAAATGTACCTTTTACCTCTCTGAGGTATTTATCTAGGAGTAAGATTACTTCACTTTATTGTAAATATCTGTCTAACATTTTATAAGGAGCTGCCTACTGTTTTCCAAAGGAGCTATACTATTTTGCAAGTATTTCTGTACATTTTTAAAGTATAATTCAATAGCTTGTTGGGATGGAGGAGGCACTGAAGAGGAGAGGTTCTCATTATATGTGTTCCCTGAACATCACTTAACTAAATCTAAAGCTTGATTTGATATGGAAAAAATAGTTTCATATCTGAAATTTATATAGGTTTCCAGTATAGCCTTTAGATATTATGGAATGAAGACATCTCATTAAGGGATGATGGCCCTCCTGATTAAAAATAATGCAGTGGAACAGGGAGGGTATAGCTCAGTGGTAGAGTGCATGCTTAGCATACACAAGGTCCTGGGTTCAATCTCCAGTACCTCTATTAAGTAAACAAACAAAAAAGAACAAACAAACCTAATTACCTCCCCACCTCAAAAAAAATAATGCAGTGGAGTAAGTTCTTATTATTAAAGGAAATATATCAGGACATAGCTTATACACAGGCAGGCAGATACCTTTGTGGTTTTAAAATAAATTTCTGAAACCTAAATCATTCCCTTACACATATCCAAAACATTAACACTGGTGGAAAGTAAATATTTTATACCTTGATAATTCATGATAAATTGCCGAGAAAATGCTTATTATATTTTCAAAGCTGTTGGAACATACCAATTTTCCCAGTCTTATGTGGACATCAAGTTCTTGTTCTTCCCTTTCTCTCCTCCTCTGTAGTGTTTTATCTCCTCTTTCCATCTTCACTGCTCCCACAAGTCTCCTGTTTTTCTAATCCTGACTTGATGTCCTTTTTGCCCTGGAACTTCTTTTTCTTCCTATTTTTCTCTCTCTTCTCCATCTGCTTTTAAAATTCCTTAATTCATGGCAATGTAGGCCCGGTTTCTTTCTTCCAAGTAGTAATTATTAAATGATCTCTTTTTTTTTACCTTTTGTCATTTAAACTTTATAAAATTTGTTTTACTTTTAAAATGTTTTGGCCTCTGACTCAGAAATTTTTCTAACAGCACCAGTAAAGTCACTGTTTACATGTATATAAGTGAATCATGGTTGACACTCTCCAGAAAGAATGCAATCCATGATGAAATAAGGAAGTTTCCCACCTCTGCTCTGGGAAGCATCAGTATTAGGAAGCACCACCAAGGACTGTTTTATCCATTTTCTGTACCCCAGATTAAATATTTATCTAATATAATTAACATTAGGTATTGTCAGCTTTAAGAAAGACACACATCATGAGAGTTGTGAGTTTAAGTTTTATGCACAGTCTTACTGAGGACTATAGCCTGGGAAACAGCCATTCAGAAGCTCAGAGTAAACTGCTCCAAAGAAGTAGGGGAGGAGTGTATACATGTGTATACATGAATTTTTTTGGCTAGGAAAAATGTGTAGTTAAGTATATATTTTGGTAAAAGACTCCTCCTAATCACAAAGAACAGATATCTCAGGTTGATGATTTTAGTGCTTTTCCATTGTATGGGAAGATGCAAAAATCTAGGGTAATTGAAATTCTTCCTGAGATATGCATCTTAACTATCTAGGGACCCATTTATCCAACGCTTGGAATGCCTTATCCTGTTTTAATACATTCCAATATCTAGCCTTTGTTTCCAGTGGCTTAAAGAGATTCAGTAATTTTATTGATTTGCTTTCCGATTCTTTGACTGTATTTGCCCTGCAGGAATTATTTTATTTATTGGGCTTCACTTGCATTTTCCTCATACTACTTCATACCCAAAAGCTAAACCATCCAGGAAACTTACATGGCTTTCCAATTCTTTCCTACATAATAATGGCTAAGTTCTCAAAAATTTAATTTCTTTTCAGTTTTACTAACTTTATAGAAATAACAAACTAACTTAATTAAAAGCCTTAAAGAGGAGATGAAGATATGAAGATTTTTCTGCGTTCACCTATAGGTCAAAGACTTATGTCAACCAAAAAACATATGGAGCAGGAAACATTTCAAAAATAATCATGCTTTAGTTTAATGGAGTGGAATTAAGCATTCTTCATTATGATTCTTTATATAGTATTCTGTGACTGAATGGTGTTCTTGATACTTACCTCTGAAGGGAAAGATATCTCTCTACAGAAATAGTATGTATAATATAAATACCAGTTTCATTAGGCATTTGTTTAAAGTAAGATTTCATTGTTCCTTAGTAATCTGGTGAAGAAGATCCTCAGTGCATAACTGAGGAAGATTCAGACAGGCTTTTTAAGTAGAGTGTGCAGTCGAATCAGCTGGGTTCTAGTCTCTATTTTGCTGCTTACTAACTAGCTGGGTAGCTGACCTAGAGCAAGTCATCTAGTCCTTCATTTTACACTTCCTCAACTGTGAAATGTAGGAATTGAATTAGATGATCTCTAAGGTCTCCTGGTTCTAAGCAAAATTCAAAGAGGGTTGGAAGTCACACACTATCTTCCCTACCCCACCCCCACCCCAAGGCAAGCCAGTGTTCCTCATAATAGAACTATGGGTGCATGTGACCACAGAAAACATTCTTGACGTTTTCTCAAAATTCCTTGCTGCACTGTTTTGGCATTGCGCTTGCCCCAGTTGAACAGCTTTCATGGAGGACTTGCTCCTGGGCAGTGGCTCCGAGGACTGTGAAGCACTCAGAGTGCCACTTCTGGCCGAGCCCCAGGCATATGTGCCCACTGTGCAGCTGTTTGCTCTTGTTTTCTTCAAGATTCAAGTTTAATTGTCCTGTTCTTCTAAGACTTTAAGATAGTCAAGGGAACATTAGCTCACTGAAAATAATTGAAAACACCTTTTGGAAAAGTGCAGCTGGGAATGTAAGCATGAGATTCCGTCATGCTGATCAAGGAAGAAGTTATTTCTCTACCTTATAACATTTTCTAATAAGTACAGAGAAGTCAGTTCCACCTCAGACTTTCTGAGTCATGGCCTTTGAGAGCAAGACAGGTCCTGGAGATGGGTGACTAATCCAGGGCCTCCAGGATGGTAGATTGTAAAGCTGTTCCGGGGTCCCTTGCCTGGGCTCTTTCTCTGCATTACCAGCCTCAGTCTTTCCAAAGCCACAGCAAACCATTCTGGGGTTGCACTCATATTCTCTTGCATTTCCCATTGCCTTCCCTGCCTTATTGAGTATGAGTTTTGTCAAAGTGAAGAGTGGGATCTATGTAAGTAGGCCACCTGAATGCAGAGGAAGATGTCTCCAAAGGACTCACACAAGTGGTCCCACTGACACTCTCCAAGGGGCTCCTTGTAGGTGTGCCAGTATCACAGGCACAGCCTTCCCCTACAAATGTGGTGTCTCCAGCCCTCCCCAGACTTGCCTGCTTCATTCCATCCCATGTAGTCAAAAGTATATTTTAAGAAAACTTGAACTTAGTTAAACATTTGCAAAGCAACTTGGGCTTACAAGTATCTTAACCCACAGTCATTTGGAAAATGTCATTCTTGGAGCCCTGTCTATAAGAGGGTTATGTGTATGGTGTG
Organism: Vicugna pacos; assembly: GCF_048564905.1. Taxonomy (NCBI): domain Eukaryota; kingdom Metazoa; phylum Chordata; class Mammalia; order Artiodactyla; family Camelidae; genus Vicugna; species Vicugna pacos. The sequence goes on along the minus strand of NC_132987.1, from coordinate 83,486,777 downwards.
TGTGTGTGTGTGTGTGTGTGTGTGTGTGTGTCTGTCCCCATGTGTCCTCTTCCCTTGAAACAAAATGCTTTAATACATGAACTTTGTGGAGTTTGATTGGAAAGACTTCATGTTTTGTAAGGGAAGAAGCAAAGTGTGAAAAATTAGATAACAAGGAAAGAGCACCAGATTGTAAAGATACTTAGCAGTGTATGGCTTCTTCTGTATTCCCAAATAGTAAGCATCATAAGTTACTCTGTTACTAGAAGTGTAAACGTGTTCTGATTTAAATGTCTGACATGTTAAAAAGACATGCTGGCTCCTCAATTTTCTAGATAATCCTGGTATTTCAAGCCACTTGAGCATCCCAAATTCCTATTTCAGCCACCTCCAGAAGAGATCAAAAATAATATTGGAAAACTAACAATTTCCTACTAGTATCATTAGATACAAGCTTAACTTCTCTTTGTAGACATTTTCCAGCATTTTCTTAAGACAAAGTCTTTGTTCAGTGTCTCCTCTTGTGAATCAGAGATACATTGTTCTGATTCCATGTCTGGCTTGAATAAATATTAATTGAAATTCTAAAGACAGTATTGTGATGGTTAAGAGCTCAGGTTCTATGGCCAGATTCCTCGGGTTAGAATCTTAACTCTGACCTTTAGGAGCTGTGTGTTCTAGGGCAAGTTGTTCAGCCTCTCTGGGCCTCATTTATGCCACATTTGTAAAATGAGGATGAAGAAATTAATATCTACATCATAGAGTTGTTTTTAATAGAGATCTTCAAAAAATTTCTCTGAAAATAATTTAGAAAAACTGTATACATCCTCACACAGTTTTAAGTTGAAACCTAAAACTTTTTATCATAGGTTTCAAAGTATATTTTTGATAATGAAAGGTAGAAAAAAAGTGTAACATGAATTAAGATGAGAATTGGTTGTGGCTCAAATAGTTGACATGACTTGAAAAACTAAGTTTTACCTACCTTGCTGAATAACTCAAAGAGAATTGAAAAGAAATCATAAAAAAAAGTATTCATATATTTTGGGTATGTATCTGAGTAATTTAGCATTCCCAGAAAACATACATATAACATGCGAAAGAATCAGCATTCTTTACCTATTCTGCTTTGGCTGTTGTTAAAAATTCAGAACATCTTGGCACCAACTAAGCTTCACACGTTTTTATTAATAAGTATGAGACGGAAAAGATAGGACTATTGCCAGTTGAAGATGCCTCGATTAAAGCACTTGTCCCTGAAACCAGTAGTCTTCCTCATCATAACATGTTTTGAATTCCAGGAAGTTCGTATACTCCAAAGACAATGGAGTCCAAGGCAATGAACTATATAGTAAGATTTGTCTTGGATGAGGAGTTTGTCTTTGAGTAAAGAGAAGGGACTCATATGAATGCAGGTGGATTCTCAGGCAGTTAAAAAATAAAGTTCAAGTGAAAGTTAAGGTCTGGAGACTAATTTCCTTAAAATACTCTTGCATGTACACATCTTACAAAATATTTGCATACCTAATACCCCAGGATGAAGACCAGAAGTCGATTAAATGAGTGAATACATGTTAAGCTCTTAGAATAATTCCTAGTATCTAATAAGCCTTGAGCAAAAGTACGTTTTTATAACTATTACTATTCTTAGGCTCCCCTTCAGGAAGAATTATGCATACTTACTTTGATTTATCCTCGGGACTAAGGACTTAACTGCCTGCATTCAGCATCCTTTCGAATTAAGCGACTAAGTACCAGAAAAATCTGATACCTCAGTGTTAGAATCACAGTTCCATTCTTCTCATGAGACAGCCTCACTCCAAGTATAACTGCTGGAACTTTCCAATCAAATTCCATTTAGTTTGGCTATCCATAGATGTGTTATTCTCCTGAATACAAATAATTTTCTCCATGTATGATCCAGCCTGAGGCTAAAGGTCCCATAAAGTGGTAATTTCTATAATTTCTTAAGTGCCTTGAGAGATTAGACATTACTGGATAACTGAAGAAACAGAATACAGAATGGAAAAAATTGAAAAAATGTGAAATTTAAAAAGGAAAAGATAACTCATTTTAAACTGGACCCCTTAAAATCTCAAAACCAACATATAGGGGACCTCTGGCCTAACGTGTTACCAAGTATTTTGATTTGGACAGCCTATGTCATTAAAGGTTAGTTCTGGACTTAAAGCTGATGTCTTTTTTAACAATGAATGTTCATTTTAGAAAAATCTGGATAATCCAAAAGAAAAAAAAAATCACTGCTTCACTACTACCTAGGGGTAAAGATTCTTGATACATATCTTCTCACTCTTTTTTTGTGTAAAAAAAAAAATATATATATATATACTTTTTATTTTTTTAATTAAACTTTTTACTTTGAGATAATTGTAGAGTCACGTGCAATTGTAACAATGGTATGGAGAGGTCCCATGTATCCTCTACACATGATACTATCTTGCAAAACTATAGTACAGCATCACAACCAGGATGTTAACATTGGTACAGTTAAGATACAGAACATTTCTTTCACCACAAGAGTGATGACCTTTTATACCCACAGCCATTTCCCTCTCACTTTCACCACCTCCTTAAACCCTAGCAGCCAGTATTCTGTTCTCCATTTCTATAATTTTATTTCAAGAATGTTATAGAAATGGAATCATACAGTATATAACGTTAGGGGATTGACTTTTTCCTTTCAGCATAGTCCTCTGGAGATTTATCTAAGCTGTTGGGCCAATAGTTTGTTCCTTTTATTTGCCAAATAATATTCCACAGTGTGGGTTTAACCATATAACTCACCATTAAAGTACATTTGCATTGTTTGCAGTTTTTGGCTGTTATGAGTGAAACTGTCATAAACATTTGTATATAGCTTGTTGAGTGAACCCAGGTTTTCATTTCTCTGAGATAAATGCCCAGAAGTACAATAGCTGGGTCATATTTTAGTTTTTTAAGAAACTGCCAAACTGTTTTTCACAATGGGTATCCCTGTTTACACTCACATCAGCAATACATGAGTGATCTAGTTTCTCTGAATCCTCACCAGCGTTGGTATTGTCACTATTTTTTAAATGTAAGCCATTCTGATAGATGTGTACTAATAGCTCATTTTGGTTTTAATTTGCATTTCCCTAAAAGTTAATGATGTGGAATATCTTTCCACGTGCCTTTTTGCCACCTGTATGTCCACTGTGGTGAATGTCTGTTCGTGCCTTTTGCCTGTTTTGTAATTGGATTGTATGGTTTTTTACTGTTAAATTTTAAGGATTCTTAATATATGCTAGACAGTTGTCCTTTGCCATGTATGTAGTTTGCAAATATTTTCTTCCAATCTCAAGATTGTCTTTTCATTCTCTAAAAGGAATCTTTCACAGAGCAAAAGTTTTTCATTTTGGTTAAATCTAGTGTATCCATGTTTCTTTATGGACCGGGCTTTTAGTGTCAAGTATAGGATCCCTTTGTTAGTCCTAGTTTTATGTTTTACATATAAGTCCATGGTCAATTTTGAGTTAATTTTTAGTGTAAGGTGGTAGGCTTGGCTTGAGGTTCATTTTTTATTTTTTTCTCTTTGGATATCCAGTTGCTCCAATACCGTTTGTTATTTTATTTTTAATTTTTTGGTTGAGCTGCTTTTGCATCTTTGTCAAGATCAGTCATATTTGCATGAGTCTCTTTCTGGATTCTCTGTTCTGTTCCACTGATCTATGTGTCTATCTTCCCAGCAACAAACACAGTCTTGATAACTATAGCTATGTAAGTCTTGAAATTAGATACACTGATTCCTCCCACTTTTTTCTTCTTATTTGACATTGTTTTAGCTATTTTAGTTCCTTTGCCTTCCCCTATAAATTTTAAAATTATCTTGTTTATATCTACAAAAAAAAGTGCTGAAGTTTTGGTTAGAATTACATAAACCCTGTATATCAATTTGGGATGAATAGACGTATTTACCATGTTAAATATTCCAGTCCATGAACATAGTATGTATCTTTATTTATTTAGAACTTTGATGTCTTTCATCAGCATTTTGTAGTTTTCAGCATACAAATACTGTACATATTTTGTATCCCTCAGCATCTAGCACAGTCATACCTTCCTGAAGATTCATGTTGAATTTCACAAAAATCATTGCCATATATAGGAGTGGGAACTTGCCATGAGAAGAAACCATTAGCTCTAATCCCTTTTTTAAACACGGCTTCCTTAAACTAGGAAAACACTTTAAAGATAGCAAATGACCCAGATAAGAAAGACTTTTCATTCACTGCCTGAAACTAGATACTCTGCAGTTTGGGATTGTAAATCAGATTCCAGTTAAGAACTTATTGGATTCAGCTGTGTATGGGATATGTCCTGGAGTGGTTCAGGAACCTGTTTTTGCTTTGCCAATTGCAGAACTCTATATATTAAAAGAGAGTTTTCAAATTTCTGCCAATGATCATTTTTCATTGGTAACCCAAAGGAGTTCTGATTGTCATTTTGTCATTTATCAGGAAGCTTAAATCCAGGATTGAATTAATCAGAGAACGCAAGATTGTGCTTCTGCATTTTCTAGTTTTAAAATCTATTTAATGTTGGTAATAGACTGAGCATTTATCATGTTAGTGTTCACACTCGGGGCAACGAAGTATAACATTACATAATTCTTTGAAGATGATCCTGAGAGTTTAGTATGCAGTCTGATGGCAGGAGACCCTCAGGAGCACAGACATGCATATTCCTCTCAGAACTATTCATATAAACATAAGATGAATAAGCTATCATCTTTCCAATTTTTCTTTTAAATTTTTGTAAGAAATAAGTACACAAGGGTAAGGAAAGAAGGGGAAGAAGGCTGTTCTTATTGTTGGGATGGTAGAAAAAGCCCCAGCTGGCTTCTAGGTGATGTAACATATAGGCATTTGTTATGGTGTAATCATGTAACCTTGAGTCAGTCACTTCATTTTTTCAAGCCTTATTTCCATATTTTTACAGGGGAATTGTAATAATGCTTCTGCGTTCCTAAAGTGGTTATAAAATAAGAGAATGGGTAAACATATTTTAAGTTCTAAAAAACTATACAAATGTGCCACATTATTCACTCCATAGATATTCATTAAACACCCACTACCCTAAGGATAAGGGTGAAAAACCAAATAAGATGTGATCTCTAGTGGTGAAGAACTAACAGTTCCCCAAGGAGAGGCAGACATGTAAAGCAAAGCATCATAGGTGTTCAGAGGGAGAACATTCCACATGTAGCTGTGGAACTGGATTGCTGAAGGGGAGTGTGCAAATTGGTTTTGGAGTTGAGAAACTCTGAAGACAGTATTTTATAAAGGTCATCTATGTTCAGGTTGAGGCTACCCACAATGGGGAGGGAATTAAGAGGGAAAAAAATTGACCCAGTTGCCAAAATCCTTATTAAGTGGAATAATGAGGAAAACTCAGTAGCTGGCAGAACTGGGAATGGACCCGTGTGGCATGCGCAGACGGCTTCAGTCTTGAGGGGGCGGGGGTGGAGTGATATGAATGGCAAGAAATGGCCTGGAAACAGTGCTGTGGAGCCTGGAGAACAGTACTACCCCAGGCTTAGGGCTTGGGCTATGGGAGTATGAACAGTCTTCTCTTGAGAGACTGAAAGGATGTAAGTCCTGGGGGAAGGGCTGGACAGCGAGTAGAATGAAAGGAGGGAGAAGGAGTATGTGAGAAGGCTAAGCATGTGCGGCTTCCAGTAATAGCGATGTCTGCCATTTATTGAGCACCTAGGAAGTATCAGGTACTGTATTGGCTGTTTTGTACATCTCATCCTCACAGGACGCTTGAAACCAATCACTGTCACCTAGACTTCACAACTGAGGGCATAAGGCACAAAGAGACCACAGGCATCATTTCAGGTCACACAGCAAGTCCACATTAGAATCTTTGAACCCAGATCTGCCTCACTGCAAAGCTGTGATTTTGCACTGTTTCATATTCTTCAAAGGGATTCAGAAAGCACCATGGGAGGGATTTGGAGGGCAGTCAGAGAGGAAGGGAAAAATCCGAAAGTGGGAACAAAGTTATATAGGAATGAAAATGAAATAGATGAGAGGACTGTTGAGCAGAGATGCTTGTGTTTTTTGCTCATGGCTGAAAATGCCAAGGCTGTGAGGACTGGAGTCACTGAGACTTCTGGTAGACTTGAGGCCTGGGCAGTTAGCGATTGCCGTGCTGCAGGTTCAGGTGGAGTGCTGTTGTGAAGGTGTCTGATGGCGTTTGAGGAGAATTTTCCCAGGCAGTTAGTGAAGAGGGTCAGCCTTTCCTGACTCTTCCATTCCTGGTAGGGTGGTCTGAAGAGGCTTAGCTTCCTGAGTGTCAGTGGTCAGTCTTTTAGCCCAGATAATGGAGAGCAGAGAAAGAAGTGTGAGATGATCTTTCATTTGCATGAAAGGTGGGAGCCAATCAGATTTTGGGGTGCCTTGGTCACTTTGTACTTGGGGACCTCTGGAGCTACGTGGTGCAAACTGGAATTTTCATTAGACTGTAGTGAAAAGCAAACACATGTATCAGCCTCTCCAAGGTGGCAGTTACCAGTTATGGTCCAAGACAGCTTTATAACAGAGACTGAGGAAAAAATACTTTTTCCTTCCCAGCCATCCAGGCCCAGCTAATGTCCTGCTTTCCTTTACTAGGGGACAGTTAATGTTACAGCTGAAACAGCAACTCCCCAGGGCCCATGAGTAGAGGTAGTGCGCTGACTGTGGGCACAGGCCAGGACCACAGACTTTTCTGGAAGCAAGCTTTGATACCTGAGGGGAGTAGCAGTCCGTCTCTGCAGCTGGGTAAGACTGGTCTCCGTTGAGGGAGATTAGGTTAAAAGAAGAGGCAAAGGATGAGTAACTAAATGAAGAAAAGTTATACTCTCACAACCTGGCTTTCACTTAAGTGCTTCTGCTGAAATTCCTGATTGTGGCAAAAATAGGTATGTCCTTCAAAGTAAACACATGTGCCATCTGATCCAGTTCATCACAGAGGGTTTGGGGCAGTGCCCTCGGAAAGGGGATAATAAGGAAAGAGAAGTAGAAGAAGCCTTAAAAGCCTTCACTTTGCATGAGATGCTTGCAGAAGAAACTGGATCTTTGTTGTAAACGTGATTTCTGCTTCTCCACAGGTAGTGTGTTCTCTTTTTCCCTTGAGTCATGGCGGCACTTCATCTGTACCTCTCTTGCAACACTTTCCATATTCTACACTGTTTTATAGTTTTTGTGTTTTTTCTACTTCCTCAACTAAACAGGTAATTCTTTGAAAGCAAGGATAGTGCCTTTTCCATTCCATTTTTATGTAAAGATCTGCTTTGCATCCCCCACAGTGCTTTGCATTCGGTAGCTACTCAGTGTTCGACTGAAAGAACGAGCTCAAGGACACTGATTCCTCTAAATTTGTTCGTTCTTTACTTGGCCACCAAATATGACACCTTGCAAAGCCAGCTTTCTCCTTTTCCTGGGATGAGGGACTAAATTATATTAAAAGTGTTCTATAATTCTTTTAAGTGTGTAGGAGAGAGATTTTCTGTTTAGGGAATGTTGCTAAGCCCTCTCATCGAAAATAGCCTTTCCATCTACGTCCATGCTCTGCCAGGGCAGAGCAGATTGGCAAGGGTAGTTCAAAGGAAAAAGCAATGTAATGTCTTCTGTTCATGGCAGTGCAGATGCCAGTGGAGGAGGAAAATGTGTATGGTTGAGGCTTGGGATGCTAAGTTCTGTAAAATGGAGCCAACCAACTGACTGGGAGTATATAGTTTTATACTTTGTGAAATACCTTCCCCAACTTTTGTATATTCCCTGTGCACTCTGTGACCCCAGGTTAGGAGTCTTCAAAAGGCAACTGTTGATTGGAAGTCTCACCATATAAGCAGAGTAAGTGGCCCCTTAAGAGAGGCCCACTTGGACCATAGAGACAGCAGAAGCTCATAATGGTAGCAAGAGCAAAGGGAACAGTGAGAGCCAGCCAGAAAGACACATGTGGAACCCTGAGTCCTGAGCAGAACAGCTCTCTTCTGAAGGCAGCTGTTGCTCCTTTGGGAACACTATACAGGTATTGGCAGGGAACCAAACCAGTGACAGGATAGCCATTTTAATGTTTGCAAAGTCTGCTGTAAGCATGAGTCCCTTTGTGTAACTGAAGGTCTAGAGTCTTTAGGTATTTTTTCCTCAGATCTTGAATCTGGTTTTTATTGGGCAGCTGGAAGCACTAATTGGGTAGGTAACAGCTATCATTGTGAGTATTGAGCAAAAAGGAGGCATGGGCAGTGAAGGACCAAAGTTGGAGAGATGCATGTTGGGTGCTGGTATTAGAAGCTCTAGAATGGTCACTTACATTGGCTATTATAAAATGCCCCCTGGGAAACTTAAACAGGAAAGCATTTGGGTTTGGCCTGACTAGCTTTGTAATAAGCATGTTTGTTCAAATAACAAATTGTTGTATTAAGATTGGCTGGCCTATGTCTTCTACCCTTACAAAAGAGTCTTTGTACTTTGTGATGGAGGCATTACCAATGAATAGACGATCTTTACATAAAAATCAACCCCTATTAGGAAAAACCATGACAGGACCCTGCCAAGACTCCCATGGTTTATTTAAATCAGCTGCATTAATGCCGATTTTCAATTAGTAGAAGTGTTCATTTGTCCTCCTTAATTTGTTTATAGGCGCAAAGGCCAAGACCAAATTAAGGCTCCTAGCCATCATCTGAGAAAAGCTGGCCTCTCAGTTCCCTGAAATGAAGATAAATGCTGTCTGTGTGTTTGGGTAGAAGAGGGCAGGCAGTAGTGAAGGTAGCTTTCTCTACCCAACCCCCACCACCAGTCACGCCAAGTTACAGGGTGGAGTTTACATAGAAGCTTGCTCAGGCAGCTTCTGAGCTTTTGGACATGTTAGAGGCTCCTTAGCTGAATGGCCCACCCTGACCTCTACCCGAAGCAAGAAACAGATCAAGATGACATAGCTGTGGTCACACAAAGCCTGTTAACTACATTGCCTGTCTTTATTTGTTTATTCAGGAACTCTGAACTTCTTTTTCTTTTTTTTTAACAAGAAATTTGAACCACATTTTGTTTGAGATACTCCAGAGATGTAGCAATGTGGTTACCATTTTATAAACTTTTAAACAAAACTGTTAGCGGTTCACAACTTTGTTTAAAGAACAATGGCTTGGAGCACAGGCCTGCCTTCTCAAGACCCAAAGGACAATGACCAAGGCAGAGAAGAGTCCATTGCAGAGCTGGCTGACTAAGCCAAAGGCCAGGAATCCAAATGTTAGCGTTAAGGTCCTCTTCCCATTTTTCAGGAGTCACAGGTGGTGAGTTTGGTCCTGTTGCTTTGGTGATTTACACCAATGCCTTCACTTGTTAACTTTAACTCTCCTTAAGTAGAAGAGAAATTCAGGAAAAGTGGGGATGAAAACAATCACTTCTGTTATTTTTTCCCTTATCCCAGAGACTGAGCCACCATTTTTAGCATAGCTAGTTCGCTGCCCAGTCCTTGGCATCCCTATTTCTTCCCTGTTTTCTGCCTCTGTCATCACTTCTCTCTGTAACAGCCAAAACCACACCTGCGCTTTCATTCTAACATTTCTATTAAAATATCTGCCTTTATCTAACTGTACATTTGTAGGAACCCTCATTTATGAGTTGTTTTCTGCTCTGGTTGGTTCTAGCTGTTCTTTTAGCCTTTTCTTGGATTGTCCACAAGAACTTGTAACAAGAAGTGTCATTGTAGTCTCATAAACATAAACAAAAAAAAGTATGCAAATATTTATGCCAGTATCAATTTTTCTAGACTTTTTTACAAAGCTGATTTAGTAGATAGTGATTAAAATTGAAATTTAATTGAAAGATTAAATTTGAAATAGCCCATAATTGGATCTGACCAGTAATATAGATTTGGGGTTGGCAACATTCTGTTTCCAAGTATATGAAACATGTGAATTATAAGAATTTAGATTAGAAACATCCTTTTTCACATGTGATTTTGAGAACTCAGTTTACCCTCCAGTAAGGCATTCTTTTTAGATCAATTAAGATTTCTATTTAACAACTTCACAGCTTACAAGTAAGAATTCCAGAAAGACTCAGTAATCGTTGAAAAGGGTAGTTAAGGAGCTATAAGATTAACCATTTTTAACCTAAAACACAGCATTTCTCATGTACCCTTTAAGCAGTACTGACAAGGTATTTCCTGGAGATTAATGACAATCTGAGTTAATGGGGTAAGGGAAGGTCATTAATCCTTACACAAAGGTAGTCTGAAAAGTAGAAATGAAAAACAACTGCTGGGTCAAGATGATGCAATCCCAGGAGATGTTTCAGAAGATTAGTTACCTTTGCAGAAGCCCATACTTAACTACTGTTCCCACTCCCCCTTCACTACATAGCATATCTCAGACTCAGGTTTTCAACCCCCTGGGATGCAATGAGGCTTCTGAAAGTATCTTGAAATTTCTCCTTTCACCAAACAAAACCCTTTTTATCAATGAGCTTCCTCTTCCCACTCTTTCTCACTTAAAACTCATCTTGGAAGTCATTTGTTTTCATGTAGCTTCTTACCATCAGACTCATTTATAGGTATGGACAGAATTGTGCTTGCGAGTCTAGAAACCAAGGCAGTCAGAATTTACTTCCTACTGATTTCAATTAATATAACTGTGTGTGCTAGGCATAGGATATGCAGGAAATATGAAATTATTGTTGGTGGTAGGCTGGGATTAATGGAACTGTCAGCCCTAGACACCACTTCAGTAAATCAGATTGATTCATCGTAAGGACTCAGAAACAAGTCGGTACAGTCAGGATACCAATACAAGCAGAAGTGCAAGCTTCCAGACTGCAGAATACCACCAGAGATGGACACTTGCAAGTGATGGTCAGATGTTATGGAATCTCATTCCTCCTCTAGGCCAGTCTAGGCTGCACCCATGCTGCATGTGAGCTAATCTGCTATTCCAACAATCCCCCATCTGGACAGATTTATTAATCTCAGGATTAAGCAAGATACATATGACCTCTGGCCCAAGGACTCTGGTGGAGATAGTGGGAAACAGTGGCAGAGGATTTAGAGCCAGTGGATGGAAGATCGTACCAGGAAACCCCACTTTGGCTCTTCACCCAAAGAACAGCTGAGAGCTAGAGAATGATCACTTCTTTGAAAATAAAGCTCTGCCTTCCTACATGGGCATCGTCCTCTGTAACTGTGTGTCCATAGTGAGAGTTTTAGATTCAGAAGCTGATGCTACGGCATGTTGTTCACCTTCCTGCTGGGAATGCAAGCTTCCTTTGGAATCTTTTAGCTGAGTTAAACCCCATCTGATTCACTCAAGTGATGTCTGACTGGCTGTTCCACTAATCCTAGGCTGGTACTATGATTCCTGTAGTATGTTTTCACGTGTTTGGAAACTTTAAAATACCAGAGATTATTTTGCTATTTAAAGAAACCTGCTGAAAATTAATAAGATAGCAGAAGTGTGCTAAAGGAAACTATAAAAAACATTTTCTGGTCACTAAGGCAAAGGGTTGAAATGCAAAAGCCCCACTAAAATGGTGCCTGGCATTTTGCCACTAACATGTATCTGATCTAATCCTGAAAGCATTAAATTCTTTTGGATTTTGTGACAGAGCCAAGAGATACAAATTTGTAGCTACCAATTCAAATTGAACTACTGTTTTAGTGCTACAAGTACAGGTGAAAATCTTTATGTTCTTCTCTACTGTTAAAATTAAAAAAATTTTAAAAACCTTGTCTATGTACAGATTAGTTCCACTAGACCTAGCTAAACTTTTTGAGTTTTTTTAACTGAAATTACCTTTTACAAATGAACTATCCAGATGTGGATGGGAACATAATAATACAGTTATGTGCTGAGATAACTAGATTATTTAGGTCATGACTGCAATTTTATGATACCAAATGGGAAAATTACTAAGTGCATGTGAATTTGAGGTAAACTAAAGTTTTTCTCCCTTCAGTAGGCATTATGGCCTCTTTTGGAACTTTCTTGGTATTGGAATTATCTGGTTACTTTGCTTATCACTTTAAGAGTGATAGATCAACAGCTCTGTCATGGTTTGAACTGGAGCCTTCCTTCCACACAGTTGGCAGGTGTTCAATTCGTCAGTACAGCCTTTCTGAAACCTGACCTAACCATTTAATAGTAAGAAAGTAAAACTTACTATTTTGTGTGTACAAATGCTGTCTTTCCAACTTAGGAAAGAAGATATAAAACCCTGTAAAAGCGCCTTATTTTAAAAGGAGTAATTTAATCCTCTACCATTAACGTTCTCCCAAGATAGTGTTACATAAATAATTACTGCTACACAGGAAGTCTCGTTTCCCATTCTGGAATAATTCACACACATTTAGGAATTTCATTGTCTCCTCAGAATCCTCTGGTCCGTGGGCCCATAAATTGTCACATTCTGAGTGTGGAACTTTCATTAAATGAGTTAAATTTTGTGGGAGGAGAGAGCAGGAGAATTGCAGAAAGGTAGTGACTTGATATGGCTTAAAGAATCTCGAAGAAGGGGAAAAGTTATTTCTAATTCTTTAACATAGATCAAGAAAATTTGTGGTTTACTTTTAATAATCAACTTTCTGGAATTTTTTAATGCCACAGCAACAAAATTTGGCATTTAAAATTCATACCTGTCAGTGGGCATGTATTGTCTAGAGCAGTGGTTTTTAGGGTCCCAAAGAAAATACATCATTCAAATGCAAGTTCCTTTGGTTCCCAGATGACATTTCTAGCCCAAGACTTCTTAATTTGGTCGAAGGGAATCCAAAGATTTGTGTCTGTGTGTATTCTTGTAACATTTATCAGTGTCCCAGAAGGACCTTTTATATCACATTTTCAAGACCAAATTTTGTTAGACCCAATCTGTAATGCCACAATGAGAGTTTTCTGTATTGATGAAAATGATAGTAATAACTCCTGATTATTGATCACTTATTATTTGCTACCAGCTGTAATTAACACTGTATTTCTCATTTATTGCTCCCAAAAAGACACGTACAATTATCATCTCCATTTTATGACTGAGGAAACTTAAAGCTTTGAGAGGTTAAATAAGTTATTGAAGATCACATAGAATTAGAATTGAAACCCACAAGGCCATGTGGGAAAATCCGTGCTCTTAGGCATTGTGCATTATGATAATGAACATATCCATTTATTGGTTTAGTTCTAATGGGATTTTGTTTGATATAGATGTATTCAGTTCAGAGAGCCATTACTCTTTTCTAGTGATTAGGCATTGCTCCTTATCTAGATGCTACCTTATTATAATTCTGAGATCAACATTGGGTTGTAGGACCCAGAAAACTGCCTGACATGTGTTTGTGACATAAATAAGTAAACAAATGAACAAGTGTATGCCCTTTCCAAACATGGCCTGGATCATCTTCTTTTGTGATACCCTTTCATACTGAGTATAGGCTGTGGTGCTATGATAGCAGTGGTGGTGACTGTCGGTTTTTCAGATACTGGACATGTAATAATGTAACTAAAATCAGCTGATATTCCCTTATAATTGTATATTTGTCAGGCAAATATATATATATATATATCTGGAGACAGCTACTTGAAGGTTTTTGCGTAGTTTTTTGCCCCATGGCTTTTTTCATTAGATATTGCAATTTTGACAGGCATTGTTACACAAGAGTAATTAGAGAATTGAATTTCTGTAGATTGATCATTTTTAACTATCTCAAAAAAACAAGCATATTTCTCTGCCACTAATTAGTTCTGAGATCTTGGGGAAACCTCCTCAGGCCTCAATTTTCCATCTGTACAATGAGGAGAGTGGACTATATCAGTTATTTTTCAAGGATTCTTTTTCCTTTGTTTATTTTAGTACCCTAAAATTTCTTTTTTTTTTTTCTCACTGAAAATCTATGCAAGAACTCCAGTACGTCAACACCAAAGCAGAATATCCTAGTTGAAGTTTGGAGTAGAAGGCTCTCACCATAGAGCCACACAGATGGTGGTTCTAAATGTCTTTTTTCCATTTATTTTACTAAGGTATGATTTACATGTAGTAAAATTCACCCTTTATAGTATGCAATTCTGGGTATTTTGACAACTCATACAACCATGCAACCACCTTTGCAGTCAAGACATAGAGCAATGGTAAGTGATATATCAGTCAGTTGTTAGATTAGATTAGAAAGCATCAAAATTCAAGAATCATTGAGGGAAGAGATAGACACTGCAGTCTACATTTGCAAGTATGTTTCTTTATGACGCTCTCTCACCACCACCGCATCTAGGATGTAATCCTTAGTAACTTCTCTACCCATACCCACCCTTCAGAATTTTGGAAATTGTCCTAGCTGTAGCTAATCGTTTCAGCCACAGATTGGGCCGCTTATAAACAACAGAAGTTTATTGCTTACAGTTCTGAAGGCTGGAAGTCTGAGGTCAGGGTGCCAAGATGGTCAGGCGAGGGCCCTCTTCCAGGTCACACCCTTGTATCCTCACATAGTAGTAGTAGGGGCTGGGGAGTTGTCCAGGGCCTCTTTTATAAAGGCATTCATGAGGGCTTCATTTTCATGACTTAAGCACCTCCCAGAGGCCCCACCTACTATTACCATCACCTTTGGGGCTTGGGATTTTAATATGAACCTTGGGGGGACACATTCAAATCATAGCCTTAGCCACTTTTACTCTTGTTTGGAGAGGAAAGATTATGACATGTCATCTGAAGTCGAGCCAACTCCAAGATAAATCAAGACACAAATAGACCCCTGATACCTTTGGGAACTTGAAGACTGGAGCTGCAAGACCTCCTATCCAACATTCCCACTTCTCCACCAACCCCTTCAAAACAGAAAAAAGTAGAACAACTTCCGTCTAGTCTGTATCAATAAAGTTTGCCCTTCCTCACTTTCATAATTCAGACATAGTCTTATATCCCTGTTTCCCACCAGTATGAATGCCTTTGATCAATACTGAGTAGGATTTTGCCCATACAAAAATTCTTTTATGGGGATGGGCTCCCCACAGAGTGTGGCTTTTCTTTGGGCTCCACTCTGAGGTGTGACCCCTTTTATAGGGACCAGCCTCACAATGCACAAGTCATCTTGACAAAGTAACAATGTCTTCAGAGTGATCATTGGTCTCTGTAGGTGTTTCTCAGCATTACAGAGCTGTTTATATGTTGTCTGCAGGCCTGTGCTGACCTATGAACTGTTACTCATCTGCTGAGCGATAAGTCAGAAATTGAGAGTAAGCATTTATGAACTTTTATAGCAATTTTGCATTGCTGCAACATTCCCAGCATGTGATCATTATTCTAGTGATTAATTTTTGTTGCTGTCAACGATGGATTGACTGTAACAAAATTGTGTCCTATGCCACAGGTAGATGGAGAACACAATTTAGCTTACATAAGATGTTCTCTCCAAATGCGGATTGTAATTCTAGGGTGGAGCCTCTGATTCTGGACTTCAGCCACATTCCCAAATGATAATCCTGACCTGCCAACCAAGCTTTGAGGATCAAGGATTTGGTGGACATGTATGCTTTAGGCACTGTTTCCCCCTTGAATTTATGTGAACACATGTATGTTGCCCTTGTAAAGTCTTTAAGATATAGCAATGAAATATCTATATAATCTTGGAGTCTTGGTTTTCGTTGTTTTCAGTGGGAAGTTGAGCCAATACATTAGGAAGCTTGAACTTCCCAAGCTTCAAGATGACACTTTTGTTATTGTGCCTTCAAATCTTCTCTTGTGTTAGGAAGGATGAAACTTCATAAATAGGTGAATCATGTGTCCAGACCTCTCCCCCATCTCCCTAAATGTGAAGTCTGCCATGTGTACAGTGCGCCAGACTGAGGATTAAGGAACCTGATTTTTATACCCCATTCCTCTACAGCAGTAAGGCTGTGTAATTTGATCATCTCAGGTGTGTGTTCTCCTGCATTTAGAGTGACCCACTGCCCAAGTTTTCCTGGGACGTGTCTGATTTTAGAACTGAAAGTCCTGCATCCTGGGAAAAACCTTAGTCCCACATGCACCCGGACAGTCGGTTACCCTACTTCCTTTATTTTTCCAAAGTTGGATCCAAACAGCAGATTCCAGCGCTCCTGCTCTGTTTAATTGCCTGAACAGTCTGAACAGTATAAATACATCTTTTAAGCTAAGAGGATGGACAGCTCTGGTTTAGAGTTATGGGAATATAGTAGACCATTAGAGGTATAGAATTTCAGCCAACCAAGGAAAGCCTCTATAAATTTTTAGAGGAATTTGCAAATACTTAGCTTAAAACATTTTTAAAGAGAGAATTTCTTTGTTTTTTATTGCCTTCACTTTTGTTTCACCTTTGTCCATTCAGGGAGTGGGGTGAGTCTTAGAGGATACCTTTTTTCTAATTGTCTAAAAGTTCAAGTGGTAAGTCACAGTTTGAGATTGTCAGACAATCCTAAATGTCCCTGATATGCAAATGTGTCCTTGTCAGCGTTAGTCCAAGCATAACAAGTAGAATATAGGGTTAGATTAAGGACACTAGCATAAATTGGTATATATCGTCCTAATTTAGCCAAATGATTTTATCTATTCTTTCATACTTTTAACCAAAATTTGCCACACAAGAATTATGATGGAAAATGTTAGTGATTTTTTTACAATTCATGTCCTAAATACTTTTAATTTTATTTAAAAGACAAATCTCCATCTTAATTACATTACTTTCACCCCCAATATAAAGTTACTTTTGCATTGGTTAGAGGGAAATACAATAATAAGTTTTTTGAATCTGAATTACTAACTGCACCTGCTTAGGATCTAAAACCGAAATGGAAAACACAAGGCTTAACCCCACATGCTCCCTGATCAAATGCAAAGGTTCTTAAAATAGCTACGTGTGAAGATGTTCGGAGCAGCTGAAAACCAAGGAGTTGGTGTCCCTAGTCACAACCTGGCAGTTTAATACCATGGCTCAGAGGCAGCTGCCTCTGTCTCTTTCTGTTTCAGGGCCTGGAGTGGCAGCTCCTAGAAGAAGCACAGAAACAGCCTCTGCTTTATACACATTCCCTTCCCTGCCTTAATTCTACTTTCCTAGTCAAGGGATTGTCCCTAGATCCATCATGAAGATCTAAAACATTCATTCCAAGCCAGGAGAGAAGAGTAGCTAAAAGCCTCCAAACAATTACAACAAACGTTACAAAGGTAGACAATAAATTCCAGGAAAAACGTAAGGAAGAAATAAAGTCACATACATTTGATGGGTCAAAGCTAGTGGTAACAGTCAGCACTAGCTACGAGTGGTGCCCTACACACTGTTACCCCCTGAATCTCAGTTACCAGCCGATCAGTTTACTGTCTTCAGATTCCACCAGAAAGACTTTCTTCACTCACTCAAAACTGATCTGTTCAACGCAACTTATCTTGATACAGCTCCCAGTTAACCAGTATATCTCAGCTGATACAGCTCTCAGCTTACCATTTTCCCCTATAGAAAATTTTTTCCTGTGATGTTTTCCCTTACCTATGATAAACTGCTTCTCTCAAGGGCCCATTTATGCTTCCACCAGTAGCAGGATCTGGACTGGGTGGACAATTGATCTAATCTGATGTGACAGTTTTTTAATGTCACCAGATTGGTGGCACTAACAAGAGTTTAAAAATTTTGTTTGCATTCACATGTAGTTGAGTATGCTATTATCCTATACTGTCCCTTCCTAAAATGAAGAAAAAAGCAGTAGCTTATATCTCTTTTAGCAACTGAACTGATTTTTCTGAGGGCCAGAAGACAGAACTGCAGGGTGAATACATAGAAGGGAAATGGAGGCAAGAAGAGAATGGGGTATGGGGAGGCCTGACGCTCTCCCATCCGCAGAGTTTCCAGTTAGCTGCTGCCGCTTTCAAACAGTAGTCGAAACTGTGAGTACTTATGTTGGAAACGCAGAATTTTCCTAGTCCTTCATTTGAGAAACTACTTAATGAGACTGTGCATTAGAGAAGACATTACTCTGTACCAGCCCTTAAACATCTAAAACCTAGTTTTCCCATCTGCTGACCAGGGAATAATCCCTGCCTTTCCTATGCAGGGTCACCATAGGATCAAGGGAATGACTGGTATTTGAGTTTCTATGAACAACGTAAGACACCTAGGTGTAAAATGACACTGTTGTTATGATTAATGCCATTTTACAGAGTCTTCTCGACCAAGGTGAGAAACAGAGTACTGCCACTCTTTAGCTGTAGGCTTCAGTGACTGACTGTCTTTGTCAGCTGGGTTAGACAGAAACATCTTGAACTTCTCTCAGATCTGAACCTCAGATAGCTGTGAGGTTATAGTTCAAATTCTGCTCCAATATCTTCCTTAGGGACTTCTTGTGTAACTCAGTTCTGAAGGAACAAACTATCAGAATGTGAGCTTTCCATCTGACATCTGTAGTTTAGAACAGAAATGTCAACATCCCTCAAAGAAGGCCCAAGTATTTGCACTAAAATGTATATTCCAATTTGATTATTTGATTATTTGGTCTCTGAAATTGTCTCGCTATCTCATAGACACTAAGTAAGCTTTTTTAAGTAGGAAAAACATTTTTTCTGGTTCTTTTATTTTAATCAGAAATAAAGGATATAATATGGTTTATTATGGTAAACAACATGAACAATATAAAGATTCAAATCACTAGTAATAATCAGCCCCTCTGTGACAATTTATATACTCAGAGCACATCAAAACCACGTTTGCCTCATTCACCACTGTATCCCCAATAACCCAGCACATAGTAGGCACTCTAAATATTTGCTGGATGAATGAACAAATGAACAAACTAATTATATCCTTTACTGTAAACATGTTCCACCTAAATATAATGAAATTTTTAAAAAATTGTGTGCTCAGCATGAATTGTTATTAAATGCTGGTGACCACTATTTCTGTCTAAGGCAAATGAAAATAACTAACAATTTTTTCTTTAACTGTTTTTTAATATAACATATTGAAGAAGTTAGGCACATTATTTCAGTAGAAATTTTGCTTTAAGTTAAATCAAAGAATAATATGGACTCTGTTCTGAAGAATACAAGGCCATTTACCTTTGTTTTTCCCCAACTCTTGGCAAGTCGCAACATCTCTCTCCTATAATAGTCACATGTACCATCACTTTGAAGCCACAGTAAAGTATCTCCATCTCCAAGGACAACACCGCTACCTAAGACCAATTCTTGGCTAACAAATTCTTTACTTTATTAACAGGTTAAACAAAAAAAGACAACTACATATGAACTTTAACAGAGTGAAAATCTTTTTAAAAGTTTTTCTGCACTTCTTTGTCTATAATCAATACACTTCTTTGTTCCAGAATTTTTACAGAGTATTTTTGCATTGGTTGTCATAAGAACCCAAACTCTACATTGCTTTTGGAAATTACCTGGAGGACTCTCCTAAGAGTAGAGCTAATTACCCTACATATTTGTTTTAAAGAAGTAAAAATAGCCCATGAACATTGCTGCCTTTAGAAATTTTCAATAACAAACAGCTCTTAAAGTGTTTATGCTGTTTTTAAATTAAGTATAATGGGAGTTTCATAGTAGTGTCAACTGACAACTGTAGAGATATACTTACTTGGAATATTTGTTTTTGAAGGATAGGAGATTGATATATTGGAAAGTGTCATCATAGGAAAAGCATTTTTAGTTGCAGCTAGAGGAACATAACCTTCTTTTTTTTTTGGAAAAATTCTCCCCAGTAGTACGCTTCCCCATGCCCTCCTTTCTACAAACCTAATACACACAAGAAACGTGGTGAATGTAGCTAAGCAGTGTGTGTACTGCATCTCTTGCAGTCCTTCCTGAGGCTTGCACAGATATTGAAGAAAGATACATGATCATCTGTTGTTATGAAGAGAAAAAAGAATGATTGAATATGTCACAAGAATTTTAGCTGAACATGTATCTCTGTTGAATGGGAATCTGTGTTCAAAGCTATGTATTCACCCTAAACATTGACTAATACTCCCATTGAGCAAGTACAGTGAGCAGAACTTTCTCTGGCATCATTTGGCAGCACTGGCATCATTTCCCATTGACACTGAGATTTGATGTGCCACAGATATCCAGTCATGTTCTTTGGGGTAGTAGGTATCTCCCAAGACCTTCCAGAAACCCTACCTCGAAAATCTGCTTCTGTTCTGTGGCCCCTATTCATCAGATCTTGGCATTAAAGAAATACGAACACAAGTAAAGAAAAAAGAATACTATCTAGTTGCCATTTTAAGATGCTAGTTTCTTCTGTCTTTCCATAAAAAGAAAATTCCTCTCCAGTCTAGCCTGTACTCTAGTAAGTATACTTCTCCATTTTTATCACATTTTTGATGATTTTGAAATTATGTATTTTAAATCATTTACATCAGCTTACAGAATCAAACTATTAACAAGAAGTCATTTGACCAAACCATCTTTGTTAAATTTTTGACCATTTGTCTTACTCTAAAGAGGATAACTATTTAAAACTTTAATTTGGACTTCTTTCATGCCAGCCAATTTAGCAAAACATACCTACTGTCAGGATAGTTCCTCTATTTTGCAAGCAGCTCTTACCCATATTAGCCTGAAAGTCATCATACGTCATAAGCCCTTGATTATACCTGAGATTTGCTGTATTGCCGCGTGTAATGCCCAGGAGATCCTGCTCCTGGAGAGCGGTGTTGGCAGTTCCCGGATGGTGGATAACACAGAAACATCCCCAAAGCCTCTTCTCAGCAGCAACAGGGACACTTACCTTTCTGTGCAGGTACCTCTACTAGATCACACCAGGTAGTCCTCTCTTCTTATCCCCACCAAAATCCAAAAGTGGAATCCCGGGGCCAACAGCAATGTTTTCTTCTTTTCTTTTTGGACACTCTCTCAGTTTTTGTTTTATGGGCTTCCAAACCACGGAGAACTTGCAACCAGGGGCCGCTGCCAGTTCTGCAGAGGAGAGGCAGTGGGGAGCCCAACACAGACTGGGCCCAAACACTAAATATAACCCTTTTCACTCTCCGGGCAGCGTCCTTCATGCTCTGAAGACAGGTGACCTTGCGGAATCCCTCACCCCACAGCTTGCCAGTCTCCACGGAGGAAAGTGTCTAACTGGACTGAGCTGCAGGATGAGGCGACCCAAAAGCCGGGAGCCATCTGTCCAGAGCAAACAAGTAGAGGCAGGTATAGGCTCCCTGAGTGTGTCTGTGTGTATGTGTTTGTGTGTGTGTGTTTGCATGCCTGTGCCCAGCAGCTGCTCTCCAGATTAGAAGACACCACTCCTTGGCAGGCAGCTCTGAAACCACCCTCTTGGGTAATTTCAAATTCACGTGCACATCTTGGCTGAGAGAAGAAACCTCCCAGGCACAACCTGGGTCCCCTTCTCTGCCTTGTCACTCTCCCAAATACACTGTGAACCACAAACAGCAGTGCCAGCATCTTAAGAACAGATACCCAGATGGACATTAGACTGCACCTCATTTTGTACCCTGCAACCAAGTACCGATGCGAGCCTTGTTTGCGATTTAAGTAACAAGGGCATGACCTCTTCTTTGACAGTCATAACCCAAGGCACTGTAGAGATTCGCTATTATTAACACTGTGTTGAACTTTAACTTGAGTGCCTGCCTGTTCCATTCAGTGTCACTTGAGACATGAGTGCAAAGTGCTGAGGAAATTTTAGAGCAACATTCAAATAATGTATGATGGTGTTTATTATTACTATTCAAGGTTTCTATTATTCAGGTGTCAGAAAAAATCTCGTATTTTACATTGCTAAAATTTGGAGAATATAATTTTCTCTAAGTGGTATTGCTTATTCTGATTGCTGGGAGAGGGGCAGGAAAAAGGAACTTGTTCATTTTTTCAGCTAGCATGTACTACATCACTAGTTAGGTATCAAGTCCTCTACCAGACAAACCCACCACCATCCAGGTGCTCAATCTGTGCATTATTTTATTTAATCCTCACAGCATCCCTTTAAGTTAGTCCCGTAGGTGATCGAATAAGAAAACCAAAGCTCAGAATAACTAAATTACTTCCCTGTAGTCTCATGGCTAGTAAATACCAGGCTGGGAATTCAAAATTGAACCTGAGTCACACCAAAACCCACGCTCTTTGTTTTTAACTATTATCATTGAATTAATTTCAAACTTACAGAAAAGATACACAAATAATAAAGAGCTCCCATTTACTCTTCACCCAAGTTCTCCAGTCTTTAGCATTTAACCACATTTGCTTTCTCCTTCCCTCCTTCCTTTCCCCTTCACCTTTTTTCCTCCTGATCTTCCTATTCCCATTCACCCCCTTGTGTTTATATATATTTGTGTATATTTTTCTGAATCAATTTTTATACGTCAGTGTTATCCTAAAAGCAAATACACTCTCCTACGTAACTATAGTATAACAATTAAATTCAGTAAATTAACATAGATGCAATATTACTTTCTAATCCGTAGTTGCCATTCAACTTTTCACCAAATGTCTCAATAATATGCATTCTGGGGGAAAATTTAGTTTTTTCTTTTGGTGCAGGATTATTTGTAGCATTTAGTTGTCATGTCTCTCCTTTAGTCTTCAACAGTTCTTCAGTCTTTACTTCTTTGGTGACTTGACATTTTTGAAGAGTGCGTTTTGTAAAATGTTCCTCAGCTGAGGTTTGTGTGATATTTCCTTATTATGAGACTGAATTTGTGTATTTTTTTGGAAGGAATACCACAGAAGTAATGCTGCATTCTGCTTAGTGAATTATATGGAGACACATAAATGAAGTTGGTCCATACCACCTCCACTCTGTTCAAGTGATACCTGCCAGATTTCTCCACTTTAAACTAACAGTTTTCCTTGTAATCAGTAAATATTTTGTAGGAAGATAATTTGAGACTATGTAAATATATCACTACTAAAGAAACTTTCTTCTGTAAGGAAGATCTTTCCCTTTTCTCTTATTTATTTTTATATTTCTTTGTATCAATATGCACGAATGGATTCCTGTTTTATTCAGAGGCTTTTAATCCATTGATACCATTATTTATTTTGATGCCCAGTGATCTCAGATTTGGCAAGTAGAAGCACCTTCGGCTGGCTTTTATGTCCTTTTGACAAGTCCTGATCATTTTCTGAGTACTGTCTTACTTTCTGGCACAAGAAAATGTTCCATGTGCATCTTGTACTTTTCTCTACTCAGCCCTGGAATTAGCCACATCTTCAAGGAGACCTGGGTCCACTATGGAAATTAGTATTGTGGAAACTGAGATCTGGGCATTGAATGTGCTCACTAGACTGAGATGTGCTCAGTAGACTGGGATGTGCTCATTGCTTCTAGACACTCTCAGCCACAAGAGCTAGGAAATAGACACACAGCTGTATCTGTTGCTCTATCTCTTATCAAATACCAAAGAGATCGCATTGATAGCTCCAGTTCCAATCTAATGCCATAGGAACATTCTAGCTTTTACCCTTTCCATGTTTGTAACTCCCTTCCTCAACGGTGAGGATAACTGAGTTTCTGTTACCCTCAAACTATTTACTTATTTGCTCATTGCCCCTATGTGTAACCAGTCTTCCCTACCCTGCTGGCTGATTCCTCAATCCTTACAGTCTTTTAAGCCCCATCAGCCCTAATCCCTCCAGGAAAAGGAAGAGAAATAATATTTTCTTTTTTTAATTTTTATTCATTTATTAATACTTAACTTTCATTTACAGGTACTGTAATTGATGTGCTTATAAAAACACATATGCTTTATACCACAGAGCCTAAGGACTAATAGAAATAGTAGACATGTATTTTTCTAATCAGTTGGTTTGTTTTATAGGCATTATCAGAATCTTATTTCAAGAAGAAATCCATCTTAGTGCAACTTAAAGCCATCTTGTCTTGCTTAAGCTTCAAACAAGGGAAAATTTCACCAGGTTTCCTCTGAATATCTCTTGACCTTTTTTCCTCATTAGTTCACTGGTTATAGCCATGACTATGATTTGGTTACCATCTTTCCATGATCCTATCAGCCAGGTTTCACACTTCTGCAAAATAATATTTTCTAAACAAAAAGGAAGGCAAGGCATCTGTATCTTCATGGAAAAATCTATCACAGTGTCTACAGAAAATGGGTATTTGCAGGGGGAGGAAAGAGAGGACTGCTGGGCTGATTTGTAATTTTCTGGCAGAACAGATAGCTGATGGAATTGCGAATACATGTTCATAAGCAGAACAGATTCTCTAAAGGTCTAAATGTTCATATTCCCACCCACTCACAGGTAACCAAGCAACCAAGTACAGAAGGGAAATAACAAGAAGAATATTCATAGTCTTTTAGTGGTCATTTTTTCATTGACCTGGAGCTTCTGTTTCCTCCTCTGTAAAGATTTTGCATTGAAGGATACCTTAGATCTATTTTAGCACTAGTATCTTGTGAGTCTCTCCATTGATGGCTTGAAAATGATCCAGGAAAACCCAATTCTATGCTTTTTTGCTCAGCTCTTACTAATAGTTATCACTGCAGATGTCTACAAGGTGTTGAGAGATATGTTCATATCAGTTCTTGAAAATATGAGAGGTTTAAATTCATTTTAAACTGTTTGTCCTTTTTTTGTTTGTTTCTATGAATCATGAAAAGAAATGCAGGGGTCTCAGCAGAGCTGGACCACAGGACATCAGAGACAGTGTTCCTGGACATGCCTCACTTTTTCTTGACTCAGATTCCAGACCCATCCTTCCCACTGTCCTCTCCCCGCCCCAGGTGGATCACGTACCTCCTTGGTACTCCCAAGGCACCCAAAGCTTAATTGCACCTTACCTTCCATCTCACTTCTTTATAATTGGCAGCATACTTGTCTCTTCCCAACTGGATCAGTCATTTTTAAATTCCAGGATTTTTCCTAACAGACATTTACCAGCAGCAAAATTGACAGATTTAAATTTCACATTTTTCCCTTGCCTTCATATTCTCTAAGGGTGGGATTATTATTATATATTAAGGTGGGATTTGTTGTTGTTGTTGTTGTTGTTGTTGTTATTCATAAAAATAAAAGGTCTGAATAATCCACAAAATAGAAAAATAACTCCAGGTAAACAGGTCTGTTTAGGAAAAACCTGGTATAATGAGGGATACCTTTCTCTTCCTTTGAAGCCCACCTGTGGGCAGTGTTTTGGAATTATATGTATTTCAAGGTTTCACATTTTTCTGCTGTGAAAATTATGCCAGCAGATTCACTTAAAAAAAAAAGATGAGGAAACATATTCTTCATTTTTACATTTTTTTAAATTTTATTTTTAATTGAAGTGTAATTGATTTATAATGTTAGTTTCAGGTGTATAGCAAAGCGATTCAGTTATACATATACATACGTTTTTTAAGGTTCTTTTTCATTATATGTTATTATAAGAAATTGAATATAGTTCCCTGTGCTATACAGTAGGTCCTTGTTGTTTATCTGTTCTTATTTTGTTTTTTTTTTTTTTTGAAGTACAGACGATTACAGTGTGTCAGTTTCTGCTGTACAGCACAATGTCCCAGTCATGCATACACATACATATATTTGTTTTCATATATTTTTTAGGAAAACACATTCTTGACTTCAGAACCATGTTGTTACAAATAATTTGTACTTTTCAGTTTCCAGGCCCTATTTCTTCATATACTTCAAGAATGCCAAAATACCAGGTGACAGCTGTTTTAGCTCTAAGACATTCCTCAAGTATCCTATTTTGATGTCATTATGTAATGCTTTTCTCTTGGCATGGCTATCATCACTCAATAGCTTTGTTGATATGTATCACTGCATAGCTCTCT
The DNA here is from genome assembly GCF_048564905.1 of Vicugna pacos. Classification (NCBI taxonomy): domain Eukaryota; kingdom Metazoa; phylum Chordata; class Mammalia; order Artiodactyla; family Camelidae; genus Vicugna; species Vicugna pacos. Next base: position 83,461,018 of record NC_132987.1, on the reverse strand, counting down.
TCACTTTGCATCCAATTACTTTTCCAAATGGGTACTAGTTCTCTCCAAGCTAGAGAAAAAAGGAGAGAAGAAATCATTCTAACAACATCTCAAATTGGATTAATGTTTTCTCCTTGGCTAGAAAGTTCCTTTGTGAACAAGAAAATGCATGAGTTAGAAATCTTTCTCCCCTCTCAGCCTTTCTTCTCTTTAAAAATGTTATTTCATTCCAGTCTTGTTTTCCTTTCTAATGGCACATCTTATAAAACAGATGTTAGGTCAGCCGAAAGCTTGTTTAAGTTTTCAGCTCAAATCTTGCCTTGATATCGGTAGTCTCTGATAGCCTCAAGGACAGGTATACAGGTATAAGCACACAATTTTCAGTTCACGTCAACAGACATTTACTGAGTGGCCACAATATACTGTGTAAAACTCAGAAACTAGTAGAAGAGGCACACAACAAAATTCTAATTTTAATGCACTGTGCATTAAATAAAATATAAATATAATTTATATAATTTTATATAAATATAAAAATAATGTAGGGCTAAACATAATGCTGTTTGAGTCTACTTGAACTGCAGGTCAGGGAGACTGCATGGGGTGGAGGTGGGGGTGGGGATACATGACCTAGACACCTTGGGGGAGGAGGAGGAGGAGCTTTCTTCCAGGGGAAGGGTAAGGACGAGGGCATGCTTGGCAGAGGACACCATGCGAGCACAGGCACGCTGGCAAGAAAGCACATGATGGGCTCAGCAATGGCACACTGCTCCCATGCCCAGAGGACACGAGTGTGGTGTCCAACTTTGTCCTAAGTAATGTGGAATCTTTTTTTGGGTCCAGAATGTTAAGGACCTTGTTGTTTTGGTGCCAAGTGTTATAACTGTACTCCGTAGACAGTGGGGAGCCACCAGACATTTTAGCAGAAAATTAGAGGATTTGGAACCAGAAGGCCTTCTCATGGGACCCTGGAATGTTTCATCTGAGAAGAAACTCAGTGCTCATCTAATTTTAGCCTCTTGTTTTATTCATGAAAATTGTGTAACTCAGGTTTAAATTTCACACCACTGGGTGCCCTGTACCTGACATAAAGCCTTAAAGAAACCACTGTGTCACAGCTTCCCCAAAGTGATCCCTAGATTTAGGCAAGGTTATCTCTGTGCCCTGAGGGGGCCATGAGAGTCATCTCGATGCACTTTTACTGATGAATGAGCCTAGGACCTCTGTGGGGTGGGAATGAGAAATGGGTGAGGCTGCCCCAGCATGGGGACCAGCAGCCTAGGTTACAAGTTGGGTATTTCAGCCCTGCGGGGAGGATCTGGGCAGGTGGCTACAGCATGATTCCAGGTGGGCTGCTAATTTGGGGCCAGATTCCAAGCAGCAACTAGGGAATAGGAAGCTGGAGACACGGAAAGACAAGAATTACGCAAGGAAGCTGAACCCCTTCCAAATAAACGAGGTGCTGAGCAGCTATAGTCTTAACAGAAAAATTAAATACACTGAGGAAACCAGAGAAAGATTGATCCTAAGGGATGAGCAAATCAGGAAGTGACTGGAGAACGGCTGCTGTACATTCAGGAGATGAGTAGCCAGGGCCCTCCAGAGAGCATCCCTAAGCAGGAATTCAATTCTAGGCCACATTTTCTGGTGTGGCCAGGACAGACATGGTTCTTACTGGCCAAAGAACCGGACAGAACACAGTGTGAATATTCAAGATCTGCTTTATAGCCACTGGGCAGGGTTGGGGAGGAAGACCTTGTACCCAGAATATTTCTGAGTTTCCAGGCAACTCCATTGTTTGGCATCCTAGGCCAGGGCCAAATGGCACGGTTACAAGGGTGTTCCACTCAAAGCAGCTTCACAATAGCTTCCCAGGAATACATTGTACCATCTCCATCCTTAGTTTTGTATTTTTTCTTAAGGAACACCATTCTACTTACATAATAGCAACTCTGCTTTCAACCGCAAATGTCTCAGATGAGAAAGGGCTAATCCCCCCTTATTCAGAATATATTGTATGCCAAACCTGGTGTTACAAAGCATTCATCTTGAAACTTTCTAATTGTAGCCGTAAGTTAGGTCTTCATTCTTTTCGATTCTCAAGTTCAGTCAGGGTGGTCCTGGTTGAAATGAATCCGTGCAAACCTCTAACAGAACTCCAAGATTTACAGTAGTATAATAGTATCTGTGGTGGTAAAAACATAAAATAAAAAGATGGCCTTCTATTGTTTTTTTCAATTTACTCTTTGCAGTTATATTCACTTCATTCATACATTTGGCAATTATTTATTGCACATCTATTACATCCAGGCACACTGGAGATACAACCAAAAAACAGATGTTATTGGATCCTGCCACCTTGTAATTTAAAGTGTAAGGAAGGGATCAAATAAATAAAAAGTTAACAAATAAATCAGATAATTTTAACTTGAAATAGTGCTATGGTAGAAAGTAAAAGAAAATTGTAGCAGAGATGGAGAGGGAGGAGGATGCCTTCTTTACGTGTCAGAGGAGAGAGCTAGAAACACTGTCTTTTAGATGAGCCAGACGGTCAGGTGAGCCATTCAGGCAGGGTCATGGCCCTATTTTTTTAAACAAGAATTCTACATGTCATTTTCACTTTGCAAGTTGGTTAAATTCATGCCAACTTTCCACTCTTCAGCTTTGTTCTTGGTACACAGAAAATTTTTGGTAAATGTTTGTTAAGTTGACTTGAATTTCCAGTGGTGTAGAGAGGTGAGTAGAGAGGGAGAGTTAGAAAGACCAATGGCGTCCTCTTTACTTCCTCTCTGGAGATGGTATGTGTTGGCCAGTTACCATGGCCTCTAAGAGTTAGTATTTTCAATCTATGATGGATACAGTTTGGAGTGAATAAAATGACTCTCCACTAGAATAAAAGATACTGTGTACATGCAATAGGTTTTTAAGAGCATCTGGTTAGAGTTTAACGTGGCTGAAAGACACTGCTATTTTTTTTTCATGTTTCAATTACCCAAATATGGCTAAAAGTGTGCTTTGGAGATTTTCCAAAATAAAAACTCTTGAGGTGAGAGAAATTTCAGCCCCAACAATAACTTGGAAATTGGAAGTTGGACTAGCAACTATTTTTTCAACTGTCTTAACTCTGTCACCAATACTATGATGATTTGATTACATATGACAAGTCTGGTTTCTGGCCATTAAACTGCACACTTTGGCTATAGGCATCACTCTTTCCCTTCTTTTCTTTAACCATGTGTCGATTTGGGGGCAGCAATGAGAACTATGGAGAAAGCAAGAGGTTTGGGAGTTCAGGCCTTCCCATCAGCCCCCAAGTCATACAGCTGGCGACCCTGACCTTCTCAGCAGCCTCGTGATTCAGGGCCAGCTGCAAACCAGTCGTGAGGTAGATCACTCTCCATCCTCACAGTCCCCATCGCCCAGCTTTGTTATTCAGGTGCCATTAGCTTACTTGAACATCAAGGACATCCTGTAAGGGGAAAAGCATCCCCATTGGCAAAGGGCTACCTGGGAACCGTACAGAGCCTGGCACAGAGCAGTCACTCAACAAAGGTGACAGCAAGCACCTGCTGACATCATTATTTTTAGTATTAATATTGGTGAGTCTTACATGGTCAGATACCAGCTTTCAGATCAACTGTTTCCACTGTTCCTCACCCCCATCAGCCCCTCGGGCACTGCTTGACACCTTCTTTAAGTAAAGGCTGTTGTCCTAATTTACACCCTGTATTTTAGAGTCATTCCTATTCATGGCACTCTCATTATTCCATCTCCATGTGGCAAGTGGCATTCCTTCTTATTGCCACTCTGAATGTCTTTATTGAGGGAGATCCATCTTCAGAAGTCCAAAAATGTATACCTACACCATTCTAGCCACACCAGTCATGCCCTGCCTTCCTCTTTCCCATACAGAGGGTGGTTTTGTTACCATCTCACCGCAGGACTTCTCATGACAAAACACAACTCAGTTTCTTCAGGCATCTTACATAGTTTGCTAAAGATCTCCTTGATCTCAGGTGCCTCATTTTGCTGGAAAGGGAGGAGAATAACACATCTGATTTCTCACTTAGAGAGTTGGGAAATAATCATTTCAGTTAGGGGCCTGGGAGATGCATCTATTTGTAAAAGAAAGGGGTTGATATTTCTCTGGCTGTCTGCTTTCTTACATCTGTCCCCAAGCCCACACTTGGGAGTCATGGCTGGGCATCTCACTCAATGAAATAAATATTGTAATGGGTCAGGCAATTAGCAGGCAGGATTTTGTTTGGGATGTAACTTGACTCTAATCGCTGACCTCAGAGAATATGACGTAGCACCTTAGCAGTATGCTGGTTTAGAAGTTTCCACTCGCCTTTCCCCTTTCAGCCAGATTGCTTTTTCTATTTCTAGGCTTGTCCTGTCAATGAGTCAGGTTGCCCCAGACTCTTCTGGTAGATGAAAGGGGCATTCCTGACTTGGATGTATTTTCTGCATATATAAATTATAAAAAGGAAAAACTCTGTGTTCATTCCTTGGCATAAAAGTAAGGAAACTGGAGGATTGAGTGAAGAAATTATAAAATAGCCAACATAAATAAATCCTGGCCCTGGGGCCTGAAGGCAGCAAGATGTACAAACATAGAAAATGGCACCCCAAAATAACTCTTTTCTATGTTGAAAACAATCATCGTAAGGGATGTAAGACATCAAAGGTCATGTTAATGTTTGCCACCAAGTCTCCTAATCATGAAGTTAAAACAGTTTATGAAATACCTCTTTGAAGACCTGTGTCTTCCTGCAGCACAGTCGGTGGGTTTTTGTCTCTTCCCCTGTAGCGAGTATGGAAATAGTCACCCTGCCTGTCTCCCTGGGTCCTGAAACTGTTTCAACAACTAAAGAGTTCTCTGGCAGGTCTCACCCCCTTTGATTTCTGTAAATACGGTTTGCTACAGGAGTTCAGAGAGATGGTGTACTTTTCATGTTCTTTAAAACATGCCATGGTAGGTTCCCTTGTGTGAGACCCAGCATCACCTTTCAAGGCCTCGTTCAAAGCTGTTAAATTATCAAAGGAAGCTGCTTGCTGTGCATTTTCACTTGTGCTGTAATTATTAAGAACCTAAAAACGTACTTCTGAGGGATTGGTTGTTTTTGTTGTTGCTGCTGTTATTGTTCTTAGCCTATGGCTACTCTGAATAGTGACAAGATGTCCTTTTGTCACATTGGCAACTAGAAACTTAAGAGTCCAATTTGTGCCTCATCAATAGCAAATATATAGGTCATTGTAACATCTTTAGTGTAACTCTTGGATTGGTTTCAGTTCTAATTCTTACTTTCCTTTCAGCTTCACTCCTACCTTTACTTATATACTATCTTTCTTTGTGTAACCTTGAAAGCTGCCTTAAATCTTTTCTGGAATAAGGTGGCCTATAGTTAACTCTAATAGCTAGATATCTTTTTAAAATGAAAGAAGAATGTTGGGCAGAGAGGGAGGGAGAGAACTGTGGGAAAAAACTAAGACTATGCAAGTGTCAGCAATTTAACCTCTGTAAGCCTCGGTTTCTCAGCTGACCTCCATCCAACATTTTTGTGGAGCTCAAAATTATTTTTAGATAATGAAATTGAACACGCTTTATAAGTTACAGAGCTCTGTGCAGCTTCGTTGTGATTATTTTCAAGCCATTATTAATTAAGGCAACTCTCCAATACCAATGCCAAGTCCTGACTCAATCTTCATCTCCGTTCAGTAGAAGAAGATTCCTAAGAAGTATCTGAGATCAAGGACCAGGCTTTTCTGAGAGCCTTCTTGTTGTCGCCTCTAGCAGAGAACCATAATCTTTAGAGCACCACAGAGGCAACGTCCTTTCTTCAAGGATGGCTCTGAAACCTCCAACCCTGACAATTCCATATCTGAGCTGGTACAGGGGCCAGAAATCCAGATCATCACCAAGACCTGGAAAATAGCTGGTCAGCAAATCCTATTTACCTCAGTTTCTTAGACATCTGCACAAAATTCCCCGGTACCAGCCCTTCCACTCCATACATGTTCCCACTTAGAGTTGGGAACCCCAAGCTTATACTATTTCCCACTTAGAGACTTACAGAATAATCATTTAATTTCTGACCCAGTCCCAAAATTAGAACCTCTTGGCAGGGAGCAGTGTTTATAGAATAAGGGGCATGAAGACAGCTGACAATCTTTGGTGATCACTGCTTAGCCATTGTTATCAATGATATTAGAAATAATTCTCAAGGGAATTGGGGCAGGAAAAGACTGAGAACCACAGCCCAAATGATCCATTCTTGTCAGAGGCCAGTTCTCTTTAAAGCAGACGCTGAACAGGTAAAAGCTTCCCTTAGATCCCATCAGTACCATGATCAAGGGCAAACTCTCCAAAATGGCAAGTAGGAGGCAGCACAGCATTGAGGACAAGAGCAAGCCCGTGCTATCTGTGTGGGAAGGCTTAATGGTCAAGGGACCTCGGCAAGACTGCACCTTGCCAAGCCCCAGTTCTGATAAATGGAAATCGTTATGAGGATTCAATTAAACCGTCCACAAAAAGTGCTTCTCACTGATACACTGGAGGGCTGGGGAGGGAAGGGGGTGATCTTTACAATCTGGGCCTCGCCCTCCTGTACAGCTTCATTTCCCAGAACACCCCTGTGTGCACCTCACCCAGAAGGACATCCCCCAGCCCTCTCACATCTGTGACTTTGCACGTGTTGTTCAGGAATGCCATTTCCTTTCCTGATCTGTGCATTGAACTCCCACTCTTTCTTCAACATCCTGAGGAGATTCACTTCTTTCTGAATGCCTTCCCTCATAACAGATTCTCACTCCAGCAAAGTGCAGAGTTCTGCCCTCCTAGGCCCCTTACTGCTGCATACTCTGCACTTGCATTTTAATTATGTTTGTCATAAGATGTATTATTACATATTATGTTTATTTCATTAAGAAACCAAATGAAATTCTAATTTATCTTAAAAAGAAAATGATAACATATGGTAGAGAAGTTGTTAATGTTTTTGTCATTGTTGTTGTTTTTCAACTTAAAACACAATCAGAAATTGTGTTTTGAAAGACAAGCCAAGAGAGCTAAATGCATATTTTTATTGAGGTATAATTTACATGTATTGAGTTACTCGAATCTTAAGTTCAGTCAGTTTTGACCTAGAACATTTCAGTCACACCTGAAAGTTCCCTGAGGTCCCTTCCCAGTTAATCCTACCCCACCCACACCCTCCCATACAGAAGCAACCACTGATCTGCTTTCCCATGTGAATGTTGCCTACTGTAGAAGTTCAGATAAATAGAATCGCAGAGGAAGTGATTTGTTGCATCCTGCTTGTTTCACTCGGTAATGCTTTTGAGACTCATCCATATTGTTGCATTTATCGGTAGTCCATTCCTTTTATTGCCCAGTGGTGTTCCATTGTATGAATAACCAGAGTTTATTTATCTGTTCTCCTGTTGTCAGGCATCTATCACGTTGTGGTTTTTATTTTTTAAATTGTTGTACATTTTCTTTTGTACATACAGGTCTGTAAATTTTAACATACTTAAACGTATGTGACCACCACCACAATCAGTGTGTGCAGACAGTCCCATCAGCTTAGAAAACTCCCTGGTGCTCCCTTTATAATCCCACTCTTCCCCCACCCCAAGTCCCTGACCACTTCATGTCTCTTCTCTATCACTGTAGCATCACGTTGCATTTTAATTGCTTATACACATGTCTGTCGTTCTCACTATATTGTTAACTGTTCAGAGTAAAAGGACAGTAGCTTACTCATCTTGCCTCCTCTGGGCTTAGCACAGTACCTGGTGCATAGCAGGAGCTCATTAAATATTTAAAGGATGAATGAATTAATGTCCATGTAGCCACATAATGAATCTTTTCATAATTCTTAAGAGACAAGAGGAAGTAGAAAGCTGAAGAAAACCAACATTAACTTTGTTCTTTTTAAGAAAATCTTAGGTCCTTTTTTCACAGCAATAGTGATTTTATGATTTTATAAAATTCTAAAGAGTGCTTCCTGGTAATTGCCACTTGAGAGAATATGTTGAGTCACCCAAAATGAGTAATCTTTCATAAAGGGAGTTCAGCAAATGTTTAATTATACTAAAAATATTAGTACTGGTTAAGTTTGAACATGGAAATTAAAAGGAAAAAGTTAAACATGCTTCTTTGTTACCTATTTCTAAGTATATTCCAGAAGTTTAAAATTCTCCTCCAGCGCCTTCAATATATTTTCCAGGTATTATTAGTTCTATAAGGATTCTCTACACTATATTTAGAGAAACTCAATATTCACACTGTTACTTTTGACTGAAATTTTGTTTTCCATATTTTCCCCTAAACCAGTGTCATCTTTATCTAAAATTTATTTTACTAAAGCCATTATTATTGCAAGTGATACTTGGTTTTTGCAGCTAGTGTCTTCCCTAGAGCATATTCAGTTCTTTTTCAGCTTCAGCTTTACTTTTCTTTTTTTCCCTTCAGTGTTTATTGGTGTTTCTTTTTTCATTAATCACAATACTGAAATGACTCTGTACATATCCTTCTTGTCCTCTTTATTTCACCCACCAGGACATTATCTCTTACAAACTGAGCCTTTTGCCAGCTCCATGTCACATTTCTTTAAACAAATAAATTTTTCCATATGCTTAGCATATACCCCTGAGCCCTATAGCTATTCCCTTTTTAAAAACAGAAATGGGGAAACAGCTGTTTCTCAATTCCTATAAAATGTGTCCTGTTTTATAGATCACACTGGACAGCTCTATTTTGATGTCTGCAATATTACTTGGTCCTTGAAATTGTGAATTTCCTGGATCTGAATTTTCCTTCCATGTTTGGAAAAGAAAGATTAATTCTACTAGATATCTCAGTGTGTTATACAGGCCATGAGATCTCCTCTATGGTTTGTTTTGGTAGCTACTGAAGGGTTCACATGGAAGAAATGCCTTCTTTACTGCACAACAAAGGTTTTAACTCTTAAGATTGATATTTATGTGGTCATCTCATGTTTCAGCAGATGTTGATTTAATGCATCTGCCAGATTCTAGGCTACAAGCAGAATGTGCAAGGATGGAAGGACACCAGGCTTTTAGGTTGCCCACCGTCCAGTAGGGAGGACAGATGTAGTCTGATGGGTAGTCTAATCAAAGGATACCTGAGCTGTAACAACCACTTAGAGGAGGAGTTGGCAAACTACGGTCCATTTTCTGACTGCCTGTTTTTGTGTATAAAGTTTTGTTGTAACATAACCATGCCCACTTATTTACATATTTTCAATGGATGCTTTTCTGATTCAATGTGTAGTTGTAACAGAGATCATATGGTCCACAAGCCTAAAGTATTAACTGTCCAGTCCTCTAACAAAAAAAAAAATTTGCCAACTCTTGGCTTAGAAGAAAGAACATCAAGAACGTGTATGGTCACCAAGGAGTAGGGTAAGTGGAGGACACCTTGAAGAATGCCAGCATTTTACAGGATATAGGTAAAAAAAAAAGAGAGAACGCATGAAGTGATGGGTTGAGAACCAAACCATAATGTGCCAAAACACAAAGGAGGAAAGAGTATCAAAAAGTTGAGGGTTAACATCAGTGTCAGATGCCCCAAGGCAATCAGGTAAGATGATGGTTATAATGACCATTTCCTGAGAATTTACTTGTATTCCAGGCTGTGTGCTAAACAATTTATAGTCATCATGTCAAGATTCTATGTAATACTTCTATAAGGTTGGCACTATTAATAACCCCATTTTGTAGATGAAAAAACTAAGGCACAGAATGAGCAAGTAACTTTCCCAAAGTAACACAGCTTTAAATGGCACAGGTAGGGTTCTAATTCCACCTGATTCTAGGGAGCTTGTAATTTTAATCCCTGTCCTGTATTAATTTGACAATTAAGGAATCACTGACATCCTTAGCAGAAGTAATTTCTATGGAATAATGGAGATAGAAGATAGCTTCAAATAACTGATAATAATGTTTACCATGAGCTATGCAGTGTTCTAAGAGTTTTACACTAACTCATTTAACCCCTCAACAACCTCATTTTATGTATTAGGAAACTACTGCACAGAAAGGTGAATTAACTTGCCCAAAGCCAAACAGCTATTGAGTGACAGAGGTGTGATGTGAGATTCTTGAGAGAAACAGCTTAAGTTCTGTCCCTACATCCTTAGTGACCCCCATCCATCCCTGCCTTTTCTCTCTCTCTCAGAGTCTTCAGCCTGAATCTGATGCTCCCTGTTTTATTACTCCCTGTACCCCATTGTGACAGCCATTTGGAAAATAGAAAAGAAGGTAGTTCAGTATGGTTTTTGGAATAAAATGATGGAATTACACCTATAGAAGACTCACAGGCAAATAAATGGAACCAGACCCAAGCAAATGTATGATCTGTGTTTTGATTAAATGAAAATGCCATAATAAGATAATGAGAGAGGGAAGGATTGGTCAGCGAGATCTTAGGACAATTGATTAAACATTTGAAAAGATAATAAAGTTAGAGCTTCACTTTATACCATACAACAAAATCTACTGCATAGGATTTAAATGTTTAAAAAAAATTAAACGGTTTAACAAAAAAATAGATAAAAGTTTCTACTTTGGGATGGAGTGAACTTTTCAAAGCATAATTGCAATGAAAAAAGATGACATATTTGCTCTTCTTACAATTTAAAACATCTGTAGATCAAAAATAATCTTAAAAATTGAAAGATAAAACAATTTCAAAAATTAATCTTAACATTTGAAGACTAATACACATTGGTATACATTTGTTTGTGTATGAACATTAAAACCCTCCTTGACACATGAACAAAGTTTAAAAACATTCTACTCATATAACAAATACACATGGCTAATAAAAAGACTAAACTATTTACTCTCATTCATAATCAAATGAATGCAGATTAAAATGCAATATTTTTACCTATTGGCAATGTTTAAAAACTCAGTATTTGCAAGAGTGTGGTGAAGCAGGTGTTTTTATACATGTTGATGACTTTAAAATTGACCTCAAAACCTTCTGGAAAACAGTTTAGATGTTAAAACCCTAACCTTTTTACAACGTAATTTCTCTTCTAGAAATTTATTCTTATCAGAAATATATAAAATGTTATAAGGATGTATATTACAAATAAGTTCACAAAAGCAACTTTTAGAACTAATCTAAGTAATGATAGAAGAACAAATAAGTATAGTAGACAAACAACAGTTTGTCATATAGCCATTGAAAATGTTTTTTAAGACTACTGACATGGAAAAATGCTCATGATATAATACCAGAAGATAAAGTATTTTTATACAATATGTAATTCCAGATATTTAAAGTTGTGAGATTATGTGTATATATGCCTACATATCCTCAGATATACAGAGCAAAAGGCGGAAGTCACTGTATCAAAATTACAAAATATGTATCTTGTTTTAGTGGGACCATCTTTTTATGGTAGTGCCAATTTTTTTTTACTTTTTCTTTTTTTTTCACTTTTCTTTATTTTCTGAAATCTCCACAATTAGTATGTAATGCTTTTATAGCAGGGAAAAGGGTAAAAAAAATTTTTTCAGTGATGACCCCATAAAATGGTAGTACAGTATTGATAAATCAAGTCTCGTTTAATCTCTTTTTATTTACCCCATTAAATTGTTTCATCTCAGCTTTATCCCACACTATTATGTAAGACCTCAGAGTTACAGTTCTTAAAGATCATTCCCTTCTTTGTACCCCTCTTTGTATATTTCCCATGTAGTTGATAATTAGCTACAAGTTAATATCCTTAAGCCTAGTTTACCAGCAGGAAGGTTTTAAAATGAAGCAATCAAGTACCTGTCCAAAGCTACACAAAAGGTCAGTTAAGACCTGGCTTTTCCATTGAGAAGCTGGGTAAGAAAGTTAAGCATGCTGAAGCAAGGCATGTGAACATTACACCCACCTTTAACGGTTCACAAGATGCACATTAAGGGCATTCATTAAGTAATCTAGTAAGTAGTTGAAGTCTCTGTGAAGGCTGTAGGGCAGTCTTAACAGAAACAGCATGCTTCACCATTGTAATATTTGTCTTCCTTGGGATCATACTTTATAACAGGGTGAGTGGGTTGCAGGTCTCACTGCAGCCTCATAGGCTTTTTCCATATGAAACTTCTGTTCAAGGGACATGATGTAACTCATGTGCCCGTGTAATGGGCCATGTTCACCTATATATATTTTTTAATGTTACCCTATCCCTCTGTACATCAACACTTCAACCTCACTCTGGAAATTTTGACTTGTCCAGGATATACAACATTCTTATTAGAAACTGGCCTGAACCAGAAGAGAATCGTAAATCGTAGTAGTATGACTTCATCATTCCACAAATGGGAAGACCGTGGCATAAAGTAAAAGATTTACCCAAGGTCACAAAAGTTGGAACTAGAATCTAAGACTTCTAGGACTTCCTTTGTCACTCCTCTATACTGGCACTTCCTGAAATGTGTACCCAGAGTGATGTTCTCAGAGCTGTTAACAGTTGTGCTGCAAAGAGCAGAGGTCAAGGGTCAAATAAGCCTGAGGATGATCTCATTTCCATTCCCATACTTGGGGAGTAATAATGTATATTAATATATTAAAAATCCCTGCAATAAGACAGATACTAAATCAGATGAGATGTGGAAATGACAGGCATAAACCAGCACTAGACAAACCAGAAGATATATATATTTTCCCCAGCTGAAATGTAAAATGCGCAGGGGTGGTGGGAGCGAGTTACTAACAGGTAGCTGGACTAATCGGGTGTGTGTGTTTGTTTCGGAGGAGGGGAGCTGTTCGCCACATGCAGCAGATTTTGCCCCAGTTAGATAAATGTTCTTCAAACATAAGAACATACTTTATTGTTAAACTAGGCTCTACCCACAAAGCCCCGTGGATTCCAGTACCCAGCTTAAGAGACCAGTACTACCTGAGAGCTACCTAGTTTGCTTTTTAAGTTAGAGGGGCGGTATTGCATAGTGGTTAAGAGTAGACTCTTGAGTCAAAACTGCCTAGGTCTGAATCTTGGCTCTCTCTCATTAACCTTAGGCAAGTGCTTGACTTTCCACCTCTGAGAAACAGAGATTTATAATAATAGTACCCATCTCATGAGGCTGAAATAGAAATTAAATGAAGTTAATATATGTAGAGCATATAGAACACTGTCTTGCTCAAAAAAAAGTAAGAGTTAGTATCATTCTTATTAATTTCTCCAAGAACAAAGAATTCATATAGCGCTGCTTCCAGATGTATCAAGTATGCTCATCCAATAAACAGAAAATTCTAATAAGCCCCAAAATGCCACTGCCAGCATCCATGGCTCTATTCACCTGACTACAGATGCAAAGGTTGACCAGAAAAGGTGGTTAAATTGAAATTACTCATAATTTGAAAACTGACCCCACCCAAATATGTAAATGTTCCAACATTTAAAATAAACTAGAAAGGAAGAAGGGTGAAGTTCTAACACTTAAGACTAAAGTTGTGGTTCTGTTGCCTAAGCTATTTATTTTTTTCCCTTAAGCTAAAAATAAAATAGGATAAAAAGAAAAAATGCTTTATTCAGGACAGAGACCAGGCAGATAACTATTCTGCCTGCAAAGCTGCCTTCTGATATTTGCATAATTTCCACTGCATTTTTGTAACAAAGATAAGACAGGTCCTGTGGTAGCCTGAGTTTTAGCATTAAAGGTCCCTTTTCACTCCCACTGCAGCCAGGCTTAAATGTGAGTGTTCGCACAAGAGGTCGGACTCCCATGGCTCTGGGTGCTTTACCCCTGAAGTGGGTGGTTCCTGAGGAGCCTGTCCTGTGTACACTTTTGTTTATTTGCTTTGCCATTTAGTTATTCTGTGTTTTTTCTTTCTCCCAGTTTTACTGAGATCTTTTTTTTTTAATAATATGTTCTTTATTATCGCACAAACCAGAGCAACATGAGGCAAATAGTTAGCCCAGGTTGGGTGACTTGGAGACTGGAAAAGTCTGTCATGAGTATCACATGAGACCTATAGTGCCCATGAAGGAAGTAAAACTTCTCTGCTACCAGAACACAGCTGGCTAAAGATGGGTCCTGTCCACAAGTTTTCCAGTCAGAGGGGACCCCCTTTACAGCTCTGTGTAGGTTTAGAGTGTATAGCATACTGATTTGACTTACATACATCTTGAAATGATGACCAGATAAGTTTACTGCACATCTATCATCTCATAAAGATACAAACTAAAAGAAAAAGAAAAAATATTTTTTCCTTGTGATGAGAACTCATAGGACTTACTCTCTTAACAACTTTCACATATAGCACATAGAAGTGTTAATTATGTTAATCATGTTGTACATTGCATTCCTAAGACTTGTTTACTATAACTGGAATTTTGTACCCTTTGACCACCTTCATCCAATTCTCTCCCCCCATTCTCTGCCTCAAGTAACCACAAATCTGATCTCTTTCTATGAGTTTGTTTGTATTTGAAGTATAGCTGACCTATAACTCTATGTTAATTCCTGGTACGCAGCATAGTGATTAGTATTTCTATACATTACAGCTGCTGACATGTAACAGGCAACAGAAAATTGATAGCATATAAGATCCTCACAGGTAGGAGGTGAAACATTTCCCTTTAATCATGTATTTTTTGAGGTGATATTATTGGTACTATAGCTTCTTTAAAATTTTCTATATGAACTGGAAACTTATTGTATAAGCAAATCTGGGTCTGTTGCTAGGAACATCTTCAGCTATGAAAATTGGAGCATTATCAGAATGTAGACCAGGCTTTAGCAGTTGCCACTAGAGACAGCAGAATTCGAGGAGAAAAACGACCACCACCCCCCCAACTCCCCATCCCTGTTCAGAATGACAAGAAAACTTCCGATGGAGAAAACTAACTCATGTGGACTTACATTCAGAACCGTTTGTTTGGTCTATTTTGGATAGAAGTAGAGGATGTCTTAAGGAGACTAAGAGGTAGAAAAAGTAGATCATGCCCAGTTTCTTGCTGTATATGAGAGTGCAAAAACACTCTAGGAAACATGGTACCTAGAAAAAACAAAACAAAACCAGAGAGACATATGCCATGTTAATTTAAAGCCTGATGAACCACCACAAGCCTATGGAAAACTGAGTGGTTTAGTGTCCCTGTGCCTGGAGCAGGGAATGAGTGGCCAGAAAATGCCAGGAGCCTGAAGGCTGAGCCTGCCCATGCTTCTCTGAGCAGCCCCCTCAAAGCAACCAGCTGCCTTGGATTAGCTATGACAGTCATGGCCTTGGGTTTGCTGCTCCTCCTGCCACTGATGACATAATTCTTTATTTGCTCACCAGCTCCTGTTCTCTTCTCTCGACATATTCTTTTCTCTGAAAGTTGCAACTACTTGCTAGATTATAGCCCCAAGATAGTCTTGTTTCTACTTTTGTAAGTTCTTTGCAGAGAGAGAAACTTACACTGAATGTTGGAGGATAGGGATAAGATTTTGATAGAAAGCAAGAGATGGCAAAGTTAAAGGGCATGGAGGCATTCTGAGCAGTTAGAGTAAATGAGAAGTTCATTTACAGATTCTTTTCTGGTGTGACCTAATTGATTGTAAGTCCTTTTTGATCATGGCATACCTGTAGTAATTATTTTGAAAAGTGTGCAGAAGCAGTAATGGATGGAGCATCCTTCCTGCATGATCACGGTTAGTATAAGTGGAATCAAAATTGAGAGCCCTTTCTTTCATTGGCTACAGTTCTCACTGTTTGTTCTTCTCCCCTTTCTTTCTCTCCTTCTCTCCTCTCCCCTTCTCTCCCTTCCCCGGGTTCTGTGTTGCTGGAGTGGCCTTAAGGCCTTCACTGAGTTCACTTTTCACAGGGTCCTGTTCTTTGGATGTGGGAATTATGTTCTTTCTCAGTGATGCTGGTGGGAGTCCCTTAATGAGCTGGGAACATGGTTCTTGAAGAGTAGTTCTCAGCCTTGCTTCCTGGCCAAATAAAACATTCTGGTTCCTAAGGATGAGTAATTTTAGCAAAACACTTTAGTCTGTCGAAGTATAGCTGTGTCTCCAACATTAGTTTTCAGTGTGTATAGTTAGATTTCCCAGAGAACAAGTGACCGCCTCTAGAAATATAGAACACCCCTCCCCAAATAAGTAAAACTGGACTAAGTTAAACAAGATGGATTTTTTAAAAACTGGGTCATTACATAATGATAAATGAAGCAGCCAACAGGAAGTTGTAACAGTTCTAAACTTGTATACATTTAACACACCTTGAGATGTGTAAATAAAAATTGGTATAATTACTAGGAAACATGAGAAAATTCAAAATAAGAGTGGAAAATGTTAATACACAGATCAATAATAGATAAAACATAAACATTCATAACCATAGGAGATTTAAAAAACATAAGTTTAACTGTGATCACATATAGAACAATTAGATACTACACATTGTTTAAATTATATTTAAAACAATTTTAATTGATTATGTGTGGAGACAGATGGTTACTAGACTTGTGGTGATGATTTCATAATGTATACAAATATCGAATTACTATGTAGCACACCCGAAACTAACATTGTACATCACCTACTTTCAATAAAAATAAATAAATACATAAATAAATAGATAATTGGTTATGTACTAGGTCAAGGACTGGCAAACTATGTGGCCCATGGACCAGATCCAGCCAGGATGTGTTTCTGTAAATAACGTTTATCAGAACACAGCCACACCCAATCATTTACATGTCGTCTAGGGCTGCTTTTACACAGCTGCAGAGTTGAGTAATTACTGACAGAGACCTTATTGCTGTGTAAACCCTACACTTATTGACTGTACTACACATTACAACCTTAAAAAGTTTGCTGATCCCTGTGCTAGAAAATAAATCAAGTCTTAACAACTAGCAAAAAATTGATATGCAGGCTATTTTTCTAGCCACGATGTAACAAAAAGATAACTACAAAAATCTGGAAATTTAACTATATACGTCTAAATAACCCATCAGTCAAAGAAAAATCATTATGGAGACTTTAAACATATTTAGAATTAAATGATAATGAAAATGCTATAATATTAAAACATGGTATTCAGGATAAGTTATAAAGTATTAAGAAAATGTATATCCTTAATGCTTACATCAGAAGAAAAAAACAAACATATTGAACTAAATATCCAACTACAAATATTAAAAAATTGATAGAGTAAACCTAAAGAAAGTAATGAATATTAATTAGTGTAATAGAAATCAAAGATACAATAGAAAGCATCTATAATACAGAACCTAGGTTTTGTGTGTTTTTTTAAAGAATGACCTCTCTAAGAACAAGAAAAGAAAAGAAACAAAAAGGTGCAAATGAAAAATGGGAGAAAAGAAAAAGACATAGCTATATATGATTATTAACTCTCTTCAATAAATTTGAAAAGTTAAATAAATACAGCCAATTACCTAGAAAAATAATACTTACTAAAACTGGATTAAAAATAAATAGAAAAACCTTGATAATCCTATAACTGTTAGAAATTGAAACATTTGTTAAAACATCTATGAAAAGAATACTACACTCTACTTCTTTTATTTACAGATTTTACCAAGTATGAAGAAACAGAGATCGTCTTAACTATATAAACTATTTCAGAGGATAGAAAATGAGGAGACATTTCTCAACTCTTACATGAAGCTAGTGTAACCTCAATACCTAAACCAGTCAATGACTACTACAAAAGAAAATTATGTCAATATATATCTAAGTAAAATGATGATCAAAATAAAAACCAACATTATTCAAAAAGAAATACATCATGACAAATTGTCATTTATCCAAGGAATTGGAAGAATGGTTTAACATTAGATGACCTATTTTTACAGTTCACCACATTGATGGATTTTAGGAGAAAACCCATATGATCCTCTCAATAAATGCAAAAACAAAAAGCATTATATTAAATTTTAACCCTGATTCATGATTTTAAAATAAAACAACAAACAAATCTCTTAGCAAATGGAATAGAAGGAAACATCATTTCACTATAAGCAGCATCTTTTCATGCAAGGGTAATGTCGGGGTTAAGATTGTGGACTCTGGCATTAGAATAGATTCAGATCCCAGCTCTGCCTATTAGTTGTGTGTCATTGGGCAAGTGTCACAAATTATTTGATGAAAGTAAGCTTCTATCATTATTCTTTAAAGTCAGGTTTATTGAGGAATAATTTACATAGTAAATAATTTACATAGTAAAATTAACCCTTTTTTGTATATGGTTCTATAAATTTTGACTAATGCATACCGTTGTGTAACCATCACAATTAAGACACAGAACATTTCCAACAACCCCCAGAAATTTCCCATCTCCAGTCCACAGTAACTACTGATCTGGTTTTTTTCCCTATAGTTTTGCCTTCTCTAGAATGTTAAATAAATGGGATCACATGTTATATAGCCTTTTGATTCTGGCTTCTTTTGCTTAGCATCATGCTTTTGAAACTTACCCATGTTGTGTGCTTCAGTAGTTTGTTTTGTTGAGAAATTATGGGAAATAGTAGGAAAGTTCAGCAGGTCTTACCAGAGCAGATCTAAGTTTTTGTGAGGCCTGAATCTTATGCAATTTGGGGGGCCCTCTCAGAAAAAGAATACAAAATTACTGATACAAAATTAGATTTGAAAGTAGTTGTTTTAAATGAGAAATCACAACAGTATTGTTATAAACGCAAGAATTCTGAAAAGTTTTATTTTACTCATCCCCATCAAGTAAGACCAAAAAATGTGTTTTTTTAATTGTAAAATGCACCATCTACTGTATTCCTATAGGAGAGACCTTTCATTTTAAATAAACAAAGTGGGAACCTAATTCTCTGCTTACGGTTTTACATTTTTAATGATTGGAATAAATTTCCACTGGCTAGTTTCTAATTTCATACATCCCAAACCTGGTTTCTCCTCCACTTCCCACATAGATCTAAGGAAGGGGGCTAGGGGTGCATTTGTGTCACAATTCATCAGCTCTAGCCCTGCACACTCTGTGTCAGATGTCTGATGAGTTGGCATAGGGTGGTAGGAGTATTTCTGGAAGCATTTCTACACTGATAGCTAGCAATAATTTAACTGTAGACTGTACGATTGTGAACCTTATAATACTAGCCCATTAAACTCAAACTCAATATTTGTCCAATCAGCTCCTTCTAACTGGATTCCCAAAATGCTTGCTCCTGTTCCAGTACCACTCACTAGGGGATATGTGACAGAGGTGAATTCTGAGTGGAAATAGACAGTGATCTATTGTATGTATTTTAATCACCATATATCTTTCTCTTGCTAATTTTTTAAGAAAAATTAATTGTATGACCCCTTGCCAGGATTCTCCCTAGGACCTAGAAGGGGTTTATGCAAGCAAGTACTTAGAAGCTTAAGGAAATTGCTGAGAAATTGGACTTCAGATACTTCTCATGAAGAGGACAAAGGCAGGGATTGAGGGAAAGAAAAGATATACACAACTTTTAACTTTAACTTGCTCTTTTTTGCCTTGGGTTGAAAAAGGACAGTGTACTTGACTCTACTTCTGAATTCAACCAATCCCATCTGGTGGTATCTTTTTTTTTTTTTCCCAAGTAGCCCCTCAGGGAGTTGGAGAATGAGGCAGCACCTCATGACTTTGGTGACTCCATTCCATGGGCCAAATTAGCCACCAGGACTGAGTGGCACAGGCCTGGCTTAACTTCCTCAAATGCCAGCAGTTCTAGAGGAATCTAGATGCTGGAGCCAGGCTGGGTAAGTTGGGTCCCCATTGTGTTCTTTTAATATTCTCTTAATTGAAATCACAAAAAGGCAGTTTTCTCTTTTGGAACCAAAAAGCATCACAGACTAAAGAAACAACTAATTTATTCAACCTACGATGATATGAGATTACCTTATTTTATATGTTAAAGGGTTTCAGATGAAATAATTTTTTGGAACAAGAGGTAACTCAGATTTAGAGTATTTGATTAACAAGGTATTTTCAATATTTCTCATGGGGTTTTGTTGTGTTAAGAGTCACTTACCTTTAAAATGTGTTATTTTCAACTAGATTGCTTAAATACAGACTGTACTCTTCAGTTTTCAGATTCTGGGCAATGGGAGAATATAGAATTCAGATTTTTTTTAAAGCATTACTTGGGCTTTAAATATTTATGGGTTTGATCCTGGTATTCATTTATTTTCATTTCATCCTTTAGGACAATCTTACAGTGATTTTTTAAAGTTAAAAAAAGTATAGAAAATTTGTGTAAGAGCTTTAATGTTTAACACAGAGAATATATATTACTTTTATAATAGAAATAAAGCAGTAGGAATTGGGGAGTTGCTTTTTACTTTTAACTAACATTGGGCCAGGTATTTGGGGCACTCGTGGATACCCTCAGAGTGTTTACAGTTCAGATGGAAAAAAAAGCACACTGTGAGGAAGGAAAAAATTATGTACTGCTTTACAGGGTACAGTTAGTGTAGAAGTACTGTGAGCAAGAGGAAGAAGGCCTGTGTAGTCAGCCAAGACTTCCCTGAAGGAACCCAGATGAAGATGGGTTGGAGGACTAAGAGTGGCCTTTTCTGGGGAAGAGAATTCCCCAATTGGGGTCACCAGATTTAACAAATAAAAATACATACCTTATTAAATTCAACTTTCAGATAAACAGTGAATACTTCTTAATACCCTACAGATATCCCCCATGCAATATTGGGACATACCTATACTAAAAAATTATTTACTGTTTATCTGAAAGTTAAGTTTAATGAGGTAGCCTGTATTTTATCTGGCAGCCCTTGCCTAAGGGCTTTTATTTTTGAAGACTCTATCATGGCCTCCATTGGTTGACTGGATTCTCCGAATCCAGCTACCCTTCTGTCTCTCCGGGGTCAGGACAGCAATGATAGGGGTGCTCCAGATGTAAGATGGTGCTCTAGTCTGGTCCACAGCCAACCACATACCTGCTGGCTTTTCCAGCATAAGGATATTGGGCCTCCCAAAGAAGAGGATGGATTTCCTTTAAAGACTTTTTTTTAATCAAACTTTTAGATTTTGAAATCATTATAGATTCACATACAGTTCTAAGAAACAATACAGAGACATTTCAAGTTAATTATTGAATAAGGTGTAAAACTTAAGTAAGGGTCCATTTTTTTGCCTATGGATTTTTTTCCTATTTGTTGAAAAGGTTATCTAATCCTCTATTGAATTGCTTTTGCACTTTTGTCAAAAATCAGTTGGGCATATTTGTGTGGGTCTCTTTCTGAGTCTTTATTCTGTTCCATTTACCTGTGTGTCTATTTCTACACTAATACCACACATTCTTGATTACTGTAGCTATATAATGTCTCAAAATTGTGTAAGTTAATTCCTCCCACTTGATTATTCTTTTTCAAATTGTTGTAACTCTTCTGATTCCTTAGCCATTCTACATAAATTTTAGAATAATATGTATATATCTAGAAAAAATATTACTGGGATTTTCATAGAAACTATGTTGAACCAGTATATCAACTTGGGTAGAGCTGGCATCTTTACTATGATTAGTCTTCTAATGCATGAACCCAGTATATCTCTTCACTTATTTAGGTCTTCTCTGATTTCTTTCATCAGTATTTTGTAGTCTTCAGCGTGCAAGTCCAATACTTGTTTTGTTAAATTTATACCTAAGTATTTCAGGGGTTTTTTCAGTAATTTTTTTTCAGTGATTATAAATGGTATTGTATTTTTAATTTTTGTGTTACATGTTCATTGTTAATATATAGAAATAAAATTAATTTTTGCATATTTATCTTTTATTCCTCAATGGTGCTAAACTCACTTCTTAGTTCTAGCAAGGTTTTCATTTTTTAGATTCCTTGGGATTTTCCATATAAACAATAATGTCATCTGTAAATGGGAATAGTGTGATTTCTTCCTTTCTGATATATATGTCTTTTATTTCCTTTTCTTGCCTTGTTATACTGGTTAAAAGTTCTAGCACTATCTTGAATACTACTGACTAGAGCAGACATCCTTGCCTTATTCCCAATCAGGGAGAAAGCATTTAGTCTTTTATTATTAAGTATAATGTTTGCTGTAGGTTTTTAATGCATGCTGTTTATCAATTTCGATTCTTTTAAATTTATTGATGTTTTATGTCCTAGATTGTGGTCTGTCTTGGTACATTTTCCGTAACACTTGAAAAGAATATGTATTCTGCTGTTGTTGAGTGGAATGTTCTACAAATGTTGACCAGATCCTATTGGTTAAAGGTGTCACTCAATTCTTCTGTATCCTTGCTGATTTTCTGTCTAGTCATTTTCCAAGTTTTGAGTGGACTGTAAAGTTTACAACATAATTGTAGGTTTGTCTCTTCTTTCATTTCTTTCAATTTTTTTATGCGTTTTTAAAATAGAGTTAGTGGGGATTGAACCCAGGACCTCATGCATTCTAAGCATACATTCTATACTAAGCTACACCCTCCCCCTATTCCTCTCAGTTTTACCTTCCCATATTTTGTAGCTTTGTTGTTTGATGCTTATTCTTTCAGGATTGCTATGTCTATTTGGCATATTTACCCTTTTGTCATTGTATTATGTACTTCTCTTTCTTTGGTAGTTTTCTTTACTCTGAAGTCTATTTTATCTGATATTTATATAAGCACTCTTGCTTTTATTAAATCAGTGTTTATATGTTATGTTTTATCATTTTACTTTCAACTATATTATCTTTGAGGTAAGTTTCTTGTAAACAGCATATAGTTAGCTCATGTTTTTTAATCCATGCTGTGAATCTCTAGATTAGTGTGTTTGGATCATTTACATTAATGTAATTGTTGATATGTTGGGATTTAATCTGCCATTTTATTTTGTCTTTTCTATTTGTTTGCTGTTTTTGTTTCTCTTTCCTGCCTTCCTATGGGTTACTTGAATATTTTTATAATTCGTTTTTGATTTGTCTTGGTACTTTTGAGTATTTCTCTTTGTATAGCTTTAAATCTTAGTGGTTGCTAAAACCACTACTGTGGGTGTAGCCTCATTACCCCTCATTACCTTTGGGCTGTATGTAAAGTCCTGATTCTCTATTGGGCTCTTCCTATGACACTATCCTAGTGGGGAAGGAGAGGTGCCTTTCATTACTGCCAGGAGGAAGCAGAAGTCCAGGCTCACCATGTAGTCTCCATTGATACTGCAGTGGTGGTAGTGGTGATGGGAGGAGAGAACAGGGGTTTGCTATCACCCTTCAGGGATGAAAATCCCTTTAGGTGTTCAATCCCCACTTGATCATTTCTGATACCACCCTGATGGAAGACGGAAGAAGATTTGGAGTGCCTCATTACTGCCTGACAAAGGGAAGTCTAGGGTCCCCACTCAGCCTTTGCTGGTGTAGGCAGGGCCACAGTTTTTCTGTTGTGTTTGGCAGGAGCCAAGTAGTTATTGTCTAAAAGTTTTTAGTCTTGCTAAGCTATCCCTTTCCTGGTCATTTTGTTAAATAGGGCAGATATTTGTTGAGGCTTTTTAGTCTACTCTCACTAGCATTCCCAAGTTGCTAGCTTCTTTAGCTCCAAGTCCCGAGATAATAAGGCAAAAAGAAAACCCAGGTAGCTCACCACTGTGTTGTTCCTTGGGCCTCAAAGTCCGTAGTGAGTCTGCCTTCTCTCCACCTTTCAGGGACTTCTTATGTTTGTTTTATATATAGTGTTTTAGCCGTACTTAGCAGGAGGAATAGGGGAAAATATGACTACTACTACTACTCTCTTCCCAGAAGCAGAAGTTCTATAAATACTTCTAATGCCAACTTAATCACTCATTGAAAAAGCCCTATTAATCTCCTACCTGCTACTACTTCATTGGGTAGAGTCCTTTCCACACAGTTAAAAAGTATGTATATTAATTAGGGTTCTCCAGAAGAACAGAACCAATAGAAGATAGATCTCACTCTCTGTCTCCGTCTCTGTCTCTGTGTGTGTGTGTGTGTGTGTGTGTGTATGGAATTGGCTCATGCAGTTATGGAGGCCATCAAGTCCTAAGACCTGTGGGGTGAATCGACAAACTGGAGACCCAGGAGAGCCAATTGTTATAGTTCCAGTTCTAGTCAGAGTGACCTGAGAACCAGGAGAACTGATGGTATAGTTCCAGCTTGAAGGTTGGCAGGCTCCAGATCCAAGAGGAGCCAACGTTTCAGTTCAAGACCAAAGAGAGAAAAAATTCTCTTACTCGGGGGGAGGGCTTGCTTTTAGTTCTTTTCAGGCCTTCATGTGATGGGATGAGTCCCACCCACATTAGGGAGGGCAGTCTTCTTTATTCAGTCTACTCATTCAAATGTTAACTTCATCCAAAAACACCTTCACAGAGACATCCAGAATGTTTAACCAAATATCTGGGCACCCTGTGGCCCAATCAAGTTGACACATAAAATTAACCATCACAGTAAGCAAACATTTAAAAGCTCAGGACTATCAAACTGGTTAATTTGTACCTAAACATTCTGACCAACATTACTCACAAATTCATATTTTGGGCTGACTCTGAGATATATGGAGAAACTCAAAGGGAATAAGTAAAACCTTTCAAAGATTCAAAACTGAGTTTAAAGAGCAACCACTAAAATCTGGAAGGACATATAGCATTACGGGAAGTAAAACTTATTGTTACCATGTTTCTTTAAAAGAGCTTTATAAACCGAAAAAAAGAAAAAAGTTAAGACTTTTATCTTTCTTGATTCTTAGAGTAAGAATTTATTTTTTTCCATTGTTGAAAGATCTTATAAATTCAGAATAAGTATTTCTCATGCTCTGTAATCCTTTTGTCAGAATTTCTTAACATTCCCCCTGGGGCCAACACACAGGTGTCAAGAGCTGGCTGGTTCTCAGTGCAGGCAGTATCGCTTGTGGGGAAGACTTTGGACTTAAATAGATCTGGGTTCCCAGGTGTGTGACCTGGGGCAAATTGCTTCACTCCCTCTAAACAGCAACTGTCTTATCTGAAAATGGGGAGTTTAGTATCTCTAAAATCAGTATGAGTGTTCCCTAACGAAACACTCTCAAATGCTATACAGCTGAATAATCTTCAGTTTTGCAGTTTTATAAATAACAATGCCATCTTGGGGTTTAAATCTCTGTCTTTATTCTGAATAATTTCCTTAAATTCCACCTTAGAGGTGGAATTAATGAGTCAAAGGATAGAACCTTCTAGAAAGGTGGTACCAAGATTGCACTAGCATTGGGAGGAAGAAAAAAAGAGAGACACTTTTTCTTTCTTTTTTTTTTTTAGTCATCATAGCTTATTGGGGGGAGTTACTTTTTTAACTTTTTTTATTGAATTATCATTTTACAATGTTAAGTCAAACTGAGAGACACTTTTTCTAATTTTTAAACTTTATATTTCCTAGAAGCATCAGATGGCGAAGGAGGAGGAGACACAGAAATGATGCAGCAGGAGACAGCTCCAGTTCCTGCCTTGTCAAAGAAAACCAAACAGGTGACAGTCACTGTGGGAGCGTCACAACTGGGAGACTCTGAAATGAGCCTCTCTTACCCCTCTGCAGCATTCCCTGTGTCCTAACATCAGTTATGGGTGGATTTGAGGGAAGCTTTTAACTTCTCTGCCTTTGAAAGAGCCATGCTTTGTTAATTATGAATCAGCAAGGTCTGTTTTTCCCTCTAATATTTTTTTCAATGTATTTTACAATAATGATATCATAGTACATTCTTACATCACATCACCAAA
The DNA here is from genome assembly GCF_048564905.1 of Vicugna pacos. Lineage (NCBI taxonomy): Eukaryota > Metazoa > Chordata > Mammalia > Artiodactyla > Camelidae > Vicugna > Vicugna pacos. Next base: position 83,435,362 of record NC_132987.1, on the reverse strand, counting down.
GACCCAGGTTATTCTTTTGGGTGTAGTCCCTAGGAGGAGATAAATAGCATAAAGATATACAGGACTACCCCGACACCAACACTGGATTCCAGTGCTATGCCATGCTGCGAGCAGGCTCCCAGGGCCTCCTGTCTACGTAGCGTTATGATCTGTTCTGTCAGTTCTCACTGGGGATTTGCTGCCTTCACATTACCACAAGTGGCCATTTGATAAACTTTGCTTCCTGGACTTCTGACCTTTTATTGCCTTTTTAATCTTCTTACTGGCCACTCACATCCATTTGCAGCTTTTTCACTTTATTTGTCCCTCAGACCTCATTGGTATCCATATGTGATTTTTAAAGGACTGTCTACTGTCAGTCCAAAGTTACCATCTTCTTCATAGTAATGATTTGTGGTCTTGTCTCTATTGTAAGTGGCCCTAACTCATTACACTAGAGGGTGACTCTCCCCCAGATTTGTGACTGGGCTCAGGATAATTGTGAGAAGCAGTCTGGCATAGTGGTTACCTACAAGCTGTGAGACCTTGAACAAGTTAAACTCTCTGTGCCTCAGTCTCCTTGTTGATGGAATGGGGATAATAAGTGTACTTTCTTCATAGAGTTGCAGTGGGGATTAAATGATTAACACTCAGTAAGCACTTTGGACAGTAGTTGGCAAAGAGTACGCTGAAGTGATCATTATTATGGTGAAATATACTTGAACTCTTCTTTGTTTTATTCACTATGTTTTCCTTGTGGAATGAGGAATGCCGAAAGACACATATTTAATATGTAATCAATCTTAGTTTTCTCTCCAGCTATTAAATACCTTGCTCCAAGGCCCTGTATCAATTTTAGTTTTAACCAGTCTTTTAAAGACCTACAGATTAACATCATTTATTTCACCAAGGAGGGGTTTGATTTTACCTTAACTCACCCCATCGACCACACCATAGTCATGCCTTCTTTGACCTCTGCCTCTAATTGGTGCCTACCTGCAGAACTTGTTTCCAAATATTCTTCAACTTTCTTTTTCCTTACTTTTTCCCTTGATTTTCTTCTTTCTTGCTTCTCACCTTTTCTGGACTCTTCAGTGAAAGAATAAACTTGCATTAATAAACTCACCCAAGCCTAGGTCTTTACTCTTTTTATTGGCAGAGCCTTCGCCTTGCTAAATTTTCATCTATTTTTTACATCCTTCCTCCTTGGCTTTTCTTTTCCTTCTTTTCCCACGACTGTCAAGTTAGATAAATGGCAGGAAACCCTAGAAAGAAGAGGGAAAGATCCATACCCATGAGCATTCACCTATCTTTCGGTGACCCAGGTTTCGACAACAATAAAGCCCATTTATTGAGCATTCATCACAGGCTGTGTGTAAGGCACCATGACCCAAAACCATCACAGCCACCTTATGAGGTAGGGGACCCCATTTTACAAAGAACCTGAGGCTCAGAGAGATGGGTACGAGGAGTCCTGGCCCACTTGGCTGCCTGTAAGCCAGGCCCTGAGGATGATGCTGCTTCCGCTTCCCTTTCCACCTGTCCTCCTCATTCAACTTGGGAAAGCTGGATTTACCAAGTCATTTAGTAATTTGTTGGTCACATGCTGTTGCTCTTTTCTGCTAAGAAGAAAATCAGAAAAGGTTAAGATTTTACAGCTCAATTTAACCACCTTCATCTACTCTGATTTCTCTCACTAACAAATGGCTTTAAAGAATCCAAGTCCTAGGTAGACATAGTGCCCTAACCCCTTTCTCCAAGCCTACCCTCATTGCCTCCGCCAGAGAATTCACACAGGGATCTCTTTGTGCCCCTCTGCCTAAGATGAGTGTTATCCATCTGGCTCCCTGGTCTCCCCACCAGGCTGTACACCTCCAGGACAGTTTATCTGTGCATCTCCACAGCACCTAGCACAGAACCTTTCCTGAAGGTTTAACTTTGTTAAAAGGAGGAACGGATGACTACACCAGCATCCCAGTCTTCTTATAACTCTTCCCATCTCAGCCTTTGTGCCCCAGCTATGAGCCAGCTCCCCGACACTGCTGCCGGCAGAGGCCTCTTGGAGCCACATGGCACATTGTCCCTCCTCCAGCCCCTCCTTGAAAGGTTCCCCCACTTTGACATTCAGAGCTGGGAGTCTCTCCTCCTCCACCCCAGTGCCACATGGTCCCTCAGGCTCTTTGTCCTCTTTCCTGCTGCTCTTCTCTCTCTGGAACTCATTCACCACCCCAAGGACCACCTTTTTGTCAGGCCCACTGTCCTTTCTTGACTCCTTCTCTAGTTGTTTATGCACACAGAGGTTGAGTCTCCAGTTAGTCTGTAAGTGCCTCAGGGCCCAGGGTTTGCTGCAGTGCCTAGCACAGCTTAGGCACATGGCTCCTTTGGCAGATATGACCAGGTATTTGTTTTTTAATAGTAATTACATATTTTTCCTGGATCCAAAAAAAGGGAAAAATTATTTTTTGCTATATTTAAGTTTTGGATTTTTTTCAGATTTGCTTAGTTATTTTGCTCTTCTTTAGGGGTGTTTCTTTGATGCTTGCATAGGAACTCCCTGACGTTACGCTGCTAGCTGTCATGTGCACTTAGGCTTTAATCAGCAGGCGAGAGGATCTGTCCTGTTAGATGGCTTTCCCCTCTTTGCCATAACTGGGCCTCGCATTTCTTTTCCTGAGTCCATGCCTCCCATCTGTCCAGTATTTCAAGCAGCAGATTTATAACTTTATAAAAGTTTTTTACATCATCTCTAGCAACCATTTCACATCTAAATAATCATCCTTGGCCTCCTTAATAATGTGAGTATAAAGATTTGCCAACAGTTCTTTTTTTCCAGATACTGCTTCCAAAATAAATGATGAATTCCCCTACTCCTAGAGATTGCATCACCCTCTTCCCTCCTCAACATCAGTCATTTCAGAGCCAGCCCTAGTGACTTTGTAATTATGGTTCCCAGAATATAATCCCTTATGAGGGATTCCGTGACTTTTCATTGATGCCTCCATGATGTCAGTAGCCTTTCAATAGTTCCATGACCTATCTTCTCCCCCTCAGAGACCACACTGGACTTCTTTTTTCTTAAGCGAGCCTTATGTTTATCTCCTTGGATAGGAAAAGAATCTTCAGCAAGGCTACTTATCCCTTTCCCTACTTACTCACCTTCTCACTATTGTATTTTCTTACTATTTCCTTTCTCAATGATCATTTCGTATCTCTCCTACTCTTTATCTTCAAAATTATTTTTGATTAAAAGAAATGAGGACTGTGTCCTATCCACTGTTTGATTTACTTCTGCCTTTCCATGCAGGTGTCTCAGTTCTGTTTTTCATTGTATTTATGTATCACTGTACAACAAATTACCCCCAAAGTTAGTAGCTTAAAACAGAAAAGATTCCTTGTCTCAGTTTCTGTTACCTCACAGGCATAGTTCAGCTCAGTCTCTCTGGCTCTACATCTCTCATCAGTTGTAAGCTGGGTGTCAGGGGGCTCTACCGTGCAGAATCCCCCTGCAGGCTCATTCATGTGGCTGTTGGCAGGCCTCAGTCCCTCACTACGTGAGCCTCTCCACCGGACTGCCCTGTAACATTGCCACTGACTTCCTTCAAGCCATGTGACTAAAGAAGAAGCAAGCAACAACACTCAAGACTGAAACCACAGTGTTTTTATAACCTAATCTCAGAACTGACATCCCATCACTTCTGCCATATTCTGCTGGAAGTGGATCAGTAAATCCCGTCCACATTTAAGAGGAGGGAATGAATACCAGGAGATAGTGATCATTGGTAGCTATCCTGGAATCTGGTACCACAGTCTGCTTTCTGGCCCCCGGTGATTTACATCCCTCCCATATTCAGAATATATTCACCCCTCCCAAGGCTTGCAAAAATCTCATGCCATTACAGCATGACCTCGATGCCCAGAATTTCATTGTCTAAACCAGGTCTGGGTGCAGCTGAGGTTCCTTGGGATTACTCCTTCAAGTACAGCTCTTTGAGGACATTTCTTCTCAACCTATGAAACTCAAGAGACAGTTTTCTCACCTCGACATGCCCAACACTGAGTGGTGAGACAAGCATAGGATGACCTATATATACATTTGTATAAAATAGGAGGAATAAGGGGTCACTGGTCCCCAGCAATTGGAAAATGTTGGGAGTTTCTTGATTAAGTCTTAAGGCTTAGGGTCTTGTGGTTCTTTCAAGGTTCTTGGCTCTGCTCTCTAGGTTCTTCTGTCTTTTGAATCATCCCCTCTTTTATTTTAATAAAAGGTAACATATGTTTGCAACTAAGCAGCTCTTTCAGCTTGCTACTTGACAGTAGAATTCTGAGGGTTCATCTTTGACTCTCTCAGTTTCTGAATATACAACTCCTTTAAGAATTTTATGGGTCTCTTACAATTCTTCTGGGGGTTTACTATGTTAGGCAGACGTCATACCCACAAATCTCTTCCAGATAAGCCATTCTCTAACTTAGGCCTCTGCTGAGATAATTGAAGGACAAGACCCCTTAAGCTTCCTAGAGTCGTGTTTGAGAGAATCTGTGAGGCACACCTTGTAATTTCTTTAAAGAGCTCTTATGTGACTGAATCATGTTCTGAGGTACCACCTTTATTCTTTTTGAGGTTTTAACAAATGTATTTGCAGTCATATCCTTAACTTTGACAGTCTCTCAATTTAACTCCCTTATTTTGCATTTTACTGTAAGCCACAAGAAGAAATCAGGTGACATCTCCAGTACTATTTGGAAATCTCCTTGACTAGATTACGCATAGCATTGGACATACTTTCTACTTTTCCACATAACTGCAGACAGCAGTATTGCTAAGCTTCCTACCACTACATAACAAGGACTCCCGTTCTTTCACTTTCCAGTAAGATTTTCCTCACTTTCTGCAAGCCCTCACCCTCAGTGTCCTCAAAGTCCAAAATTTTTGAACAGTGTGCTTAGACACACTATCCATCCATCAATCACCTTATTTCTGACACATTTCAAAGTAATTTGCAAAATCAGTATACTTCTCCCAGATACTTCAGCATGCATATTATTCTTTAAAGTTCAATATTTAAAGGGTTTTTTTTCCTTTTGAGGTAAAGTTAACATACCATAAAATGCACAAATGTCAAATGTACAGTTCGATGAGTTTTGACAAATTCATATAATTCTGTAACACAAAACCCTGCAGGATAAAGAACATTACCATCATCCCAGAATGCTTTCATGCCACCTCCCTGGTAATCGCCATTCCAAACTCCTTGCCCCTAGGTGCAACCACTGTTCTGATGTTTTTCATCCCAAAATTAGTTTTGCCTGTTCTAGAATTTCATGTAAATGAAATCATATAAGGTATGACTTTTGTTTAAGGCTTTTTTTTAAATTCAGCACAATGTTATTTAGATTCATTCATGTTGATGATAGTGGTTCTTTTTTATTGTTTGTTCAACTGCAGAGTATATTAAGTCTGCAAGGGCTGCCATCACCAAGTACCACAGACTGGGGGGCTTAAACAATACAAGTTTATTTCTCACAGTTCTGGAGGCTAGAAGGCCAGGATCAAGGTGTCAGCAGGTTTAGTTTCTCCTGAGACTTCTCTCCTTGTCTGTAGATAGCTGTCTTTTCACTGTCCTCACATGGTCTTTTCTCTATGTATTAACATCCCTAATGTCCTATCCTCCTCCTATAAGGACACCAGTCCTGTTGGATTAGGACCCAGCCCTTATGACCTCATTTAATCTTAATTACCTCTTTAAAGGCCCTATCTCCAAATGTAATACATTGGGGATTAGGGCTTCAGCATATGAATTATGGGGGACACAGTTCAGTCCATAACACTGAGTAATAATTATATAAATATACCACAGTTTGTTTATCCATTCTTCTTTAGATGAATACTGTGGCTATTTCCTATTTGGACCTTTTATGAATAAATCTACCATTAACATTCATATACAAGTCTTTTTGTTAACATATTTTTATTTCTCTTGAATAAACACATAGGAATAGAACTGCTGAATCATATTTAATTTTATAAAAACTGCTAGAATTTTTTCAAAAATGATTGTACCATTTTTGCTGTCCCACTTTCAGTGTATGATAGTTTTTTTGGTTTTTCTTTTTTTTTTTGCTTTATATTTTTGTCAACTTTTGGAGTTATCAGTCTTTTAATTTTAGACATTTTGGTGAGTATGTATTGAATAACCTTTGACCAAACCCAAAAGCCAATTCTAAGTTGTTTTTATTTTTACAGTGAACATGCTTGTTTTTGTTATAAAATGGTAATTTAAATTTTTTATTTTTACCAGAGTAATAATCAAACACTATTAAAAGTTTTTATTGAAAAAACAGCAGTCTCCTTCCCAACTCTTATCTATCTTTCCTTAGAGGCAACCACCCTTGCCTTTAGCTCTTTTCCTTATTTGCTGCCTATAGTTTACACTGTTGTTTCTTGATTTATCACTTTCTGATATTATCTAGTAACTTCCTGAGGTAGCAGATGAGGACATAGCCCTTTCGTCTACACCCTATTGCTTCTCCAATTGCTACCTCTTCTGCCAACACAGTATCACATTTTGGTTAAACAGGTGCCACTCTTTCATTATTATGCCCATGGAAATACTGTTCAATGCTGAAAAAAAAGAGAAGCTATAATCATCCCTCCTTTCTTATACAACTGTTTATTTTCATGGCACTAATAATTACCTCTTTTCTTCATTTGCCTAGCTTTCTGTATTCCTATTGTTAATTGCTCCCATATGTTCTAACATCTCTTCCATATGCCCATAAATAATATTTTCCATATGCTCAAATAGATCAGTTTTTGTTCTTCCCTACAGACCTCCATAATCCTATTCCACTCTGAATTGGTTATTCTGTAGGTCTGATGAGCAATTGGGGCTTCTCTTTACTGCCCCTTCAATACTCTCCTGGGTTGGTGTCCCTATTTACTGAATTCTGTATCATCCTCTTTCTTGGTTTAGCCCTCAATTATGCTGGAATAGAGCCTTCAGTATCTGTGGGGAGGAAGTAAAATTTTTGAGACCTTAAATATCTGAGAATGTTTACTGAAATCTGAAAACTTTCCCTCGTAAGTTGATTGACAGTTTGGCTGGGTATAAAAACTAATTTGCAGATAAATTTACCCATAGTTTTGAAGGCATTGTTCTACTGAGTTCTAGCATCCATTATTGCTATTGCAAGGTCTGCCACCTGCCACCATTCTTTTCCTCAAACTTTTGTATTTTGTATGTTATTGTTTTTCTTTTTAGAAATTGTTAAATCTTTTGTTTGTCCAGGATGTTCTACAATTTCACAATGATGCTTCTTAGTATGGGTATTTTGCTTTTTCATTTTACCATATTCTTAATGGGCTTTCAGTTTGGAGTTTAATATTCTAGAAAGTTTCCTCAGTTCTAGAAAGTTTGTCTTATATTATTTTTTAATCACTCCTTCCCTGCTGTTTAATATGACTATTTTTTTTCTATAATACCTTTTATTGGTATGTTGACTCTCTCAGGGGTAATTCTCTAATTTTCTTACCTTTTTTTTTCTTACTATTTTTCATCTTTCTGGGAGATTTCCTCTATGTTATCTTCATACTTTCCTCCTGCATTTTTACCCCAACTTTGTTATTTGTTTTAATGTTTAAAATTTTTCTGATTTTTTTTCTTTTTTAGTAGCATCCTGTTCTTGTTTCATGGATCAAAACTCTTCCTTTCTCTCTCTGAGAATATTAATTGTAATTGTTTTGAAGTACTGTCTCTGTTTCCTCAGGATTCTTTTTTCTTTTTGTTGTTTATCTGCTCTTGTGTTGGAGGCTTTCCTTAGATGTCTGATGAACCTTAGCTGTCTATTCATATTAAAAAGAGACACACTAAAATGTTATGGAAAATTTTGCGCTTAAGTGCAGCTTTTTAATTAGTAGACTTCACGGTAGAGTGATAATGATAACAAAGCTGAACTTTTACTATAGAATCCCCAAATGACCCTCTCTTACGGCATTTCTCTTAAGCCTTTAGAGAAGAATTCAGTAATCTCCTACCTGTTACTACATGAGCCTGGCTTGAGACATCCTGAAACAAAGACAGGAAAAGGAAATGAGCCTCAACCACTGACTGCCCTATCTCTTCAGTGCCAGACTTCTTGATCTTGTTCTCTCCAGAGAATAAACCTCCCGTCTTCTTCCAGGAGAGCAAAATGACAAGAAGCAGCAATAGGATAGTTGCTTGACTGCTTGGGCAGAAAATATAGCCAGATGAGAGTAGAAGGGAAGCTAATCATTTTAATTATTTTAATTATTTAATTTATTTCAGCCAGTCTCCTTCTTTTAAACCCTTTCCTCTCTGCAGTACCTTGTGCTCCCAACTTCTGAACCTTTTCAGAGTCCGACGGGAAAAGCCAAGTGCCAGCACACTCTCTTCTCTCTCTCTCTCTCTCTGTCTCCTAAATATGGCTTCCATTTCATTTCAACCACTTTCTATTTTCCAGAAAATTGTTGAAATCTCTCTACTACTGTCATCCTCTCCTGGTTTCTTAGGCCTTGTAGACTTAATACCTTTTTAGTTTCCTTTATTTTCATTTTAGTGGCGTTTTGAGAATTATTTGCCATGTTTAACCAGAAGAATCATTCTTAAAGGATATAATTTTTGATGCTTTAAGAAATTGAAAACATACCCTAATTGCTTCATTTAAAGCTTAATAAGTTTTTTGTATATTTTTGGGCAAGTGTGATTCTTCTAAATCTTTAACTCTGTATTTAGAGTACATATTTAAAATCTCTACATAAAGAGATAACATTACTTATTAACTGTCAAAGACAGATACTGTTGGAATTGGTTTCTAGAAATGGTTGGGTGGCCTGCCTTGAGTCTTCCTCATCTTCTTACCTAGTCTCTCTGAGGGTAAACATCAGCATTTGTAAGGCAGCTGACAACGTTTAGGAATTTCAATACTATGGGATTTGTATTGCTTCATAAAGTCCTCTCATTTCTATGGAAATTGATCCCCTAAACTTGCTTCTTCATTAGCACTCTGCCACAACCAGCTAAAGTGGCTGCTCGCAGAAAACAAGTATCATACTGCGTTTCCTTTAAGATGATATAAGAATTTGAACCTAATATGTAAACCTGATATAGTATCTTAACAAAAGCAGTCGTCAAGCTTGTTTCTTTTTTCCTTTGCATGATTCAGAATTATGTTTTTATTTTTTCTTCCATAATTGGAGAGTCCATATCCTTATAGCTGAGCTCATCTTCACATTTAATTTGAGTCATGTTTAATTGGCTTTGTAAACCTAGCATAAATAGAACCTTGCACGTTGAACCATACTCTTAGAGAGCACCCCCATTTGGTAAATAAGAAAATGGAACAGGTTTCTACATCTCCTTTTCCAAAACGTTGACACTGATGACAAGATATTGCTGTATGCCTTCAGGGATCTGCTAATCGTATCCAGGCCTTTGCCATAGGAGCATGAACTGAATGTTGGCCTGGTCTGTAATTGGACTCTTAAGACCATCTGGCAGCTTCTGTGACATATCAGTGGCCTTGGCCCAGTTTCTAATTGGCATCAAATTAACATGCATCTGCATCCACAAGACATCTTATCTTTCTAAATAAAAGAGGTCATAATATCTTTCTTTTCTTTATCTATGAAGCAGTTATACTTTGCAGGGTTTTGTTTTAACTGAGGAGTGAAATTTCAAGATTCCCATGTTACTTTAATCCTGAGCGTTTTGAATCTCCTTCTATACAACTGAAACAGAGTCTGGAAACTGCTGGTCCTGGGCTTGAAGAAATTATATAACATTATATCTCTCTGGCTTCAGGCCATAGGCATTCTTATTCTTCAGGCTGTCTGCAAACTTGAATAGAAAACTTCATCTGTGATTATTTTGAACGGAGCCAGTGGAGATAAGATTGCCTTAGTTAGCAGCTTACCAGCTTAAACTGAGTACTCTCTAGTTGGAATGGAAACTTAATCAAGAAAAATTCAGAGTAAGTTTTCATTTACATTTTATATCTTACTTGGCAACTTGTTTGAAAATGTTGAATAAAAGATCCAACACAGGAAACATTTTATATAATGGCTTATGATTAATAAATATGGAATCTGAAGCATTCTATTTTATAAATCAAGATCTTAGTCCAAATTTCCTGTTTTTCTACACTTAAAAAAAACACTCAGGGTAAAAATAGCACTAAACTGTATAGGGTACTCAGAGGTCAAGGCAACAGGCAGAATCAATTACTCAGGATGCCGTGGTGCTGAGACGTTTGTCAGACCATCAGCAGCAACATTCATTTTATAGTCACTACAGGGAAGGCATTTGGTGCAGCTGGTTTTATAAAAATATAAGTAAATATATCCACAAGTAAATTATCCTACTTCAGATTTTCTATGCTTTTTGAGAAGAGGAGAGGAATGGATAACAAAATAATAGATGAGTGACTGGGAAAAACAGGCCTATACATTGCTGGTTCATAGAAAACACCAGTCATAGTAGTCAATGCCTTTCTTACCACCTCTTAATTTCAATCACATCTATTTCTGCCTGTATTTTACAAATCTGGCCACTGTCTTCAATCTTTAATACCCTGTACCATCACCTTAAACATATATATACACACGCTCATTCACACATTTTGACCTTTGTTCAAAGATTTTCCAGTCTTAAGTCATCTGTACTTTCTCACAAATTCTCTCAGCCCAGCACCTCATAATAGCCTACAGTACATTTTCCAATATCTCTTTGTCTATGGAATATTATCAAGATACTCTGGAGAATACGTGCATGACAATAGGTACTTTGGCATCCACATCTTTAGTTGACACTTCGTCATGCTAAGATGAAAGTTTTCTCATTTGTATTTCCCTATAGCCTAAAGAATGTTTCTTGATAAAACCAAAGGAAACAAGTGAAGATGCCACCAAAACCAGGAAGAGGAGAAAGGTAATAATAATTTCTTACAATGATGTGGCCCCACATGGTTTCCATCACATTGTTAAATAGTATACTTTGATGAGGCAATTATTGTAATCCCCACTTTAGAGATGCAAAGATTGTAAGGTTCTTTGAGGTTTGGTGACTTTCCTAAGGTCACTAGTAATAGGTATTTCTGTTGGAGCTAAAAATAAATTCTTCTAATTCCTATTTCAGTCTTGTGGAGCACCAAACATCTTTGTTACCCACTCTGTGTTTTCACTGTGGTTAGAAGTCAGACATAGGTTTCTGATTCTAGAAGGGGCCCAGAGCTATCTTGTCCACTGGCCCCTCTGTCTCTAAGAAAAGAAATTGACCAACCTTCTTTCCTTACCCATTTCAAGTTTTAAAACCTTATATCTTAGAGTATTAATAAAAAGAAAACAATAAACAGATGAAGGTAGTATAAGTATAAGGCATTTCTGACTCTAATTTGGAACCGTAATTTAAAGCAAAAGGCTCCCCTTGATTTTAATACTTGCCTGTGAACATATGGAAAACTTTGTTGCTCCTATACAAACTTTCTGATGGCTCAGGCTTGAAGAAAGTGTGGTTGGCTTTGACCTTCTACCACAGTTGTGAAAACAGCAGTGTAATTCTCTCCCTGCCAAGAAGGGTCTGCTGCTGAAGTCAGCAGAGGAAATATGATTGGGATTAGAGCAAAGAAGATGGACTCAAACCAATTACTTAACAGCAAGCTTTTAGAAAAATGAGAGTGTGTGTGCGTATGTTTCCCTTGCTCACAAATGGCCAAATAGGAAGATGAGAGATGCCAAATTGGCTGAGGTTTGGCAAGTTCTTAAAGAAACGACTTTAACTTCTCTTTGATAGTTTGTACACTAATGGCCTTCAGGAGTGTGAAGTTCTTGGTGGCTCAAGGTCAGAACTCCAGCTAGATAGTTTAGCCTTGGCTGAGGTCATGCTAAAATGTGCCCACTGATGACATATTTTTTAAAGTTAATTCATCTGACAGAACTTTGACCATTCTTGGCAGTGGTATAAAAAGAAGATAGTATGGGAGGAGAATGAAAAAGCTGGGGTGGGAGGCAGGGAATGTTTCTTTCTGGATCTTTGGTGAAATATTAGAAGGAAATAAGGAGGGAAGTTTATGATGAAAGTTAAATGAACAATTGTGTGTTCCTAGTACATTACAGGCATTCAGTAAATGCTACACAAATAAGTCCAGATCAAAATAACTGTTGTGAAGTATTTCCTGTTCTGCTTTCCATAGGGCTAATTCAAGACTGTTTCTCCCAAGACTTGAGACTAGAAGGTCTAAAATGTCCCCCCTTTAGTGCATTCCTGTGCTGAGATATGCAGCTCTTACTTTAATCCCAGAAATCCAAACTGAAGCATAATGCCTTAAGAACCAGGTTAGGCAAGAAATTCTCAAAATTCTACTCTCCCAGGAATACAAATTGTCTAAGGCTTAAAAAGAGATTTCCACAAGCAACAAGTTTTATTGACTTTTAACAGAAAAATAGTACCCTTTTATAGAGACTCCTGCAGAAATTTTAGTTCTTCTAGAAATCACAGACCAAGGGTTGCAAGGAGTCATTTAGATGATTTGTTCATTTTTCAAAGCTGTAGTTATGTCCGAGAAGTATCTTTTAAGTTTCTCAAGTGTGTTTATTAGAACTCCTGTTCACACCTGGCTATCGCCAAAACCTGTGTACAGTTTAAATGCCAGCGGCATCAACCTATCTTAAGTGAAATTCCATTCTAAAAAATCTTCCAATTTTTTTCTTCCTTCTTATTAGAAGAAAATTACTGATGTTCTTGCAAAATCAGAGCCAAAACCAGGGACACCTGAAGACCTACAGAAGCTGATGAAGGACTATTTTAGCAGTAATCGCTCAGTGATTGAATTAGAAGAACTAAACCTGCCAGGTACAACCAAGCTTCATTGTTGTTTTCCTTTTTTTTTTTTTTTTTTTCTTTTTTTCCTTCTCTTACTATTCTGAGGCTAGTTATTTGGCAAAACTCATTGTTAGTTGCTAGCAATTTTCCCGATGATGGGGAAGGAGCAAAACAGGTTCACCTTTTCTCTACTGTGTGTTATGGCTAGGTATTTCAGCTAGGGGATTGATATGTTTTCCACATGCTGATATTCCTTTCCTCAACTTCATAGTTTTAACTGTTGGGTGATATCTTCATTAAGACGCTAAATGGTATTTGTTCAATCTAATAGAAAGATTTGTAATTTTTTATTCAAAAGGCTAATTGGGTATACATTTTTTGGCAGATTCTTTAATGAATAAGAATCCCTAATGAGGATAGAAGTTAAATAAAATAAAGATATGCACACAAATGAAAGTATAGAAGTGAAACATTAACTTACTCACCCTTTATAGACAAGAACTTTAGCTTTAATAGCATCTTATTTTCGTTGTTATCCTTAGCCTGGATGTGAAGTCATAATTGTGCTTTTAGGGTAGTGTTTTAGGTCCTAGCGAAGATTTTTTCAAGTAAGCTATCTAAAGGTAGGACAAAATTCTGCATTTTTAACAAGGCTGACACCTCACCCCATGTGATTCTTAAGCCTGCTATTATTTGAGATCTACTGCATTAGAATATTAACAATTAAAAGATACTGGGAAATTCTTAAAACAACCAATTTTAATTAATTTCAAAGTAATGTTATATCCTGTAACTCTTTTGTGCAGAGATTGAGGAAAAGAGATGTTATAAAATCAAAGCACAAAAGGTTTGGGTAGCACTGCTTCAGATAAGCCATGTGTAGACTACTAGGGATATCTCATACTGCTTTTGGAAAAAGTCAAAGGTAGCTTGATTTCCTTTTTCCATGACAACTGTATGCTTTCTAGAGTCTTTAGAAGCTGAAAAACAGCCCATTCCCTGAATTTTTATAATTCTTTGTAATAATGTGCCTTTTTAAAAAAATGCATGTTAGGCTGGAGATATCAGTGCCCCTGTCTGTTCCTTTTCCAAAAGGAATATCCTTTAGGGGGTTGAAGGAGCTCATTTCCACATGTGCAGTTTCTGGAGTTTTCCACTTACAGAGATCAGAAGGTCCAACAGCAATTAGAGACCACTCTTCTCAGCACAGCAGTTCTTCTGCATGAGAGCTAGGTCCTGGCTCTTCTATCTCAGAAACCAAGTGTTACAACAAAGCCTCTTCAAGGTGTAACTGAAGTTTGATTTTACTGTGACTTGGTGTCAATTTTCCCTTGTAGTTCTTTGTTAGTTTACCTTCACCTGAGGAAAGATAATGGGACTGCTGCTATCTGTAACCTCTTGGAACATTATAAACCTTAATTTGCTAGAATTGTAGAGAGTAGAGGTCAGAAGAAACCTTGAAAGAGTCATTTGAGTTCCATAGTGAGTTTACATTATATTATATCTATCATCATTAGAGTTCAGTAATATAATTAGGCAAGAATGTGTGGTCATGGGTTGGCTTAGGGGAAAATGTTTAAAATATGTTAAAAATACTGTTACAGCCAAAAAAAATTAGGTTTTCATTTTCAGTTAAGAAATGAGGCCATTCTCAGCCATAGTGAATGAACACATCATAGGAAGGTTTTAGAGAAAAGGCCCATCACTACACTGTTAGGACTCAGGACACAAAGGAATTCTCGTCAGGTGAGAGGAGGGACACACAATTATTTGAAACAGGCTCAGAAAGGGGCATAAATATAAGGTGGATGTAAGTAATAAAATATTGTTCCTATTTAGTTGCCGATCATCTAACTTGGTTGTGGTTTGAGGTTGTTTATGTCTGTAAGGCAGGAACATGTCTTTTCAATTAATACTGTACACTGTACATTGTTAATGTCATACACATGGGAACTTAATTAGAGATTTGAGGCAAGAGTCACTTGGAGCTAACTCAGCTGTCCTCCTGAGAGCTGCAGTGTGGTTTAGATCAGTGCTAAATGCCTGTAGGCCGGCCACAACTGAATCACCCAGGAACTTAAAAAGCAAATTCCCAGGCCCTCCCCCCAAGGAATTCTGACTCACTACGCAAAAGGGAATCCATTCCAGGAATCTGTATCTTTTGTAAAGTTCTCCAGGTGAGTCTGATCATATCCAGTCCTGGGAGATTACAGTTTTAAAGAATTCAAAGTCTCTATAACAGTATAGAGGGCAACATCTTTGAAGATAGGTACTCACATACTATGAGTTATGTATGCTGGGTCACAACATAAGCTTCATTTAATTTAGTAATAATTTACTCCTTAGCACTCTGCTGTGTTTATAGACAAACTTTTTTTTTTTGTAGAAAGAATTAGGATGATAAACATGATGTTGCTTTTTTATACATCTCAGGTACATAATTGATAGATCATGATCATCATTGGTTGAGCAAGACCCCTATGTTTTATTGTAGTATGTCACATTGTCTTTCATTGTGTTGTGTTATACTGTATTTTGATGCATTATTCCCACTCTTCCCCAAACCTCACTCCAATTTCCTTTCTCCATAGACATTCACTCTAAGGTATTAATATACATTTTAAAGTATGTATATGTTCTTATAAAATATGTCATGTTGTTGCATGTGTATACATTTTATAATATATTTAAGTGATGTGCTGAACCTCTCATTCTGCTTCTTTCCTTAATTACCACTTTTTCAGGATATGCCTATATAGCTTTATTTACGTCTAGTTCATTGTGTCTAAAATGCTATGTAGTAGTCTACTGATTTCATCTACTATATATTGCTCATCCATTTTCTCCTATATGGACACTTAGACTGCTTCTAGTTCCCCAGTATTAAAAATAATGCTAATGTGAATAAACTTGAATATGTCTATTTATAGACCACACAACAATTTCTTCCCATTATTTACTCAGGAATTGTGATCCTGGGGTCATAGGTGTATACATCTTAATTTTACTACTTTCCGGGATAGCTATACCAGTTTATACCTACACCTACAGTTCACAAGAGTTTTCATCATCCTACGTTCTCACCAACACTTGGTATTATACATCTTTCTAACAGTTGCCATTCTAATGTGTGTGCAGTGTTATCTCATCTCGTATTAACTGCACTTCTATGATGACTAGTGAGTTTTAGCATTTCCATTTAGATTTGTTAGCTATTTCAGCTTTGCCTTTGTATAGTGCCTATTTTGTGGATTTGGAAATAAAGATGTTATATTAGTCAACTGAATGATACAGCAAGCTTCTATTTCAATACTCTAAGAAATGATGGACATTTAGAAATTTACTTGTTGCTGCTGCTGTTGCTGTTGTATAAAAATGCTAGACAACACTTTTAAAATAAAATATTTGAGTCCCCATTTCACTAATGTACAACCTGTTCAAGAATACATCTTTCACATTTAATCTATTTTGATTATGTATGTGTTTGCAAAATATTCTACAAAGCATGTTTCTCATATTTCTAGACTCCTGTTTCCTCAAGGCCAATGATTTGACTCACAGTCTTTCATCATACCTAAAAGAAAGTAAGTAAACTCGTTTTTTAAAATTATTTATCAAGTTATTATTTCCATTAAAACATAAGGTCTGTCTCTTTAAAATAAGAACTTAGAAAACTACATTTAAAATCAGGTTTCTACTTTAAATGGATTTTAAATGAAAGTCTTTTAGGTCCATCTTGATACTAATTTTTATTTATTTAAATTTATTCTTTTTTTCTCTGGCATTTTGGTCTTCTTTTTGTTTTATAACACAGTAAAAGTATTGGTCTTAGAATCCAAAAAATTATTAGTTTTGTAGTCCCAGGTTCCCCATTAATTTGCTGTTTGACCCAAGACAAGTCACTGAGGACTCCTCTGGGACTCAGTTTTGTTATCTGAAAGACAAGGAATTTGGACTATATAATCTTGAGCCCAGCTCTGAGATTCTGATATTCTGTTCCCATGTTCAGAGCTCAGACTATGCCTATTGCATAGACAGTCTAATTGGACCTTTTCAGTAAATATTGTATGTAGGCAGTCATAACTAGATTCTTCATGCTAGTCATTTATTTGTGGCCAACAGTGAACAGTTTAGAGATAAAAATTTAACATTCTTCTTTCAAATTCTAACCAATTTTGACG
This sequence comes from Vicugna pacos, assembly GCF_048564905.1. Taxonomy (NCBI): domain Eukaryota; kingdom Metazoa; phylum Chordata; class Mammalia; order Artiodactyla; family Camelidae; genus Vicugna; species Vicugna pacos. Next base: position 83,418,369 of record NC_132987.1, on the reverse strand, counting down.
ACATTCAACTTGAGTTCATAAGCCTTTCTTAGCCTCAAATTCAACAAATGTAAATGTAGATAATAATACAACCAATCTCACTGAATTATGAAAACTAAAAAAGAAATTTGCATAAAGTGCTTAGTACAGTGTCAGTGTTTAATAAATGTTTGCTATTATTTTAATATCATTTCCATTTTATATCTTACACCGAGTATCCCTTTAAAATTTAACATTATTAAATCAGAGTTCTTTTCCTTATTTAGTCAACATTGCCTTCAAGCATCAAACATAAATTAAAATATAGAAAATGTTGTATTATTACAGACTTTTTTAACTTAGTCCTAAAACTAGTCACATTTAGCTACTTTGCATATTATGTGTTTTGTGGTATAAGTTAGTATTTCATTTTAATCTAATATCTAGAATAATCAGTATAGAGTAGAATCTAAACAGTGCTCATTGTATTTTATTTTACTTCAACAATAACAAAGAAGTGATTGGAGAATATCCAACTTTGGGGACCTTATTTTGCTATATTTAGAGTAATATTTTTTCTTATGGCCTCTTTTCAGTCTGCCCTAAGTGGGTGAAACTTCGGAAAAACCACAGCGAGAAGAAATCGGTCCTGATGCTGATTATCTGTGGCTCTGCCATCAGAGCCCTGGAGCTCATTAGGTGGGAAGCTTCACCTACTCTGTTTCATAAATGTTTTCGAAGTAACTGATACGTGCCAAGCTGATATTCTATATTCTGGAAATGTAGCAGTGAACAAAATACACAGAGTCCCTTCTCTCATGGAACTTACAGTAAACAAATAAACATACATAATAATCTCAGATAATAATAAGTTATGTAAGAAAAAATTCAAGCATAGCAAAGAGGATGGGGGCTACTTTTAAAAGTGTGGTCACAGAAAACTTCTCTCAGGAGATGGATATTTGAGCAAAGACTTAAACAAAGTGAGAGAAAGCCAAGCAGATATCTGGAGGAAGAAGGTTTCAGGCAGAGGGGACAATAAGTACAAAAGGCCCTGTGATGGGGTGTGCCATTGGAGGACTGTGAGCAGAGATGTCACATGATCTGAATGGTCATTGTAAAGGATCGCTTTGGCTGCTGTGTGGAGAGCACACATTGTAGAGGGCAAGGGTAAAAACACGGAGATTATACAAGCAACAACCAGCTGTAGAAATAATGAAAGAAAAGATTTAATTTAAAATAATAGCAAGAAAAAGAATGAAACACCAAGGAATAAACTTACCAAAATTTAGATAGAGAAAATATTACATGAGGGATGCAGAAGATCTTAAACAAACAAAAAGGCATACCATATTCTTGAATGGGAAGATTCAATGTAAAGATGTCTGTTTTACTTAAGGTAATCTGCAGATTTCACAGATTCCCAATGAAACTTCAATGAAATTGTTTTTCAAACTGGAGAAACTAATTCTAAGTTCATATGAGAAAATACAGAACTAAAAATAGCTGGGGAAATTCTGAACAAGAATGTTAGTAAGGATTCTATGCCTGTAGTATTTATCAGATTATTTGAAAAAAAATGAAGTCTCAGTAATTAAAACTGTGGAACTGGCACATGCATGAAGGACAGATCAGAACAGTGGTACAGAATCATTCAGAAATAGACCCATATGCATCTGAAAGTGCAGCATGTGGCAAGAGTGCCACGTCAAGAGGCAAAGTTGGATTATTTAATAATTGGTGTTGGAACAACTTGGTAGCCATCTGAAAAAATTAGGTTGGATCCATATCTCGCTTCTTATACCAAGACAAATGCCAAATGGACCAAGAATTTAAATGTAAAAATTCCATTTTAAAGATTTGTTGGTGCTTTACTAAGTGCATTCACATACCTTTTCATTTACTGTTTTTTTATAGAATAAACAAAAAGGCTTCCATTGGATTTGTGGTAACATTCAGCTCTCAGAGAAGAGCCATCAGAATAAAGTGGGATTTACTGAGACTCACCCTCTCCTAGGGCCAGGCTCTACGCCAGACTCTGCGCCAGGCTTTGACCAGAGACAAAACAAAAGAAAATCCAAGTCCTGAGGGAAAAGGAGCTTGATCAAATAGGCTGAGGTGCAAATGTAGACTCTTGGTGGTTATTTAGAATCTATTTTTCTAAATGAACTAATCTGACAATGTATTTAGTAGAGTAGTTTTTAAGCTTAGTTACCAATCCTTCAATCCCTCCTTTCCCACTAGGCAACACATTAAATTGTATCTCACACCCTCTCAATAAAACAAAAGTGTATCAACTATTTCTGCTCTAAGCATAATTGATCTTCAAAACTCCAACTGCTTCTGGACAGCTGTACTTGCTGGTTCTGAAATCATAAGAGTTCACACTGACATTCCACTCTTTCAAGAACTACCACCACAGAACTCCTTTCAGATTCAAGCACTAATGGCAAAGAGGTGGGCCTGGAGGTGGCCTCATAAAAACAAGTTGTCACATCGATTTGAGTTTTTACTGTACATAAATGCCTTTCAGAGGGGCATAAAAGCACTATGTTGTCGTACTTCATTTGCCCATTCTCAGTGTTTTTCTGTGTCTTCAGTGATATAATGATCCATTTTAAGGTTAAGTGATTCCTGAGCAGGCACAAGAAGCCCCATTCATAAAGCCTAACATTAAATAATTCTAACTTTTATAAGACTGTCTGCTCTCTTGAGAACCACGACTTATGTTAAATATGTTCCCTGAATTGTCTTCCTAGTTAACCTTGCCATGGACAAAGTGCATGTGTAAGTGCAGACTTGAGTGCAACAGAACTCGTTTGTATAGCATGAGTCAATATTTTGCAAACTTATGTAGTCCTACTGGCCAGTAGTATTTCTCAAATATAATAATGATATATAAAGGAAAGTAATATTCTGAGCAGTATTGCCATGTTAGTTCTATTCCCAAACGTCAACTAAAAGATTATTCTTTTATGCCCATTTATACCCAAAGCATTTCCACATATAAAATTTTACAGAAAAGTTCACTCTGCAATGTAGATAAAGTGGAGGGGGGGGGGCTACTGTGAATGAAGGACGTAAGCCCTTCTGCTAACCCTTGCCAGCTCATTTCTGCCCCCTCAGCATAGCCACAGACAGACCTTTGTACGTGCCCTTGCGTTCCGTAGGTCTCGGGCTGATATCACTGCTAAGATACTTCTCACAACCAAATTTTGTATGAGAACTATACTGCAGAGTTTGAAGATAAATTCTCTGCAAGGGGCCTAAAATATAGAACTTTTGTGTTACAGGTGTTAAAAGAACAAAATTCAACTGAGTGAATTTGAAGATCGAATTGGCTTTACTCAGTGATTCATGAATCAGTCAGCATCCCCTCTAGCTACAGGAGGGGCATTCCGAGGGGTTGTACAAAAATGAAAGGTTTTTATAGGAAAAAGGTGGAGCAAGGGATCTATTAACAAAAGAAAAGGTTTATATTTAGGCCAGGACATTTTCTTTTGAAGGGGAAGGGAACAGCAAGGATTTTGTCTTACTCTGGGGGGTGGAGAGCGCCCACTTGACGGATTACCTTGCTGGTGCTTGACCAGAAATTCCAGAGTGGTTGATTAAGGTTACATTTCTGGGAGAGGCAGATACTGCAGTTGGAGTGCAGCATGGGTGATGCCATTTTGGGACTGTTATTTTCATTTTAACAGAAGTGAAGGACAGATCTACATGTTTCAATAATCAAGGAAACCGGGAGAGGGTATAGGTCAAGTGGTAAAGCACATGTTTAACATGCACAAGGTTCTGGGTTCAGTCCCTAGTAACTCCTCTAAAAATAAATAAACCTAATTCCCCCCTACACACCAAAATAAAATAAATAATACAGTAATAATCAAGGAAACCTAAGTAAAGTTAACCTTGTGTATGAGAGTTAGAGGCCAACCCAGATACATGCTTGAATAAAGGCCACCCCACTTCTATTCCAGAGATGGGAATTGTTTGTGTATATGTATCTTAGAATTGTGTGTGTGTGTGTGTGTGTGTGTGTATCCACATACATATGCATGTATGTGCACACATACATGCACATGTTTTGAATAAATCAAGATGTAATACTTAAGTAGTGAATTTTCTTATGTGTTAATCTATTCTTTTTTCATCAGGTCAATGACCGCATTCAGAGGAGACAGCAAAGTTATGAAATTATTTGCAAAACATATAAAGGTAAACAAGGGCATATCTTTCCTGGTGAGAGATGAAAGTGATCCATAAAGGCCAGTCCAGACCTCAGTTTCTCTGCTTCAGCCTCTTTTCCTTCTCTCCTTAGCAAGCATGTTCTTTGGTGCCTCCTTATAGAACATATTTAGCAACCATTCTGGTTTTCCTTGCCTTTCCTTCATCTATCCCAACAGTCAACATTCCTCTATACTCTGAGATTCCTATACAGGCGCTGAGGTTTGATCCCTGGATTCTTTGAAGATTTACCAGTTTTCTAGGGAGATGCTTTTCTGTCTGATGTTACTCTTCTTTGCCCTGGAAGTTGTCCCTAAACAGGGGTAGCTCCGTTTGCTTTTTGCCTCTTAGCTTTTACAGTAAATACTCTAAATTGGGCTGTGATTGAACTTTTTGATGATTCTTCTTTGTTCTCCATCATTTTGGAATAGGTCCAGGAGCAGGTAAAATTGCTGGAGAAGCGTGTGGTACACCTTGGTGTAGGAACTCCAGGGAGGATTAAAGAACTCATTAAACAAGGTATGAAAAGAGGTGGTGATACTCCTATTCAGAGCCGGGAGTTTGCCTGCCCCCTATGTGAGTTTGGGAAACCACATGTGTGAGGTAGTGAAACCAGACCTCTGTGTTAATTCAGGAGTTGGAAACTCAGACTTTAGTCTCTAAAGCTGCCAGCAGGTATAATGCAGTAGGGAGTGATAAGGACTGTTGCAAACTGCAGTGCACGTGCCCATCTAAATACATTCAAATCCCAGTTGCTGTAAGCAGGTTAGTGGATCCACAAATTATTCCACCAATTTGCAATTGTATAGCTGGATGTGCTGAGTATTTCCCTCTCACTTAATTGAGTCTCGGCCCCCCAGGACTCCCATTCTAGTTGAGGGCTGGTATAAAAATTTGTTGAAACAAAAATGCAGTTTCTGTGGGTGAAATATAGGTATTAAAAATACTTCTCCCGAATGTATTTCTCTTTTAGTGCTTTACCCAGAAAGTATTCCAGACAGCATCCACCAGTGGGTTTTTATAGTTTGTTGACTTTACCAAAGCCTAAAAACCTGCTGACCTGCTGATAATCTTATGTATTCTACCTCAGACAGATTAAAGATTTCTTTTCAATGCTCATTTCCTAATTACTTGTTTAATACAGTAATAGAACATTATTTTATAACTACCTGAGGCTAGTCCTCGATTTTTATGTATCTAAAAGTATAGTAGCTAAATATAGAGATGATCATTTGCCAGGAAGCAAACGAGAGCTAAACATACTTGTGTTTCTCTCCAGATGAAAATCATCCAGGCTTAAATGAACCCAGGATATGCAGAGGTCTGCACAATTACAAGGAAGTAACAAACTTGGTAGCCCCAGACAAAGAAGGGAAGCAAATATTTTTTGAGTTCCTATTTGCACTCAGTGCTATGCCAGACACTCTCACATATCTTACCTAGTACTCATAGCATCCTTGCAGGCAAGCAGTCTTAATTTTTATAAGAGAAAACTGAAGCTTAGAAGGGTTACATAGCCCGCCCCAAGAGCTTTCATTCGAGGCCTTCCTGGTTCCAAAGCTTTTCCCCTTGAGGAGCTCCTGATCCAGCTGAAGAGATAAATGTACATAGAATGAGATTGACAACATGAGGCAGTAAATGCCAGGGGCCAAATGAGTACTTCTAAATCCTATAGAAATTGAAATGAGGGAGAGATGGTTATGGTGGCTAGATCTGCAGGGAAGATTTTACAGAGGAAAGGGTCTTTAAGTGATCTTTGAAGTATATGGAGGATTAAAATAGGATCTTTGAAGTATGGAGACATGAGGAAAGCCTTCAGGAATGGGAGAACAGCTGAATCAGAAGCAGGCAGGCAGATGCACAGTGTGCAACCAGAGGAGGTGTTAAGTAGGCAATACCATGCTGAGGTTAAGAGCCCCTATTATGGACTGAAACCTCTGAATGCAAGTCCATGGTCCATCAATTTACCAACTCTGTGACTTGGCAGGTTTTTTAACCTTTCTAACCCTATTTCTTTATCTGAATGCCAGAGATAGTAATAGCATCTACCTCAAAGGATTGTTATACCAATAAAGAGCTAAACACAATGAATGTCACACCTTAAGAACTCAAACAAATACCCGTTAGTACCTTTATTAAAAGAGACCACCTTTCTTGCTTGGAGACTTCGTGGGCTGTAGTAGCCTGTGATTCAGTTGGAAAGCAAGTCAGATTGTAGAGAGTAGATCTTACACAGTAATTGGCTGGATTTTTATCTTGTGGGCTGAGGAGGGTGTTAAAAGTGAAGGAGCAGATGACAGGCACTGAGAGTCTGTAAGACACAGAGTTGGGAGAAATTGGCTGGGCAGCAGGAAGGGCCAAGGATGCGCCCTCCCATTCCCTCTTAGCCAGAGATCCACCTCTCCCCTTCCTGGATTCTAGCTGATTTGTGTGTGTCACTAGGCACCCCGTGCAGCAGGGCACTCTTCTACATATTTAATATTTAAGAGGAGGGGGGAGAGCGAGAACAAACTTGTCCAGATTGTTGAAATTAGATTTCTACAGAGTTGTTGAAACTCACTGTGGAGGCTTATTTCATTTAAGGAATGGAAAAATCATTCAAGGAGCTGTTGACTTTTTCATAATATTAATGAAAATAACTTCTGATTCTAACTGGTTGAATGGTTTAATATTCATTAACTACAGATGTTACCATACAAAGTATTTTAAAAGAACAATTCCAGCACTCTAGAAACTGAAAATCTAGCAAAGCAAAGCAAGTGGCCCATAATTCATTTTATATAGCTGTTTATGATTTAAGATGTTTATATATATGATATATTAAGGAGAGTTTCTAGACATCAAAAAATATCCTGTAATGCTGGGATCCATACACTTATAGTCAGAATTGTATTGTTTCATTTAGTAAAAAAGGGAATTTTCTAATTATGAGTCTCTGTACAATGCAAAAAAGGTACAGAAAAGAAAATAAGTCACTTTAATCTCTTGTTAGTTAATATTAAATATATTTCTTTTCAGTCTTTTTCTATGCATTTATCTATTTTTATAAGTAGAAATCATATTGCATGTAATAACTTTGTAGCCTGTCTTTTCCACTTAATGTATCTCATGAGGACTTTCCTTGTCATGAATTAGTTTTAATTTTTCATTTTTAATGGCTACATATGTTCTGCTGAATTTTGTTCTAGTTTGATTGAGATATAATTGACATATAACATTGTACTGACCATGGCATACAAATCAGTCAGTTCACATATTTACAATTTTCTGTCTTCTCATGAGAACTTTTAAAGTCTACCTTTTTAACAACTTTCAAATATATAGTACGGTATTGTTAACTATGGTTACCATGCTATGTATTACATCCCCAGAGCATATTTACCTTATAGCTGAAAATTCTTACGTTTTGCTCCTTCAGCTTTTTCTCCCACCCCCAACCTCTGGCAACCACCACCAGTTTGTTCTCTGTAGCTATGAAATGATTTGTTTGTTTGTTTGTTTCCCCATATAAGTGAGATCATACAGTACTTGTCTTTCTCTGACTTATTTTCCTTAGTATATATAATGCCTTCAAGGTCCATCCATGTTGTCACAAGTGGCAGGATTTTCTTTTTTATGGCTGAATAACATTCCACTGTTGTGTGTATGTGTGTCACATGTTCTTTATCCAGTCATTTGTCAGTGGAAACTTAGGTTGTTCCCATGTCTTGGCTATTGTAAGTAATGCTGCAGTGATTATGAGGATGCAGATATCTTCCTGAGATAGTGATTTCATTTCCTTTGGGTGTATAACCAGAAGTAGAATCGCTGGGTCACATGATAGTTCTGTTTTTAATTTTTTTGAGAAACCTCCATACTGTTTTTCATAGTGGCTACACCAATTTACAATCCCACCAACAGTGCACAAGGGTTCCTTTTTTCCCACGTCTCTTGTCATTTTGGTAATAGTCATTCTAAAAAGTATTAGGCAATAGCTCATTTTGATTTTGATTTATGTTTCCCTGATGTGACACTGACCACATTTTCATGTACCTGTTGGCCATTTTGTATGTCTTCTTTGGAAAAACGTCTACTCAGTTACTGTGCCTATTTTTAAGTCAGATCACTTGTTTTTTTGCCGTTGAGTTGTATGAGTTCTTTATATTTTTTGGATATTAACACCAATTTATATTGTTTTTTGGAGCAATTCTGTTTTGATAGGATATTTGGGGTCTTTCTAATTTGTTTTTACTATTACAAGTTATACACAGTGATCATCTTTACAAGTTAAGTATGCATTAAGTGTCTGATATTTTATTGGGATATGTCATAAAGGAGAATTATTTTATCACATACTAAGCATTTTAAAGCTCCTCTTGTATAATGCCTGGTTGCTTTCCGGAGAGACTTGTTTGCTCTCCCACCAGCAGTCAGTTATTTTTAGGGGAACACTATCAACTCATTGTCTTTTCCTCACCTATCATTTTTAATTTTGCAGAGAAAGTTTTAAATAAGAGGCACTGTAGTTATAAGAAGCTTGGAAAAGTTTTTTTGGGCAGAGAGGGAAACACTGAAATAACAGTATCGAGGGGAAGTGCTGTAGGATAAAGGAAGGCTTCGTTATGTTTCCAGGTGTAACATGTAACAGCTGGGGGCAGAGGGAAAAACTGACTGCCCAGCTCTGAGACCTCTGAGGAACAGACAATCTCTGAGGTCCTCTCTGGCCCCACATTCCATAATTGTCTCTAAATAGATGGGAAAACAGCAGGAATGAAACTTTAAGCGGTTTACCAGTCTCCTCAAATTCTGAATAGAACCCATTCATCTTAACTGTCTTTTCTGCCTGAAATTAACCCTGCAACCCTGTTCTCATCCTTCTACCCACTCACCTCCGCACAGCCATGCAGACTCTGTTGGACTCAACTCCTCTGCAGGGCTACTACCCCAAGCTGCAGGATATATTTTATCAAATCCCTGGCGGGAAGACTTCACCCTCTGAAGCTTCATGAAATGGAGGCTTGGGTTTGATTCTTTGCCAACACTTGAGCATTTGACAAGCTTAGCAAGAGCAGCTTCCCTGCTTCGTTGAGAATCAGCGATAAGATTGTAAAGGGAGCAAGACTCCAAGTGCTACATTTGCTTTCCATCAGGCAAGGACAGCACTTAAATGTGCAGAGATTAGTGGCCGGGGGAGAATAGAGCAAATGAGGCAAAAAGCAACCAGGAGAATAAAAAATCATTTTAATAAACTTGGGTCATGAGTTCTTTAATGTAGCAACACTCTCCCTGTCTCTTTCAGGTGGCCTTAATTTGAACCCCTTAAAGTTTCTGGTTTTTGACTGGAACTGGAGAGATCAAAAATTGAGGAGGATGATGGACATTCCCGAGGTACCATGTAACCAGCAATCCAGCACTTGCCTTTAATCTTTTCTTTTTTTTTTTTTTTTTCAATTTGAACTTGAGTTCAAACACAGTAATAAAGTCTTTGACATGGGGAGCCAGCACATTCTGGCCTTTGAAATGATTTCCTTTAACTCTGAAGTAACTACAATTATAGAGGTCATCTCACCCCTTACACATAACTGTATCTTTTCCATGTGTTTTGTAGGAATCAGCTTTGTTTCTTCATTAAATAACCAATGGCCTCTGCCTCACTGGGGACCACATCTATACTGTACCTTAGAGAGACATGAAGATCTGGAGGACTTGGCACATTTCCCTGTGCCTTGTTTTAAAGACACAATTATCTTTGCCTTTCATCCTTATAAGTGCACTTGGAGGTGGGGGGCACAAACTTGCCTCATTACCTGCATCTCCATATCCCCACTTACCTAATTTAGAGGGCTGTTTTGTTTTTTTGGGGAATGGGAAATTTTTTTTGATGTCTCAATGGATTAGAGCTGATTGAATACCTTTGTGGGAACAGCATTAGCTCATTATATATTTATGAAGGTAATCCATTATCATCATAATGTGAAAAATTGATTTGCCACCCACCATGTTATCATGGGACTAATATTTCAATCTACTCAGCTGCTTAGAAGCTGCTGTTGGCGAGAATAGGGTTGTGCAGTAATAAACATGGCTCCTAGTCACCAACGAGGAATAAATCATGGCAGAAACTATCAAAGAAGATGGGAATTACTCCTCCAAAAATGCTGAATGAATTAATTTACTATGTAAAACTATATCCCCAGAATGACCAAATCTGATTATAATTGATTGGTCGGTTATCTTAGACATCAGTTCGGACGGAAAAACCATTTTCTCAGTTCCCTACACACACATCTGAGTAAGTCACCACTAGTTTTCTAATTATAATAATGAGGGAGAAATAGTCTCCAAAAAGAATAACCTATAGTCATTTTTATTATGTTGATGTCATTATTAGCAGTTTTGCTACATTGAAATATTATGTATACTCTAGGCACACTTTGGATATCTTGAAACACTTTTGTATAAGATTCTTTTATGAGCTTTTATTTTGAATGGCTGCAAACAAAAGGGCATTTTAATGAAACTGATGTCTTATATAGTACATCTTCTTTTACTTTTGTAAATATTTCAACTCTGAATAAAATGCAGGTTTTGCTCTTCCTAGTTCTGGCCGTAACAACTGCATAAAATACCAGAGAGTCCAGATGGTTGAATTTATTCATCAAGACCATCTTTTCTTGATCTTAACTTTTTTTTTCTTTTCTCTCATTTAGATAAGAAAGGAGGTTTTTGAACTTTTGGAAATGGGAGTCTTCAGTCTATGCAAATCAGAATCTTTGAAGCTGGGCCTTTTCTAAATCTAGGTCCTGATGAAGATTCCAGTTTTTATGGTGGGATTTGCATCTCCTTTAATGGCTTTGGCACATTGCATTCACTCAGAAGATATCAGCTATTGTTTTATTAAGTTAATTGTGTCACCAGATGGATTGCTGGGAATGTTTCATGGGGATTCTTTGAGAAAAATGAATCTGTCCTTTGCCAAAACCCTTGTATAATAAAGCATCACTGGCTTGTGTGTGATTTTTGTTACACAGACTGAGTTTTTCTCTCACCAACTGGCCTCTAATAGGACTGTGTAAGGGAAGGGAAAGAGCAGCGGGGCAACCCTAAACAAGCCCCTTCCCTCTCTTAGCCTCAGTTTAATCAGCTGCGAAATGGGAATGGTATCTTGCAGGCTTGCTGAGGATTTCATGAGATGGTGCATGTGGAACGGATTTATAAACTGTGAAGCCTAGTCCCAGAGTGAAGGGTGGCAGTGGTAGTGGTAGAAAGAGCTGTAAGTATATGTGGCACTTTGTAAACATGGCAAAGACAGTGATGTACCTAGAATGGTCTTACTCATTTATTTCTTTAACTCTTTATTTTGAGGTAGTTTCACACATATGGAACAGTTGCAAAAATAGTATAAAGAATTCCCATACTCTCTTTCCCCAGCACCCCCAGTGTTAACATCTTGTATAACCATAGTACAATTATCAAAACTAAGGAATCAACATTGATACAATACAATTAACTAAACTACAGACTGTATTTAGAATTCCCCAGTTTTCCTACTGTTGTCCGTTTTCTATTCCAGGATCCACTCATCCCACATTGCATGTAGTTGTCATTCTCCTTAGTTTCCTCCGGTCGGTGACAGTTTCTCACCAAAACTGTTGTTCATAACCTTGACACTTTTATAGAATGTCCCTCAATTTGAGTTTGTCTATTGTTTGTCTGGAAGAAAACATCAGAACATGACTTTATAAGAGAACAGAATTGCAAATTGAGACATGCAGTCTGTGCTTTCAGAATTCAGACCAATCCAGCTGCCAAACCCAAAAATGAGACTGTCATGAATATTATGTGTGCATATGAGTATGTGTGTTTGTGACTGTACCCCACACATACAACCACTTCCTGATTCTACATTTATTTGGTACATTTGTGTCTCAGCAGTTAATGGGGAAAGGTAGTGAAATACGAGGCAACCCAGTATATGCAAAATGTCTGGATGCCTGAAGAGGCTATCTACACAGCAGTTAAAGAGAAATGACAGCAAGGACTTTAAAAGTCACTTTCTGAAGTTTCTAGTGATACCAACACAATGGCCTCTAACAGATCGTCATATCCATATCGGTGTTAACAAGTGGTTCTCAACTCAGAGCTATTTTGACCCCCAAGGGCCATTTGCCATACCTGGAGACATATTTGATTGTCACAACTCAGGGAGGAGGGGGCTACTACTGGCATCTAGTGCAGGATTGCAACTGGCATTTAATGGGTAGAGGCCAGGGACACTGCTCAATATCCTGCAAACCTGCAGGACAACCCCCACAACAAAAAAAAATCTGGCCCAAAATGTCAATAGTGCTGAGGCTGAAAAACTCTACTCTAGACATTTAAAAAGGAGAATATAATGAAATATATTTCTATATTTGCAGTGGATTTATTTAGGAGAGAAATGTGTGAATATAAAAGTAACTGTAAAATGCATATCTGGCCATCTCTGAAGAATGTTGCCCCAGAAATGTTTTCACTCACTACCTATAATGGTTAATTTTAATGTGTCAACTTAACTGGACTCAGGGTACCAGATTGCTGGTCAAATACTGTTCTGGGTGTTTCTGTGAGGGTACTTTTGGATGAAATTAACATTTAAATTGGTAAATTCGAGTAAAGCAGATTGCCCTCCATAATGTAGGTGGGCCTCATCTGGTCAGTTGAAAGCCTGGATAGAATAAAAGGCTGCCCCTCCCCCACGTAGGAAAGAATTCCTCCTTCCAACTGAAACATCAGCTCTTCCTACCTGACAACCTTCAAACCGTGACTTCAACTCTTCCTGTTTCTACAGCAGCTTTTGGCCTTTGAACTCAAACTGAAACATCAACCCTGCAGATTTTGGATTTGCCAGCCTCTTCCATAGTCACGTGAGCCAATTCTTTACAATAGATCTATGCATACATATAGATCTCCTGTTGGTTCTGTTTCTCCAGAAAACTTAATATACTCCTGTGAAGCACCTCTTACTTTGGGATTTGGGGTAGATTCGTTTTGCTTTTTTATAAAAAGCCTAAGAAATACTGTAATGACCCTTTTGGTGGGTGTCATCTGTGTACTGTAATTTCACGCAATGTTGGAATAAGTACCTAGATTGCAAACATACCTGATATTTTGTAGGTCAGTTCTGCACACATAATCTAATCTCATAGGCTGTTACTGCCTTTTAAACTCACTTCTGGACCATGTTTATTTAGTAAAACAAATAGTAGATATGAACTTGGAAGTGTTCACTGCCATCTTCTCACACAAGTCTGTCTGAAACCAACAGCCATACTTGTTACCACCTCCAAGCCAGATTCAAATGTCTTGCTGAAAATTTCCCATTGGTGGTATGCTTTTTTTTCTTCCAATTTCGCAAGTGGGAAACTTTGACTCTGAACTGGAAACATCCCAGTGTAAGTAATTGCATTTATTTGGTATTCTTTTAAATTAATTAGATTTGCCAAACTCATTGCTTTCTTTAATACAAAAATAGTCCAGCATGGCTTCTCTGCCTAATGTTAATAAAAAAAATTTAGAAACTCACATGCTGCCTTCTTTTTTAAAAAGCCTAATTCTACATCTTAAATTCATCTTGAAGAGGAAGTAATTATTAATACTCTAATGAAAATGTTAGTGAATTTCTAATAAGTAGGGGAAAAAAAGAAAAATCCAAAACCAAACCAGTAATACTAACATTGCAATATTAAACATTTCATTATCTATTTTTGTCTTCCTTTCTCTTGCCTTATTTGGGCTATTTCAAAGCATGTGCTTGGGAAGAAGTTAGGAGGAGATGTCTTTCATCTGCATTTCCTACCAGAGTCTTTCTTATGGGTGAAAAAATTGGAAGCTGCTGAGATTAAACATCTGTGTCCTACAGTCCCCATTTGCTTCTTTTCTCATTATCACAAATAGTCAAGTTAGCTGTAATCTGAGAATATTTTCCCAATTTATTCTATATTCATGTTAAGGGACAGCCACATTTGGAAAAAAAGTTGAAAGCACTAACTTCTTTTTTGTTGTTGTTGTATTAATCTCCAAGGATTTGGACAAGTTCTTAAAGATAAATCCATTTTCCCCTTTCAGGAAGGGCTTGCCTTTAATTAGTCACCACATCCCAGAAGTAGCCAGTTACAACTGCTTCCCAGTGTCACCAGTCATTGGGTTATACAGACCTGGTGGGGACATATCTCCTTGGCATGGCATTTAGCACAATGAGCTTTTTAGCCTAAGTAAAATATACCTATCAGTAGCTGATTGAAGGGAGCTGTGCTCCTGCTGAATATCCGGGCTGGTTAAGGAGTAATTCCAGGAAGCAGAAAAACCTTGCAAATGCACCGGAAGATTCATGTAATTTTTTTTAATTAAAGTGTATTCGATATACAATGTTGTGTTAATTTCTGATGTACAGCATAGTGATTCAGTTATTTTTATATATATTCCTTTTCATATTCCTTTTTATTATAGGCCATTACAAAGTATGTATATAATTCCCTGTGCTATACAGTAGGACCTTGTTTATTTTATATAGAGTAGTATCTGCAAATCCTGAACTCATATAAGTCTTAATATTACCTTTATGTGTTATTGCTGTAAGCAGTAATGCTACAAATGTCTTGAAAGTATATCTGCGTCACCTGCAGGGCCAAAATGAAGAGGGGATCCCACGATTGCCAGTCCAGATTGCCAGACAATACTGCTTTGAAGCAGCAGCAATTGCCTGCCTACCGGCTACAGCTCACAGCCACCATAATCCTCTCTGGATTTTTTATCACAGGAGTGTTCTGCCTTGGTGTGGGTGTCATCCTTCTCTTGTCTGCAAAGAACATCAAGGAAGTAGAGGTTTGTCCCATCTTACATTTTTAATGCGATTTTTAAGAATTTTTAGCTTTGGGACTATAAATGAGTGGTCAGTTTGAGAACACAGCCCCTTGACAGGGAACTAGACGGGACTGGAACATCCCTTTTCTAGCTGGCAGGTGCACATGGTGATAGAGCCTCTGCACCTGCCAGAGACTATATCCACTCCTCCTCCCTCTTGAGGACAATCACTCTCACTCTGGTCAGTTCAGCCATATTTGTTTCCAGGGACCTGGCAAAATCAGGAGCTTTTTATGCTGGCAGAGTACTGAGCAAGCGATTGGTATTGTCAGGAGGAGAGGCAAGGCCAGACGCCCGAGAATCATGTTGATAAAAAGAGTGAAGAACCAAAGATACAGGTCTTCGATTTTGCCCAGCTTTCAAGCATTGTGACTTTCCCTTTACAAATGAACTCCCTCTGAGATCATTACTTTAATCTAGGAAAAGCAAGAACCTAAATCTTTCTGGCCTTATCAGGATACTTAGCAAAGTAAACCAAGTTCTACTCAGAGCTAAGGGCACACTCCTCAGTCACAAGCCCTTTGCCAATTTGACTATTAACCTATTGGAGGATGAGAATCCCAGAAGCTGGTTGGGGGAAGATCTGGTCTGAGGCCATGCCCACATTTGATCTAATGAATTAAGTAAATGCTTCAGGCAAATCGGCTCTGGGTAGATTACCAGATATCCCAGACTGTATGACCACCATTCTGAAGGCAGGCCTGGAAAGCTCATCTATTCCCTCTCCCCACGGGGACTAGTGGCAAAATTACCTTGAAGGCCAAGTCTGTCAACGTTGATTTCGTGTTCATGAGTGTCTGCAGGTGCTAGGAGTTTTGGGTGTGCAGATGAGTGAGGTAGGTAAGACTTGATTCCTGCCCTCAGTGAACTAGTAACAGAGTAGGTAAGAGAGTGTGTGGTAAGAACACAGAGCTCAGCCACAGCTGGCTCGTTTTCCATATCCCAGCCCCATCCTTGCACAATGCCATTACACTATAGGCACACACTTATCAAAAGGATGGATTAGGGCAGCTAGTGTGGACTTCAAGGAAGAAAATGTCATCTGAGGTCCCACTCCTCCTACCAACATATACTTCCCTACTGCCTTTCCACTGAAATTTTCTACTCCCCACCCCCCAGCTCCCAGCAGGTCATCTTCCTAGTGCCCCCAAGTCCTTTTGAGTCCTTTAGTTTAGTAATGTAAACCACCAGGCCACACCAGGTAGCAAATTAAACTTGCCTTGTTGAAGGGGTAGCAAAGTAATTGGCTTACAAGATTGATACTCATTTCCACAAATAGCTCATCCTGTTTACTTGTCTACTTTCTCCTTCACCAGCCCCTTTCACCAACACCTCCTGTGTGTTTCCTGCTTCATCCCTCCTAGTCACCCATCCCTATCCACTATGAAATGCAGCCTCCATTAAAAGGCAGCCATTGCTTAGCAGGGTACAAGATTGACATACAGAAATCTGTTGCATTTCTTTACACTAACAATGAAATATCAGAAAAGGAAAGTGAAAAAAAAATCCCTTTTAAAATTGCATCAAAAAATAAATAAAATACTTACCTCCTGCCAAGGAAGTAAAAGACTTATATGCTGAAAACTATAAAACATTGATAAAGGAAATTAAAGATGATTTAAAGAAATGGAAAGATATCCCATGCTCTTGGATTGAAAGAATTAATGTTGTTAAAATGACCATACTACCCAAAGCAATTTATGTGATTAATGTGATCCCTATTAAATTATCGATGACATTTTTCACAGAACTACACTGAAAATCCTAAAATTTATATGGAATAAAAAAAAAAAAAGACCCAGAGTTGCCAAAGCAATCCTGAGGAGAAAAACCAAAGCTGGAGGCATAACCCTTCTAGACTTCAGAAGATACTACAAAGCTACAGTAATCAAAACAGTGTGGTCTTGGCACAAAAACAGGCATATGGATCAATCGAACAGAATAGAGAGCCCAAAAATAAACCCACACACCTATGTTCAATTAATCTACAACAAAGGAGGCAAAAATACACAATGCAGAAAAGACAAGTCTATTTGGCAAATGGTGTTGGGAAAGCTGAACAGCTGCGTGTCAGTCAATGAAGTTAGAACACTCCCTCACACCATACACAAAAATAAACTCAAAATGGCTTAAAGACAAACATAAGACAGGACACCATAAATCTCCTAGAAGAGAACAAAGGCAGAACATTCTCTGACATAAATTGTAGCAATCTTTTCCTAGGTCAGTCTCCCAAGACATTAGAAATAAAAGCAAAAGTAAACAAATGGTACCTAATTAAACTTATAAACTTTTGTACAGCAAAGAAAACCATAAACAAAATGAAAAGACAACCTATGGACTGGGAGAAAATATTTGCAAATGATGCAACTGACAAGGGCTTAATTTCCAGAATATACGGACAGCTCATTTAACTCAATAACAAGAAAACAAACAATCCAATCAAAAAATAGGCAGAAGACCTAAATAGACATTTCTCCAACGAAGACATACAGATGGCCAATAGGCACATGAAAAGATGGTCAATAGCACTAATTATCAAAACTACAGTGAGGTATCACCTCACACTGATCAGAATGGCCATCATTAAAAAGTTCATAAATGATAAATGCTGGAGAGGGTATGAAGAAAAGGGAACCCTCCTTCACTGTTGGTGGGAATGTAACTTGTTGCAGCCAAAACAGTATGGAAAACAGTATAAAGATTCCCTAAACTAAAAATAGAGTTATCATATAATCGACCAATCCCACTTCTTGAGCATGTATCCAGAGAAAACTCTGATTCAAAAAGATACATGCACCCCAATGTTCATAGCAGCACTGTTTACAACAGCCAAGGCATGGGAGCAACCTAAACGTCCATCAACAGATGACTGGATAAAGAAGTTGTGGTACATACATATGTGTGTGTGTGTGTGTATGTGTGTTTGTATATAAAATGAAATACTACTCAGGCATAAAAGAAAATGAAAGAATGCCATTTGCAGCAACATGGCTGGACCTAGATATTGTCATATAAAGTGAAGTAGTAAGTTAGCAATAGACAAATATTATATGATACTGTTTATATGTGGAATCTTAAACAAAAATGATACAAATGAACTTATTTATAAAACAGACTCACAGACATAGAAAACAAACTTATTGTCACCAAGGGGAAGGGGTGGTAGGGGGATAAATTAAGAGTTTGAGATAAGCAGATACAAATTACTATATAGAAAATAGATAAACACCAAGGTCCTACTGTATAGCACAGGGAATTATTTTCAATGGCTTGTAATAAACTATAAGGACTAAATATATACGTATAACTGAATCACTATGCTGTACACGAGAAACTAACACAGCATTGTAAATCAACCATACTTCAATTTTTTTACACGAGAAACTAACACAGCATTGTAAATCAACCATACTTCAATTTTTTAAAAAAGGAAGCAGCCATTGCTGAATACTGTCACCTCATGCATGTGAGAACTTCACCCCATTGTTGATTCAAGACAACACTGCAAATGACTTTCAACAGGACGCTTTTATCATGATATTAAGCGGATTTTCCAACTGACTTTTCTTTTAAGCCACTGTTTCTAACACTTTGCTTTCATACAGGAAGATCAGAAAAGAATGCTATCCTCTTTTGCACATGGAAGTGTTTTATTATGATGGGTAGTAAGATGAAGTGCTTATCGCAGGCCAGTGTGGCCAACAGAGGCCTAGTAGAAGAACAGAGTCCTAGTAGAAGAGTTTGGAACTGGCTTTCCTGTGCTCATTCAGCTCTGGGGCACATCAAGAAAGTGCCCTCTGTGCAGTTCACTTTAGGCAAGAATGATAATTCCTTCCTCTCCAAAATTCTGTGAGAAGCAAGCAGACTATGACCTTTGCTGTCATTTTTGAGCTATAGGTTTACAGAGTCACTCGAGCCACAAAGTAGACAGTAGATCAAAGATATATTTTTCTTATAAAATTTTTAGAGCTAGAAAGCACCTTAGATATCATCTAGTCAAAAATTATTTGATCATGAAATACATTTTTTCCTAATTCTGCATTGACAGAACTCCAACAAGAATTCATGGAGTAGAATGTATACTACTACAGTGACCTCACGCATTGATTAATTGCAATCCAAGATGATGCTAGTGAACAAAATGTGGGCCTTGGACGTTAAGGATTTAACTCAACATCAGAGACTGAACTAGAAGCGCAGTGTCCCCAGTCATAGTCCAGTGTGCTAGCTCTCAATTACGATACAGCCCTGTTCTTTAATGCTTTTTAAAAAATTAGAATGCAGTTTCACAGACAAGGCATCAGTATTTTTAAAAATACTAATTCAAGGACCTAGAGATAGCCATTCTAATTAAAGTGGGCCAGAAAGAGAAAGAAAAATGCCATATGATAATCACTTATATGTGGAATCTAAAAAAATAATAATAAGAACACGAATGAACTACTTATTATTTATAACTTAGATGACTGATTTCTTGACTATGTGAAAGCACATTTGACAGTCCTTGATGGTTGGATTACATCATTCTGTTAATTCTTACTTTGTGGTTGGCTTTATTCCTTTGACAACCATGTAAGTTTAAAAAGCTAAAGCTCTAATCTGTTCTGAGAAACAATGATCAGTACATATATGTAAACTAAAAGAAAAATGTGCCATATATTGTATATATGCATTTACATGCAATATAATGTATACATGCAGTCAAAGTGTAACAATTCTACTAATAAAACTGAAAAAGGAAAAAATAAAGATACCATGAAACAACAAAGGCAAAAAAAATTGTTCAACTATTGTTGCATACTTAAAGAATGATTTAAGCAATTAAGTAGTCTTTTGGCTAATCTTTAGTTTAGTATTCACACTTTACCCATATTGACTTCAAACACCCAGTGACTTAGCAAGCATTCAGAATTCTTTCTTGTCTTCTCTCCCTAAGAATCCAAAATCCCACTGGCAATTTACTGAGGAGAAAACCAGTCCTTTGCTTCCCTGTTCCTCCTCCATTCCCAAACTCTTCTAATTACTCCTCAACACGGTGAGGAAAAAGCGGAAGCCCTCTGCAGCACCCCACAACCACCCCTGGGCACTTGAGATGAATGTTTCCTGCAGCTGAAGGAAACCACACAACCCCATGACCTCTCTCTGAGCCACCCTTCCCAACTCTTCTTCCAGCTGCAGCTTCTCATAACTGAGTCCTTGAGCCAGAGCTCACAGGAAAATGCCCATTTGGGACACACTACTGTTTTTTTATACCATTTTGCACAGATTTTAACTTTTAAACAACAGAATATAATACCATTTTACGATTACTTTGCATACATCAGTAACTCTACATTTTGGAAACACTTCTTTTTTGTGTTTGGTCATCTTTAATAACTTCCTCTAGACAACATGTAGGAGAATTCATTAGAATAAATATTTTCCATACAATAAAATGGAAAAACAGTGAAGTTGACTTCCCCATAAAGCTGGTTAGACACAGTTCTCGTGAGTCATTGACTACTACTTTCCTAATGACACCTTTTTAAGATGGAGGCATGAGGCTGCATCACAACAGGTTACATAAATATGCAGTAGAAATCCTGAGCTCCAGGTAAGCGGCAAAATGCTGCCAGATCCCAAAATTAAAGGCTGTAAGGAGGCCCACTCCCTCCTCACATCCACGGAGCGCTCACGTCCTGCGCAGTGAGCTGCCCGGTTCACATCCCAGACAGCATACCCTCGACCTGGAGAGCTTGGAGACTTTGGTGGACTCAGGACTTTAATTTGAAGATCTGTATTCATGTCCTTTTTAATTAATAATTGTTCTTTTCCCCACCTGACAGATTAATTACACAGAAAAATGTTCAGATTGTGCAAAACTGCGGGAAAACACTGCTAATTTTGACAAAGAATGCACTTGCTCTATTCCCTTCTACCTCCCAGAGGCAATGAAGGTAAGTGAGATTCAAGAGCCTTCAGTTGGCTGTATGCTGCTCTGTTCCTATTTAACACAGGGCAGTAAGTTCACGATCTCTACCAAATGCTTTCCAAAACTGAAAATACAAAAAAATAAAGCAGAGCGGAGTTGAGGGTCTGAGAAAGTGTTGAGTTCATGTGTGACTCTCCCTTTCCCTTTTTTCCTTTTGACTTTCATTCTTCCCCTTTGTTTCTAAGTTTCCAGATTCTTTACCCACCCAACTTTGTAACATAATTCTCAACATCAATCAAACAGGTTTTACGCCAAATGTCAGCACAGGAGGGGACCATAGCAATCACTGGATCTAACCACTCATTTTATAGTGAGAAAATTAATGGATTGAGAGGTTAAGTGACTTGACCAAGGTCACGCAGTGAGTTAGTGTCAAGGGTCACACACCTGGTGGGACTCTCCTTGGCTCCCCCTCCAAGTCATTCTACACATGCAGCTGCCTACTCCCTAAGGCAACTCTTGGCCCGGCTGTCAGGCACTGTGAGAAATGCCAAAGAAATAAAAAGAGATGTCCCTGCTCTTAGGCTGATGAAAGTCTCGTGTTGTCCAGGTCCTCTGAGGAGCAGATGCCAAGACATAACAGAGATTTATTGGGGGAGCTGCCTGTGAGGGAAAATATGGATGAAGCCAGAGGAGGCTGTGAGAACACAACACAGCTCTGACCCCTGGGAAGGAGAGGGGAGGGGAGAAGGAAGGCAGGGGCAGGCAGGGGCATGGGAGGGTAAAGAAGAAGAGAAGATGGGAGGGAGGGAGGAAGGAAGGTCTGCAGAAAATTCTTGAGAAAGTTTCAGCAAGGCCGACAGAGAGTCCTGGCCTCAGTATCCCTGTTGCTCAGGCACTGGCTGGGAGCAGCCATGGGAATGGGAAGCATGGCCTTGGTGCAGACACAGGATGACCTCAGAGCAGAGCAGCTGGAGCCGCCCCTTGATTACACTCTCTGCAGCAGGAGATCAAGAGGCACCTTTTCAGGGCCTCTCTTGTCTTACAAGGTAGTCAGGACTTAATCAAATGAAAGTGTATTTTCTTCAGCTTTTCAAAGGTTCTGTTCTGTCCTCTGGGCTTTGCAGCTCTCCCCACAGCGCCCTCCTCCCTTACTTTGTTCGTCCCTCTTCCTTGCCCTTCAGAGATGACTCTGCATGGGATGCTTCCATGTTCAGGCAGGCCTTTTCAGCTTCTCACTGAGCCATCCCATCTCAAAGTCTGCTTCCTCCCCAAACAGGACTCACTGTCATCTCCTGAAAAACCCTCCCTTTCTGCTAAAGATTCCATTGCCAAGACCCAAAGTTTTCCTCCTTGACTTTACCCTGCCTGCTCCTTTCTCATCCAGGCCTCTGATGTGTGAGCCCTGTTCTTCAATCCGTGTTTCTCCCAGCCACCCTCTCCCCAGTTCAGACCCTCCTGGTCTAGTATCACAGTGACTTTAGTTGCTCTTCTAGCCTCTGGCTTCTACATTTAGCCAACTGTTATTTGCAAAATCAGTAGACCATGCCCTGCCCTCCACCTAAATTTGCACTCTCTCACATTGTTCTTCAACACTGGAGGCCCAGCTATCTTTTCATCTTTATCTCCATGGGAGACCCTGTACTCCTGCCAAACTGACCCAACCTGTTTTTCCATGATACAGCTCTCTATGTTCTTTTGCCTAGAAAGCCTCCCCTCTCACTGCCACCTGTAAGATCCCACCTGTGTTAAGTCCCTAGTATCCCAACCCTTCCTTGAGCCTCCTTTTCACTCATGTCTCCAGCAAGAATTTTGCCCACATTTGTATTCTGGGAGTGCTGTTCCCACTCTTCTGATGGACTTGCAGTCACCCATAAAATATCCTATAGACTCATTTCCTCTAATTACAGGAACCTCCCTGGGGACAGGGATCATGCTTTACGTGCCACATCACAGCTACTTACCCCCACCCTGTCTCTGCACACAGACTCAACCTGCCCACCTGTTACCACAGGGGAACCACCCATGCTCCCGTCTGAAGGCTTGCCTCTCCACTTATGCAATAGATGCCATCCTTTCTTGTCTTTATAAGGGCTTAACTCAGCAGTTCTTACCTCTCGTATATCATCAACTTTTCTCTCTCCTGGATCTTTCCCACCAGCACACATACTATTTCTTAACATATCTGTAAAATACAAAAACTAAACACTCTTCTATCCTCCCAGATTTCCCTGCCAACTATTTGCCCATTTCTTTTCTCCTATTAGCAGGAAATCTCTTCAGAAGAGTCATCTGTCTTGGCTGTTCCCAGTTCCTCTCTTCTCATTCTCTCTTAGGTCCACTCCAATCAGGTTTTGGCCCCCAACACTCGCTGAAATTTCAAGGTTACCAGTGACTTCCACATGGATACATCCAGTGATAAATCCTTAGTGCCTCGACACCCACTGGACATAGGTGATCACTCCCTCATCCGTGACCCACTTCCTTCTCTAGGCTTTCAGGACACCTTACTGTCTTGGTTTTCCTCCTTTCTCTCTGGCCGCCTTCTTTGGTTCCATTGCTGTTCCTCTTATTTTCCCCAAACTCTTTATGTTGAGATCCTCAAGGCTTTAGTCTTCTTCTCCTCTCTTATACACTCACTTCCTAGGAAACACCATCCACCTCCTAGGTTCAAATACCATCAATCACCAACACCCTATTTTATATCTCTAGCCCACACCTCTCTTCCAATATCCACCCTTGTATTTCCAGCTGCCTTCCTCAGGTCACCATTCAGATGTCTAATAGATATCTGAAACTCAACGTTTCCAAAACTGAACTCCTGATATCCATTCCTCCCCCTTATTTACTCTACACACCCCACCCCCCTTAAAAACAAAAACAAAAAACCTGTTCCACCCACAGACTTCTTAATCTCAGGTGAAAATAACTCTGTCCTTCTGGTGCTCAAGCCAAAAGCCCAGGAGTCATTCTTGACTCCTTTCACTCTCTCACACCTCGTATCCATCCATCCTACTGGCCCTACCTTCAGAGTATATCCAAAGTATATTCACCTCTGCCCCCTCTGCTGCTACTACCCAGCTCCACACCACATTCACCTCTCGGGTGGGGTTCTGAAATAGCCTCCTATCAGGTCTCCCTGTTATATCTATAGCTCAATATAGCAGCCAGAGTGAACGTTTTGAAGCATAAGTCATACGTTATTCCTTTGCTCAAAAATTTCTGCAATGGCTTCTCTTTCCACTCAGTGAAAAAGCCTAAGTCCTTACAAGCCCTTACATGATCCTCTCTAACCTCCTCCCTTCATTCTCTTCCCCCATCCCCACTCTGACCACACTGGACTTCTTGTTCCCCAAACAAGTCAGGTATTCTCTTACGCCTGTCCCCAATTTTTGGTTGGCATTATCACCGAATAAGGCCTATACTGCCCATCCTATTTCACTGCAACCTGTCTCCTCACCTCACCCTGCACTCCTGACTTTTGTTACCTCGCTGTATTTCCATTGTTTTCCACAGTATTCGTCACCTTGTAACATGCTATATAAATGAACAGTTTATTATATGTATTGTTTATTGTCTGTCTCTCACTGTTATATCCCAAGCACCTGTAACAATGCCTGGCACACTGTAGTTGCTCAATTAATGGTTATGGAATGGGCATGTGAATCTTTGCTTCCTCCACAGTGTATAGCACAGTAATTTTACATGGTAGATGCTCAGAAAATGTTTGCTGAAATGTTAAATTAATGGAAGAAAGATAAAGTGCTAAATTATATCGCTTTATGCTCCAGGAAGTTTTGTTTTTTTGTATCCCTTTCCTATTTCCCAGTTGACCCCAGATGAACGCATGTTGGCATCAGTAATATTCTGAATACAACTGTGTCTCTAATCATTTTTGTGAGTGTAAGTCACACAGATTATAAGGAAATTACTGAGCTGTACCTGGGTTGTAAGTGATATCTATATAAGGTCACTGGGAGAAGTTTTATATATGTGTTCTTTATTAGAGATCAAAACTGAGAATTATGAGAATTCTCAAATTGTAATTCTCTACAGTTGCTGCCCTTTCTGGCCTTCCTCCACTCACTCTGCTGCCCCCATCAAAGTAAAAGTTAGTGTTGCTTTTTTTTTTCCTAAAAGCATTAAAAATTTATTCTCTAGAAATCAGAAGTCTGAAATCAGGGTGTCAGCAGAGTTGGCTCCTTCTTGAAGGCTCAGAGTGCTTACAATTTTAAAGAAAAAAATCCAAAAGATAAAAACCTTAAAGTGCTTGGGTTCCCATCTGTCTGTCCTTTAAAATCCTAAAGGCAAGTAAGTGTTACGAGCTGCTAACCATTCCTTTCAGGCAAAGGCTTTCTCATAAAAATCCAACCAAACTACTCAGGGCAACCACAGGGCCTTCAGCTCACCAGGTCACACGTATCACACGTGCTAGACAACGGATCCATGCAGAGCTCTCTACCTTAACCTAGGAATTCGGCACCAAGTACCACAGGAGAGGAGCAGCCTCACGAAGCGCATTGTGCCTCCAGGACTAATAAACAAGACGATGGTCTCGGAGGCCTTGTTAAGCTAAATCTTGGACAAAGAATCATTGAAAAAGGGTCATTAAACCACTTCTGTCCCTAGTGTGTGAGTGTTCTCTGCCTGCTGATTTTGTCATTTATATGAACATATAACTTTGGGTAAGGAGAATTCTCTTTTAGCTCCCAAGAAAATGCAGTCTGTCCCACGCTCCGGATTCCAGATTTTCTCGCATTGTGGACCAGCAGCGGAGACTCCCTCTTCAGATGAGGAAGCACAGTTAGGGCTTCCCACTGCACCTGGCCTGCAGGCCGTCACACCCACGCTCTCCTTTCGTGATGCCCCAGCCCACCTCTTTCTCAGGGTGCAGCGGCTCCCCTCCTCGCTGTTGCAGAGACTCTTCTCTGACCAGGGACCACGCTCTTCAGCCTTGGTTGTCTTCTATACTGGGCCACACTTACCATGACCTTCATTTTCAGCCTGCCCTGGATACCAGCTCCCATCTCCCATGCTCATCCTCTTCAAGGTCCTTAGGGTGAGGCCATATTTGCATAGAATGAGAGAATCAGTTGCCTCAGGAAGTTGTAAAGGACTGCTTTTGTATTTCTAGCACTGAACGTAGCACCTGACACATGGGAGTCACTTAATAAAATTTAGGCTTTCGTATCTGTGGATGCAGGCCTTTATTAGTTTGGAGATAGGTAGTATATTAATCATGAACAGCTACATCGGACAGTTACATTTGCATCCTATGTGCTGTTAGTAAAATCTGCATCAGGTCTGCCTGGAGAAGTTCCAGGGCCTTGGTACTTCACCATTAAGGTAGAAGCATTGATGGTAGCCTGTGCCTGGGCAGCCTCAAACAACAGCATCCATGAAAAGGTTTATCTCTTATGGCAACCAGGCTGTGTATTGTCAAGGTGAAAATCATCTTTCTTCTAGATTAGCAAACCATTCCATCTTTTTGTCCATAACAAATGGTTCACCATTTCTTGACCAAGCATTTTATGGCAGAGTACTGTGCTAAATCCTTGGGGTAAAAAGACAACATGGGGGCCAGACCCCAAGGAGCTAGTCTCATGTCTTTCACGTGTCCAGTACATACATGCACCTAGACATGTTCAGTGGCCCCAGTTTTATTCTAAGGATTTGCTTTGAAACTGTGTGAATTTGATGCTTACCACAACCCCTAGGCAAAGCAGCTTTCCCAGTGCTGCTGGGAAATAATTGTAAAATCAAATTTTACATATTGAGAATGCAAATGATAAATTTTTTAAGACAAAGCGTGGTAACCCTTCCAAAAACATTAAAAGTAAATTATTTAGTCCTTTTAATAATTCTATGTAGGCCAGGATTTTCCAACACTGATTTTTAGAAATAATTTCTCGGGTTTCTATTTGATAAAAAGAAACTTTCAGTTCCCATCAATGTTTTTCTGTACTACTTCTTGCATTTAAAAAATCCTGTCCATGTTTATTAACAGTCCAGCTTATTTTCCTCTCTCCTTACTGCTTGCTCTTCTCCTCTACAGGGTGACGTTTATATGTTCTACAAACTGTACGGCTTCTATCAGAACCTCTATCAATATGTTCTATCCAGGAGTAATAGCCAACTGATGGGTATAGATATAAAGGTAAGGCTTTATTTAACTTGTTATAACACTCTTTATTTTTTTTTTAACCTGATGAAGCTTTCAGTCTAAAAGAGAATATGGAAAATAAACTCAAAAGCTAAGGTTTCACAAGACAGAAATGCTCATTTTATTCTTGCGTGAACTGCAGGGGCTGGGTGTTCAGGATAACGGCTCCTGAGAAGCAGCCCTTTCCCTATTCAGAGCAGGAATGCGAATCTTGTCCAATTAAATGGTTATGCTTTCA
Organism: Vicugna pacos; assembly: GCF_048564905.1. NCBI lineage: Eukaryota > Metazoa > Chordata > Mammalia > Artiodactyla > Camelidae > Vicugna > Vicugna pacos. The sequence goes on along the minus strand of NC_132987.1, from coordinate 83,390,994 downwards.
TGCACCAACCATTTTTTTATTTGACAGCATTTTGTATTAAAACCAGTTATGTAGTGGATTGCCCAAGTCTTGGTCATAGTGAATGTGTCAGAAGGGCAAGTCTTCATGTACATTTCAACCACAATTCACGATAGACGCTTCTGTGAGTAAAGTTGATGCCATATTGCAGCTGCTTCAAAGAGAAGAGTTTTTGCTTTTAAATGACTGACACATCAATTAGATTTCAGTATTATTTCTTCACACTTAATTTCTGTAGTTATCTTGAAAGTTGCCCATTTTACCTAATGGATGCACCTGCCATTTTGATAGTGGCTAGTCTCAGTCTGGCTCACTCTATATCCACCATCATGCTCCCTATAATGGGCCTTCAATCAATATAGTTTAAGGAAATTGGACTTTACTTGATTGAATAAAAGCCTTTGGTTTAATTGAATATTCTTTCAGACTACAAAAAAAATCCTTTCAGATTACAAAATTTTACTCTTTCTTGGTAGATGGTATTCAGCATGCTGGCAAGAAAAGCTAGAAGGAAACCTTTTCTATAGCAATATTATATAAAAGTGCTTTTTAGCAGCTACTCTTTTAAAAATGTATTCTGGTAGTTAGGTGGATGGATTCCCTGTGACAAGTCATCTATCTGTAGACTCACAATTTTATACTTTTTGGAATATAAATTACACTTCAATAAGAAAAAGCCTTTGAAAATGTAATCTGGTGGGGGCTTAAGTGTGGCATTTAGCATAGCCAACAAAGTTCCTTCCTGCAGACATAGTTGGTATGCTGTGTACTGCTAATGAGGAAAAAAAACTACACACACATGCATGTACACATACACATTATCTTCAAAACACGAAAATTTTCTAGTCTAAGTGAGCCAGTAGCCTGGGAACAACAGTCCATAATCCTGGTCTGTGCTAATAAATCAGTGTGGGTTAATTTACATTTGCCAGTGTTTTCGTTTTCAGCATTTTAAGAGTTTACTGAAAGCGCTTATTCCTGTATCATTTCACATCCAGGATGTTAGTAACTGTGCTCCTTTCAAAAACTCCCACAACGGGATCCCCATCGCTCCTTGTGGTGCTATTGCCAACAGCATATTCAATGGTAGGTACTTTTCTTATCTCCATTGTGTTCCCTTTTGTAAGTGTGTAACAATCTAAATGTCCAGAAGATCACTTCTGCAGCTGAGTGGCCGGGCATCTCTAAGAAATGTTTGTATACATTATCCACTGATTTATGGTATTTCATTTGCAAATGGGTTCCCCCTTATCAGAGATTTGAATAGTTAAATGGAGCCGAAGAGTATTTTTCAGTAACTGGGGCATTGGAAGGAAAAAGAAGAGTCTTTGAAGTCCAGCATCTATGACATGTAGGCATGTTGAGAAGCTGCTAATACTCTGGTTTAATTTTCAGCTGTGTCTGGCTGTGCAATTCCAAATGTGGCAAAAATACTTACTCGTATCTCTAATACAGTTTTTAATTTCCTTATAGACACCATTGTTCTTTCATACAACCTTAATTCATCTATGAGTATCAAGGTCCCAATGCTAAGGAGTGGAATTTCATGGTGGACAGACAAATATGTCAAGTTTTGGAATCCAAGTTCCCAAAATCTTTCTAGTGCGTTTGCAGGTAAGATCCATAGATTAGCTCAACATTCTTCTCTCTTTATGGAAACTTTGGTTTTGATATGTGGGGAGGTGTTTATGATGCCTGCTTCTTTACTTCTTTGTTGACCTCCTTTTGCTTTTTCCCCTACCTGTGGGCATCTCCATTGCATACCTATCAGAAACATGAGATGATTGGTACCCTGGTTCCCTCCAGTTTACCACTGGGAAAAAGGCAGTGTTTTAAGAAATTTGCTGCTTAATCTATAATTAGAGTGATTATGTAATTTACTGTCCAAACTAGTATGCTTTTGAGAAGAAAGTGATACTGGAATAACTAAAGTTATATATTTATTTGAAAGTTTTATTTATTGACCAATAAACTGACATTACCATATTGATGGACCTATAAAAGAATTCTACTATGAACTATTTTAAAAATGCAATTCTTTAAAAAATTAAAATAATAAATTTGTGTACATTAAATCAAGTTTTAAAAATTTATATATTATCTAAACATTGAAGGGTAATGTAAGCAAAATAATTATTCTGGATACAGAACCACATACTTTAATCAGTTTCTTGGCCATATCTGTCTTCACTACAAGCCCCTGTATTTTTCTAATGAATTTTTTAAACAATATTTTATTAAAATATTATTTTTAATTTTTTCACAAAATTGTCTGCAATCATTTTTGAAGTTGCATTTTATGGTTAATCAGTTTGAAGTTGTTGCACTTTAATTGATTCTTCTCTTTTGACTCTGTTTTTTTTTTAATTGAGAAAATATGTACAGGTGATGAGGTACCTATTATGTTTACAATTTTACTAAATAGAGGATATTCTCGTTTTTAATTCTTCTGTATTGAGATATGCTAGTATTGTAACCCAAGTATTTCTGTAGGCCCTGTCACTTTTTGACTTCACATTTTTTCTATGTTTTTTTTAATATTTTACTAACTTTACATGCTACAAAACCTTAGACCTTCTTGATATCCTTTAATTCTGATAGAGAAGAAAATTTTATCTAATCAAAACAGGAAAACTCCACCAAAATAGTTTTCACAAAATTGAGATATTCCAAAGCACAATTACAGAATTTAAAAATTAAATTGTCTACCTTTTGAACTTTCATTATGCAACATGGTCAGTTGTTCTCTTGCTTTTATAGGGGTAAATTTCAGTATCTTCTTGTTTGCAAACTTGGTTTTCAATAATTACAATTAACTAAACCTTCAAAAATTATAAGTTTTATGGCATTCCGTATTTAGAATACTTCGTCTAAAACTTTTCAACTGTTTTGAACAAAATTTCACCAGAAGTTAGAGGGCTCACTTATCAAAAAAATGTTTGAGGATTATCGTGAGACATGTCATTTGACATAGAAAACAGCTCTTTGAAGGCTCAAACATTTCTGAAATTCTGGTTGATGATGTATAACAAAAATAGGCTGCGCGTACTACCATGCCGAAGCATTTCTTTAACATTTTTGTCACTGTAAAAATTTTGCAGTTTATTTTCTGTGTGGATATATAAAAATATTTAAATTTCCACAACTCTTCTTTTGATAACAAAATATTGTAGCTTGCTTGGATACAGTTAATTATGTATATAAAACAACCAATTTAAAACTCATTTCTCCGTAAATTTCCAGTTTACCAAGAACATTATCTTTACTCTGATAGTTTGCTCCACCAAATTTGCATTTATGTTATCACTACAAAACCAAAAAATTTACACTTGATTCCTTAATTTTTTAACTGAATTTATGGTAATATTTATAATAATGTCAGAGGTTTTATCTTCCAAGATTGAATATTGAAAATCTTTGCTTTGATTCCATGAAGAAGCAAATTTAAAAAATCAAACCAATATATTCAGATGGATGGATACATCTGAAGACATAGATATAAAAATGGCCTCATTTAACTGTTTACAAAGTTCTTTTTGTGCTCATAGAGCCAACACATTCAAGCTTTCCTTTGATTACAAAAATAATTAATAAAAAAGTGAAAGTAAAGGGAAACTCTTTTGACCTAAATAAAAAGCCATGCTCTATACCAGAAATTGACACATTGTAAACTGACTATACTTCAATAAAAATATATATATTCAAAAAAAATTCATGCTCACATAATGATATATAAATAGACTTTCACTAGCTATCTGAGGTATAGCATTGTCTTTCAATACATTCTTTTGAAAATACACGCAAATTTTTGGAGTAGATTCTGATGTTCTTCATCAGATTTATATCTTTTGATTTTCCCGTGGTCATTGACATCATGATAGTTCCCACAGTGGAGGGTAAATGTCAACCAACATTGCAGTTATCACATCATCAACTTTCTTTGAAAAAGAATTCTTAATTTCACGTTAAACATGTATGTTCCATTTTTTAGTTCTTCACAGCTAAAGGGATTTACTAGCAAATAAAAAAAAAAATACCAAACAATAAAATAGTTGTAAATTTACAGCATATATTAAATAACACTGTTGCAAGAGAGTTCAAAGTACTCTCAGCAAGACTGTTCAGCATCTATTTTTTACACTGCGTCATGCATGTATAACATAACCTGTGCTACCCCACCTTTCCCACTGACCCCACTGACTTGCAGCCTGGCAGCTTCACACATCTCACAGGCCAAAACAGAGGCTATGGCCTAACTGGCTGGAAGGTCACACAGTGGCAGGGGTCACAGGGATCTGTTATGTTTTGCTCTGAAGGGCCTCTTGTTATCTTTCATTAATGACATGTTAAAGTAAGCTCTCTATTCATTGCACACGGGTCTCTGTCACGACTATGAAGATGATGGCTGGCAGCTGAAAGGATCAAATTGTATGTATATTATTTGTTTGGAATAAATGCTGTATTAGATGAGATAATGGACAACAGATGTAAATAAACCTTTTGATAACAAAATATTGTAGCTTGCTTGGATACAGTTAATTATGTATGTAAAACAACCAGACTGTCTTAGGCAAACTGGCATATATGGTCACTGTATCTATAATTAAATTCCCAGTTTTTGAAAGGAATTTGGCAACCTTCTATTGTTTTGCCTTACCATAACCACAGGCCTGTAACACAAAGCATCCTTGGCATTCTCTTACCTCCTGCACTTTGTTCTTACTTGTGTCGTAAGAGTTACCATGTTATACCGTAATTACCTGTTTGAATACCTGTCATCCCCACTTCAGTATGTGAATTCCTTGAGAAAAGGGATTGGATCTTGTGTAGTTTTGTATCCCTGGTGCTTGACACAAATGAGCAATCAAGAAGTGCTTATTGTTGAGTGAATGGATGAACACAAATGACCCAGCTGAACTCAGAAAATGAAAGAGGTTGGTACTTCCTACACCATGCCTCTCATATCCTCTGAAGAAATAGGTTGGGGTGAGATCAGAGGTTGGTAAAGAAAGGTGTGCTTGAACCTACGTTTTTTTCACTCCCTGGGTGATTTGGATATCAGTGGCCCATAGGACATGTAGCCTTGGGGCATAAGCCCTGGCTAAAGTGGAGAGAGGGTAAGGTCCATATGCAGGTACCAAAGGTAATTTTCATTTTGATCAAAATCCTTCTGGCAACAGCAATTAAAGTCTTAGGAAGGCGCAACGTAAGTGAGCTGCACAATTTTTTCAGAGGAAATTTCTCCAGCAAAGGATTATTTCCAGAGGAAGAATAAGTATAGAAACATACTTCAGCAGATTAATCCAGCAAAATTTGGCACATGCTTTTATAAGCACTGCAACCCATGCTTAGAAAACAGGACTGGGTCTCTTTTAGAAGAAAATTGTCAGTGGTCAGAGTTGAGAAAGAATGGTTTCCTACAAATAGTAGAACCAGTTTTATGGAAGTAAAAATTTCACTGAACAACTTCCTCTTGCTGACTTTTTTAAAAATTCAAAATGCTTTCTACTGTTAACTTCTATCTGCTTTCATTGGAATCGCTCATCCCTTTACAAGCATTTATTGAACCACGTACCACATGCCAGGCTCTGGACTAAATGCCAGTGAAAAAAAGTTGAGGGAGATATTGTACTCAAGAGACAGCCATAGAGTGGGAAAGACAGACATGCACACGCAGTAAAGTGGGGAGTCAACTCAACAGACTGAGCTCCTGACACTGGTCTTCCACCCTGTGCTACCAACATTCCTCAGCACAGCACCCAAACCTGCCCAGCTTCCTGGCTTTGGAACAGGCTTGCAACACTTTTGCTGTCCACCTTCTCCCTTTTACCAATTTCTCTTCCTTGCTTCCGACTTTGAGCTCTTAGGCACAGGGCTGCAGGGAATCTCTGTGTAACATGATCTTCCTGCACTTCCATGATTATTTCCTTAGAATACAGTCCTAGAAGTAGACATTCCAGGTCCAAATGTATGCAAAATACCTTAAACCTTTTGCTGCATCTTCCTAGATTGCCAAAGATGTGGTTAATCTACACACACATCTGCTCTGTGCAAGAGTTCCCATTTCTATTGCCTCATTGATGGTTCTAATTCTTGTCTATAAATGTTAAATCATTTTTAGGTGAAACAGTATCTTGTTTTAATTTGCTGTTTTCAGATTGCTAGAGAAGTTAAAGAAAATAAAGACATTCCCCTTGATGCTATCACGGAATACCACCACTGTTATCATTTTGCTCTCCCTATTTTTTTAATGCTTTATTATGCATTTAATATAGTTGAACACATCATACACATATAATATGATATTCTGCTTTTTTAAACCCTATAGCAATATCATCAGCATTTCTCCCCACATTTCCCTAGAGTCTCTGTAACTATTATTTGTAATGGTTGTATACTCCAGCAGCTTAAACACATACACTTTTTTTAAAAGTAGAATTTTGACTTCTCTTTTCTCAAGAATGTGAAAGTTGTTTCATTCTCTACACTTCAAGGAAAACTGAAGAGAGCAGATGATTTTTCTCAACCACATCCATTGTTAACTCTCCACAGGAACTGCAAAGCCCCCATCCTGGCCCAAGCCCGTCTATGAACTGGATGAAGAGGATCCAGAAAACAACGGCTTCATCAATGAGGACTTCATCGTGTGGATGCGGACGGCCGCCTTTCCCACTTTCAAAAAGCTTTACCGCCGACTCAGTCGAATACAACATTTTACTGAAGGCTTGCCGGCTGGTAGCTATAGTTTCGGCATCACCTACAGTATCCTTTTAAGTATCATAGCCAAGGGAGCCCTGGATCCAGCGGGCAGGTTCCGTTCATTGAGCCCCCCAGAGCCGTGGTACGAGCTCTGCCCTGAGAGTGCTGGGTCCTCCCTCTGTTCCTCCCTGTATTAGGTCTGGAGCCGGCTAGCAGGAGCCAGGGCCTTGGGTGTGGACACACAGGCCATGTCAGGAGACGTGCTTTATTATGAGATTCTGAATGTTTTCACTGAATTTAAAAATACAAACGTAATTCTTGACTTAAGAACAAAAAGGATTTCAAATGACACTAAACATTATCTTTTAAAAATTATATACTTAAACACAATTTATACTAACTCTGGTCTTCAGACTTAAAGTCCCTTCCCGATTCTCCCTGAGGCAGAATCTCTCCAGGGCTTGCACACAGCTTTGAGACGTCAGCCCAGTTAGGCATTAGCACCCTCATAGCGTCTCAGGGCTACTGGCCAGGAGTTGTTCGTGGGACCCCCAGCAGGCCAGCGGATCTGAACACCAAACTCTCTACCTCCTTTGTCTCTCAGGGAGCTTGGTTGAGAGATTCTTGGGATCAGTGAATGATGGTATGTGTTCCAGTTCCCTGCTCCATCTTTTCTTCTTTTCTATCCTGGAGCAGAACACAGACATCTCCACTCTGACAGGGGAATGGGGACAATCCTCAAGCAGAGATACTCCCACTGATGTGACACCATCTCTACCTCTCAACTTGTTGCCTCCTTATGTTTACTGACCAGGAGTATGGATTCCTTCAGCCATTCCTCTAGCACGGTCTCTAACTCTATTCTATGAAAAGGAAAGCCAGAAATTGCTCTGTCTTACGCAGCATTATATGTGCAGATCAGAAAGTAAGCCGTAGAATACTACCTTTTAAATAGGATTTCAGCAACCCCTCTCTCCCTCCACCCCTCAGAATCTGAGATTGAAAGTTGCTTGACTGTAATCTCTCAAATTGGACCTTCTGTTCCCAAGTTTGTCTGTGATTGCCCTACCAGTAAAGCAGTTATGGTTGCAATCAAGATACAGGAAAAATAACACATCGTGTACTGCTGCCCTCACAATGCATTACAGTGAGTTTGAGGTTGAGGGGAAAAGGAAGGGAGTCCACGTTCCAAACATGGGAGACACTATTTGTCCTCTTAAAACACGCCGTCCCTGGGCGTCTTCACTCACAGTCATATTTTAATGCTGATGACTCTCAAAGCTAAATCTTTGTGCAGAATCTCAATCCTGAGCTTTGGTCCTATGCCTGCGTTGAACCCTGGTGTGAGTGTTACCCATCCTGCCTCACAGCCTGGCCAATATGCAAGGAGTACTAAGCCTGAGCTGCAGAAAATGCCTACCACTTCTAAGGGGGCAAAGACCCGCTTAATGAAACTGACAAGGGAAGACAACAGCCAGGTGGCTGAGTTGAGATAGCACCCAAGGACCTGGTGACAATGATGAATTTTTTATTTTGAAATATAGTCAATTTACAGTGTTGTGTTAGTGTCAGGCGTACAACAAAGTGATTCAGTTATACATATATAGCAATTCTTTTTCATATTCTTGTCCGTTATAGGTCATTATAAAATACTGAAAGTAGTTCTCTGAGCTATATAGTAGGTCCTTGTTGTTTATTTTATATATAGTGGTGTGTATCTGTTAATCCCAAACTCCAAATTTATCCCTCCTGCCCATACAATGAAGAATTTTGATGTAAAAGAAAGAGACTGAGTTTCCTAACAAGTTTCCTTGTGCCTTTAAATAGCATGATGCCAAATGATTTGAGGCCTTTTAAGAGCTTTGCTGGGAAATGCCGTTGCTATGAGAGACTTTATTTGTTTATTAGTTTGGTTTACAAAAGGCACCAGATGTTTAAAAACCTCAAGCCACATGCATAATCAGAATGACATCATTAAAATGCTAATGATAGCAAACCCACTTCAAACACTTTCTCCCCAGCAGTGAGGGATGCTGGCCTTTTCAAAACCCAAATGAATGTACCACCTTTAGTTTTCCTACTAAAAATGTTTTGCCATCTATCTCCTTTTTTTTCCTCTTCACTCCTTTTGAAGAGTTTTCCCTGAAGTAGAAATTCAAACCTTAGCCTATGAAAGACTTTAGCCTACCCTCAGTATCCTGATCCATAAACAAAAATTTAGATTTACTGCAAAATCTGTCTGTATTCTTTTCTTTTCCTTGAGTTTGCCAAAGGAAGTTAAATATATTTGTTCATTACTGAGTTGTTTCTAAGTTGTTCAGATCTATCTGTGTCAGATTTCTTTTGTAGATTATAACTATGTAAGAGGGAAGGTATGTCTTTATTTAATTTCCTTCCAGCAAGTACAACATACTGCTTGGTAAAGATCAGACTATATGAAATTGAATATTCGACCATTTTTTACCTACAAAAACAGGAATATTATATGGTTCAACCTAATGTATTTAGGTTATGTTGAGGTAGTGCTGAGACGTGCTGAGACAGATCCTTAACAGGTTTTCTTTTCTTAGATTTTCCAGTAACCAAGTTTCAAGGAGAAAAATCAGTTGTTCTTTCCACCCTGACCTGGAGTGGAGGCAGTAGCCTCTTCTTAGGTCTCGCATACACAGTGACAGGAGCCCTGACATGGCTGGCCTTCTTTGCCATGATGGCAATTCACTTGAGGCTGAAAGGAAGGAAAACGTTATTTCACCAGGAGTAAAGTCAAGCTTTAAAAGGAAAAGCAGAAAACACAGAAGTGGACGGTGAAGTAATGGAGCCAAAGATCCTTGACAAGGTTCAACGTGACTGGGATATTTCATCAAGGGAACTGAATTAACTGATCAAGTACATTCCCAGATGAATAAATAATGAGAGTTTCAGAGTGAAGAAGAAGAAAAGAAGATGAGGAGGAGGCCTAATTAGGTATAGTAAAATGTCCTGAGAATGGGGAAGATAAATCATCCTTGAGCTCTACACCAAGTCTTGGGTATTTATTTGAAGCCCTTGTGCCTGAAGGTAGGTGAATACCTAAAAGAGTGGCATCGCCAGACAAGAGTATGTAAGCCTGGGGTCCCCAAGATTGACCATCAGTCAGGCTCAGACAATGAGTCTTCGCGGGCTGGTTGAAATGATAGACTCCCCAACAGCAATTGTTAACGTTGAATTGAGCGATAAGGGTGGTTTTTGAAAACAGATTTATTAAATGTTTTCTCCTTTCTGTTGAGTCAAAATAAAGTCTTTTCTGCAAAGAGTAAACCAAAGTTATAGCAGTGCCTCAGCATCCAAAATACATAAGTACGCCAAAAGGAAGTGTAGGGATTTCCCTAAAATTTCCATGTAGCCAAGAGGGAAGCATGGAAAGTGACTGAATCTCTCAAAAACCACTCAACGTTTGAGGGCCCAACACAATTCTAAAACTTATATTGGGATGACATATTCTAGAATGCAGATAATGACGTGGATTTGTGGTATTTGAATTATATGTGTTGAGGGAGCTTCTTAGAGTTCATCTTAAAAGGTTTGAATTCCTGCTAAATGTCACTTACAGGAGACTGAACGAAGTACAGCTGACCCTTGAACCAACGCAGGCGTTAGTGGCACAGACCCCTGTGCAGTCGAGAATCCACCTGTAACTTTATAGCTGGCCCTTAGTATCTATGGTTTTTCATTCATGGATTCAACCAACTGAGGATCATGTAGTACTGTAGTATTTATTGAAAAAAATCTTTGTATAAGTAGCCATATGCTGTTCAAACCCGTGTTGTTCAAAGATCAACTGTCCTTGGAAAAGCTGCCAGGACAAGAGACTCCATAGATTTATGTACATAGATAACCAGAATATTATACTTTAAAAACCATATTTATAGTATTTTATTTTTTAAGGTGAGGGAAGCTTTACTCTGTGATGACTCTAAGAGCTGAATTTTCATTGTTAAAGAAAAACATAGTATCTACACATATTTGTCTCTTTAGCAGCCAAGAAAACATTTCTTTGTTGCAACATTCTACATTCGCCAAGCAGTCAAGTACTTTTCCAAATAAAATAAAATAACCAAAATGGTTTCAAATACCAACTCTGAAATCTTGGAATTCCTCCTCTGTCTCGTCTTTCATCTGTAACCAGTGAGCCCTGGTGACCAGATCTGGCAGGCTGAATAATTATACCCCACCTCCCACTCCGAAGATACCCACATCCTAATCCTTGGAACCTGTGAATGTCATCTCGCATGGCAAAAGAAACCTTACAGATGTGATTAAGGTAAGGATACTGGTATGGGGAGGTTATCCTGGATTACTTGGATGGGCCCAATGTAATCATAAGGGTCCTTATAAAAGAGAGGCAGGAGGTCGGAAGAGTAGAAGGAGATATGGCAATGGAAGCAAGAGGCTGGAGTGATACAGAGAAGGGATCGTGATCCAAAGACTGCGGGAGGCCTCTAGAAGCTGAAAGAAGCAAAAAACAGATCATCTTCTGTAGCTCCAGACGTCCTGCTGACACCTTCACTTGAGAGTCTGACCTCTAGAACTGTAAGAAAATTAATTTCTGTTGTTTTAAGCACTGAGTGTGGTAATTTGTTACAGTAATAATAGAAAACTAATATACCACAGGTTGGCAGTGCTCTAATCATCTGAACAGTTGTTTCTTGAGCTTAGGTGACTATGCAGGGCAGAAAGCTAGGAAGGAACAGGGCTCACACAGGAACCAGGCCCAGTGACTTCAGATCCTGGGCTGCCGCCCTTTCACTCCGCACTCCTCAGTTATGGGGCTGATTGGAAGGAGGTGTGAACACATTTGTCACATCTCAACCTTGTTGGTCAGCTTATAAGATGCTGTCTTGGCTAAGGATCTCCAGAGAAACAGGACCAATAGGAGGGGTGTGTGTGTGTGTGTTTGTGTGTGTGTGTGTGTAAAAAGATTTATTTTCAGGAATTGGCTGACATGATTGTGGAGGCTTCTCAAGTGTAAAATCTGATGGTGGGGCTAGCAGGCTGAATGTTCAGGAAAAGGTTGCATGCAGTTCAAGCCAAAAGGCAGTCTGCTGGAACACCAGGAAGAGCTGACATTGCAGACAGAGCCCAAAGTCTGTCAGCTGGAGAATTCCCTCTTGCTCAGGGGAAGCTAACGTTTTGTTCTATTTAGGCTTTCCACGGATTAGATGAGACCCACTCACATTGTGGAGGGCTATCTGTTTTACTCAGTCTACTGGTTTAAATGGAAATCTCATCCAAAAACAGCCTTACAAACAACAAAAACAACAACAACAACAACAGCCTTACAGAAACATCCAGAATAACGTTTGACCAAATATCTGGGCACCATGGCCCAGTCAAGTTCACACATAAAATTAACCACCACAAAAGGCACCTGCACTCATCAAGTAGTCAGGACTTTTCCAAAAAAGTACTCCTTGTTTCACTTTGCACTAAAGTTGGCTCAATGCGGGGGAAAAAACAATCTATATAAAAGCAAGTCTGTCCACAAGAAACTAAACCTTCGAAGAAAAGTAAGTGGCCGGAATTGATGACAGATTGCAGCTGTAGTTCCTTTTTTCTACTTCTCCACAAGTCACCAAGCCCAAAGCGGTTTATCTTTGTAAGACTCTTACTCTGCCACAAAGGCTCCGAGCCACCCTCCTTGTCCCTGTTAGGGGAGGAGCCTCAGCACTCAGTTAACTCCCCACCCACACTGGGCTTTCTCTCCTCTTCTTCCTCTTCCCTCTCCTGTCGTCTCGCTCTTGTCTTCTTCCTCTGCTTTTCTAATTCTTCGTCCTTGTGCTTTTGTGGATGGCTGGTGAAGGCTTGGAACAACTAGCCTTTCTTTCTCCAACTCCTGGCAACAGTTCTGGAGGGAGAAAAAGTGAGATCAAGAGAGACAAGAAAAGTGCAAATCAATGAGAGTTTGTGAGCGTGTGTTTGGGTGTTAATGTGTTCAGGCATTTGTGTGAATGTGAGTGTTTAGAAACTATTGGGGTCTTGAGGTGCTTTTACTTAGGCGTTTATTCTGAGCGTATGAGCAGATGCAGCAGGTATAAAATTGGGTAGGGTGATTAAAAGTGTAGATTTAACCTTTATTTGCAATTTAACCAATTAACCCCTCCCTTGTGTGACAAATTTACAATGCCAAGGATACCAAAATGAGCCAGCTGGGGCCCTGCTCTCAAGGGACTCATCTCACATGGATCTTTGTATCCTTCCAAATCCCCTTGCATAGTTTAGCATGAATCCCTTACTCGCCTTACGCAGATTTCTCTCAGCTTCCTGCACATCATTCTGGCTTCCAGGACAGAGGAGAGAGTATGCTCCCTCAGGGCAGTGACAGCTTCCCACCCGCTCTGTGTGACCCCTGAGCACCCATGTCCAAAGTGTTCACGTTAATAAAAAATCTCCAGACTTGGCCACAACTACATCATCCTTCCCAGCCGGCACTAAGGCCTCCCCCGTGAAGGCTGGTTTTTCAGATGGTTTGTCTTATGGTAGGGGCTTTATTAACCAAATCTTAATAAAGGAAAACCAGCATCAGTCAGCTGCTGGTGGTTTTCCTTTGCCAGACGTCCATCGGAATCCCACGGCGCCACCGCCTGCCCTTGTCAACAGTTTTTGTCTCTGGATTTTCCTAAATGATAGGACTGCGGAGCAGAGATCTCCTGGGTGCGACACAGGGAAGCCCATTACCCCTTGTCAGAGCCGGGGGAGTCACTCAGGCGCGCAGCCCGGGTGTCCCTGTTCTCAGGGCTGGCTCACAAGTCCATGCTGAGTACCAGCCTTGGTTTGAAATGAGCACAGCCCTTTGAAGTCTTTATCGCTCCTAACCAAGTTTCAGATAGCTTCATTCTCCTTTTACCTGTTAACAGTGTCAATGTTTCTTTGACACTTCTTAGATAAATGCATTCTAGGATGAGCCATGGCCCCTTTTTTATCTCCAGTCCCCCTACCCCAGCCCCTTTAAAATAGCTGGCTATCTGGTGAATGATTAGAAGAGAGGAGGTGAAATGATGAGATTTAGATTGCAATGACTCAGCACACAGAGAAGTTCATTTAGGGGAAAAAAAAACATTTTCTGCAAAGGGTCAGGCTTGTACAGTATCCCCGTTCTAACCCTGTGGCGGTCTGTGAGCCACTCTGACAAATGTAGGAACTCTTCAGAGTCTGGGGAGAGAAATATTGTCTTATAATGAATCTTCCTTTTTTGATTAGTGTGGAGCCTGTATCCTGCTTCCAGAGGCAGGATCCAGTTTTCTTATTCATTTTCACCGCAGTTGGAATGGAAAAACTGAAGTCATTGCTCTGATGGCAAGAAACATCTTGTGGCGCCTACAGAGCCAGCAGTCAGTGCAGACAGGCGTGGGGGTGACTTTCTCTCCTTTTCTGTATGGAAAAGAGCTTCACTCCACTGAAACAGATGATTTTCAGTGCTGGCTAACATTGCAGAACTCACTTAGACTCAGTTGATTTTTTTTCTTTTTTGTTTGTAAAGATTTCTCAGTTTCTTTCTTATCATCAACATCCTTGGATTGGCCATAAAACTATATTCCTCAGTCTGAGGTCAGGGACTTTTCTGAGAGGTCAGGGAGATTCCAAATGGTTTGTGGAAACTAGAGCTGCACAGCTCCAAAAAGTAGGTTGGGGTGGAAGAGACAAGCAGTGCCTTTGTTTAGGGAAGCTGAGCAAAATTTGGATTTCCGTCTTTCTCCTAAAGCTGAAAAATGAGGAAGGAAATCTGAAGGGGAGAAGGAAATGAAACAACGAAATAAAGATGTGCCCAGCCTAGTCCGATGTGCCCTACCCTCATTCCTCCCTTAAACCCTCTCAACAATGAAGCAGATCTGTTACCCTCCTGGGAGTCACTTCCCTTCTTCCCTCCTGTCAAAGCCCACTTCACATGATACAAGTTAGAGTGCTAGATATATACTTTGCTTTGGGTAAGAATGGCAAAGGGACCCAGTTCTGACTATGGGACATAAGAGAAAGTGTGTTGGGGTATTTGGGAAAAGATTTTCTTACAAGACAAGCCAAAGCACACATGAAAAGAGCTCTCATGTTACCTTACCTGCCTCTGCTTCCTACATACAAATGCAATTGTATGACGATGTGATGCCTGGAGCTGCAGTAGCCATCTTGCAACCAAGAGGTTAAAAAAAAAAAATGAGGGCCAAAAGTTTTCATACTGAGGACAGTGGAATGGAGGCTTTAAAAAGCTGGATTCTTTTTTTAAAAAGTTTTAAAAATTGAAATGTACTTGATTAACAATATTGTGTTAGTTTCAGGTGTACAACAAAGTTATTTAGTTATGTATATATATTTTTTCAGATTATTTTCCATCGTAGGTTATTACAAGATACTGAATATAGTTCCCTGTGTTATATGGTAAATCCTTGTTGCTTACTATTTTATGTATAGTAGTTTGTATCTGTTAATACCATACTCCTAATTTATACCTCTTTGGTAACCACAAGTTTGTTTTCTGTGTCTTTGAGTCTATTTCTATTTTATATACAGATTCATTTGTTTAACTTTTTTTTAGATTCCACATATAAGTCATATAAAATCCTTGTCTTTGTCTGACTTATTCACTTAGTATAATATTCTTTTGGTCTCTTTATGTTGCTACAAATAGCAATATTTCATTATTTTTTATGGCTGAGTAATGTTCCATTGTGTATATATACACTACATCTTCTTAAGCTAGTCATCTGTTGATGGACTTTTTTTTGTTGTTTTCATGTCTTGTTTATTGTAAATAGTGCTGCTATGAACATTGGGGTGCATGTATATTTTCAAATTAAAGTTTTTGTCTTTTTCAGATATATGCCGAGGAGTGGAATTGCTGGATTATGTGGTAGCGCTATTTTTAGTTTTTAAAGGGACCTCCCTACCATTTTCCACAGTGGCTGCACCAATTTGCATTCCCACCAACAGTATAGGAGCGTCCCTTTTCTCTACACCCTCTCCAGCATTTATAATTTGTAGACTTTTTGATGACAGTTGTTCTGACTAGTGTGGGGGTGATACTTCATTGTAGTTTTGATTTGCATTACTCTAATAATTAGCAATTTTGAGCATCTTTTCATGTGTCTGTTGGCCATCAGTATGTCTTCTTTTGATAAATGTCTATTTAGGTCTTCTGTCCATTTTTGATTGGGTTGTTTGTTTCTTCAATATTGAGTTGAATGAGCTGTTTGTATATTTTGGATATTAAGACCTTGTTGGTCACATGGTTTACAAGTGTTTTCTCCTGTTCTTTTTGTTGTCTTTTTGTTTTGTTGGTGGTTTCCTTTGCTGTGCAGAAGCTTTTACATTTGGTTTGGTCCCACTTGTTTATTTTTGCTTTTATTTATTTTGCCTGGGGAAACTGATCTAAGAAAATATTGCTACAATTTATGCCCAAGAATGTTTTGCCTTTGTTCTTTTCTAGGAGTTCTATGGTGTCATGTTTTATATTTAGGTCTTTAAACCATTTTGAGCTTATTTTTGTGTATGCTGTGAGGGAGTGTTCCAACTTCATTCTTTTACATGTAGCTGTCCAGATTTCCCACTTGTTGAAAAGACAGTCTCGTCTCCATTGTATATTCTTGCCTCCTTTGTTGTAGATTAATTGACTGTAGGTGTGTGGGTTTATCTCTGGGCTGTCTATTCTGTTCCATTGAACTGTGTATCTGTTTTTGTGCCAGTACCATACTGTTTTGATTACTATAGCTTTGTAGTATTATCTGAAATCTAGAAGGGTTATACCTGCAGCTTTGTTCTTTTTCCCTAGGATTGCTTTGGCAATCCTGGCTCTTTTGATTCCACATAAATTTTATGATTATTTGTTCTAGTTCTGTGAAAAATGTCCTGGTTAATCTGATAAGGATTGCATTAAATCTGTAGATCGCTTTGGATACTATGGCCATTTCAACAATATTAATTCTTTCAATCCAAATATCTTTCCATTTCTTTGAATCTTCAATTTCCTTTATCAGTGCTTTATAGTTTTCAACATATAGGTCTCTCACTTCCTTGTTTAAGTTTATTCCTAGGTATTTTTTGACAATTTTAAATGGGATTGTTTTCTTTACTTTTCTTTCTGATATTTCATTGTTAGTATAAAGATATGCAACAGATTTCTGTATATTAATCTTGTATACAATTACCTTGCTGAATTCATTTATTAGTTCTTTTATGTGGGGACTTTAGGGTTCTCTCTATAGAGTAGCATGTCATTTGCATATAGTGACAGTTTTACCTCTTCCCTTCCTATTTTGATATTTTTTATTTCTTTTTTTTTTTTCTAATTGCTCTGTCTAGGACTCCTAATACTGTACTGAATAGAAGTGGTGAGAGTAGGCATCCTTGTCTTGTTCCTGAATTTAGTGGGAAGGCTTTCAGCTTTTCACCATTGAGTATTATGTTACAGTCTGTGGATTTGTCATAAATGGCTTTTATTATGTTGAGACGTGTTCTCTCTATACCCAGTTTGGTAAGAGTTTTTATCATGAATAGATGTTGTATTTTGTCAAATGCTTTTTCTGCATCTGTTAAGATAATCATGTGGCTTTTGGAAAGAGCTGGATTCTTCATGACATTGTTGAGACCACTGATTCAGTCCTGGAACTATCTACTTCTAGACATTTTTTAATGTGAGATAAGAAAGCCTCCCTCTTATTACTTTAGCTTCTTTCAGCTGGATATTCTGTTACTTGCAGCCAAAAGCATCCTAATAGATAAAATATGAATATTTCCAGTTTACTGTACTAAATATGTTTTATCTGGCCATATCAAATATGTTTGATCTGAAAATTATACCACTGCAGTAGAAACAAAGCATAGTTGCTTTGCAATCTGCTAGAAATCATCTCTTGTATGGCTCTGTAGTTTTCAGCTTAATATATTTCCTCCTCACTGTCCTTCATGTGTAGATGATGACATGTAGCAATCCATGAAGTGGCCATGTACCACAGATGGTAACCTTACATTCTGTTATTTCTTGTGATCCAGTTGCTAGAAGATTGACACTAGTTCTCAACCATTAGTCTTGTAATTTGGCTAACATTCTTCCTAGCAGACTGATAGAAGTTCAAAGACTGTTGCTCTGAGGCTGATACAACATATGAATCTATGATTATTGTCTTCTATCATGATTATGATACCAGGATCATGGTTTAGAACAGTTCTGTTATTCAAAATGGCTGCTAGTAAAGCTATCAGTCACACTTAAGCTTCTCCTTACAGATATAACGTGTTACACACTATATGACATTCTCAAAAAGATAAAACTATAGAGATGAAGAAGATTAGTGGTTGCCAGGAATTCAAGGTAGGAGGAAAATGTGGCAATAAAGGGATAGAATGCAGGAGTTTTTCTAGGGTAATGGAACTGAGCTGTATCCTGATTGTGGTAGTAGTTACATGAATCTGTCTATAAGTGTCCAAAAAAGTTCATTTTACTATATGATCATTTAAAAATTAAAATAAATCCATCCCATCAAAAATGGTTTCCAGCCATTCATTGGTAAGTCCAAACTAATTTACCATTTTGTCTAAATGTTAGCAAGAAAGAAGGAAGTCTACAGTTCACTATTGCTGGGTTTAAGAAAAACAGTAGCTAGATCAAGAGGAGGGAATACCTAGATCTGGTTGCTATAATTGACACCAGTGGTTGGCTTGACTAAGAGGTATGGAGGAAAACAGAGTCTCATGAAATAAAACTACAAGTTCTTACTTGCTGAGGCCTCTCCCAACTTGGAGAGGCCAAGAATAAGAGCTATTTCCCTGGTTACAAAATTTCAGGGTGATCTCAATTGATGTAGAAAAAGCATTTGACAGAATTCGACACCTTCCATAATAAAAACACTCAACAAATGAGGATTAGATAAAAGTTACTTCAATATAATAAAGGCAATATATGAAAAACGCACAACTAATGTACTCGATGGTGAAAGACTGAAAGCTTTTCCTCTAAGACCAGGAACAAGGTAAGGAGGCTTACTTTCACCACCTGTATTCAACATAGTCCTAAAAGTTCTATTCAGAGGAATTAAGCAAGATAAAAAATAAAAGGCATCCAAAATGGAAAGGAAAAAGGAAATAAATTTTTGTTTGCAAATGACAGGATCATATATATAGGAAACCCTAAAGATTACACGCACATACACACACACACACACACACACACACACACACCCTGTTACAACTAAGAGAATTCAGCAAAGTTGTAGGATACAAAATCAACACACAAAAATCAGTTGTGTTTCTATACACTAACAGTGAACAATCCAAAAAGAGGTTAAGAAAACAATTCAATTTATGATAGCATCAGAAAGAATGAAATAGTTAGCAATAAACTTAACCAAGAAGGTTAATTACACTGAACACTATAAAACACTGCTGAAAGAAATTAAAAACAATAAATGGAAAAACATCCTATGTTCATGGATTAGAAGGTTTAATATTGTTAAGATGTCAGCGCTACCCAACATGATCTACAGATTTGACACAATCATCATCAAAAACTCCACACTGTTTTCAGAAATAGAAAATTCATCCTAAGATTATTATGGAACTTTATCAAAGGATCCTGAATAGTCAAAACAATCTTGAAAAAAAAGGACAACACATAGAGGTCTCACATTCCTGATCTAGAAGCTTATTATAATGCTATGGCAATGGAAACAGTGTGGTACACAAAGACAGACATATATTCCAATGGAATACAATAGAGAATCCAGAAGTAAACCTGCACATATATGGACAAATGATTTTCATTAAGGGCACCAAGATCATTCAATTAGGAAAAAGACAGTCTTTTAAACAAATGGTCTTGGAGAAACTGGATCTCCAAATGCAAAAAAAAAAAAAAAAAAAGCAAATGCAAAAAAGTTAAGTTGGACCCTTGCTTACACTACAAAGAAAATTAAAATGGATCAAAGACCTAAATGCTAGAGCTAAAACTTAGAAGAAAACATAGGAAGAAAGCTTTAGGACATTGGATTTGGCAGTGTTTTCTTGGATATGACACCAAAAGCACGGTCAAGCAAAGAAAAATAGATAAATTGGACTTCATCAAAATTAAGAACTTTTTGCATCAAAAGACACTATCAACAGAGCAAAAAGTAAGCCCCCAGAATGAAAGAAAATATTCACAAATCATATGTCTTATAAGGGACTAATATTCAGAATATATTTTTGAAACTACAACTCAACAACAACAAAAAACAAACAATCCAATTTTAAATGGGCAAAAGACTTGAATAAATATCTCCAAAGAAGATACACAAACGGCCACTAAGCACATGAAAAGATGCTCAATATCTAATCATTGAGGAAATTCATATCAAAACCACAATGAACTATTACTACACACACATTAAGATGGCTATTACCAAAAAACAGAAAATTACAAGTGTTGACAAGGATGTGAAGAAGTGGAATCCACTGCTGGTGGGAATGTAAAATGCTCCAGCCACTGTGGAACACGGTATGATAAGTTTTCAAAAAAATAAAGAGTTACAATATGATCCAGCAATTCCACTTCTGAGTATACACCCTAAAAAGCAGGAACTTTAAGAGATAATTGTACACCCATGTTCATAGCAGCGTTATTCATAATAACCAAAAAGTGGAAGCAACTCAAGTGTCCACTGACAGATGAATAGGTAAACAAAATGTAGTATTAGTATATATAGAGAAAGCAATAGATACATACATATGTACATACACACATATAATACAGACACACAGTTGATACTTCAACAACCCAGGGTTTATGGGTGTTGTACCCTCTGCAGAGTCGAAAATCTGCATATAACTTTACATCTGCCCTTTATATCCGCAATTCAAGATCCAAGGATCAACCAACCATGGATCATGTAGTGTTGTAGTACACATTTAGTGAAAAAAAAAATCAGTGTACCAGCGGACCTGCACAGTTCAAACCCATGTTGTTCAAGGGTCCACTGTGGGTGCATGTATACATGTGTGTGTGTGTGTGTGTATTTGTATGTATATACACACAATAGTAGATATTTGAGCCTTTAAAAGCAAAATTCTAACACATGCTACAACATGGATGAACCTAGAGGACATTATGCCATGTGAAATAAGCCACACAAAGAGACAAATAATGTGTATACTCTTATATACCTTATTTACTCTTATATACCTATGTCAGACAGAGACAGAAAGTAGAATGGTGGTTGCCAGGGGCTTGGCGTAGTGGGGAATGG
The DNA here is from genome assembly GCF_048564905.1 of Vicugna pacos. NCBI lineage: Eukaryota > Metazoa > Chordata > Mammalia > Artiodactyla > Camelidae > Vicugna > Vicugna pacos. Next base: position 83,370,034 of record NC_132987.1, on the reverse strand, counting down.
AAAGTTATTTTTTAACTGAAACAGAGTTTCATTTGGGGAAGATGAAGTAGTTCTGGAGATGGATGGTGGTGATAGTTGCACAACATAGTGTGCTTAATGCCACTGAACTGTATACTTAAAAATGGTTAAAAGGGTAAATTTTATGTTATGTATATTTTACCACCAAAACAAACAAAGTCTCAACGTCAGTGTGCCATGCTTGGAATTTAGAATGGCAGATACCAAAAAGCCTTTATGAGTGGCTTTTTCACCTGTGCTAAGCATTTGAATAAACCAAATATCAGTAAGGAAGATGGAGTGAAAATGGTGGTAGCTTTCAGCTGCAGTATCTTCCAATAAGTTAGGACAGCACGCTTTTTGTGTGAGGTTCCTGTCTTGCTAGTTTCATTGGAAATGAATAGTGTCCACATCAATGGAGAGTTTTATTAACTAGGATTTATTGGGTTCACTAAACAGTCCCATTATTTAGCAACTCAAAAAGTTCTTCAGCCACAGACATCTTATGTCACTACAGCACCGAACAGAACTCTGTCTAAGATGCTCTGTAGATAACTTCTTAGCACAAGGAATGCATTCTCCTGGGAACACACTGGAGCCTCCACATGGCCCTTAAAAAGACACTGACCTCTTTGAAACTAGGACCGCAAGATCCAGGGGACTAGGGCGACTTCCAGTTGCACAGATTTTTCTGAACTCTGGTTCTCAAGAAAGACTAAATGAAGGAATCATCGGAAGACTCAAAATAGAATCTGTCACATACCAATCCTGTGAGGTAATGCATGAACTTGCGGAGGCATTAAGATGCAGGAAGGCAGATAATCTGGGCCTCTTTTAACGTGATTTATTGGCTTCTAGTGAGACTCAAAAGACTGGAAAAATTCTCCTCTTCTATAAAAATATATTAAAATATATAGACCTATTGGACTCTCTTAAACTGAAAATGATAGTTAAATCCTAGGATCAGGACTAGCACCAGCTTAAGGAAGGAGTTTCCGATTCCCCAGCCTCCTTCCAGCCGGCTCAGATACTATCAGTCTCCCAGCCAATGTGGAGATGAAGTCTGTATTTCAAGATTTTCATCTTTGACCTCTTTCTGTATAAAACATAAAATAGCATCATCAGCTGTTTTAGATAGCCTATAGCTTCGTGCAAGTTTTTCAGTTCACACCAGTGAGAATTTCCCATACGGACTGAGGTCAATTCTTGACCTCTGGAATTCTTCATATGTTATCCTCAAGGCAGTTGCCTTCTTATAAATTAGCTGTGTATTTTCTGGGATCAACCACATCCTTGGAAAACTTACTGCATCTCGTCCAAGAAACTTGGCTTCCATTCTGTGCTCTCCAGAGAGAGCTGTGTGAGCTTCAGGAGCAATAACTCAGGCAGAGGGTCCTCTGTGGTCAGGGAAGCCCCAAATTTGGATACGGTTTCACTTGAATATTCATTGGCTTTAACAGTTTGGTAAAAGTAGGAGAAGATTCCTAGTTCCAAGGGGTCAAATATCCTCCCTGAAACTAAAATGGAAAAGATGAACTTAGTCATGAAAAGAATTTCATGATAAACCTAACGTCCTAGGGCCACTTTCATAATAGTACCTCCTCTTCTCACCACTCATTTCCCTTGTATGTCTCTTGAATACTGTCATTTTAAAGGATTTAATAAAGATTTCTCTGTCAGCAGCCCAAGTCAAAGCCTCTAGAGGAGGTGGTATATTGTTTGAAAATTCCAGGGCCCTTAGTTCCAGTGAAGTGTAGGAATAAAGAGGACGTCAGAACAAGATGTCTACTGGGGACAGAGAGCCTGGGTCAACAGCATCCTGGGATTAGGAAGAATTAAGAAACATCAGCCCAACAGAGATACTTAGACTGGGAATCAGATGATATTTTAGCAATTACATATACAGATGGCAAATAAGCATATAAAAGGACACTCAACTTCACATGTCATTAGGGAATTACAAATTAAAACAAGAGATATCACTACATACCTCTTAGAATGGCTAACATCCAAGCATTGACAATGCTAAATGCTGACCGTGAAAAGATCAGTTGTTGCCAAGGGTTTTGGGGGGGAAGGGAAGAAAAGATGAATAGGTGGAGCCCACAGGAGTTTTAGGGGGTCTCTGGGAACTCTCTGTATTTTCCATTCAATTTTTCTGTAAATCTAAAACTTCTCTAAAACAAATTTAAAATGTATTAATTTGCGGGGGTGGGGGGTGGGGAGGAGAGCTGTTGACAAGAGGGCTGGCGATGCTTATCTGCATAGAGATAGGAGCCAGGCAGAGATTTGCATCTTCTCAATCATGTGGAGCATTTGTGTGTTTGTTAAATGGGAACCAAAGTGGGCTTTCTCAAAATGAGTTTCAAGAAAAACCTCCATCAGAATCAACTGGGTTGATTACTAAATGCAGATTCTTGTGCCCGAACTATTGAATCAAATTCTCTTGGAGTGGAACCTGGAAATCTGTACTTAGAACGCTCCAGTGATTCCTTATGCACTTTAAGGTCTGCGACCCATTCGTGTACACTGTACCAACATATTAAATTGTTGGTCTTCTATTTTGTTTTTGTCCACTACATTCTTATCAAATATATATTAACAAGCCTGTGAAGAAGGAGGCTGGAGATGGAGAGAGAGGGATGGACACATACAAATTGAGACCAGTGAACAATCTGGAGAAGCTTCTGAGTCTGTATCAATCAGAAATTACCAGTGGGAGATAGTTCATGAGCTTTGAGTCAAGGAGTCATAAGGGGTTTCCAGGAAGAAATGTAAGAAAAACACAAAAACAAAAAACAAAAGTACCCCCAACCACACACAAAACCCAAACCAAAACAGAGAAACAATATGAAAGGTGAGCATTTTCCATCATTGGTATTACTTTCATATATTTGTCAGATTGTGGTTTTCTTTCTACTTGAATAAATTACTGTAATTGTAATCTGAGACTGAAGTAACAAAAGAAATGAAAGAACAGTAGGAGGGAGAATAGAATATCTTTCTCATTTGTCCCACATATGCTTGTGTAAAAACTAAGGTCCTTTTATGTTTACATATGATTTATTATTGATAGTTTAGAACTTGTAGCCAGATGTGTACCTATCTGTAGCTTTCACTAGTCTGTGACTATTAAAAGGCTCTTATTTATCTCTGGGTTCTCAGTGTCAGACATGTAGAATGTATTTTGTAAATATTTGTTTTGTTAATTAAGTAAAACAGCATCTCAGGATAGAGTCACACTCTCCATTAGAAGTGACGTTGTATAGATGAGGGTAACAGAGCAAAACCTTGTTCACTTAAAATAAATGGAAGGGAAGACTGACAGGAAGGAAGGTTAGGGTCAGCAGCTGCAAAGAGTAAGGACAGAGATGACAATTGTCATTAGAGCTCCCAGAGCTTGAGCATTTTTGCCAGATCACAGAATAGACCCATGATTGGGTCTGCTAATAATTATAGCCATTGTTAAGTATAGGCCTCTCCCTTCCTCTTCTCTATCCAACGTTGCTCTTATTCTCAGAAAGAAACTGATAGAATTTCTCAAAAGAGCCCACAAAGTCAGATGTAGTGAAGTCAGGCTGTGGACGTAGAAGAAATAGGATGAATTCTGGTTTTAGTGTTTGGGTGACTAACTTTGCACAGGAATGTGATTTGCATTTTAAGTGAGTGTGTTTGCTGCCTGCTAAATTTTCCCAGCCTGTGGTATAGAGTTGAGCTCCTCTAGGTTTTTACAAACTGGGAGGAATTAGTCTCTGTTGTCTGTAGAACTAAAGGATGTCATTAGCATTTCTGAGAAACACTCTAGTAATATTAGGAAAATTTAATTCAATTTGGTTATTGGGCTTGTTTTTATTTGGATGAACAAAGGCATAACTTAATTAAGGCTGCCCCAGAGGGTAGTAACAGTTTGAAGAGAAGCTGTGAGCAGTTAAGTGGCATTCATAGTATTACCTTCGACTCACCTTAAATTACTTTGGAACAAGACAAACTAGTAAAATAAAATTATGAAGCATCTTGCATTTGAAGGAGATTTATGTTTTTTGAAATTATTTTATGTATGTTAAATCTCAACAGAGAAAATCCCAAGTGTTGGCAAAGATGTGCAGCAACCAGATGTCTCATCCATTACCTGTGGGACTGTCAACCAGATCAACTATTTTGAACAACTGTTTGGCAGTATTTGCTAAAGCCAAACATACGTACAAGCTATGACCAAGAAATCTCAATTCTAGGTGTATACCCAGCAGAAATGAATGTATCTGTTCTCCTATTCATAAAGCCAGAAGCAAATACTATCCTAATGCCCATCAACAGAGAAATGTATAAATAAATCATGGTACTTTCATAAAACTGAATACCATACAGCAAGGAGAAGGAATGGTCCATAAACTGCACACAGTAGGGAGGAATCTCATATACATAATGTTGAGTGAAACAAGTCAGGCATAAAAGAGTACATCCCATGTGAGTCCTTTTATATAAAGTTCAACCATAAGCAAAAGTCTATAGCGTTAGAAGTCAGGATAGTGAATGCTCTTGGCAGGGAGTAGTGACTTGAAGGGATGTGAGTGATATTTCTAGGGTATGGGGACATTCTGCTTCTTGTCTTGCATGTTTATTACATGAGCATACTTGGTAAAAATGTATCAAGCTGTACACTTTCAAAATGTGCGCTTTTCTCTATAGTATATTCTAACATTTTGTTTTTAATCTCAATAGATGCACAAATCCTAGGAAGTTGTCGAGGAAGCTATTATTATATCTTTATTTCGTAATTGAAAAAAATGAGGTAAAGAGAAGATAAGTGACTTTTTCAAAGTACCTAAGTTACTTTTCACATTATTTTTTTAATATTTTTTATTGATTTATAATCATTTTACAATGTTGTGTCAAATTCCAGTGTTGAGCACAATTTTTCAGTCATTCATGGACATATACACACTCATTGTCACATTTTTTCTCTGTGATTTATCATAACATTTTGTGTATATTTCCCTGTGCTATACAGTGTAATCTTGTTTATCTATTCTACAATTTTGAAATCCCAGTCTATCCCTTCCCACCCTCCATCCCCCTGGCAACCACAAGTCTGTATTCTCTGTCTGCTTTTTACATTATTGATCAGGGCTAAAGCAGTGCTTTTTTATTGTTTTGAACGTGAAGAAATATTGTGCCTTATCTTAACTGTGTTTTTTTTCCTCTTTGTAGGAAGTAATGCTTTACTTATCTATTTATTTTAGAGGAGGTACTGGGGATTGAACTTGGGACCTTGTGCTTGCTAAGCAGGCACTCTACTGCTTGAGCTACACCCTCCCCTTGGAAGTAATACTTTAGAAATATACATTACTAATTATATACCAACATCTCATATACCCCAAGATGTGGGTAGAAAGAATGGAGTAAAGGTGTATTTCACATCTCTTAGTAGAAGTAAATATAGAGTATGTAGAAGTTTATTATTCTGACTTTACCGAAAGAGATGACCAACTAAAATCATTAACTAGCAAATTTTTATTCTAAATAAAACAAAAAATACCAAACCAAATAACCAATCACATCTTTGGGTAAAAATTTTTATATATACAAAATTGTATACCTAAAGTCTCATTTTTCATGTGAGGAAAACAGTGAGAACTAAGATAACTTACATGGAATTATCTACCAGGGCTAATACAAATGTAAAGAAAAGATGATTTCCTTCACAACTAGTCTTGGTATAAATTAACTCAGACAAATTTTACAATCATACAAAGGAGTGAGAGAGAGTAGTAAAGAAATGGCCAGGAAAGCCAACAATCTTACACTGAATGTCCTCTCAAGCATTGTAATGTTAAAGTAAAATGTTAATTTGAAAATGGAATTATAATTTATAAACAAACCCCCAATAGATGAGACTACTCTTCTCCTTTGTTAGTTTTAATTTTAAAGTTATCACATGACAGAGTTTATGCATTTTATTCTTTAGAATGTTTCTTTTCTTACTGGAAAGCCAGTAAATAAGTAAGGTCATCTCAAGATGTTTTTGAAAAAGTTTAGACAACTAAAATCTCATTTTTTAGCAAAATAACTATTTTCATATTATCTTCCAGATGATTAAGTATATTTACATAACGGTAATCCTAAAGTGTGTACTTTTTTTCTTTTAAAATAACAATAGCAATATTATACATGCTCTTTGAAATATTTTCAACTAACAGAAGTATATAAAGTGAAAGTTCTGTTCCTTTTCACTCCCACTCAGGAGTAAGCACTGTTCACACATCCACCTTTGTTTCTTGTGTATTCATGCATACACACCTACTATTTTCTCTTGTGTTACTACCACTTAACATTTGGTTGTAGACATTTTCCCATGTTTCTGCAAAACTGCCATTGTAAAGGCTCCGTAGCATTCCTTTCTGTGGATGTAGTAATCAGGGCTCTTAACTGTAAGTGACAGAAAGCCACTTAGACTAGCTTAACAAAAATAGAGACTTAACGGCTTGTGTAACTGGAGAGGACATGAGTGGAAGCGATGTTAGGTGTGACTGGACCTGGGTCTCAAATTGTTTTCAGGAATGTGCCAGCTGAGTCTCTGACTCTCTTCATCTCTTGTGTCTGCTCTTGTATTGGCCTTACTTGGTTTTGCTGCAGCCAGGCTGCATGTGGCTGGCAACATGGAGCTGTATTTTTCCAGTCCTTGACCATAAAAGCAAGAGGATGTCTTCCTAACTAATTCTAAAGGAAAATTCCTAGGAAAGAACCTGTATTGGCTCATTTCTAAACCAGTCACAGTGTACTGTGGAGACGGGACAATCTGACTGGTCACCTCGGGTCATGTGCCTATCCTTATGTTCAAGAGGGATGAAGGAGGTGAGAGGGAAGGAACATGCTGGGCAGCCAGAAATCATATCTTTCATACTGTATCTGGGGCTTTGAGACTTGTCAGTATTTTGCTTGTGATTCATCACCTTGAGAATATCTTCAAGGGGGTTGCTCCTATGGGATTTTTTCTTTATGAAAAATCCCTTGGAGTGGAATTCCTGAATCAAAGAGCATCACACAGACATTCCTCTGGTTCTTGCTATGTGTTGCCTTACTGTTTTCTAAAAGGATGTTGTCAAAGCAACAGCTTATAAACAATGAGGGTCTATTAAAATTTTAAAGTCCATTTATTGATTCAACAAATATGTGTTCAGCTATGTGCCAGGCAGTATATTTATCCACATGTCACACAGTTAGGGAGTCAGAAGTGTCTAAGTTCAAACCCATCTGAGTGATCTGTCTACATTATAGCAAGCAGAGTACAAGTCAGGAGACAGTAAATTCTTTTCAGAAGTCATTGTGGATCCTTGTGGGTGGGCAAATGGTCTTAAAGTGGATCTATCAATGATGAGCTTTCCTAAAATGGTTTCAGCCATTTTAAGTCACCCAAATGATTCCTTTTCGTTCAAAACTGTATTCAAATTAACTTTACAGACACAATATAAATTGTAATCTGAGTCATCGTCAACCACTACCTAGCTTCTACCTAAGCTTTGGTTTGTTCATTTCTGACTGAGAATATCTGCCACGCTCTCTCCTCAGGGCCACTGAGGGGATCAAAGATGGAGAATGAGGAGTCAAGGAGACTAAATGTTTAAGGAGTGATGAGAAGGTTTAGAGGAGCCACTGAGGTGAATGTGATATGAAATTTAAAAACTGAAAAAATAATTTGTTAAACTATCATGTCAAGCATGATATGAATGTAGGATTATGATTAGGAGAGGTCAGCTTTTTATGTATAAATATGGCACAAAATTATAATATGAAGCTGGGTTTTGAAAATCTGTCACCATCTTTGCAAAAAAAAAAGGAAAAAAATTCTGAAAATGCCTCTTCCTTTTAGAAGCTCTTGCTAGATTATGACCATTTTATTAAATATGTAGATGGAATGATGAGTTAATAAAAACAAATGGATGAATTCACATAGAGTTGCTAACTTTCCTTCAGATTTGAGTTAAATTAATGGGCAAGAATTTATCATGTAAGGCATGAATAACAGGGCATGTGAATTGTATTTAGGCTTTAGGACTGACTAAACTTTTTCAGGGTTAGAGCCATAGATTTTTTTTCCTTATGACTGAAAGCAACCTTAGAGATCATTTAATTCAAGCCCCTCATTTTATAGACTATTTTTGTTTCATTGCTTTAGGAGAAACTTTCAATGCATGCTTCCATCTGGTTAATACCCATCTATTCCAAAAAGACATGTTGTGGCTATTTTTGAAAGGTACTTAACTAGGGAAACCATTAGAACTGTTATGGAGAGGTCCAGATTGTTTAGGAAAACATTTTCATCATGGAATCATAAGATTTAAAAATAGTTGGCATTTACACTAAAAGGTTTATAAAATGCTTTATGAATAAAGGCCTCATTAATCTCTAAGATGCATTCACAGTTGTTTGGTTCCATTATAAGTAGTGGTGGGAATGGAAATTCTAGACTCTCATCTCTGTTGTTGTTCAATATCCAGTTCAAAGATTTACATACTTTTGGGATCCACCAGCTGTCTAGAAGCTTCTTCTGGGTGTTTGCCACACCATGTACACTATTATCAAATGGTATCAGTTGATGAAAAGCCAAACTATGGCAGAAAGAAAGATTAATTAAGAGCTTAATTACAATTTTCTGCTAAGTGACATTGTTTAACTCGTTCTTTATAATTTTGTCACCAGTGTCGGCATATGCAAATATTGGCTAATCTTATTTTCATGGTAAGAAACAGAAGGCTTATTGAATTCATATGGCTCCCAAATGATACCCAAACATCAACCGAATCATGGATGACCTCAGGTCAAGGTAAAGAAACGGTTACAGTCAGATGTCCGAAGAGGAAATAGAAAATTCATGAGCTGGCCAATTATCCTTCCCATGATGTTAGGTACCTTCTTTAGAAGTAAATAAAGCAAGTGACAGCTATAATTTCTGTCACTATTTTTATTGAAGTATGGCACAGAGGGTCATTTTCCTCTAATTCAAATTTGGTCATTAAATTGCTGTGAGGCCTTGGGCAGCTGACAACACTTACTACAGTCAGAGCCACGTGACATGGCACAAGGTGTACAGGCTTTGGTGTTGAACAGCTTGGGTCTGAGTCTTAACACTGACCCCTCATTTGTGGTTCTGTCGCTTGATGATCCCTCACTTGACTTTTACTGAGCATCGTCTGTGTGTCAGGCATCGCCTGGGAAGTGTAGCTACAAAGCTACAGAAATGAATCAGACATGATATTTGCCTTCAAGAAACTTATATTTAGTGGTAAGAGATAGGTAACAAATAAGTCTATAAATAGGACTATTAAAACCTACAAAATGGGAGTCCTTTGAGGACTGAGATGACATACACAAAATACTTGACATTGTTCCTAGCCTGCAACAGGCAGGTAACAAAACAAATTTAGTTGTTCTTCTTCATTCAATTATTTATTCATTCAACAATTTTTTTTCAGTGCCAAATAAGTTTATGGCACCATTCTGGTTATTGAACAAGTCAGGGTTGTCCAAGTTACAGCCCTGCCCTCAAGAATTACCATATAAAAGGTGGAGGGAGAAGAATGGAAGTGAGTATCCAAGCACATGGATACCTCCTACACAAGGCAGAACTGGATAAATGTCCATTATCTCTTATAAATTAGACACAATGTAAGTGGAACAGGGAGACAATAAGAACTGGATAAAAGGATTGCTACAGTAAATGTGCTGAAGAAACTGGCTGTCATTTAGACAGTAGATTTACATGAATTTTTCCAGTAAGATTCATCACTCAAGTTTCAGAGGAAAGAAGACTGTGGGGTGACTCAGAACTAGACATCAGTCTGACAAGCATGAGAAACAAAGGATCAAGAGGAGCAGGAGGAGGCAACATTAAAATGCCAGACCCTGAGTCCAAGCTGGGGAACCTTGCTAGACAGGCCAGGAAATCAGGAGGGGACTGTCAAGATAGGGATAGAAGGATGGGGGTCACAGAGCGTGGGAGGAGCATGTTCAGGGCTCAGAGAGGGAGTGGACAGTATCAAAGGACAGAAGTTTGTGGTCAGAGAAAGGGAATTCATAATCTTCACATATAACTTACAACTGTCTAAAGTGGTGGCCTCAAGTAGAGTCATATTAGGAGCCAGTGTGGCAGACGGGAGAGATACCACTCATGTCCTCCTTTTCAAGAAAGGACTTGCTACTCAGCTTCTAGAACTGAAATTAGCTGACGGCCTCCAGCTCTTAGCTCCTTCAATACCTGCTCTGTATCAGAGCTGAGGTCACACTCTTCATCTGGTGGCCCGCAACCAATGGCTGAGCAAGGCATGGTACAAGGAACTGGCTATTCCATCCAACACGGACTCCTTGACCTGGCCATCGCAGCTCTGTGCTGCCTGTTGGGCTGGCAGAGAAAGCAGCGTGGTCTAACCCCTCTCCTGCTCCACACTCCTTACTCCTCTCTTCTTTTACGGTGTCACTCCCGCAGAAAACCTTTTGTACTCCTGAATTCATCGCACCATCTGTTTCCAAAAGAACCCACCTATAGAATGTTAAGTCTTGTCAATACGTTACCTTGTTTTTATCCTAACAATAACAGAGGTGATAGAGATAGTAAGAATACCTGTGCTTCGCTTTACAAAAGGAAAAGCTGAAACCCAGAACACTTCAGTAACCTGAGCGTGTTGCACAGCTGGGTTGGTCCAAAGCTGGATTAGGAACCTTCCTTCAGATCTTTTCTAAAGCTGGTGCTCTTTACAGTGGGGATGCTAAGAGGAATAATGAGTGGCAACAAAATCGCTAAAGAAAGTCACAACTGGGTATCTGACAAGCTTCGTAGAATTAGCATGAGGTTGAAAAATAAAATATCATAGTCAAAAAGCAATCCCACATTTAAAGTAGAACATTTTGATTAAAGAGAGCTGTAAATTATAAAAAGATCTATTTGCATCCCACTTCCATTTTAAGGGTTCCTTTTGTGAATGTTTAGTACAATTGTAACGTTAATGAGTATTTCAGCCCTTACTTTGCCACCAGTGAATCAGACCAGAATCAAGTAATTTCCACTTCTAAGAGAAATAACACAATCCCCTTTTGAAATCATTCTAGCTTTTTTTAAAACCATAAACAAGGTAATTTACAAATAACTGTTTCTTTATATAAACCTCCTGATCATTCTTTCTTTCCTTCCTTCTCCTTTAGCATTTTGAAATAATACAACACAAAAACAAATTCTTGATCATTAAATAAAATTTGATAAATACAGAAAGGTATACAGATGACAGTAAACATCACCCATAATGCCCCTGCTGTTAGTATTTTGGCTTTAGATCTTTTAGTCTTCGACCAGTGTGTGCACATATGTACATTCATACCCTTACCCTAACTCTAACACCACACCATGCTCCACCCCGGGATCTGGAAGTCATGACTGTACTTCAGCCCAGGGAGTAGATGCAGTTCCAAAGCCCCTCATACTGACAGGTCTTGAAGTCACCAAAATCCACCTATTACTCCCAACATGAATTAACACTGTGAAGCTTCTTAAATCTCTCCCCAGATCTCACAGTTAGATGCCAACTTCGTCCCTCCACTTTTATTTTTGTTGCTAAATCCTTGAATACTACTACTGTAGTCCTTGATTGAAGGAGAAGCATCTAAAAGGTGACTCTTGCCAATGAAGAAAGTAACACTGTTGGGAAAATATCCTGAACATTAAGGTCAAGTTCTGAAGCCAAGTTGAATCAGATTGCATTCTTTTATACACACACACACACACACACACACACATTTTTTTCTGATTCTTTTCCATTATAGGTTGTTACAAGATATTGAATATAGTTCCCTGTGCTATACAGTACATCCTTGTTGTTTATTTTATATATAGTGGTGTATATCTGTTAATCCCATACTCTTAATTTATCCCCCCTCCTTTCCCTTTAGTAACCCTAAGTTGGTTTTCTATTAGACTGCATTCTTGAAATGAACCTGGACCAGAATGAACCTCTTGGAAACATCAGGACAAATCAGCTGTAGGGAGCAAGGCTTTGAACAAAAACCATGTCTGGGTGACCCTGTCCAGTGGCGACTCGTCACAGGATAGAATCTCATTTGCTTGACATTCAATGCTGGGTCAGTGCTTCTCTCCTGGAAGCTACTCTGACGGCAGAATGTGACTGGGAGAACTGAATACTTGCTAAGGTAATATCACGTGCTTTTATGTCACACAGGCATGTGTGTCTGGACAATGTTATAAATGTAGCTAAGCCACAGGAAACAGTTTTCCCTATAATCTTCAAAAATTTGAGATGATAAAAAGGAGAGGATTATGAAATCAGAAGTACATTAGTGAAAGTAGCTGATAAAATGCAACAGGCACCCACAGATTCAAAGACTTTTCTTGATGAAAGAAGGCCCAAGCAGCCTTCCTAAAACTGCAGTATTTCCTGAGCCACACCTAGCATGTCCCTGAGTCTTCTAAGGGACAAAAGGAGCCTGGCAGCCAACACAGTCCAACCACCCCCATCAGAGTTACACGAGCGCCACCTAGTGTCACTTTTTAATGCTGCAGGGGGTCTGGATCGACCGTATAGTTCAGTTTACCTCATCTGAGGAAACCCAGGCCCTGAGAGTTGCAGTGACTGAAATGGGCCATGTCTATCTAGTTAGTGGCTGAGCCGGGACTAGGAATCAGACGTCCTGCTTCAGACAGGACAATTGGTGATAACCTCTGGAGTTTTGGAGTCAGGAGTCCTGGTAGCTAGACTATACCAAGAATAAAGTTTAAACCCTTCAAGGCCTCAGATGCCCCATGCATTAAACTCCTGAAGTAATATTTGCTTGTCCTTAAAGTCTTTGAGACGCCTGGGTGACAGAGAACAGGATATGAGTTAGTATAGGCCCCACGGGCATTTAACCTGTTCCTGTCTGCCATGAACACCTGTCCCTCATCCAGCTGTTCAAGTGATCATATTATTTCCTAGAAGCAAATGCTCTGGACCGAAGTCATCAGTCTTAATTCAGGGTGATAGTGAAGCTATGTCGCCTTTTACGCTTGCTGCCTTCAACACCAACCTTTGTGAGCAAAGCAAGTCTGACACTGAGAGACCAGTGCCATTGGAACCACCAGGCTTTGATTTCCAGAAGTCACATATTCTCCAGTTCTCCAAGTAGTGTCTGCTTCAAGCTTAATCTTGGCCAGCGGTACTTAATGCTGCCTGCATGTGAGCATCACTCAAGGAACTTTTAGAACACTCCTGTGCTTGGTTGACCCTAGACCAGCAGAGTCAGGATCCCTGGGGGTTAATTCCCACCTTGCTTTCTTGCTTTTCTTTTCTTTTTTTTAAACTCCTCAGGTTATCCCGATGCTCAGGAGACTGAAAATCACAGTGATAGGCTGAATTTACACTGAATAGAGAGTAAGAGAGGTGAAAGTAGGAAAGGTGGGAGGTAGATAAGGTCCCTCCACCCAGGGTCTAGAACAGAACTTAGTACATGCTAAGGTCCTCAGTAAATGGTGGTAGAAAGGAACTTGTCCAAAGGGAAATGGTACAATGATACTGAAGGAGTGCACAGTCTACTAATGATTTCAGGATTCAAGAAACTTCTAAGAAGAACCACAAGTAAACTTAAAAGTAGGAGAAGCAGGTAGACAAGACAGTATAGATCAAAAAGAAAGATTTCAAAACAAGAATACCATTCAAGCCTACATCACTCTCTGCCTTCCTTCTCCCTTCCCATTTTAAATTTCTTGTTTCCTCATTTAATCACATGTAGCGTATCTAAAGACATATATATCAAAGAGGCCTGACATATTCCGAAATGCTGCCCTGTCACTTCCCAGAGGAAGTGACCACTGAGCTGAGATAAGAAGGGCAAGGTGTATATATGTCAGAGTCTGGGTGTGTTTGGGGTGGGGGATTTTTTTCAGGGCAGAAACAGCATATGCAAAGGCCCTGTGTTCAAAGGCTTATTCAAGGAACACAGAGGAGGCCAGTGTGAGAGGGAGGGAAGGTGCTATAAAAGGCGACTAGAATGTTCAGGAGGTGCCAAACCAGGCAGGGCCCTGTCCACTTGTTTTCATATACATATACACCACGTACTGCTTCCACACACTAAGTCCATCGCTTGTTTTCCTGCCTTGCTTTGACCTACTTTTATGATCTCACGTCTAGTACCAGTGACTGAATGACCTCCTTAGGAAAGTCTGTAAGTGGTTTTCCTAAAATTCCAAACTTTTATTCTTATTACAAACATAATACATGCTCAGTGGAAAAATTTCTGACAACTGTGGATGAAGAAGGTGAATGTCTCCTCAAGTCCTACCCACCCAAAACTACCAGAGTTAACAATTCCATGTATTCTTTTAGACCTTTCTATATGTGCATGTCCAAACATATATACCAATTTTTTGAAAGTACAATTATGCTAGACACATCTTTTTGCAGCTTGCTTTTTTCAATTCATTTCATTTTTTAAAATAAATAAAATGGATGGCACAATTCCTAGGGGGTAGAGAAGTGACCTGCAGGTTTTTAAGGCCAGGTAGGACCAAAACATACACCAATGGACTATTCTGTTAGTCGAGGGGTGGGGTGGGATGTTTAAGAGGTTTTTTTAAAATTATAAATTTTTTCAGCTTTACTGAGGTATAAATGACAAAACTGAAAGATATTTAAAGTATACATGGTGATGATTTGATATACATATACATTATGAAAGGATTCTTCCCATTTAGTTAACACGTCTGCAACTTACTTTTTCTACTTAATATATGCTAGACATATTTCTGTGTCATATGCATAGTCTCACCTCATGCTATTTTAGCTGCAACATGGTATCTCATCAGATAGATGTGCCACCCAATGATGGACATGTAGGCTGACTCTAATTTTTTGCCATTAACAAGCCGAACAATACATCAATGAGCATTCTTGTATATACTCTTGCTCAACTGTGCAAATATCTCTGTAAGACAAATTCTACAGAGAATGTTTCAAAGGACATGCATATTTTAGATGTTAATGAATATTTTCAAATTCTTGTCCAAAAACATTGCACCAATCCACTTCCATAGTGACATGTGAGAGTGCCACTGCCACTCTCTGTCTCTTAATTGGTTACCCCTTATCCTACAGAGATTTTTACAGGATTTGTATCCTTAGACCTGGTCCATTTTCTGGACCACAGCCCTAATATACCCCATTTCCACCCAACCTCTATCCCCGACAGACCCTCTTCCTGAGGGTTCTGCTCCTGCTGTGGCCACTATCATCTGGACCACCACCCACTTCTCTTGTCTCTCACAGCTAATCAGGCACTCAGTCTCTCATCATCTTTCTCACTTTCATCACTCTCCTACTAGCTCTGTGGCTAATATCCCAGTTTAGGATCTCCCTGCCCAATGGCTGACCTCCCTTTCTCTGATCTCTTCCACCTTCAGTCCAACCTGAACTCAATTCCATGTTCATCTCTGTAAAAGTCTCCTTGGATCACAGTCTTCTATTTGAGAACCTTCAATTGCTCTCCATTCCCTGCCAATTCCTGGCCAAGCTGTCTATCCCGTCACTGGCCTACTCTCCGAACCACCAACATCCCTGGTGCTTTTCTGCATTTGATCGTGTCAGTCCCTCCTGGAGGTTCCTTCCCATATCTCTGTCTATCTGAATGCTGTCTACCCAGGGAGTCATAAACATATCTGGGGAAAGAGCTTTCCAGATGGAGGGAACATGGGGGTTGCTGATTATGTAGAGCCTCACAGGACATTGTAAAGAAACAAAAGTTAAGCATTATCATCATCTATGAATATAGGCTTTGTCTCTGCTGACAGATTTTCTCCAAATGTTTTATACAAATCAATAATTTGAAAAATAGCATTTTGTGGCAAGAAGACATTATTCTGCTTCAGGCTAAAAATGATGACACAAGATTTTGCCTCTCCCAGGAAGGATTTCATTAAACAGAAGCAGAAATATCTAATTGAGCAACTGCACCTCCTTGTGATAAATCAGGAGCCTGAAGTAATGTCCTCCTTCTTCATCTTTTGTGTGTCTTCATTAACTTCTTTTTTTATTTAATACAAACATGAGAATCATTCCTATTTCTGAAGACATGCTTCTGAATTCATGATAGAAAACTACTTGCCTATTTGATCTAACTTGAATTCAGATTTCATATTTATACATTACTAATTCATAGGGCTGTTGGGAGGATTAAATGGGTTAACAGAAGTGCTTAGAATAATGCCTGGCACACAGTAACTGTTCTACAAGTGTTTGTAGTAATAATGTTACACACACATACACACACTATCCATTCAGTTGTTTACTCACACAGCAGATTACAGGAATGTATTGAGTACTATGCCAGGCACTGGAAATGTAAAGATATATTAAGCTGGTCCCAAGGATATCATGTCTAGCAGAGAAAACAAATGCAGAAGCATATAATTTTAAGGTATATTTAAGGGGAAGTGGAAGCAAAAGGCAGGGATGAATAATTCTGCTTAA
The DNA here is from genome assembly GCF_048564905.1 of Vicugna pacos. NCBI lineage: Eukaryota > Metazoa > Chordata > Mammalia > Artiodactyla > Camelidae > Vicugna > Vicugna pacos. The sequence continues at coordinate 83,353,538 of NC_132987.1, read as the reverse complement.
GAGAGAGGGTTACAAAGAAAATGTTGCTCAAGCCATATGGCTAGGTGTAACCAGCTGAAGGAAGTTAGTAGCAAGTAACAAAGCAGAGGAAATAAGTTTTAACAAAGACATAAAGTCACAGAGCAGCAGGGCACATCTGGGGCCTGTAAATATAGAATGGCTGAAGCATATGTTATGAGGAAAGAAGGGAAAGTACCTGAGATTATGAGAGTATTGTATCCATGATAAGGAATTTGGACATTCTTTATAGGGGATGATGAACAATGGAAAGATTTTAAGCAGATTTCCATTTTAGAAATATGTAGCAAGAGGCACAAATTCAAATACCTCTGAGGACCAAGAAAGTAACAAATGTGTAAATTGGGGGCTGGTCTAAAGAGATGCGGAGTGGTGGAGAAGAGAAACAGAAAAGTGTATAAAGACATCCACGTGGTTGAAAATGACAAGAGAAGAAAAGCTGTGAAGTAAATCTAGCCTGAGAGCAGCCAGTTTGAACCCCTGGTACAGAGGCTGTGATGACTTCTTGGGGAAGAGAGTGGAAGAAGGTGGAGCTAATTAATGAATTCCTCCATGTAAAACAAAATGAAGATCAAAAGCAAGAGAGGAGCTGCAGGGGTGGTGAAAAAGGACCTGACCGGAAAAATACTCAGAGAGGAAAGTACACACAGGCCCTGGTGACCAATGGGAAAGAAGAAGGAAAGAAGCTCGACTACCTCCCATGTTTCTGGCTTAGATGACTGGATATATAATAAAATCATTTACCTCTACAGAAATGGTACCGTCTGGGGAGCAGGTAGACATATGAGTTTGGTTTTAGAAATAATTGAGTTTGGACTGTTTGTGGATCATCCAAGTGCAAGCTCCCAGTAGATGGCTAGATTTGTAAATGCAAAATATAAAAGGCCAGGGTTGAAAATACAGATCTAGCAGTTATCAGGTTACAAGTGGGAATTAACAACAGAGAAGTAGTTGATACTGTCCAGAAAAAAGGTGTGAGCAAAATTATAGAGAAGAAATTCTTTTTTTTACATTTTTTATTGATTTATAATCATTTTACAATGTTGTGTCAAATTCCAGTGTTCAGCACAATTTTTCAGTCATTCATGGACATATACACACTCATTGTCACATTTTTTTCTCTGTGATTTATCATAACATTTTGTGTATATTTCCCTGTGCTATACAGTGTAATCTTGTTTATCTATTCTACAATTTTGAAATCCCAGTCTATCCCTTCCCACCCTCCACCCCCCTGGTAACCACGTCTGTATTTAGAGAAGAAATTCTTTATCTAAGTTTTAAAAAAATCCTTCTATTCCTATGGTCATTTTCACATTCATTATATCCTAAGAGTTCTTTTTGTTTAATTTTTTATTCTTATGTGAATTTGGAATATGGAAATGAAAGTGATAAGCTGTGTAAGGCTTGAATATCCAAAGGCAAGAACCACTGAGGGCCATCTTAGAGGCTGGCTGCCACTTGAGGTATTATTAAATCCTGCACATTCTTCATCGTTCAGTCAATCTTCCCCTGAAATTCCCGCCCATATAACCTCAGCTCTCCTCAAGCTCTACCCACTCTGAACTTGCAAAGGACTGATAGCAGGCCCTCTGCCTGGGGACTGAGTCATACAGCATCTGGTACTCTTTAACTCTGAGAATGGCAACCATTTTTAAGTTCTTTTGTAGCCCCCACTATACCAAACACAGGACTGAAAGTGTAGATGGTGCCCCAAAGTTCTTGTTGAATACAAAAGACTGATTTTTGTGAGAGTTTCAGAATTTTAGACTTTCCCAGGAATTGTCCTTATCTTTCAAAGACAAATGTTTTCACAATGATCAAAATTACTTTAGTTATTTCTAACTTAAAAATCCCATCAGGACCTGCATTCCAAGCCTCCTTAAACTCCTAAAGCCTAACATTTAATTTAATGATGAACAAAACCAAGTTAATTCCCATGCACAGATGACAAGTGAACAGTTGGCAGCAATTTCAACATCTGCTTTTAATTCATTTAAAAGTGTTGAGCAAACAGTGATAAAGAGCTGAAAACTATAATATTTCTCCATTATCCTTCAAGGAGTTGTCATTGCTAATTGAAGTTGACTCTTAATAGGTTATATAGATGAAACCAAAGTAAACATTTGGATAGGGAATGACCCATTCTTGGTTTAGGATGGTTACACTTTAATGTGGGAGCCTGTTTCACTCTTTCCTCATTCCAGATTTGCTCCTAAATGTTCTAGACAAAAGGCTCTTATTAGGGTTGAGTCACTGCTGGTTGGAAAAAGGGGTAGTAAACAACATGTTGGCTGGAAATAGCCTTTGTTTTAAAAACAACTTCTTGCTTTTTGTGAGTTCACACACACACAGAATCTGTAAGCATTATCCTTAGACAATGGCTGTGCTATTCTTTATGTATAATCTGTCTCAGTTTACCCCCTACCTTGTACTTAACCTTCCTTTTAGGCATATGTCTTTTCAAATAAAATAGTTAGCAAGTAACCACCTAAGGTAATTGGATGGAATTACATGACATATGCTTTTAACAATATGCATAAAAAATACAGGTATGTGTTACAATTCATATCAATGTGTTATTTACAGGCTGGCTTTGATCTTGGTCTCTCTTGAACTCTCATTCTAGGGGAAGCCAGCCTTTATGTCAAAAGGACATTCAGGTAGCCCATGGAAAGGTTCATCTGGAGAGAACCGCAGGCATCCCGCCAGCAGCCAGCACTAACTCTTCAGGCATGTAAGTAAGCTACCGTCGAAGTGGAACCTCCAGCTCCAGTGAAGCCTTCAGATAACTGCATGACTGCAACCCTGGCCAATGTCTTGACTAACTGGCAGGAATTTGAGTATTTTTTTAAAGCACAAAAATACTCAAAAAGTTACACCCCTAAAAACTTATAGCCAGCTAGAAAATATTCTGTGGGCATAGTGTGATCCTTGTCATCTCAGGAAGTGAGGCATATTGGGGAAAATGTAGACAAACCAGATTCAGAGTAAGAGAAAGGATTAAAGGGAAAACTCATCATACAGGAGTGCTCCCTAATTCAGCAGCCTGGAGATCCCAGTGTGGTGTTTTTCCTTTCAGAAAACAAGGCAAAGTACAGGGGAAAATGTGGATGACCTTGACCCGGAGCAAAAGAAAAAGGAGAAAGGGCTTATGAGCAAAAGACTCAACTACCACGGAGATCTGCAGTAACTCAGCAGCCTGGATATCAACAAGCCAAACAAGCAAACACGGCAGAGAGTGAACCAGTGAAATGGTTCAAGACAGAGGAACCAAAAGCACACCAAGTTTCTAGGACTTCACCTAACAGATACCCAGAATTACCACTGGAGGAAGAGGATGTCATCATGGTGAATATCATGATTTCAGAGTAAATACTCAGTACAACATAGAACGTTTTGATGAGTAAGGAACAGATGATATAAATACTCCAGAAAATATCATCACTAAACAATTTCAATTGGAATCTTGTCCCCAGTGGGTTGCATATCAATATCACAGCGACCCTATTCAGGAATGGCTATGCAATTTGTTGGGGGCCTAGTACAGAATGAAAATGAATGGCCTCCTGTTCCACCATTATTAAGAATTTCAAGATGGGAAAAACAGAGCACCAAATGAAGTGCAGGGCCATTCTCAGCAATGGGGTCTTGTGCTGCTGCACAGGCTGCACGCCCAGGAAGCTGACTCTCGCCCAGTTAAAGAGAAGGGAAGTTAGAAGTTTCAACTTTACTACTATAGAATGAAGAACTGCTTGAAAATGTCAAGTGATGTATTTTTAATAAAATAATCTTTTTACTACATGAAGTATAAAGCAGCCACTGGTTTAATTACATTCAAAATGAATTACAATTGAGGGTTAGAATCACCTTAACCAGGAAACAAGTGCTTGTCATATCACTGACTTAATAGTTTGTTTTTTCTGACTTAATAGTTTAAAAACTATTTTAGAAAAGCTTCTGAAAACTCACTGACAACAACTGAAGGGACCCAGCGGAGGTCCTGAATATCACAATGGTAATCTGACCTAGACTCATGCCTTTTATTCTTTTTGATAGCTGCCATCTAAACCCTCAAACCATGTTAAAAGATATTTTCCCCACAGAAGGACTGAACATCATGCAGAGATCCCGGGCTTAGAAGTGGGTGCATTAACGTGGCTCTGCAGTCTCTCTCCTTTGGGAAGAGAATGAACGTGTGTTTGCTGTAAATGAAAGAGCTGTGTTATGCTTTGTGCTTATTTAATCAAACAGTTTTAAAATTATGAAACATTTTAGATACCAAAGTATAAACTCTATAAAGAATACTGAGCACCTATGTAGCCACTTCTCAGTTCTTAAGAAACAAAATATTAAAAATATAACTGAAGCCATTTCCTCCCCACCCACAAATGTAACTGAGAACTGCAGAACATAACAACTGTCTGGAAACCCCTGCACTAAGGAACTTGACCAAACTCTTGCATGGTTGTTAGTAACTTACGGCTGTGCCCCTAGGATGATCCCACACCCACTGAACCCCATTAAAATGCCTTATTGAGAAAGCTCACTGGCTGTCAGGAGAATTTGCTGTTGATCTAGACAACATCTGATGATAGGCTACTAACCTCTCTTGGATCATGTACTAGAAAGGGCTTACAGTTGTGAATATGTGTCTCTTACAACTTAGAAGTGTTCTTCTCAAGGACCTGAGAGCCATGCCTTTGAAATGTAATCATCAAGAAAGTCAGGGTCTCTGTCTCCCATCTCTGTGGGAGGAAAGAATTCTAACCTCGAAAACTGCCAGCTAGCACATACAGCTGGCCTAATCACAATGACACTGACCAACGCTTTGTAATTTTTCACTTGTCTGACTCTAATGAGTCTGCTCTCCCTGCTCCCTCATCCTCCCTTTAAAACCCCTAATCACCTCTGCACAAAATCAGAATGGAGCTCAGCCCTTTCCCCTACTGTCAGTAGTTTCTGAATATAATCTATTTTCACTACTTTAATGTCTGGCTGTGTTTATCTTGAGAACTGCCATTCTGATTTTTCTGTATGTCATTCCCGTGCATTTTTTTTTAAAAAGCACAGATGCATCTAATTAATAACAATATAATGTGCTGCCTATTTTTAATGCCAAATATAAACGACACCGTATTTTACCTATCCTTCTGAATTCTGTTTTGTTCATTTAACATCATATTTTCCAGATTTATCCATAGAATTACATGTGGCTCTACTTTGTCAGCATTGGTTCCAGGGCTTGCAAAAGCATTACCCTAGGTCCATCCTTCTGGGCCTGTACCCACTCCTAGGCACAGGGACAGTCAAGAGGAGAGAAAGGGCCGACCCTTTGGTGGTGGTGGTGTGGCCCGAGCTTGGATGTGGAAGCCAGGTGGCCACCCACGTGGAGTGAAGGGAAAGTACGGTGGAAAGAGAAGAAACGTGACAGCTCTTCCTGCTTGGAACTCCAGAGTTCTAGCATTCTAAATTTGGACTTGATCTTCCACATTGTTAAGAAGGTATGTTTATGAAGATGGCAAAAACATATTTCCTCTACTGTTTAGCGTTAAAAAAATTTTTGTTTAAGTATTCAGACATAAAGTATGTGGCTTCCATTTGTACTTCTGGCCGCGCCCACAAATAGGGGTGGGCGTGCCTTTTCCTTGCATCCCACTCTTTCCTCAAACACAGTTGTTTACTCTAGTAAATGACTCGACTATGGCTATCCCCCTACCTCCCCTCCTCCCTCCACTACTTAGGATTCTCAAATTTGACTTTAAGGCGACGCCGAGATGCAACAAAGACGCCAACTGGACGCCAAGAAAGGACGCTCCCACGGGCCTCTACTGGCACGCGCGCCCTCGCCAAGCCCCGCCTCCTGCGCCCGGCCGGCCCCGCGGCATCCTGGGACATGTAGTCTTTGCAGGCGCCGCGGCTCACCGAGTCTCCTCCTCCAAGCGGCCTTCCGCCCCCGGGACGCCGTGAGGTTGCGTCCCTCCGGTGCCTGGCCTCCTCCCTCTTCCTTTCCCTCTTCAGAAGCTCCGTCCCAGACTTCCCAGGACCTTTTACGACATTGGGTCTGAGTCGGTCTCGGCTCCGGGTCCACTTTTCGGCAAAGTGACGTGGACGTCAATAGCAATGGCGGAAGGAGAAGAGGTCCTGCCTCTGCCAACGTCGAGCGGCGACAGCTGGTGAGTGAAAGCCCGCGGTTGATTCCTGTTGCCCCTCTCTTCTTCCTTGTGACCACCCTGCCCGTCCCCGAGGCACCGGCAGGCGCCGGCATGGAACGGGAAGACCCGTCCTCGCAGCCCAGCGCCCTGCCCCGCCCCCTCTGCCTGCCCGGTCCCCTCAGCCGACCCCGTCCTGCCCAAGGGGCTGAGGCCGGACTCCCGAGGGAGAGTGGTCTTGTCCAGGGGCTGGGCCTCGGTTTGGCCCTCCTGCTTCACCCGCCGGTTTCCAAAATGTGCTGGGGAAGAGTGGCTTCACGGCTGGGTTTGGCCGGAGTCCCTGGCCCAGGGACTCAGAGTAGGCTGGTTGGAAAGGAAGTTTCGCGGATGCAGATCTGAGGCACTGGAATACCATTTGCCGAAAAGACCACTTGAAATTACTCCCGCGACCTTTGCCTGAGGGTTCAGAGATGAAAGATACACCCAGAGAGGATCCCTCCCACATAATCGAGATTTTTTTTTTGTACTAGGTTTTATTTCTCGTTTCACGTTCTAACAGTTTCCACCATTCGTCCCTTTCACACAAGTCGTCTTTTTCCTTCCTAGCATTTTCCTCATAGCTCGATCTTCAGATGTAGGACATTGCTCTTGCTGCTCCCAAGCCCTTGTATGCTTACCTGATTTATACTCGTGGTTGTGGGGAGGACCTTCAATGATTTTTTGGTAGACTTTAGTCACTCGATGCTAATCTTTGGGAAAGTCTTCTACTTTTGAAATAGTTGATCTTCACAACACACTTTTAGGGACGACATCACACACACACACAAATGGAACTTTTAGAGGCTTGTCGAATTTTTACAATTGATCTAAGTGTATTTACCACATGTATTAGACAGTTTTAGATTTGCTTGTTTATCATATTATACATGTACAGCTCACTGGTACTCTGCCTAAAAATAATCCAGGATATTTTTAGACAGGGACATTAATTCTGGAGAAAGCAATGGAAATCGTTGAAAGTGATAGAAGATATGCTGATTGAGACATTCAACTCTCAGCAGGCATCAGGCATCACCTTAGCATCACCTTAGTGCATGCCCTCTCCAAGATACAGGAGGAAAACTTCGGTGACCTAGATGTAGTTTCTTTTCTCAGTTTGCTTATCTTGGGGTTGGGTGGTGTAACAGGTACACTCAATAAGAAGGTGAAATTGCTCTGGTTCTTTGGGACAGTGAATAAAAATATTATGAGAGTTCAGGCAGACAGAAACCACGTTCACTTGGAATCACTGGGTAAAGCTTCATGGAGGTGGAGGTGTTTGGATTAGGCCCTGAAGATTGAGCAGGATTTAGAATAGGGCTCTCCAGTAGAAGTAGTGTGAGCCACATAATATAAAGTTTTCCAGTAGCTACATTAAAAACTAAAAAGAAACAGGTGAAGTTAATTTTAATCATCTATTTTATTTAATCAAATATATCCAAAATGTTATTTCAACATGTAATCATTAAAAAAATACTTTTACATCTTTTTTGTACCGAATTTTCAAAATTCAATGTGTATTTTACACTTACTGTACATCTCAGTCCTGTCTAGCCACGTTTCAGATGTTAAATAGCCACACGTGGTGGTGGCTAACATGTTGAATAGTGCAGGGTCAGATTAACAGAGGAGAAAGGTCTCTGAATGAAATAGTAGCATGAGCGAGGACTAGACAGGGAAACTAATGATTTGTTTGGTGGGTAATGACTAGAACTTCATGAAGTTTGCTGTTTTAGAAGGATGAATTTGTTGTGTGGTATACTGGCTGTAATCAGCTGATTGAAGGCCATGAGGGGACGTATTTCTAGAGGTAAGTTGTCTTTGATGGTTGCAATCATGTGTCTGGCTTACAGAAGCAAGAAACATGGAGTGAATGGTTGATAGAAGTAGCATTTGTTCTCTTCTAGCATTGAGGTATCTCTGGTGTGGCTTCCATTTTTGTTCTTTTTACTTTCATAAGTGGGGAAACACCGAGTGTTCTATGATTTTTATTCTTGCTCCATTTTCTTCTGATCTTTCTCCTTTTTCTATGCTCACTGCACTCACTGGTCCCCTAGAAGGGAGTTTGAATAGAGTCAGAAAAGACTTTCAGATTTGGAGCCATGAGTTCAGTAAAGCCTATGTCCTTAGAGTGCTTGTTGGTTGGATTTTTGTAGAATGGAGAGGCTTTACACTTAAAAAAAATGCTGTGACATTTTTATTGTACTTTTTTTAGATAGAAAATTTTCTGAAATGTGTTATACATATCATTGTCTAACCACACTCATCTTAATAATTTGGGGTCATTCAGTTTACAAATGTAAGTGTATAAGAATAAAACTAGGTCCCTGTCCTCAAGGAATTTTGTGGTCTAGTTAGAGGAGGCACACTTAAGAACATCAATTACTGTTATACTTTTGTAATACACTAAGACCTTTAGGGTCTATATAGGTAGATAGGGTAGATTGTTTGTATTTAAATGGTCCTTTATACCCATCCCTTTTTGAGATTGGTTTTTATTAGTTTTTCCTGTGTTTTTTCATTGTTGTGAGTAGTATCTCCCAGTTTGTTCCGGATCTGTGAAACTAGATATTTGAACTTGTTGAAATTGTCTGTACATTTGTAAAAAGGCTCAGGATGGTGCCTGAAGATGTTAAAAGTATGATGTCACTTTTACTTACTTACTGTTTTTAGTTATGTTCTAGATCAGGGTTTCTCAAAATTTAAATGTGCATTGGGATTACCTGGAGATCTTGTTAAAATGCAGATTCTGATTTAGTAGATTTGTTTGGGACCTGAGAGTCTGTGTTTCTGGCTGATCAGCTACTGGATGATGGCATTTGTGGTTCATGGACCACACTCTAGTTATCAAGATTCTAGATGACATTATCTCAGAATGAGTTGGCCAGAGGAATTTATCTCTCTGTATTACATGTTATGCTGTATCACCTAACACATTATACTATATAATACATAATTATATTATAATTATCTGATTGCATGATTTATCTTTACTCTTTAGATAGTGAGCTTATTCTCATGGGCAGTGGCTGATGGCATGTGGCTCAGTAAATTTTTTTTGTCTAATGTGTGCATGAATGAATACAGATTTTTGTCAAATCATGTGCAATAACATACCAAGCTGTCATTTCATATAAGTTTTCTGACTTCATTGTTTCTGTGAGCTGTGTAATTATCTGACGGTGTAATGCTCTTTTTTTTTTATGGAAAGTAAAGGTTATCAGAAACTGCCTTGGCTGTCAAACTTTCTGAAACTGCAGCCATGTAAGTTCAGAGGGTATGGAGAAAATCCTTGTAAAAATTTTTATAGTTTGAAATGATTTAAATGTAATTAAAAAGTTAACATAAGCTACAGATTTTTAAAAATAAATGTTAAATTATTATAGTTCAAAGATTGGTCATTATTGTTCTTGGTATTGGAGAAATCAGCTTTGGAATTGAACACAAGTTCTCATTTTCTGAGAATTTCTTTCTGAAATAATGCCTTAAGCTCTCAAGTCATGATTGAAAAAAATTGTTTGGTATTTATATTAATTGTACAACTTTTGGTATTCTGAGTTTATTTAGCTCAAATTTTTGTACAACTTTTCCTAAATTGTTGCTAAACTTTTCTTAAAATTGTTAAGATATCAGTTCCATAAAGAAGCTTCTATTGTTAATTTGAGATGTGAATAGGAATTGTTTTGAGAATAATGGGATCTTTTTCAAAGTTTTGTTCACTTTGTAAATGGTACTCTCAGTGCTTTCCATTTCATGAGCATTGAAATAGAGATTTAAAATGTCACTTAAGGAATAGGTGATTGCAATTTCAAACATGATGTAATCAATAAAGAAATACATTTAATATGAAAAAGAACGAAACCCGTTGTTAAGAAGAATATTGACAGCTTGTGGTTCTAGGAAGACTAGACATTGCCTTATAGAAAGTGAATAGAAAATGAACCTTGTTGGATTGAATTAAGGGTTTTTAAGTGACAACTGTTTGATTTTGTAAACTATAAATAGAGGGCAGACAAAAATTGTAAATTAAAAGAATTTATTTTGTTTATACTATTCACTTTAATATTACTATTATAATTCAGAAGTAATTCCTAAACAGTAATTCATTTCTAGAGTTTTATTCCTGTGGATGTTTTAATATCCACAGATAAGAGTAATTGGTTTTTGCACGCTAAAGAAATATATTAAATTAATTTATTTCTGTTTATTTATACTCACTGCTGAGAGTACAGGTGCATCTGAGCATAGTGAGGTAATTGTGGAGCACCAGTTAAGTGTACTTCAGTACACAGCCAACTTAAGGAGTTGGGTGGTATTTCTTTCTCATCACATTTTGGATAAAGGGGAAATTTGTAATAGAAACAGGTAAGGTGCTGTTTTATGTTGACTTGTGCTGTTTTCATCCCATTCTTTGTTTGAGGCAAAGAATGTACACTATTTTCAGTTTCCAAATAAACTAGTGTTTTGTTTGGGGGCTGGGGGAAAGAGCCTGATGCATTTCTGTGTTCATTAAAGGTGCTAGAAAGTCACCTCATTTGTACAGAAAAGAACAGTATGTTGGGGACTTTTTATTTTGAGGAAGCATGGAAGAGGGAAAGGACTTAGAGCACTCTCTAAAGTTAACTTCTCATTAGCAGAGGAGATATTCTTCCATTTTGTAAGCAACATCTGACAGCAAATGCATTGCGACATTGCACATCCAGTAAAGTTATGAGCAGCTTTTTTTCCTTACACAAAAATTCCTGAGTTTTTTCTTAGCAGAGAAAGGGGCACCATTGGTATACCATTGGTGCAATTTGATCTACATGGATTATGGGTTAAAAATAAGTGTATGAAAATTTAAAGCATCTGTTCTGTTTGTACTAGAGTTAATTTTAGTAGTTTACAGTGCAGCATTCTGTGATGTCTGTCTCCTTCGCCTGTTGCACAGTGCTGAAATATTGTAGCTATCGTGTTTGTCCTGTGAAGCGAGGTCACTAGTTTTAGCACCTTCTTTACTTGGCCAAGACCCTAGTTAAAGACAAATTCTACAGAGGATTACATTATTTGATAAGCTCCCAAAGCTGTTGTGCTGTTGTGGATCTGATCCTCATATATAGTTTCACTGTTTTTTTTTTTAAGCTGGTGAATAGGGTGTTTTCCCCCTTGGTGTTCAAATAAATTAAAATACTATAACAAGTATGTCTGATTCTGACAAGAACCCAGATAACTTCAAGATTTCATATTTAACAAAATGTGTTCTCACAGACTGTAAGGTATCACGGTCATTTCCAAATGTGCCATCATACTATTTGTTGTTAGAATGTTTTGATGGTTTGCGATTGGTATTTAAAAGTAAGTTACATAGTATTTATAATGGTCATTTAACTCCATCCATAGTTACTGTACAAGTGAATCTGTAACAGAGTACTCCTATTTCCATTTCTACTAAATGTCACACAGAATATTTAGGAGTTTTGGTGTGTTAGTAATTTGTAACAAGTATGCCAACAGTAGTAGTAGAATAAGTTCAGACAAAGCTTTGATGCTGTCTCATGACCTAGGCATTAAGAAATAACCAGAAGTATGATGGTACAAATTAAGTCATGAAACCACAACTCAACATGTGCAACCTGCCGCTGTTACTGTTACTCAATTAGCTGGTACCCACAACTGGTACCCACAAAATACCAGCTGGCCATTTTTAGTTTTAAATAATTGGTAAGAAGCTTGTGCCTGGGCATAAAGTATCCATGGGCAAGCTGGCCTGTCACGGTTCAATCTGTACTTATAGTGGTTTACATTCTAAACAAACTGGAATGAACTACACCCCAAAAAGAGCCACTCCCACTTCTGTTCAGTGGTTCTTAGATAATAGGACTTGGGCTAAAACCTTGGAATAGCCAGCTAGAATGTACACTATGGCTTTATGTTTACTGCCAGGTCTCCAGTGCCTCGCACAGCGGCTAGCATATAGTAGGTGCTCAATACATATTTATTGAAGGTTAAAAAAAAGAATACTGTTATTAAAGAGGAAAGAATTCAGAGCATGAATTAGAGTTATGGGAGAAGTACTGACACTGAAAGGGAGAATTCTAACGAGAGAGTCTAACTTTGCAGAGTATGTGAAGAGGATGAGGACTGAGAAAGATGACTAATGACTCCTTGGCGCAGTTTTGTTAGAGTGATGGAGGGTTTGAGTGAATGAGGAGAGAGTAAGCAATGAGTGGAGACTACTGTTTGCAGGAGCTGTACTGAAAAGAGTAGGAGAGAGATGACTTTTTGAAAGGGAGTCACATATCGGACCTTCTGAATAAGCAAATGTGGAAATATTTGAGGAAAGGTGAATAATAATCACAGGCTATATTGTTTTTTATATTTCTGAATGATAGAAATTCTTTCAGTGAAGATTTCTGAGTCCATTTGATCTCCTGTCTCTGTTTAATATAGAAGGCCTTCTGTATCCTTGGGTTACATATCTGTGGGTGTGGAACCCACAGGTTTGGAATCCAAGAAAATGGAGGGCTGACTATGCAGTACACCATTTTATTTAAGAGATCTGAGCATCCTCGGATTTGGGTATCTACACAGGGTCCTAGACCCAGTCCTCCAAGGATACCGAGGGACAGCTGTACTACTGCTCACAGAGATTTGAGCAGTATCCTGTCAGTAGAAATACCGTATTTAAGGTGTCTGCATAGCAAGTGTTGGGATTTTATTGATCTTCCCAGTAATGTGGCTTTTTTATTTTTATTTTAATCAAATAATAATGTATCTTAGACACTGACCACTTTAAGACACAAAATTATTATTTTTTTAAATTGGTAATTGGGTTTTCTCTGTAGTTTCTCTGTACTCTACATTTACATTTAAGAGATTATGCATTTTCTAGGTCCTAAGTGATCTTTCTGAACTACTGTAATCTTTGATTTTTTTATAATTACAGGAAAGAATTAGATTTTGAGAATTTTGAAAACTAATGAAGTTGACTTAGCTTACTTGATAGACTGAGAAGCTTTATAAATTAAAACAATTTGTTTCTAATCCAGGAAACATTCTGTCTTAAGTGTTTTAGCAATTTATCTCAATATGCTTAGGTGACAAAGTGCTATTCTGAAGTTGAATAGGCTGTGGGAAATCATACAGGCCATCTAATAAGTTGCTGGGAATGATTGCTAATGGCTTACTTCTAGGGCTAAATTTCATTATTTCATATGTATGCTATTAAAAAAATTTATTGAGTGCTTATTTTGTCTTTAAAGATTTATTCTTGTCTAAATGAAGAGTGACTAAGTTTTCCTACACTCATGTTTTCTCTTGTCTTGTGATTTTAGTTTTTTCCACATTTTACGATTGTCTCATTTGTGCCTCAGGATTTGTGTCACATGTACCCAACAGTGGTTCATGTGACCAGCAACTCACTGGCTAACACACTTCTTTTTTGGGAAACAATGAATCTTTAATGTTGGTGGAGTCTTGTATGGAGACCATCCTGAAAGAGAAAGTTGGAAAGGATAAATACAGGCAAGGTATAGGCATTAGGATGGAATGGGAAGAAGAGTGCGAGGGATATTCTGTTGGAAGAGAAGATAATTCATACGCTGTATGAATACTCTCCACCTCTTTTGATTAGGTGATATCTGGTACTCTCCCCATTTTATAGGTGGAGAAACTGAGTTTGTATGCTAGGTCACACAGCTGTTAAATGTGTGGAGTCTGATGTCACGTTTTCTGGTTTTAAATTTTATACTATTTTCTCTGAAACATGTTGTCTCTAAGCCTTTATATTTTTAATTCCTTGGTGCTTTTGCTCTTGAGCTGCCATAGCAATTGTTTACAAGTCTGTTCTTTTCCCACAGTGGCTGTTAACATGTAATGCTATTAATTTGAGGAGTTATAGAGGCAAGGCAAGCTCTTACCTCCTTAACAATCTTAAGATGTGGCTCAGACCCTTCATAGTGATGCTCTCTTTTTCTTGAAATGGTAAATGAAGGTTGGATGCAATAGCTTCCTCTAAAAACTCTAAATTGAAGCATCTCTAAATGTTCGCCAATGAACAGTAAACATTTTTGTAACATTTTATTGACATAATTCATGTATCATAAAATACATACATTTGAACTGTACAGCCCAGTGATTTTAGTGTATTCCCATAGTTAAGCAATGATCACCATGATCTAAAGTTCAGAATATTTTCATTAACCCCAAAGAAACCTCATACCAATTAGCAGTTCCTCTTGTTCCCCTTTCACCCCAGGCCCTAATGATCTATGTTCTGTTTCTATAAACGTGCCTATTTTGGACATTTCATGTGAATGGAATCACACGATATGTGACCTTTGTGTCTGGTTTCTTTCACTGAGGATACTTTTCCAGGTTCATGCGTGTGTTACATGTTATGAACACTTCATTCCTTTTTATTTCTTAGTATTCCAGTGTATGAATACACATTTTATTTATCTATTCATCAGGTGATGGACATTTTGATTGTTTCTACTTTTTGGCTTTTATGAATAATACAGTACTGTTATAAATATTTACTTACAAGCTTTTTATTATGTCCTTTTTTAATGTAGTAAAATATACATAACATAAAATTTGTTTAATGTGTACAATTCAGTGACATTAAGTACATTCACAGTGTTGTGCAGCCATCACCACTGTCTATCTCTAGAATTTTTCATCATCACAAACAGAAACTCTGTATCTAATAAACAATAGTTCTCCATTCCTCTTTACCTCCAGGCCCTGTTAACCTCTATTCTACTTTGTGTCTCTGTGAATTTGCCTATTTTAGGTGCCTCATATGAGTGGAATCTTACACTATTTCCTCTTTTGTGACTGTTTTTTTCTCACTTAGCATTTGTCTTGAGAGTTCATCCACATTGTAGCATGTGTCAGAATTTCCTTCCTTTTCAAGGCTGATTAACATTCCATCATATATATATGTACACATTTTATATATATCTATATATAGATACACACACACATACATACATACCACATTTTGCTTATCCATTCATACATCAAAGAATATTTAGGTTGTTTCCACTTTTTGGTTATTCTGAATAGTGTGCTATGAACATGGATGTATAAATATCTGAGTCCTTGCTTTCGGTTCTTTGAGGTATATACCTGAAGTGGAATTGCTAGATTATATGGTAATTCTGTGTTTAACTTTTTAAAGAGCTGCCAAACTTTTCCACAGTGGCTGCACCATTTTGCATTCCACCAGCAATGCACAGGGATTCTAATTTCTCCGTATTCTTACCCTCACTTCCCCCTTTTTTTGACACTAGATATCCCAATAAGTTTGTTGTATTGTATCTCGTTGTGGTTTATATACAAGTTTTTGTCTGGTGTATGTTTTGTATTCTCTTCAGTGTATACCTAGGAGTAGAATCGCTAGATTATACTGAAACTTTTTTTTTTTATCGAAGTACAGTCAATTATAATGTGTCTATCTCTGGTGTACAGCACAGCATCTCAGTCATGCATGTACATACATATATTCATTTTCATATTTTTTCCATTAAAGGTTATTAGAAGATATCGAACATAGTTCCCTGTGCTATACAAAAGAAACTTCAAAAAAATCTGTTTTTATATATAGTGGCTAACATTTGTAAATCTCAAACTCCCAAATTTATCCCCTCCCACTCCCTTTCCCCGGTAACCATAAGATTGTTTACTAAGTCTGTGAGTCTGTTTCTGTTTTGTAGATGAGTTCGTAGTGTGTGCCCCCACCTTTTCTTTTTTAGATACCACATATGAGTGATATCATATGGTATTTTCTTTCTCTTTGTGGCTTACTTCACTTAGAATGACAATCTCTAGGTCCATCCATGTTGCTGCAAATCATACTGTAACTTTATTTTTAATGTTTTGAGGATCTGTTAAACCAGTTTCATAAAAGGCTGTGCCACTTTACATTCCTACCAGTAATGTATGAAGGTTCCAGTTTGTATTATGTCTTTTTGGTATTAGCCATCCTTGTGAATGTGAAATGGTATCTCATTGTGGGGTCTTTTTTTCATTGTGGTTTTGATTTGAATTTCCCTAATGGCTAATGATATTGAGTGTCTTTTCATGTACTTATTAGCTACTTGCTTATCCTTTTTTGGAGACAGGAGAGTCATCAGGTGCTGTGGAAAGGTTAAATTAAAGTAAAGAATTTGTTATTAGAAAGGTTATTAGGAAGGAGCATAGGAAGAATTGTTCCTCTGGAGTTGTGGGTATCAAAGAGGATGGACAAGTGATGGGCAGGGGATAAGAGGAGGAGTTGAGTGGAAAATGAGGGAGAAATGGTGACATATATTGTCAAGAATACCTTCAAAAAGCTTTGCCGTGAGAGGAACAATCAAAGATGCAGTTAACTACGTGGAAGGAAAGTTTGGAGGAGCTTTTGCGGTTGTCATTGTTGATGTTGTTTCTAATAGCAGTACATAAGCATATAGACTCAGAGGAAAGAGCCAGAGGAGAAAGAGAAGTGGAAGGTAGCAGAGAGGGGGTAATTGGTGACATGTGGTTCCAGAGGAGTTGGGGGGGGGCAGGTAATACCCAGGTGAAGTTAGTCTCAGGTTAGAGAAAGGATATCTAGACATCTGTGCATGTAGGAAAGAAGGAAATGATGCCTGGGATGATATGCAGCTTATGTTTGTTTTTGGAGAGTGGCTGAGATCAAAGGGAAGAGAAACCTGCTGGCCTGTAGTTTCTCCTTAGAGTTAGAAGTAAATGTCACTTGAAGGAAGGTGACTGGGTGGGGAGTCTGAAGAGAGTCGTGAATAGAACATTTCTGGGTAGCATTGATGCCTAGAAGAAATAGAAGGTGGTGAATCTATGATAGCGTCATAAAGTTGTGTTAATTTGTTTTCTAATGAAGTCCTCATTGAGCAGAGCGTAGGAACAAAGAAGGCAGAACTCGTTAGATTAACCTGATGTTAGGATTTTGCAGCTTTCTGAATGTGGCAGGAAAACAAAGGAATGGAGTTCAGGGTGTTGAGAAGGTGCTTAAAGTCTCAGGCCATGGAATTAATACTGAGGACATAAAGTGAAGCCACATGAAAGTTCTTCTAATGAATCTGTGCCATCCTTCCACACTCTACTTTTAACTCCATACACAGGAACCATGGGGAGCATACTCTTTCTCCAAA
This sequence comes from Vicugna pacos, assembly GCF_048564905.1. NCBI lineage: Eukaryota > Metazoa > Chordata > Mammalia > Artiodactyla > Camelidae > Vicugna > Vicugna pacos. The sequence goes on along the minus strand of NC_132987.1, from coordinate 83,336,197 downwards.
ATTAATTTTCTTCCATGCTCAACAATAGAACCAAATATTTTTACATTTTGTAACTTCCTTCCAAGTTTATCATATATGTAAACTTTTAGAAAAGAAAACAGTTGTCAGTATGGGTTGCACTTGTTTATCTTGTTTGCATTTTCAGTAGTCGGTATGGGAGAACAAAAATAAATACATATGTGCCACTATGCCACATTGTATTCTTATTGATTATGTGAAATGTTCTTTCTTAAGTAATAGCTACTTAATACTTTAAGCAAAGACATACATACTGAGAATTATTATCTTTTTTTCTCCTTGCAAATATTTGTTTATTTTAGAGAATACAGTTAATAATGCCACCTCTTAAAAAAAAAAAAGACAAAATGCTCCTGTAAGTACACCACTAGAAGTAAGATTTTAAAATATCCTTCCCTATGTGTGTGGGAAAGAATGAGGTTGGAATGAGAATAGTATATTTTCTCTTTCAAACATGTATGCTTACATGTTAGTTTTAAAACTCTTTTTCTTAAAAAATTAATACAAGTCCTTAATAACAAACATTTTCCATGTTATTAACTGTTTTTCAGTATTTTAAACTGTTGCTTAGTATTCCGTATACTGATTTAAATCAATTCCTCATTTTAGGACATTTACATTGCTCGTAGTTTTTCATAGTTAAAATAAGCACTGCTTTGACATACTTGTAACTAAATCATTTTACTCATTCTTTTATTGCTTGGTGAAAGGTATATGTATTAAAAAATCCATTAAATGTTATCTAAATTATTCAAGTAGGATACATACAAATATAATACATATTCTAAGTATACTCAGGTTGTACTGACTGATGCTATGTGAGAAGTTAAAAGTTTCCTTCTATTTCACTTATTTAAGTAAGCATCTTTTATGATTTTGTTTTTTGTTCTAATGGTTACTGCCGTAATTCTAAATAATATTTGATGCCTACGTTACTTAACTTTTAACATTAAGGAATATTGATTATTGAATAATTCTTGAGGGAATTTGTGCTAAGGATAAGTAGGAAAAGATTAATGCAAGGAAATTTTAGGAAGTGTGTAAATAGCAAGCAGTAGAGGAGCAGCCAGATAAATTTCTCCAGCCATTAAAAATCTTATTTTTAAGAGTATTGAATGAATCAGAGAAATATGTATGATATTTTTGAAAAACACAAATAAGTGAATCCTGCAGGGTATAAAATTATATACTCGATATACCAATTTTTATATGTATATATGTCTCTGTACACACACATACATATATGAAGAACTGAAAAGTTATTCACAGAATGTTAACAGTGATTATCTCATAGTACTAGAATTGTGGTTGGTTTTAAAATATTTTTTTACATTGGCCAAATTCTCTAAAATGATTTTGTTACATTAAGAAAAAGTTATTTTTAAAAAGTCAGCTATTGTTCAGTAATAATAACAATAATAGCATTCATGGCTTCTGTTTATTGAAGAATTATTATGTTCAAAGTATTGCACTGAGTGCTTTGTGTTCAGAAATTTGTTTAAGCGTTAACTGACCCTATAAGGTAGTCACTGTGTTTCTACATACGTTACTTGCTTAAGATCACATAGCTGTTGAGTTGGGCCAATATTGGATCTCAGATCTGACTGTAAAGCTTGGATTCATGGGCTTTTGTGATACATTGAATACAGCTGAATTTAAAAAATTATGGTAGAATGTGCACATAAAACTTACCATCTTAACCATTTACATATATAGTTCAGCAATGTTAACTGTATTCTCATTGATGTGCAGCCAGTCTCCAGAACTCTTCTCATCTTGTAAAACTGAAACTCTATAACCCATTAAGAAACTCTTCTTTACCCCCTTGCCTCCAGTCCTTAGCAACCACCATCCTACTTTCTATCTCTATGAATTTGTCTATTCTAAGTACCTCATATATGTGAAATTGTACCCTATCTTTTTGTGACTGGTTTATTTCATTTAGCATTATGTCCTCAAGATTCATCCATGTTGAAGCATGTGTCAGAATTTCCTTTTCTAAGGCTGAATAATATTCCATTGTGTGTATATATGTGTATGTGTGTGTGTGTATCTCCCCTATTTTGTATATCCATCAAAGGATATTTAGGTTGTTTCCACCTTTGGCTTTTGTGAATAATGTTATAAACATTAATGTACAAATATCTGCTTTTCTCGCTTTCACTTTTCTTGGGCATTATATCTAGAAGTAGAATTGCTGAAACATATGTTGATACTATTTTTAAATTATTTTGTGGACTCACCATACTGTTTTCTTTAGTGACTACATCATTTTACATTTCCACCGACAGTGTACAGGGTTTCAGTTTCTCCACATCCTCACCAACATTTATTTTCTGTTTTTTTGTTTTTGTTTTCTAAAATAATAGCCATCCTAATGGGTGTGAAGTTTTAATAGACTTGATTTTTAAATTCTTCCAGATGTCCTTGGGAAGAATGAATAATAAACAAGTATATATGCATCATACACTTAACCAATTGGACTATTGATGCTTATGTTCAAAATTAAGAGATAGTCTTAATAGCCAAAGAATTGAAACAAATCAAATGGCCATTAACTGATGAATGGATAAATTATAGTATATACATACAATAGAATATTATTTGACAATAAAAAGCATGTACTGATACATGCTACAACATTGAAAACATTATGCTAAGGGAAAGATACCAGACACAAAGATCACATATATATGATTCCATATATAAAATGTCCAGAATAGGTAAATGTATAGAGACAAAGTAAATCAGTGGTTGTGAGGTGCTAGGAGCTGGGTGCGGGGGAGTGGAGAATGGCTGATATTGGAAATGGGTTTTAAGTGCAGAAAGATATATGTAAAAAAAAAATTTTAGGAAATGGATTGTCTTGCTTTCATCTCCTGTTAGGAGTGTGTACAATTAAACTTTTCAGACATTTTGGAATTACAGGGAAGAGAAGTGTTTAGAACATGACTAGGAGTAAAACAATTTGTAAAAAAAAAGTATATAGGGTTTCTTTTCCCTAGTGGCAGATTTTCTGTAACTTTTTAAGTTTTAGGAATGCAACGTATGCTATAATCTAGTTGCTTTTAAAAAATGTAATTTTAAATATGATTCAATGTATGGCTTATTTGAAAAATAGTTACAAAATTTCAAATTGAATTTATTAATCCTAGAAACATTTAGAAATGAATGTTTAATTTGGTAGCGTTTGAAAATTCATGTCCCTTCACCCCCTTAACTTGCATTGTGCAAATGCTTCCATGTACTAGAAGTTACTCACCATTTGGTTGAGGAAAAGAAGTCTAATTCAGTTACTAGTTTAAATATAAACATTACACTAATTTCATGTAAATTTAGTCATATTGTTTGCCTTGCTGTAATTCTAAAGCAACTTGGGTTACAGTGCTTACTAGATTAGGTGATTTTTGCCACAGAATATCAGCCATGGGGAAATTCTGCTAAGTTTTATGTAAGTTTTGAAAATATGTCATTGCTAGATCATCAACAGTAACCTGTAGGGTTATTGCACAAACATATGTTATAGTTTCAAGGTCACAGAGTCAGGAAGAGATGCATTTCTGCTTCTTTACAACCCCCAAACTTTGGATTTGCTTTGCCTTGAATCTTCTGAGCAAAGAAGACAGTTACTTACTTTTCATAATTCCTAGAATACTTTTCTATTTTAAGACCTGTTTGAATATCCAGTACATTTTTATCAACCTTTAGCTTGTGAGGATAGTAAGAAGCCACCATAATCAAAGAAGATTTAAAAAATCAACCCACCCAGTCATACTCTACCAGACATGTGTTTTGCTTTTGAATGTTAGGTATTGCTTGTTCAAAAGTAAAAAGAAACTTGGTTTAGGGGAAGGAAAATTCTATTTGAGAGATAAATGCCGTAGAGTTCTTCCCTTGATAGGAAATTGACCCTTTTATGAAATATTTAACTTCACTATTTTCAGCTCTTTTACTTCTTTTACAAGCACATTTGTAATGTTGAAGATCTGATAACTGAACCTTTGAACATCGTGTTCAGATGATAACATTACTTTTAATTATTTAGATTGTGGGAAGTGCCTTTTACAACTTGAGGTGGAGCATTTTCTGGTTTCTTGTTCATGGCTCCTGGAGACCACACTTGCGGTTCCCTGGGGGAAGCATCAAAGAGTCCAGTAGCAGCTGTATCAACAGAGATGTGTTTGTACATTATTAAGATTTTAAAAGTACATTGAGGATTGGACATTTTGCCCCAAAGTACTAACTTTGTTGTCTGGAATAGTAAGGGATTTGGCAAAGTTACTTCAAAAAGAAACCAAGGATTTTGCACTGAAAAATGGAAAAATTCTAGTTCTTCATTTATTTGGTAAAAGAATTTTATCTCATTAAATGATGTTTTCAGTTCATTTTATCATTTAAAAGTATGGTATTTATTCATCAGAGATTCCATTAAATTTTCTTTGCTTAATGGTTACAAACAATCCTTCAGATTCCATCAGGCTGTCTTGTACATTTTGGCTAAATAGAACAGATAAACTTTAGTCTTTATCAACTACGAGCCTTAATTAACTATTTCTCAGCCGTAGACTTAAAGTCTCTTTTTTTCACTTTCTGATCCAGCACTTCGGTGACCATATAGGAAAAGAACAAAATGTTTTTTTGTGTGTGGTTACTATTTAGATTAGATCAATTGAACATACGAATTTGTAGTATTCTTGTTAAGAAATATTTCATAAATATATGTATATTCACGTATGACTGAAGAATTGTGCTGTACACCAGAAATTGACACAACATTCTAAACTGACTATAACTCAATTTAAAAAAATTTCAAAAAAAGAGAAATATTTCAAATTTGATCAGTGCTTTTCTGTTGAATATGATCCCAAGTGATTACACTTTCATTTAATTCCTTTCCCTTAAGGGGGCAACACTGTAGTAAATTTATACATTTAAACTAATATTCTTGGAATTCTATCAATAGGGGAGATACTCTTATTGAGAGAATGTGTAATTGAAGCAATTTACTTTTCTCAAAAAACTCAAAAATGTGACAAAATCCTTATTTTTTGATCCTAGTGGGAAGTTCTGCCATTTAGCCTGCTTTAAAGAATCTGCCTAAGTTAGGGATTTTTACTTGTAAAAACTTAATTTCTTATATATTGTGTACTAAAATTGTAAACGGTGACTGGAACCTCAGCTTTTGAGAATTCTGAGGGAATTTAAGTGGTTGTTTCTTGGCCCCAAAACAATTCATACTTTTGTGAAAGTTTTTTTTAATTTATTATTTAAACCGTATATAAATGAAAATAAAATTTATTTCATACTTACTTTTTTCCCCTTAAACATAGCAGACTAAACATAACTGCTTAATGATTTACTTGATAATTTACTCAGTGATGTGGTGTTATTTTGCTTTAGTATATAACAAATACAGTGATGCCATTAGAGTTGTTTTGTTCCTCTAACATATATTGAATTTTTACTGTAAGCCAGGCACTGCTCTAGGCATAATATCACTATAATTATGTACTAAGTATTCCCATACTTTGCATTCTTGGCCCAATTTTATACTTTCCTCTTCATGCCACTCTCTAGCATAATGCTAAGAGTATAAATTCTGGAACCAGACTGGTAAAATTTGAATCCTGGCTCCCACTTAATAAATGTGTGACTGTAAGCTACACAACCACCCTTTCCCTCAGTTTTTGCATCTGTAAGCTGGGGCCAGTGATGTAACCTATTTCGTGGGGTTATTGCGAGAGTGTAAAAAAACACATGTGAAATATTTGGAACAGTGGCTGGCACAGAGTTTGTGCTGTAGAAAGTGTTAGTCATTACTACTGCTATGACCATTTCTGTTACTTTGACTTCTCAGTGTTGTCAGCCTGTTTGCCCTGTCTCCTCTTTTTAAATTTCTTTAATCTTAGAAAACAGAAAACTAAGCTTGCTGAAACTAAGTGTAAAATAAGAGTAAATTAACTATATAAAACCTGAGATTGCCTTTCAAGAAAACAAAATGGCTTGACGTTACATTTTAGCTGCTGAGAAACTTCTTTCCTTAGACATAACCTTTAACAGGCTGTACTTATAGATGAATACTGAGGAAAAAGAAATAAGAAATAAAATTTATCTTAATAAACAGGACTTGTTTTTCAGGGAAAAAGATCTTGAAGAAGCTCTGGAAGCAGGAGGTTGTGATCTTGAAACTTTGAGAAATATAATTCAAGGGAGACCGCTGCCTGCTGATCTGAGGGCTAAAGTTTGGAAGGTAACTGGAAACTAAAACAAATAAAATGTAATCACTTAAGAATAATATTTTAGAATTTTTATTTTCAGTTGTCTTAGTTACAAAAGATTATAATCTTATGAGCATGCCACATTTAAAAAATTTATCAAACAGAGCAACTTAGTAAAATGTGTTTCCATAGTGGTTTATTGAATTGGTATATTTAATAATTTAGGTTTTGAGAGGTAATGTTTTTTCTTTTGTAGCCATTAGAAATGATGTTTATGATGATTGTTTAATGAAATGGGAAAATGCAACCAATGAGTAAAATAGGATATAAAATTGTAGATTAGAATGATCTCAGCTATGTTAAAAAAGGATGGGAAGAAGAAGTAGGCATCTGGGTGTTACAGGAGATTTACAGGAGTATTACAGGAGATTTCCTTTGCTTTATTTTCCTCTTCAGCTGCTCTCCAGTATGTGTGTGTTATCATTTTTTAATTTTAAATTAAGATTTTGTTATGATTAAAAAAAGAAATAGTTACCTTGTTAAAACATGTGTAAGCAAAGAGTAAGGTAAAAATCATCTGTTACCTACCACCTATAGGTAAAACGCATCTTTTTACTTTTTCCCCCTCTGCACATATATATGTAACAAATGGAATTATACCTGTACATAGCATTCTGAATGTTTTATTACAGAAATTTTTAAAAACACCTACAAAAGTAGAGACACTTGTATAGTGAACCCTCGTGTACCCATCACTTACTTAGCTTTAACTATTGTCAACAGTTGGCCAGTCTTGTTTGAGTAGTATCCTCATTCTTTCCTCACAGTCCCACCCACTGGATTATTTTAAAGCAGATCCTTGGTAGCACACTGAAATATTTCAGTATGAAAGTCTGAAAGTTATGAAGACTTTTAAAATAGTTGTAACACCATTAAATTTAAAAGAATAGTGATTACTTAAAGTGTCTTCACGTGGCTGAAGGGATGGGGGAGCTCTCTGGGAGTCTCTAAGAGGGGTGATCCCACTTATTAGGGCCCCACCCTCATGACCTAATCACTTCCCAAAGGCCCCACTTCCAAATTAGGGCCTTAGTTTTCAACATATGAATTGGGGGAGGGTGCAAACATTCAGTCTATTACATTGATGATGTTTACTTGAGATAAATTTACATATGTAACTATGTAAATATTTTGTGTAATTCATTTGATTCACCTGATTAACATGAAGTAGTAAAATTTAATCTAATATATTACTTTGTAATTTTTGAAGTATGCATTATTATTCCTAATAATACCACATTATTATATTAGGCCTCCATTATTATAGCATATTTTCCAAGAATGAAAAATAACATATGAAGCTAGTTTTTTTTTTTAAATCTTTCTTCCAGATTGCTCTAAATGTTGCAGGAAAAGGAGATAGTTTGGCATCATGGGATGGTATTTTAGACCTGCCAGAACAGAATACTATTCACAAAGATTGTCTGGAGTTAATTGGTAGGTTAAATAATTGTTTTCAAACAGTGAAAAATTTTGCAAATAATAATTTTTGGGTGGAGGAGTCACTCTTTGGTAGAGTTATCTTGTTATAATTTGGGATATGTTGAATTTGTAAAGGGCTAATAAATAGTTTTGGAACTACTCTTTTGAAATTCTTATGAAATAATGTCTAATATTTTAAGAAAGAGAGTCTGATTTTTAATGTTACTTTTGCATTATATGTTTTTTTTAACATTTTTTATTGATTTATAATCATTTTACAATGTTGTGTCAAATTCCAGTGTAAAGCAGAATTTTTCAGTTATACATGAACAATATATAGAACTTTTGCATTATATGTTTATTTCTTCAAGTAGAAGTACTTGAAGAAATAAACATATTTCTTTTGTGGCAGTTTTTAAATAGTTTTTTGTATAATTGAAGATCTGTATGATTGTATACAGTCCTCAAATGAAAGTCATAGGTCAAGATCTGTTATAGAAAAACTTGTAAACCTTGGGTGAATAGGTTTCCAGTCACCTCATGAGGTCTTTTTGAAGGTTAAATTAATTTGATTTGTATTTCTCTTTTTTAATCTGTAGTCCATTGGTGTCTTTTTGTTTTTCTCTATGTTATATTTTAGTTGAATTATTGATTAAGTAGGCTTTTGGGAACTGACCTCAGAAACATTGCTGATGTGGACAAAGGAAGGGAATTTGGTGGTGGAGAGTGAATCACTTTCCCTCCCCTTGACAAAGCTCTAGTTGCAGCTGCCCATCATGAGGTAGATGATAATCTGTTGTTTGGAAAATACTTTTTTGCTTTTCAGGAAGGTGGGTTACACTTACCTTTCCTACTGTCTGCTTCAGATTGTCCATTCTTATGTTTAACATATATATAGGTCAAGTATATTAAGTTAGTGAATACTGACTAGCTAGTAAATACGAGCAAGTATAAGGAAAAATGTGCTTTTTATGTAGTTTTATTTTGCCCTTGACATTTTCTAAATGCAGTAAGATAGAATTGTATGTTTGTAAATAAGTGTTATATCCAAAAACTGAGCCTCTAACAGATGCCTGGTGACTTTATTTTGACACTTATTTTCTAGGCCAGCTTTCAGTGCCAGAAGAGAAGGCAGCAGAATTACTTTTGGATATTGAATCTGTAATTACCTTTTATTGTAAATCACGTAACGTTAAATATAGCACGTCCCTTAGCTGGATACATCTACTCAAACCGTTGATGCATCTTCAACTTCCACGCAGCGATTTATACAACTGCTTTTATGCTATCATGAATAAGTACATTCCCAGGTAAAATATGATTTAGTTATTATAGTTTTACAAATGAATGAAGGTCTAGTCTGCATTGAACTAAAGTTGTTAAATTTACTGTGGTGGTAAAGTAAAATATTCAAATAATGTTTACAGTTGTTTGAATCATAATTGTTATTAACTATTTTATGTTTATAAACATTTTGTTAAGGATTCTTTAATTAAGAATTTATCTTTCTAAAGGTTATATATGCAGCATAACTATACTTTTTTGGTGGTATTTCTATTTTAATTTCTTATAAAATAAAAATAACATTATAGTGTCTAAGTAAAAAGTAAAAATTTTGGAGTGCTGCTACTGTAAGTGAGGTGCTTGGAATGTAGTCTTAGAAATACAGGCATTGAACAAGTAATTAGAAATGTGCAGAGTGTTAGAAAGGTGAAATATAGAGTGCTATAAGAGTGTGTAACGGGGGTGATCTAACTTTCCCTGGAGGTCAGGGAGGTTCCCCCTGGGCAGGTGACACTTAAATTGAGTCTAGACAGATGTGTAGGTTGTTGTGGAGGGGAGAGGAGTTGGCAGAGGCGGCACTCGTGAGGCCAGAAAGAATTCCTGTAGTTCTCAGTGCTGTGGATCAGGTGGTTCGGATTTTGGAACCAAAAGGAACTTGTGACATAATCTAGACCAGTGATTTGGCTGCACAGTGAACACTGGATATGCATTGGCATCATTGAAGGAGTTTAAAAAAATCCTGATGCCTGTTTACATACCTGACTGATTAAATTTCTAAAGAGGACATCCATGCTCAATGTTTGTTTAGGCTTAGAGCTTTTTAATTGATGGCAGTGTGCAGCCAGAGATGCTGTGCATATTGTAGCATATATCATTACTTTATTTCTTTTTATTGCTGAGTAATCTTATTGTATGCACATAGCACACTTTATTTACTCAGGCAACAGTTGAAGGACATTTGGATTGTTTTCACTTTTTGCCTGTTATGGTAATGCTGCTGTGAACACTTCTGTACAAGTGTTTGTGTGGACTTGTATTTCATTTCTTTTGGGTATGTACGTAGGAGTGAAATTGCTGGATCATATGGTAACTCTGTGTTTAACCCTTTGAGGAGTTGCCAGATTTTTCCACAATAACCGCGTCATTTTATGTTCCCACCAGCAGTGAATGAAGATCCCGGTTTCAGTACATCCTTGTCAGTTTTTTTAAATTATATCCAGACTGAGTGTTGTCTCATTATGGTTTTGGTTTGTATTTCCCTGACAAGTAATGATTTTTGACATTTTTTTCATGTGTTTAGTGGCAGTTTGTCTATCTCCATTGGAGAAATGTCTGTTCAGCCAAAGAATTTATTTAAAACATACTGGTCCTTGAAGTTTCCAATATAAATAGACTATGTAGAACCATGTAGATTTTTTTTAAAACTCCCAGGTGACTCTAATGTACACCAGTTTCTTTATAGTTTGCTTTTTTAGAGACTGTACGTCTACCATCATACCACTTGTTGAAATATTTTATATGTGTGGAAGGGTAGTATGGCATAATGGCTTAATGCCCAGTTTCTGTTACATGACCTGGGTGAGCTACTTTACCACAGCTAAGCTTCAGTTTTCTCATCCGTAAAATGGGGATGGTAATAGTATCTTTCCTAGAGTTGCTTGTAAACATAAAACGAGATAACTTTGTAAAGTATCTGCTGTAGTGTCTGGCACATGGTTATTTCCTCAATAAATACTGACCTTTATTATGATAGCCTGTACTTAGAGCTACTTACGTTTTTAATGATTTATTAGGCACAAGGAAACAAGGCAGGAAGTGGTACAGTTATTCAGTAAGGTCAGTGTTTGGCCTTCAAACTGGGATTCACTCTGAGCATCTGGAACTCCGGCCACTTCAGCAGCTTCTAAGGCTCTGGGTCCACCTTTTTGAAATGTTCACCTATGGCCATTTCAGACTTGTACCTTTGCTGAAGGATTCCTAATTGAGTACGTTAACTGTGAAGCTAACCGGAAGCCTTCCTAGGAGTTTCTTCTTCTTTGACAGGGAGGAAGGGAGCTGGACTTCCTCAGGACTCTGCAGATCTTCTTTTGGGATCTAGAACTTACCAAAATAACTAAGTGATCTCACTGTTTTCAGTGGTCCTTGGAGTCCTTTCTTTTGAGTGCTTCCCTGGGTTCATCTGGAAAGAATCTCCCTAGAGTTGGCTGTACACCTGCTGTTCCTACAAACTTTTTGTCAGGTCTTGTATATGAGGTATTAACAAGAGACCTCTGCCCAGTTGTGTCAGGCTTGCTGTGAATGCGGTGGTGGTTAAATGTTCTGGGGAAGGGAGAGGAGGTGGGTATTGCAGGAGGATCAGCTACTGATATGACCATTTCTGACCTATTAAAACAAGAAACTTTGCTTCTCTTGTCTTTTAGGGATTGTTCTCTGAAGGGGAGACCATTTCATCTTTTCCGATTACTCATCCAATACCATGAACCTGAGCTTTGTTCTTTTCTTGATACAAAGAAAATTACTCCAGACTCCTATGCACTCAACTGGGTAATAAAGTGAAAGTAGGAACACTTAATGAAAAATAGCTTTCTATAAAACTATAGTTAGGATTTTTTTTCCCCAAGGAAGAGAAAGAAAAGCACTAAATTATAGACCATTACAATTTAAACCAAAGGGGTACAATTATTGGCACTTCAGAAATCATTATTTTGCTTTTCACTTTCATTAACTTAAATGTAATATGAAGTTTAGCCTTTTGTTGTTTTACATATATATGTAAATATATAACATGTAACATATTTACATATATATGTATATAATATATGTAAATATATGGATCAGTTCACTTTAAAACTTTCTGTGATTAAATTGTTGATCGCATGTATAAGAATTGATACCTAGTCACAAAGAAAATGACTTAAAATTATCAAATAACTAATATAAGAGAATATAAAGTACATCTCAGTGCTCTATCATTCTGCATTTGTATTTTAAGTGGAAAGTTTTATTATTCTAGGTCAGTGGTTCTCAAACCTTTTGGTCTTGATCTTTTATGCTCATTTATTGAGGATCCATAATTTATGTGGATTATGTTGGTTAGAAATTAAGAAATTTTAACCATCTGTTAATTCATTTAGAAGTAGTGATAAATCTAATACATGTTAACATTAAGAGCCTATTTTTAAATGAAAAATAACCATAAGAAACCATAATTTCCATAAAAAAATTAGTGAGAATAGTGACATTTTTAAATAATTTTGCAAATCTCATTAATATTTGGTTAGATCACAGGCAGGTACATTCTCATATCTGCTTCTTTATTCAATCTGTAATGATATCATACTTTATGTAGCCTTTGAAAAGTTCTATTGTTCATTTGTGAGAGAATAAATATAAAAAAGGAAAAATCTAAGTATTATTATGAAAATAGCTTTGACCTCACAATCTCTCCTGGAAATACTCCTGGGGAGTTCCAAGTCTCCTTAGACCACACTTTGAGAACTGCTCTTCTAGGTTAACTTAAAGATCTTTCTAAAACAGTGATTGGGTGCTAGAAGAATATTCAAAAATTTAACACATTCCTTGATCATATCTTACCTAACTTTTCTTCAGAAAGGATTCCATATCTGCCACTTGTTAACTGTTGATTAAAGACGCTTAGCCTCTGAGCTTTCATTTCCTCGTCTATAAAATGGGAATACTAATAGTACCCACCTCTGAGGGTGATGGGATTAGGAAACATCAGGAAATGGTGAGGAGAGAATCCTAACTGGTTTCAGCTCTGGCATGCTAAATCTCAAATTGCAGCAGCCTACTCTTTAGTTCCCTCTTGGCCACAGTCTTGTCATTTTGAGTAAAAATAATAAAATACCTGTAAAATTGTGGTTTCTCTGAGATTCATTAAATCTACTTACTTGTGTGGAAGTAAGAAACTTTCTTTTAAGTATTCTGGTACTTTAATAAAGGTCTCTCTGGTGATATCATGCCTGGGAAATGGCATTTCTGTGGCCAGAACTCTGAATTAGTATTCAGTGCTGGTAGCAGATTTTAACTGATGACTGAAACAACCAGCTTCTCTTTGTTCATGCCCTAGGTAACTTCATTCTTGCTGCTGGTATCATATCTATGGAATGGAGTCCTTTTATTTTTCAATCATGAGATGAAACAAAACAAATTCCTAAATCTCAAAAACTCATACCTGTGAACAAAGCAGTGGTAATTTCAGTTTAGCTAAGTGAGTTTAATGATGACCATATCTTGCTCTTCTGTTTGTGTTGACATCTTCCATGTTGTAATGGCAGTTTTTAAATAACTACAGAAAACATCAGAAGCAGTGTGTACTTCAAAAGCTTTGTGGTCACCTGCAGTAGCAATTACATGGGCTCTAGAGTCGTGGTCCTTTTTTCTAGTCCAAACACTACCGCTCACGAGCTCTGTGATGCTAGGAAAGTTATTTAATGCAAGTCTATTTTCTAACCTGTAAAACGGGGAGAAAAATTTGTACGTTGAAGGCCTGTTGTGAGAATATTTAAAATAAGAGTTATTTATTAAAAGATACATGATAGTAGTTTAGTACCTGGCACTAAACATATGTGTTCCCATTTGCTCCCTTTAGTCATTAAATATGTTTTAAATTTAAACCTGTAGATGGAATTGTTTCAGTGTCTAATAAAAATGGAATGACCTAAAAACATCACTGAATTCATGCAGTTTAAAGCACAGTTGAGCGCTAGAGAAGCTTATACATTAACAATTATTTTATTTGAAATAGAAAACCATAGAGCTCCTGAAACCTGTTGAGGGACATGAATGTTGTCTCACCTATTTCAAATGAAGTAAAGTAAGCATGGGAAGTAATTCGCCTTTATATTGCCATTAAAATTTCCCTTGATGCTCTTAACTTAAATTACCATGCTTGATCCTCACAATTACCTTGCAAGTTAAGTACTGTTAATACTTAACCGTTATAGAGCTGGTGGATAACTGCTAGTTATTACGCTATGGCACATATTTGCTAGTGTATATATACTAGGTTAATTATCTTTCTTTTCACAACAGTGATAGAAGACAGGTAGTAGTATTCCTTTTTTTAAACAGAAGTAGAAATGGAAGCTTAGAGGTTAAGTGACACGCCATAAGTCATACAGCTAGTAAGTGGCTTCATTGTGCCTTGAATCCACACGTTCTATCTTTGGGTTACGTACAGTAAAATTAAGGTGTACATTTAAGCAGACAGTTTGATGTGTTACATATTTGCCTCAATATTTTTAAAAGAGTAAGTCATTTCCAGTGGTTTATATCTCTCATTTCATGTCCTAATTACAGCTTGGAAGCCTTTTTGCATGTTACTGTTCCATTGAAGTCACTCAGGCAATATGGGATGGATATCTACAACAAGCAGATCCATTTTTTATTTATTTCTTAATGTTAATAATCCTTGTTAATACAAAGTAAGTATCAAGTTGGCTAAATTTTTCTCTTCTTTGTTTTCAGGGTGCTCTGTTAATACTTAACTCAAATTCATTTGATTCTCTTTTACAGAGAAGTCATCTTAGCACAGGAGTCTGACAGCAAAGAAGAAGTTATCCGTAAGTATAATTTAATGTGGAGAAAACATTTCAAGTCACTTACTTTTCTAAAACTCAATTTCCTCATCTGTACGTTTAGGAGATTAGTCTAGAAGAGTTCTGAGGTTTCTTTCAACTCGTAGACACTCTTCAGCTACAGACCTCAAAGACTGTTTCCCCTGATTTTACTACCCTCATTCATTCCTTCCATGTTTTTTTCACTCTTTCAGTTTTTTCTCAGATACTGTTTCTTCAGTTTCGTTGTTCAACTAAAGTGCCCTCCTTTCTCTCCCCTTCCCTTCCTTCTTCCTTAATTTCCCTTTGAATACTCAGCTCTCATAAGCATCTCCATTGTTGAAATCTTGGTTCTCCTTTTGGATTCTCCACAGTCTAGCCCCCACACAGATTGAGTTACTTTCTCTCTGTATTGCCTGGCACTTTGTACTGTCTGTGTTTTTAGTGTTTATCTCACTACTTTGTATTTCTCAAACAAGACAAAGTTCCTTAAGTCAGGAACCATTTCTTGTCATTTTTTTATTTCCAAGGGCCTGACATTTAATATGTGTTTGTTAAATAAATCACAGTGTTCCAGTCAAGGCTAATGAATATGATTTGATTGCCTGACACCATCATTCACTAACAACAGAATTACATTAGCAGTTTCAGCTCCTTTTGGGGAAATCCACTTCTCCCCAAGCAGTTTTCAGTGCATCACTGTTGAGATTCCATTTAGATAGTTATAATGTTGAAGATATTCCAACTTTGATATGTAAATAATGTTCATTATTCTTCACAGGTAAAATTTTTTATATTATAATATGTTTATGATTGTAGAGTTCTTGGAAAATACTCCATCCAGTTTGAATCTAGAAGATACAGAAGACCTTTTCTCTCTGGCTCAGTATTACTGCAGTAAAACACCAGCTTCATTTAGGAAGGTACGAAACCAGAAATGACCTACTTCAGTATTTCACATTTTGTGCATTGTTTTATTGTTTATGTTGTATCCACATCAGGTAAAAGACTCTAGGTTGTCATTCTTTTCATGTGTTACAGTTTTGTGTGATTTTTTTTCACTGTAAATACTCTCCCTAATGGAGAAACAGACATTTGAAAAGATAGTATACAAATACACTAGGAACCATTTCACTTCTACTCTGATTATTATTTCTGATCAGTCATGAGAAAATTGACTGTGAGGTATTTCTTAAAGTAATGCTTTCTTGACTTTAAAGATTATATTAGAAATATCTGATGAAGGGTGTGTAATTATACCTGCTTTATCTGAAGTTCAGCTTTGCACAACTTTAATGACACAGAGCCATGTTTTAAACAAAGAAGGGTCACTTAGCTCCACTGAGACCTAGAACCTTCCTCAGATCAGATAGGTACTTTCAAGAGAAAGGACACCAGATTAGAAACCCGAGTGGTGTGAACTCCTAGAAAGTAAAACTTGAAGAAGCAAAAGTTAATAGTGCAGGAGGCACAGACATACCATTTATAAACAGTTTGTGACCCTCAGGTGCTCATGAGAGCATGACTGTCTTTTCTGTTCAAGATGTTGTACCATTATCATTGCTAGTTGGAAGTTATGTCTCTGAAACATTATAATAAATTAAAATATGTTCACTATAGTGTGTTCAGAAGGTAGATAAGAGAAACCTTTTAAGAACATTTCCCTCAAAACTAATTAATTACAAAAGAGATTTATTTCTGGAACTAATTTCGGCTATTTTAATAATTTCCTTATGTAGATCACTTCAGTTCCCCAAAATGTTGACTAAATTAGATGGAGTTAGATGGTGGGATAGTGACTATGATACTGGATGAAAAAGAAATCTTATCCTTTTTTTTTTCTTTAGTCTTTTGAGAGAAATAGCTTTTATTCTTCAGACATGGTAAATAATCTGCACTGGCATTTGCTAATTAGAGCCGTCTATAGCAGTATATTACACAATTTATGCCAAGTTTTTGTTTTTATTATGTTAAAATGTAAGAAGTTTGAGTAATCATTTAAAAATTTAATATTTAAATAGAGGTAATAGTATTTTAAAAAAGCTATGTAAAATGTGGGGTTTTTTTGTAGTCTTTCTTTTTTTATTTTTTATTGAAGTGTAGTTGATTTGCAATGTTAATTTCAGGTGTACAGGAAAGAGATTCAGATATACCTACACATATATATACACACACATATTTTCAGTTCTTTTCCATTATAGCTTATTATAGGAAATTGAATATAGTTCCCTGTGCTACATATAGTAGGTTCTAATTGCTTATCTATTTTTATACATAATAGTGTGTATCTGTTAATCCCAAACTCCTAATTTATCCCTCCTCCCCTTCCCCTTTGGTAACCATAGTTTATTTTCTATGTCTGTGAGTCTACTTCTGGTTTGTAAGTAAAATTTGTGTCTTTTTTTAGATTCCACATATAAGTGATATATAATATTTGTCTTTTTCTGTCTGCTTAGTCTTTCATTTTGTGTGAACTCTACTTTGTATGTAGTCTCTCTGTAGCTTTTAGCCTATGAGATTTGAGATGATAAGTTTTGAAAATCACATGACTCAAAGATATTATATAATTATTTTACCTTTTATCTTGGTCTATTAAGAATAGCTTTAGGAAGAAAGTTTAATTTTATTTTTTCTTCATAATGTTTTAAAAATTCCTCTTCACACAGGATAATCACCATCTATTTGGTAGTACTTTGTTGGGAATTAAGGATGACGACGCAGATCTGAGTCAGGCTCTTTGTCTGGCCATCTCGGTGTCAGAGATCCTTCAAGCAAATCAGCTTCAAGGGGTAAGTTAAAAAAAAAACCAGCTGCTCATCAGGGGACTGTCCCCTTTAAATGTGAGAAATCAACATTTTCTCCCTGTTTGTTGATACTCGCAAAATTAATTTACTATAACAATGTGGCTGTTTCACTTTTTTTGAGTAATGTGTTAAATCTTCTGTCCAGATGCTCATTTTTAAACTGTTAGCTTGTGTGTTATTTTAGTTGTCAACAACTAATTATTTTTGACACCAGTTTTTGTTAATTGCCAAATCTTTCTTTATATATATATATATGTTTTATTATTTTATTTTTTTTTTTTTAATGGAGGTACTGGGGATAGAAACCAGGCCCTCATGCATGCTAAGCATATGGTCTACTACTGAGCTATACCCGTCTTCCCTTTTCTATATTTTAGCAACTGAATGTTGTATGGAGTACTTAAAGGGTAAATTTTCAACAGTTAAATTCCTGGTACTTATGTAGCTAATTTAATTACATGGTTTAATGCCAAAGGCATATTACAAAGGAGGATTGAGAATATATCATAATTTTCTATCTATTGTTATCTCCATGAAAATCTCATGAGCCAGTTTTTTCAACATATATTCTTTATTGCTAACAGTGTGATAGTTAACCATGTATGTGTATTTGGAAGGTAGGATGTATTTCGAAGATGGAGAGAAGAGGAATGGATGTCTAAAAGCAGGCCTTTTACAGTAGATCTTTTAAAAACAAGCCTTTCACATGCTTTTATTAGAACTATTATTAAAAAATAAATCAAAACATGTAATCCAGTTTAAAGAGACCCACGTGAACATCTTCAGTTCAAATTGGCATTGAAGAACATCCTCTCACCCCTAAAGACATTTAATCCTTGTGTGAATTAAATTGTTGATGTGTTTGTGGGCTTATTTGCAGAAATAGGAATTGTATCTAAAGCTGTGTTTATAATTATATAGTGTTTTTTAAAATGTTTAACAGTATATGCATTAAATTATTAAATTCCAGTGTAATTGGTTTTATAGCTCAGACTAACATTCCTGCTATATATTTTAAGACTTTCTAGTTAAGAACACTATATACAAAATGTTTTAATTCTTTAAAATGAATACAGTTTTTAAGATCTTGAGGTTATTTTCTTACGTCTGTATTATGTGGGTCTTCCTAATTATATGTGAGATTCTTTTTTTTTATAAATCTGTTCTTCCCTTGGTTAATTGTTAAGATTGTATTGTATAAAATGTGACCCTCATGGCAAATTCTATCATGTCAAATATTGTTTCCCTTTTAGGAAGGAGTCCGGTTCTTTGTGGTGGATTGCCGTCCTGCAGAACAGTACAATGCTGGGCATTTATCAACTGCTTTCCACTTAGATTCAGATCTGGTTGGTATAAATGCTGATTGAAAGTTTTTAGAAAGTAAGAGAAGAAGTGGATTTTTTCCTTTAGCCCATAAATAAATATACATGTACTGGATTGGGGAGGTTTTTCTTTCTGCTTAAGGAGAGAGTCTCTGCCCTTACTAAAGTGTTGCTTTTCACCCAGAACAGCCTTTTGACATCATCAAGGGTAGATGAAAGCACTGTTAACTAGGACTTACTGTTGCTTTACCATTGTTATGTCGGTAAATTCTAAACTTCTTACTGTGAGCTACCTGATGGCACACTTAGTGCCTTGCACCTAGTAAGTACTCTGTGAATATTAGCTCCTGTTATGACTGGGTGATTATTCTAACCCTTCTCTTTCATCATGAGTACTTATGCATGTAATAAACTAATATTTGTGAGGTAATATCTGACGTATGGGCGCTTAGTTATTAAAATTGCTGTCCTAGGGTCACTTTAATTAAAGGATTAGATGAACCAGATAATTAAATATTGCCAGAGATGCTTAGAGCATTTGGTAGAGCTGAAACTGACATCATTTAAGCTGTTCTGGGGTTACTAGAGCCTCAGCAATAGGGAAGACAGAAAAAAAAGTGACTTCTTTTGTTGACTGTGCTATCTCCCCTTCTTCCGCACTTGTCTGGGAAGTTGTCACTGAGGTTGAAAGGGCATGTAGAAAGGCCTAGATGATGTCAAGAGGAAACTCATGGAAAATGGAAGTGGAACAGCCTGGAGAGTTGTGGGGTGCTGTAAGTGAAGAAGGCGACTTAACTTATTTGCATCCTGAAGGTGAACTCTGTGCCTTTCTCTTCCTTGATTCATCTAGGAAGACCTAGACAGTCCTTCTTCTATGCTAATTTAAAAAATTTATTCAAGTGATTCATGAATACTTGATTTTTCTTAAAAAACTCAGAGTATCTCCAGAGTTAATAATTACTATTAGCCTGTTTAATCTTCCAGACCTTTAATATGTATTTACATATTTCTTGTTCACTTTTTTTCCTCTTGATTTTTTTACTTAACAGTTCACTTGCATTTTCACTTTACCATTTCTTAGAGATCTATTCATTTAAGTACATTCTTTTTAATGACTGTGTAGTGGTCCACGGTACAGATATGCCATAGTTTATTGCCTGACTGACGTACATTTGGAATGTTTTCAGTTTTCTTGTAATGAAACAATTCTGCAGTTAACATCCTTATACATATTTTATGGACTTGTACAAACGTTTCTGTAAAATAGAGTCATAAAAGTAGAATTGTTGGATTGAGGGGTGTGGGCATATTGAATATTACTAGATACTGCTGTATTGCCCTTTAAAAAGGCTGAAATCAGCTTATACTTTACAAGTATAAGTGAGAATGCTTTTTTCATACCATCGGCATTATTGGACATTACCAATTAAAAAAAATTTTATTTATTTCATTTTGGGGGGAGGAAGAGAGGTAATTAGGTTTATTTATTTATTTATTTTTTTAGAGGAGGTACTGGAAATTGAACCCAGGACCTCATACATGCTAAGCATGTGCTCTACCACTTGAGTTATACCCTCCCCCTTAATTTTTTTATTTTACAGGAATGATGAGTGAAAAACTGTGGTCATTCCTAGTGATGTTGAGCATCTTTTTTCAAGTGTGCTGTTAATTTATATTTTTTTTTTACAATTTTTTTTTCAAATTACAAATCCATTTTTCTATTGGATTTTCACTATGCTTTTTATAACCATTTTAAACAGATTTTTGTGTTTATTGGCATACTTGTTTTTTAGGGGGTAAGAAATTTTTTCCTTTGTTATCTCTAGTACCTAGGGTAGTGCTGATAAATAAATGGCTCCTGCTATTTCTGACTGTCCTCTAAGAAATACATGGTTTGCCATATAAGTGGAAACTAACAATATAGCTTGTTTTGATGTATTGTTTTTGTCATGGGCTTTTCTACACAGTGTTTAACTTTTCTTGTCATGATACCTAAAGACACTGAAGCTTATTTAGGAAACTAACAGCAAAACAATTTTTTTTCCTAGTAAAGTATTCTCTTTGCATAATTTAATCTTTCTGTACATTTTAACTTTTGTTTTCTAATGTATTACAGGTACATTTATACACATTTCTTTTCTCTTATCCTGGGGATTTATTTATAAGCACCTTTATTTTTTTCCTTCATTTTCATAGCAGCAATTTAAATATTTTTTTTCCCCCGGAAAAATATTTCAGGTTTTCCAAATGTATAGGAAACACAGGCTTACCACATTAAAAAACATTTTTTTAATTGTCTAGATGCTCCAGAATCCATCCGAGTTTGCACAGTCAGTAAAATCCTTGCTGGAAGCCCAGAAGCAGTCCATCGAGTCTGGCTCCATTGCTGGTGGGGAGCACCTCTGTTTCATGGGCAGTGGCAGAGAGGAAGAAGACATGTATATGAACATGGTCCTGGCACACTTTTTACAGGTATGCTGACAGGTTATTTCACTTTTGCTTGGTTATTGCTGTCACCTTTAAGAAATTCTCATAGGTAATTTTGTGCTGTTGTCTACATTGTCAAATTTATCTATTTTTTTTTAACACATTTTTAGTTTTGTGTCATGCCAGGAAAGGTCTTCTTCTCCCCCAGATTTTCTTGCATGCTTATATGATTCATTCTTTTTTATGTTTAAGTCTTGAACCATCTGGAATTTAGTTTTATGTAAGAAGTGGGGTAGGAATCGAAAAGATTTTTTTTTTTTCCAAATAGCTAGTCAGTTGTGCTATTTGAAATGCCACCTCTTTAATATACTGAATTCCTCAATGCATCAGGGTCTATTTCTGGATTATTCTGTCACATTATTCTCTGTCTGTTCGTACCCTCATACTTTTTACAGTAACTATACAATTCATTTTGATATCTTCACTTTGAAATCAAATAAATATACATATATATGTATTCATGACATAGCCACCTCCTTTTTGTGTTTGAACATTGTCTTTAGCACAACTTATTTGTATTAGTGATTTTATGCAATCTGTCACTTTACCTTCTCTACAAAGCCTTGTTAAGTGATTGCTCTTTATTAAAAATTAGTTGTTTTTTAGGCATTCTTTGGTAGTTTATAAAGTCCTCATTATGTGTGACCCTGAACAATGGAGTCAGGAAGACAGTAGGCATGGTGTTACACAAGCCACTCAATTTGTGTCCTTTTTACGGGGAACTGGGTTTGAGAAAGTTAGTCTACCCAAGGACAGTCCTTGAAAGACAAACTCAGAGAAGGAACAGAGTATTTGAGGGAGGGATTATAAGATAATTTTATGCTGTACTGAAAGAAAAGTTTTATAAATTTATTCAGAATAGCAAAAATAGGAACTCAAACTCATTTTACTTATAAATTTAATTGGCCTATTCTAAGAATGCTCTGGTACAAACCATATATTGTGAGGGGTGTCAGATGGCAAGAATTTTTAATACTGTGAACTTTTTTTTTAATAATTCAAGTTCTTGATAAAGACTGTGGTTTTAGAAATTCCCCCCCCCAATTTTTATCATGGGAAATTTCAAATAAACCCTGAAGTCGGGAGAATTGAACTCTATTATAGATGATATAACCACATTATCACTGTTACACTTTATTATGATAATCAACTGGTGTTTGAGTTTCCTTGATTTTCTCAAGATCTAAACCAGGAGATTTCATTTGTTATCTTTAAGTCTCTTTTAATTTATAGGTTCCCTCTCTTAATTTTTTTCTTACATATATATTTAAAAAATTTTTTTTATTTAATTATTTTATTTTAGCAGGGAGGGGAGGTAATTAGGTTTATTTATTTTTAAAGGCGGTACTGGGGATTGAACCCAGGACCTTGTGCATGCTAAGCATATGCTCTACCACTCCCCTTATATATACCTCTTGGAAAAAACTGGTTACTTTGTCTTAGAGAATTTCTCACAATCTGGATTTTGCTGATTGCATTCACATGTTGTTTATCATGTTCTGTCCCTGGTATTTCCTGTAAGCTGGTAATTAGATTTAGAGACTTGATCAAAATACTTTTAGGGGAACAGGAAGTCCTGGGTGGCATGTACTTCCTTAGAGGTAAATACTGCCCAGATCTCATGTCTTTTTGTGTGTGTTTATCATTGCTTAGATTCATTAATTTTTTAGTAGTTTGTAAAATGTTAACATTCTGTGATTTCTTCTTCATAATTAGCTGTAATATTTGCTTTTATATTTCTTTTTTATAAAGAACCTGAAGTATTTTTGAAAACTTTTAAAAACCATTCTAGTTATATCTAAAATTACCATTTAACCGATTTTGGTTTGACTTTTTATTGCACTATGGGAACTATAATACGTATAAAATTACAGCCTTGTTGGTAGCCATGAAGTTGTCTCCTTCCCATCCAACCACCAGACCTTACAGTACACAGGATAAATGTATACCTCTCTGTGCTGAAGTCCAAAATGTCAAAGGAAAGGAAAAAAACAGAAATTTAGAATATAACCTTAAATTGTACCTGTTAATGCTTACAGAACTGTCAGAAGTTTTAATTCAATTGCGTATTGGAATAATTTGAATTTTATTTTCCATTTTAGAAAAACAAAGAATATGTGAGCATTGCCAGTGGAGGATTTATGGGTAAGGTTTTAATTTATTCGTCCATTTGCCTCCACTTTTGAGAGGAAATTATATTATCACTGGAGCTGATTTGGAGTGACCAGATTAGTTAATGGGTACATATTCTGTTCAATAATCCACTATTTTCCAAAAAGGCAAGGCCAGCACGATATATAGATAACAGACAAACATAATAGACAATTGCAATGAGTGAATATTTAGTGGAATACTATTTTACACTTTATTTTATTTTATTTTTTTTATTCAAGTTCAGTTGATTTATAATGTGTTAGTTTCTGGTGTACAGCACAATCGTTCAGCTTTGTGTATGTGTGTGTGTGTGTGTGTATTCTTTTTCATATACTTTTCCATTATAGGTTTTTATAAGATATTGAATGTAGTTCCCTGTGCTATACATTAGAACCTTGTTGTTTATCTATTATATATATTGTAGTTTGTGTCTGTCCTAATTTATCCTCATCCCTCTTTTCTCCTTTGGTAACTATAAACTTGTTCTCTATGTCTGTGATTCTGTTTCTATTTTGTAAATAAGTTCATTTGTATCTTTTTTCTTTTTTTTTAAATTCCACGTATAAATGATATATAATATTTGTCTTTCTCTGTCTGACCTCACTTAGTATGATAATCTCTAGGTCCATGTTGCTGCAAATGGCATCATTTCATTCCTTTTTATGGCTGAGTAATAGTCTATTTCATATACATACCATATCTTCTTTATCCAGTCATCTCTTGATGGACACTTAGATTGCTTCCATGTCTTGGCTATGGTATATAGTACTGCTGTGAATATTAGGATACATGTATATTTTCGAATTAGAGTTTCCTCCGGATATGTGCCCGGGAGTGGGATTGCTGGATTATATGGTAACTCTATTTTTAGTTTTTTAAGGAATCTGCCTACTATTTGGAGAACTTTTTAAGTGGATGTGTTTAATTAGCTTGTATTTATAAAAAAATTTTTTTGTAAAGATGGGTGAAAAACTGCCCACATGACTTGTTTCTTTGAAGAAGGAGAAATAGATAGGACTGGGAACAAGAGTAAGAGGAATACTTTACATTGTATACCCTTCGTACTATTTGCTTTTTTGTTTGTTTTGTTTTGTTTTCGTTTTATTTTTGAACTTCTTGAAAGTATTAGCTGCTTAAAAAGTGTTGACTGAATGGAATAATACAAATAAGCTGATGTTTTCAAATCTGCAGATAATATCTGGTAATTTAGGATAGTAAAATATTGACAGTCT
Source organism: Vicugna pacos (assembly GCF_048564905.1). NCBI lineage: Eukaryota > Metazoa > Chordata > Mammalia > Artiodactyla > Camelidae > Vicugna > Vicugna pacos. Next base: position 83,311,617 of record NC_132987.1, on the reverse strand, counting down.
CTGCCGGCAAACATTTAAGGATCTATGAAGGATTAGGTCAGGGTAATAAGACTGAAAAAGAGAGACTGTCTTTTTTTACAAATGATGTTATATAGGGATAGAAGTTGCATCTAGTAGACAAATAAGCCCTGGAGTACTAAATGCACAGTATAGTGATTATAGACAATAATATTGTATTATAATCACCGGACTTGCAGAGACTAGATATTAATTATTCCCACCACAAAAAAAGAAATGGTAATTATGTGACATGACAGAGGTGCAACTATTGCTACAATAAAAGTCATAATACAATAATATAAATATCAAATCAACATTTTATACACTTTAAATGTACAACTATGTGAAGTATAGTTCAGTTAAAAGATAAAGAACCTGTCTTACATTAGGAAAAGAGATACAAATACTGAACTGTAACTACTAGGAAAATTAATAATAAAATTAAATTAATATTTGTTGGAGGGAATAGAATCTTGAGTTTCAATCATGGGAGTCTTGTAAGATTAAGTTTTAACTTAATGTCTTCTTATGTTGTAATTTAGGATTTTTGATGGGTTAGGGCCTATTTCATCCTGAGTAAGAATTATTATCTCTGTATATCATGGCCAGGTAACTAACTACCTTTGAGGCTCATACCCAGAGTGATCTACAGAAGGGATTATTTGAATAGGCACTAATGTTAAGCAAGTATTGGCCTAAGGCCCAGTGTTATTTATTAGGAATTCTCTGACAACATGATACAAAACTTGGTTATTAAGCTTGTTTTCAAAAGTGTCTGAAAAGCATTTTTTAATAGTATATATAGTCTGGGTTTGGGAACTTTTTTCTAAACTATGAAGTATTTCTTTTTCAAGAATAACCTCCCTTTCCATAGCAGTTAATGCCTAAGACTACTTCTTTATTATGAGAAGGATTAACTGATGTTTCCTTTGGATAAACAAAAGCCACCTTAGATTTTCTATTAATCCTTTGACATAAAAATATTGCTAATATTTTTTATTAACACCTGAAAGACTGTCTTCCCAAGAGGAAAACATTAAGCCTATGTATACAATTATTGTCATCCTTCGGGTCAATTAAGAAACGTTTTGTGTGTGCAGAGAGGGCTTCAGAAGGAAGAAGAGGAAAAGGGAGACATTTTGTAGCCTGGGGTCTTTTACTCCTTTATAGCGGCGCTAAAAGAAATACTTGTGATTATGCCTTTGAATCCTTTTTCATTCAGCTATGACGTGTTTATTATTCTTCTCCAGTAATGAGTCTTTCCAAAGGGGGTTGGTATGTCAGGATTTTTTCTTCTTCTTGTTTCTCTTTAAGCACTGCAGCAGCACCTGGCAGACATTAATGTGGATGGACCAGAAAATGGATATGGCCATTGGATTGCTAGTACCTCAGGCTCGAGGAGCAGTATCAATTCTTCTGTTGATGTAAGTGTACATGTAGACTGTGTCACCAGATTTGAATAAATGCCCAGAAAAGGTGATTAACAACTAAATACCCACCATAACAGAAATGGAGTCAAAATATTTCAAACACATACCGTGAGGAGTCATATTATTGTGAGGTTAATGAAATGATGGGAACAGGCCTTCACTGCTAAACTAGCCAGGAGTTCTGGTGGTCCACATGCTGAGTTCAGGTTTCTCCCTGTTCAGCTGCATCTTGGTATGACCTAGTGACCATTTTCTACTCCAGTTTAAATATCATATCATATCTAGTCCAAATATCTACTCCAGCTCAAATACCATGAATATCATGGGGATAATTCTGAGTCCTGTGACTAGCTAGTTCTGGGACTCTCCCAATTAGTTTGGGCGCAGAGGATGCTGAGGTTCATGGTCACATCTCCTGAATACCTTATCTGTTATCCCTCCTCCCCACCACAGACACCGTGAATAGGACTTCAGTCCACCCATAATTGAGGAAGGGCCAGGCAGAGAAGACAAGAACTAATTGCCAATCTCTTTATATTTGATTTTTAGTTATTGAGATGTATATTACTGCAGGGTTTTGCTCTAGTGGGTAAATCCATTCTGTCCTATTTTGGAAGTATTTGGGCAATAAGTCTTCTGTGCATTTTTAGTACTTCATGTCATTTGAATTAAGTGTCATTAAATCATTTTCTTAACAAGTAATAGTCCTCATCTACCTAATGATAATTCTTTAAATTAGAAATGCAAGGAAAATTCCAGTACAGGGTCATCAGCACAAGCTTGGGCTTACCAGTCTGACTTACCTGGGTATTCCGGTTTTGTGTCCATAGCTTACTTTGTGATCACACCAGCAAGATCTTTTCCGCTCTGGTTTCTACATATGTGCAGTGGAGATGATAATAACAGTCTTCCTCGTAAGACTGAAATGAGGATTAAGTGTGGAAGTAAATGCAAAGTGTACTACCTGTCACATATTGTGTAGCAGTTATTATAAAAATGTAACTCATTAGATGATTAGCTGAGGTTTATCTTCAGTCGTGTAAGTCACAGCAAATTACTGTCAGACTGGCAGCAGATAAGACTTGTCTGAGATTTAGATTTTCAGCTTGATCCTCTAGGTATAAGGGCTTTTTGTATGAGATCACCACTTATTTAATAGTTGCTATTTCATTTTGAACAACTAAATAGTATGGCTATTTATACCTTGTTCAGTTAGTCCCCTATTGTTGAATATTTACATTGCTTCCAGTCTTTTTCTATTATAAACACTACTACAATTAATTTTTGTAGTAATATATTTGCATGTGACATGATTACTTTGTCCTAGAAGTGAAATAACTTGATCAAAAGATTACATATCAAAATCCTTAGAATTCTGCATTATTGTCAAATTGCTCTGCAAAAAACATTATTCTGTTTGTATTCCCACCCACAGCATTTGATAGTCTTTCTATTAGTTTTGTCTTCAGATTTGAAAAACAGTGATTGAGGCTATTAAAAGAAACTGTCTTAAAGTTGTGTTACATTCGAAAGTACCAAAGAATTTCCACAGGCAGTTTAATTTGGTTTTGAATTTGAATATGGAAGTAGAAACATTATTTTTGTGTTATTTAGTTAATAATTTATTTCTTTTAAAAATAAAAATAATACATGTTCATTATAGTATCATGTAAATATGAAAAGTTTATGAAAATAAAGTTACTTGTAACCCTACCACAGATAACAACTTCATATTTTGAATATTTTTTTCAAATCTGTGTTTTGTAGCATTTTATTTTAAAAGTAGTGATCAGAGTGTATATACAGTTTTATTTTTTTCTGCCTTATTTTCTGCCTCTGAACACATGAGCTTTTTTTAGCATTTTAAAATGCTTTTTTTAAAAAAAAGCATGCCTTTTTTTTTTTTAATACCAGCATAGTTTTCCATCAAATAGCTCTTAAATCCTAGAATACTTTCTGTTTTTCCATCCCTTAAATTTTGAAGAGGAATAATGGGCAAAAAGATAGATTCGTTTTTAAACTGTGGCCATCTACTGCCAGCTTGCCCTGTAGAGTATAAGGAGCAATTACATACAATTAAAGAATTATACTCACACCTGTTACACTTGGTATGTAGGGAAATTAAAGGCCTAAGTAAAAATGTTTTAAACAACAAAAATTTACAAGAAATGAATGTTTAAAAATTTAGCTATATGAATGATATTCTGATTATGCTTTTTCTTATTTTTATAGAGTAATCTGAGTTAAGAAAAGGTCAATAAGTTTATTTCTTAATGAATAAAGTAGGTAATTTCAGGCTCCTGAAATGACGATTTATATCCTCATTTTTCATTTCCACCTTCCATTCCTAAAATGGTTTCACCCAGTGCATCAGTCTGCTCGGGCCGCCATCACAAAATACAACCAGCTAGATGGGTTAGAAGTTTATTTCCTCATAGTTTTGGAGGCTAGAGGTCTGGGATTAAATGGTTGGCAGGTTTAGTTTCTCTGGAGCCTCTCTGGCTTGCAGATGACCGCCTTCCTGACATGTCGGCACATGGTCTTTTTTCCCTGCATGTGAATCCCCCTTTTCCTATAAGGACATCAGTCATATTGGATGGGGCCTGCCTATATGACCTCATTTAACCTTAATTTACTTTTTAAAGGCTCTGTCTCCACATACAGTCACTTTCTGAGGTATGCCAGGAACTAGGACTGTAACATATGAACTTGGTTGGGGGAGCACAATTCAGTGCGTAACGTGTAGATAACCTTTAGCAGTACTGTGTCTGCTAATCATTTGAAGAGCCGTTAATTAAGTACTTTTTTTTTTTTCAGGGTGAATCTTCTAATGGTTCAAATGATAGAGGAATGAAATCACTAGTAAATAAAATGACTGTTGCTTTGAAGACAAAATCCGTTAATGTCAGGGAAAAAGTTATCAGTTTTATTGAGAATACATCAACTCCTGTGGACCGGTGAGTTGCCTATATGGTATGCATCTGTGATGAGTAATTAAAACTAAAGAAAAGTATCTTATAGGAAATGTTAGTTGAATAGAATGTGTTCTAGAAAAGGATTGTAAATTACATTTTTATTAGATGATTCCAGTTTTCATTATAATCAGAGATGTTCTTTATTGCTGTAAAATTTGAGTGTAAAGATTCCCCTCTCTTCTCCCACTGCTCAGAGTAGAAAGCAAGTAATAATTCTGCTCCTTCATGCCATTCATTAGAAAAAATATTCCAGTGCTATTATGTGTATCACACTTGATATAGTAGCTGCTTCCCATGTATCAAATGATTGGGAATCATCTACTAAGTGCAGTACCTCATGGCAGGACCCTCTTCTTCTGCTTCAGCAATTTAAAACCAGGAAAATTTGGTCATACTAAATAAGGCAGAAACCCATTTTCTTAAGTTTAAGAATTCAGATCTTCATAGAATTATGTTCACAGCCTTTTGTGACCCCTATTTTCCCATGAATTACAAATGAAGTACCCAGCTAACAAAGGATAAGCAAGTTTAAGAATGTCTGTTACGTTGTTTCTTTCTGGAATTGTTCTTAGAGTTCAAAGCTAACCTAATAATGCCAGCACAGAATTTGTTTCTAAGCAAGCCTGATCTTGGAAATGTGTTATAATAGTATTCAGTTTCACTCTCATATCTTAATTGCAGTACCTTTGGAAAGTTGAAATATTTGACTTTAAGAACTGAATATCAAGAATGTATTATTTTTTACTTTATAGTAATATGCATATAGAGGTATATTTTTTTCCATCTAGTAAATAGAAAAGAGGTAGGTTATTTTCACTAATCCAAAAAATTGTACCTTGTCTAAAATGGACAACTGATAATGTTAAAGTGTTTTATCAAGCCTGAAAGATTTTCTTTGCTCATTAAAACTATATCTGCTTTCAAAAGCCTAATTAAAAAAATAATTTTAGTGCATACTGAATTAGGGTACTATTATTGCTACATTTTGTAGCATGAACACAAGATTTTATTTTAAAATGAACTAGTGATAATTCTAAGTTAGAAAGACTGCTTTAAAGAATCACTTGAAACTTTTTTTTCCCCACTTTTCTTTGTACTTGGGATGATCAAAACATTTTCTTTTTAATATAAACTCTGGGTTAGAAAAACTGATTATACTATACTTTTGTTTTAAAGCTGTTGCATTTTTAATAATCATCTTTTTGTTCTGTCCTCTGCCTCAATTTGCTATAGAATGTCTTTCAATCTTCCTTGGCCAGACAGAACATGTACTGAGCGGTAAGCCAATGAATTAGAGCAGCTTTCCTGGACCATCCTTTTCTTTAGCATGCCTCATGCTGTCTATAAGCCTCATCCTGTCTTGGCTAAGATTTCATGCAGCTGTTTCAAATGCTAAACTTTTCTCATTCCGCCTTTAGGAGTGTGTGATGCTGATTGATCTGTTTTTCTTTTTGCTTTTTTGCTGGATCATTTTAATTTTTTTCCTTGCTGCATAAGTGCATTCAAACCCAAGAACTTCATTAAAATCCGCATTTTTTTTTTTTCTGAGGCAGAGAAAGATGAAACAAAGAAAATATGCAGTCTCAGAGTTGGCAGGGTATTAGCTTTGGAGACAGATCATTTGCTTCTGTCACATGCCCTAACAACAAAGAAAATTATAGCACCTGAAGAAAGGCACAGTTTGGTTCAAATTTTTTATTTCATATACATTATGTAATTTTGTAGTATATAGTATAGTATCTTTAGATTTTTCTTAATAAGATACATGTATTTAAGTTGGTGGGTTATCATTGTATAAGTCAGTTCCAAATAATTACAGTTCAAAGGCTCTACCTTTACTTTTCCTTGAAAGAAATTAGGCCGTGGTGGACCTGTTAATATATAATCCATCTCTTCTCTGCCGCAAATAAGATAGGGTTATTTGTCATTAAGCTCCAAAGGTTTAAAGTTAAAAAATCTACTGGATCTTTAATTAGGATAAACAAAAGAACTTTATGAATTTATAGTTTTTATGCTCATGATTTTTCTGCAATTTGAATTAGAATATCAATTATAGCAATACCTATGAACATTTTAAAAGAAATTCTAGTCATACTTTTAATGTAAGTTAAGCTTTGGAATAATAGAGTTGACTTTTTTGGCAAGTCATTACAATATTTTCAGTGACTAGAAGTAGCATTTTTACCGATAAAAGTTTTCATTTACTGTGACTGCTCCTGCACAGTGCCATTACAGAGCTTCTGTTATAATCTTATAATTTTAAAGGAAATTGCTTCTTTTAAAATTATAATCTATTTGTGAATCCTCTGTTTTTTCATGTTACAGATCCATTGGATTAGTCTAATTTTATTTAACTCCCAAGTTTTATCCCAAATGCTTAATTTTTAAAAAAACTCAGATTATCTTTTCTGGTGCACAGGCAGCTGTATCTATTTTGAAAATAGAATTTAGCAAAAATTTAGAACAAATTGGGTTTCTTTTTGAGCTCAGTAAATAAAACTAAAATCTAGTCAAACTATTTTGTAGATGTTTTTGTTGTTACTTTGGCTAAAAAAAAGTGTAAATATACTGCTTTTTAAAAAAGTCCAGCCATTGAATTTCATTTTTTGACAGTCTTTTAAGAACTTTCTTAGTAACCTTTAGTAATCTTGTTTATAGAAACTGCATTGTATTATAAATCGACATCTGTAATGAATAGCTTGTTTTTTCTTTTCTTTTTTTTGATTGTCACTTTATTCATACTTGCATTCTGGTTCAGGCATTTACTGTGCACATTATCTTTGTTACTCTCTATATTATAGCATTTAATATCAGATGAGAACCAATAACTTAATCACATACAGTTTTATAATCTAGATGGCACTAATGTATTTTTACATAAAGCTGTATTTTCTTTGTCTCTTTGCCTTTTGGTAAGAAAGATGAATCTGAGTTTCATAGGTATTTGAATTTCTTTCATTTTCTACCTTTAATGAGCATAGTGTGATGATTTCTGGGATAATTTTACTTTAGATATGCTTTAACATCAAATCAAATGATTTTATGATTTTAACTTAAACTGTAAGCAGTGTATTGATTAATCTAACTTATAATTTGGTTATACACTCAACTCTGGTTTTCTATTGAGGAATGTTGTTTTGGGAGAAGTAAAGATTTTAAGCATCTTAACAAAATTAGGTCATGATATCATTTTTATTGATGATATGTGTTAAGAAATTTTAAAAAACACTATGATGAACATCTCAGCATAAAAATGTTGTAGTTTATATTCTCAGTGTTTCCTGAAACAGTAATTATCATCTAAAATTACTTGTCAAAAGGATGTTAAATTTCATAATACATTCGTTGAGAAATTACTTTGAAACAGTGATAAAATTATACCTTGATTATCACTGAGAAAAAAATTATTTAAAATACAGGTTTGATCCCTGTTTTCTGGAAAAATTGAATTCCAAGACTAAGACACACAACTTGATTTTTTTCCACATTGAACTATCTCATGTTACGTGACAAGGAAAAAAAAAAGCCACAGTTTTCCTTCATCATAGATAACCTCAACCTTATCCTACAAATATATAATACTCTATCTCCAAAAAATGTAGTATTTTGTTGAAATATTTTAATTTCACTTCCTGGTTTATTTGAGATTACATGAAAAGTAATGAGGTACAAATTTTTATGTTGAAAAGAGGGAGGTGATACTTCCTGCAGAACTAATTAAATTTGACTTTACATGTTGTTTATGTTTCTGCCACTCGAAGATGAAAGGCAGATTCGTTTTCATGATTTACTTACGTAAAAAAAGTAGCATCTTAGTTTCTATTAAAACAAAAGTAATAGTAATAAAATATAGGAGGAAAGACCTTAAGACATTTGCACCCATATGAGAAGCCTTAAGCGTTGCTACTGGAATTTGAGTATTTGGGTTCATAATCTATTTTGCCTAACAAACATGTATGTAGTACTTGCTGTGTGCCAGGCATTGTTATAAGAGCTTTACAAAATATTAGCTGATTTAACTTTCACAGTCACTAGGAAGGGTAGATATTACCACCATTTTACAGATAAGGACACAGAAGCACAGCGATGTTAAGTAACTTCCCAATGCATTGGTTTTAATATGAATATTAAAATTGTTTAAAATTTAAGTTTTACAGATTTGAAAGCATGCCACCTACCAAGACCTTATTCCACTTTTGCTAACATAATTTCCTTATCTTGTTTCAATTTCCTTAACATAGCTATCCTAAAACTGGGTATGTGGGGGGACAAAGAACATTTGCCTTGTTTTAATATTCAAATGATACTTGTACTCTTTGATAACTTGACTGTGATGATTTCCCTCCTAAAATTCTTTGAATATAGGCATGTGAGCAGCAGTGACAGAGTGGGCAAGCCTTATCGCGGTGTGAAGCCTGTTTTCAGCATTGGGGATGAAGAGGAATACGACACAGGTGTAGTGATACACTTACCTGTAGACTGCTTTCCTCAGGCACCAGGAGTGAGCATAGAGATCATCCTGGCACTAGCTGAACACTGCTTTAAAAAAAAAAAAAAAGAAGAAGACATAATGAGATTCGATAGAGGAGTTGCAGAGTCTGTGGTTTTTCTATTAAGAGTTTGGTTTTAGACATCTTAAATTATGCCCACTTGAACCCCAAATAGAAATGCTGAGTAGGCGGTTGATTACAGGAATCTTTAGCTGAGGAGAGAGAGATGTGTAAGCTGGTGATAATCTGGGAATTATCAGTGTAGAAATAGTATTTAAATCCATGGTATTGGGTCTAATCCCTTTGATCCATCCACGTAGGAGATGGAGAGTTGTGGAACTGAAGTTCAGGGAATTGCGAAATTGAGACATCTGAAAAGAGCCTTTTGAAACTGGTGGCAGCATCCTAAATGGCCACAAGATGGCGATATTGTACCAGGGAAATTTGTTATCCTCTGTTACTGTCTTTCTATTTTTAAAAATAACTTATTACTTTGGTAATCATAATTAATATTAATGTGTATTGAGTTAGAAAGAATAAAACAGTATATAAAAGTAAAAAGTAATAAAAAATACTTCTAATTTTCATCTTCCTTTTTCCGCTTAGTAATACATGTTGCATATTTTCCATCTCAGCTCGTATACCTCCACAATTCCTTCTGTTATACAAATGGAGCATACCATAATTAAATCATTCTCCTCCCAATTGACACTGGTAGTTTTCAGGTTTTTTTCTGTTTCAAATATTTTTATGCCCATGTTTAGGTGAACTTTTGCAAGCATAACCAGAGAGTAAATTATTAACAGTAAGATTAACAGATTAGAGGGAATCACATTTGACTTTTTAATAAATATTACAGAATCACCTTCCTGAAAACTTGCTTTGAGGAAAATGCAATTTTCTGTGTGTTATTTCTAATTTGTTTCTTTTTCTCCTTTTTCCTACCTCTCTTTTGCCATATTCTTGATACCTATCAGTCTCTAGCGCTCCCTAAATATTTGTTATCCCATTAACAAAGGGGAGAGGCAAATGGATGAATAAATTATGGTGTATTTACATATATATATGTATATATACACAGATACATACACTATGGAAATTGCACAGTAATGAAAATGAGGAAACTAGAGCTATGTGTATCAACAGGGATAAATTTTAGTGTTGGGAGTATGGTAGCAGTTGCAGAAGAATACAACTGAACAGTCTACTATTTGTATTAATTTTAGTTAAAGTACAAAACACTACTGTATATTATTTAAGGATATTCACATATGGTTAAAAGTAAAGATGTGACATCAAATTTGGATAGTCACTGTTTCTTAGTGGAGAAGGAAGGGGAGTATGATTGGGCAAAGATACATGAGGGCTTCACTTTTTTATTTAAGCTGGAAGTGAAGAGATAGATTTATGAAATTTCTTTTTTTTAAATTATGTCTCTTTATATTTTGATTTCTTTAAAAGCAAAGAGAAGAACATCTGTAATTATTAACTCTAGAGAATGTAATTCCCGTTTCTTAAATTAGAAAATGAAATAGTTAGAGTCTCTTTTTCTCACCAAAAAACCCCGCTAAATAGATTTTTACTTATTTTTCTCAGGATAGATTTTTCTGCTTGTTTTCCTTAAAATCAGAAACCAGCAACTCTGCAGATGGAGTATAATCTATAAAAATATTGGTTCACTGTGTTGTACATCTGGAACTAATATAATTTTGTAAATCAACTGTATGTCAATAAAAAAACAGCAAGAGAAAAAGAATTCTACCATCTTTGCCTTCAAGATGGGTGCTGATTTTATTATTGGACAATTCTGCCATCTCTCCTCAGACTATCATAGATTAGAGTTACGTTATATAAATTAAAAAAGTTGAAATTCCTCAGATAATTTAATATTTGAAAAGTATATTATCAGTATTTTCACCTGATTTTCTTACCATATACAGTGATGTTTCATAGTAATATTTTGATACTAGTACCAGTGGCATAAGGAAATATGGTAGCTGGGTTAGAATTGATTGTTTTTTTCTCAACCCATATGTTTAAAATACTGCTGAAATTTTTTTCAGGCTATTAAAAAATGTATCATTTTTAAAGTTGGTGGTATCCACTTTTAACATCTTAAATTTATTCTTTATAGATGAAATTGACAGTTCTTCAATGTCAGATGATGATAGAAAAGAGATTGTAAACATTCAGACTTGGATAAACAAGCCAGACGTTAAGCATCATTTTCCTTGTAAAGAAGTGAAAGAAAGTGGACACATGTTTCCTAGGTACTTTTTAAAATACCTTCTTCAGAAGTAAAACTGAATTTAGGGAAGTAATGATACAAAAGTTAACTGCAGAAGAAATTTTATTTATCCAAATGCAATAAGATATAATTTCCCTCTGTCAACATGTATTTTATGTCTTGATTTGAAAAATATTCTTATGTAATTTTTTTACTTTGAAAAATTTAGACAAAAAAGGTGAAGAAATAGTACATTGAACATCTTTATAAGCCTCTCCTAGATTCACTGTCTTATAACATTTTTTCACACTACCCCATCTCTCTATTGATGTATATATGTATATATACACATATACACGTACACATATGCTTCCCTTTTGTCAAACCATTCATAAGAAGCTTACAGATGTGACACTTTACCCCTGAATGCTTCAGCATAAATCTTCCAAGAATATGAACATTAGCCTCCACAACTCCAGTAGCACTGTTATGTCTTTAAAAACCTTAAAAATGAACATCATTCAACATACAGACCACACTCACATTTTTCAGAGTGTCCCCAAAGTATCTTTTATAGTGCTTTTCTCTTCCTGATCCAGCATCCGGTCCCGATTCACACATTGCATTTGCCTTTAGATCTTTTAGTCTCATCCAGTGTACAACAGTACTGCTCCCCTCACCACCACTTCTGCCTTTTTTCATGGTGAATGAATCCTTTGAGTCTAGGCCAGTTGTTCTGCAGAATGTCCCACATTCTGGGTTTCTGATATTTGTCATAGTGTATTATGTAAAAATATGTGAGTAATATCACTGTATTAAAAGTGAGCTGAGACACAAGGTGGGATGTGTGTGTTGATAATTCTATCCCTATTTTGCCTTTAAAATCCAGTTATATAATATTATTAAATATGTAAGACAGCCCAAGTATTGGTTAGTGGTCTTTGATATTAAGTATATGCAGTGGTTTGTTTAATGAGGATAGTTTATGAATATAGACAATACTGTTAAAAGTCTAAAAGGTAGATATCCCATATCCCATATAAAATATTCTAAAAATCTATTATTTTAATGATTTTAATTGTATTATAGTTTTTATTATATAAAATATAAACTGTTAAACATAAATAAACATATTAAAATGTAACACTTAAACAGTTACAAGGTTTTCTGTTAATAAAACACTAAGTTTGCATACATCTAAAGGAAAATTAAAAGCTTTTATTAAGTAGCCTATTTGTTTATAGGTGACCCTTTACCACTACTTTTTAACTCAAAAGTAATTTCATCTGGAGTTGAACATTTTTAATAATCAGGACTGTTTATAATCAAAACAGCTGTTTTGAATGACATTTCTTTAAAATTCTTTTTATTTTTTTAATGCTTTTTTCCCTGTCAAGTCATCTGTTGGTTACTGCAACACATATGTACTGTTTAAGGGAGATTCTTTCACGGAAAGGACTGGCTTATATACAGTCTCGACAAGCACTAAATTCTGTAGTTAAAATTACATCCAAAAAAAAACATCCTGAGCTGATTACCTTCAAGTATGGAAACAGCAGCGCTTCAGGAATAGAAATCTTGGCAATCGAAAGGTAAGGTTTTCTTAGGATGATACCATCTAAATTACTGAATTAGTTCATTATTAACCACAGTTCGTTTCTCTGTTTTGGGGAATGGATGGTGAAATAGGATACTTCAACCACTTTTATTAGTGTTCTCGCTGTCTTTTTCTTCCAGATCCGGAGTCATCTGTTTTAGCCATTAGACATGATTTCAGTAAGTGCCATAGCTAAGTTCACAAACTTTTTGACAGAAGGGCCTTTAGGAATAATCTACACCAGTGCTGCACTAAATGCTGGTTTGCAATTAAATAGGAAGCTTTTCTTAGAATATAAGTCATTGCTTTTATTTTCCTTCATCAAAAAATTCTTATTTTGAAAAAGTATCAGTGAACTAAGCAGTGTGCTGCATGGTGTAGTTAATTTATAGCCTGCTACGAGCTTCTCCTTATCTCATTGTGGACCAGTGACAGACAGTTCACAGACTGACACAAGGGCTATAGACCACACTGCTGTTGAAAATAAACCATCTTAATCTTCTAGTGAAAATGCAAAGCCCACAGGGCTTAAATGACTTCCAGATCTTCACAGGTAGCTTGTGCTAGAACCGAATATGGCTGTCCTGACTCCTGATCTGCGGTTCATTCTACCTTGCTCTACACAATATGAAAATTCACCTTGCTTTTACATTTAGATTTTCTTTCTTTCAAAATATACTTTTGAGTATATGTTAAAGGAAGTGATGGGGAGTGCATAGGAGGGCATGTCTGCTGGCTTTGTAGGTCAGGGAACGCTTCCCATTGGAAATGACATCTAAACCGAGTTCTGAACAGAAAACACTATATTTTTTTTTTCAGAAGATACTATATTAATATCTATTTTTCCCCCCATAGGTATTTGATTCCAAATGCAGGAGATGCTACCAAAGCCATAAAACAACAGATCATGAAAGTTTTGGATGCTTTGGAAAGTTAATATAAAGGAAAATTATTTCAAAAGAAATTAAGGCAACCAAGAGAAATATGGACGTATTTTCCTGACTGAATACTAACCAGAGAATTTCATTTGTTTATGGGGGCGCTTGAATAGCAGATCTGAGAAAGTATTAATTACTGTAATCAACCTCTGGACAGTTAAAAATTTTTTTTAATTTTCTTTGCATTTTTGGTTTTGTAAAATAATTTCTTATAAAGATCACTTATTAAATGACTTTAAAGTAATTGACCCTGTGCCCTTATGAACTAAGGGTGCAGATTGCAGTTCTGTTTTGAAGAGCTGTTTTAAGGGAACATACATCACTTTCAGATTTAAAAACAACCATACACATACATATTTGCAATGTCTTCGCTGAAAATTAGAGATAGAATTAGTTGAAGAGACCCTTTAAATGCTAACCGTTAGTTATACTCATTGAATGGTATCAGAAACAAAAAAGTATTACATAGATTAATGACTAGCTTGCTGTTTCTGTTCTTAAAAAGAGTGAAGTTTTTTTAATGAAATAGATGAAGATTTCAGCCGACTCAAATGCAGACCAGCTAGTGAAATGTTGAAACATCAGTTTCTAAATCATCTTTCCACCATTAGCTAGTAATTTGAACACTGAGTGCTTCAGCTACTAAACTTCATCCTAATGGTTTCTAGGGAGCAGTTAAAAGCATTATAGTAAGTAGATAGGCATGTTAAGGTTAAAATTAACATTCGGGGGACAGAATTGTATCTTTTAAAATGTCATTGATCTTTACTACAAGTGGAATATTTGATTTAGGATATTTCAGAACAGGTGTTGAGCACACATGGATTTATCCTCAGTAGTCTGTGACCACACTAATACCCACTTAAAGAAAAGCCAAGTAATCAGAGAACCGTATAAGCTACAGTTTTTATCATCATTTTCTGAAATTTCTTTCTCTTCTTTGGTTTTTGTCTTCTCTTACTAAAGTTCCAGTGGTTTGAAATTTTTTTTTTCTCTTAATATGACAAAACTGAAAAATGGTCTGCTTTATTTTGCAGCTTTCTCAGTTTAATTCATTGGGATCCATATTAGATCATGGGATCTCACCATTTGGTGAGAGAAATCCCAGAACATGTTTGGGGCCATGGAATGACTGCTTGTTTTCTGTTTGAGAAATAGCAGGTCCTCACATCATTACACGTCCTAAAATGTAATGGATTATCTCTAAGGATTGATGGGAGAAATATTTAGATATACCCTGTTTACAGCCATTTATTTTAGTTTACTTAATGGAAATCAAGTGAATAAAAGGCAGCCTAGGCATTCTAATAAATAAACAAATCAATCCCATTTACTTGAGTGGTTGAAGACATCTGCATGGAATTGCGCCTGGTACAGTACTAGATACTTACAACTCTCCCCACAGCTGCTGTATTGCATTTTCCTTTTTCTGGCGCCCCTTTTAGAAATGTCTGAAGTCTCATTTTTTTTGCCCATTTCAGCCTTGGGACTTTTTTCATAATATTAATGTAGAGATGTTTGTGTTACTGTTTATAAATTACAGTTGTAAATAAACCAGTACAGTTTACTCAAAACTTTGTTCTTAATGACAGTGTCTCTCTTTCTCTTTCTCCCTTTGCCCTTATTTGTAAATCTCTATAGATACCACAAAATTAGAAAATTGAGGGCTGTCCTTTCAGTGGAATTTAGATGTTCAGATTTCAAATTTGAAAGAATTAGATTCCTATTTCAGTTCACCTAGATGGGGAGGGAGAAAGAGATAGTTTAAAACTAATGACATTAAATTCTACATGTCATAAATTACTCCCTTGAACTACTTCTCTGAATTTGTGTTTCCTCATCTGAACTAACCTGCAGTTATCAGTCATGGTATCAAATGAAAATACATTTCATTGACTGTGTCAGGCACTCAGCTTATCCTCCCTTCACTGGCTCACTAAGCACAGAACTGGAATTCACTCTGAGATGGCCACCTCTTACAACTCTCAAGGATGGCAGGGGTTGCAACATTATGAGGTTGGTACTATTTTCTATATTTTCAAGATGAGAAAACCCAAGGCTCAAAGAAATTGAGTGAGTGAAAAGAAAAAGTACCCCTTCCTCTCTCCCCAACCCCTGGGTATTATTATTGTTTATTAAGGTGTAAATTTCTTTCTATAATTTGATACCACTTGCCCACTATTAATAAAATGTGCTTTCTAATAGGGATGACATATTTATACTGATATATACTCAACTACTTTTGCCACCGGTATGTTTCACACAGGACCTTTAACTCCTTAGCATTATATTCTAACGTACTAAAACTAACCACCATAGATTGGCAGTTCTTTGACTTGGGGGAAATCCAACTCCATAGGTTGAGTGTGCGATGAAAGTAATATATCAACTTTACCATTAACATCTTGAACTCTTAAAAAAT
Organism: Vicugna pacos; assembly: GCF_048564905.1. NCBI lineage: Eukaryota > Metazoa > Chordata > Mammalia > Artiodactyla > Camelidae > Vicugna > Vicugna pacos. The sequence goes on along the minus strand of NC_132987.1, from coordinate 83,295,538 downwards.
AACATTTTTATTGAAATACAATCCATGTATCTTTATTATGTTCACCTTTTTAAAAAGTCTACAATTCAGTGGTTTTTATTATAGTCACAGAATTGTACAGCCATTTAACCACTATTTAATTACAGGACATTTCATCACCCCAGAAGGAAACCCCATGTGCATTAGCAGTCACTTCCCTTTTCCTGCATCCCTCCAGCCTTTAGTAACCCCTAATTTACTTTCTGTCTCTGGATTTGCCTATTCTGGACACTTCATGATAAAAGAAATTATACAGTAAAGTGGCTTTTGTGTCTGGCTTCTTTGACTTAGCATAGTGTTTTCAAGCTTCATCCCTGTTGGTGGCATGTATCAAAGTTTCATTTCTTTTTATGGCTGAGTAATAGTCCATTGTATGGATATATCACATTTTATTTATCCATTCACTAATTGATGGACATTAGGGTTGCTTCTACTTTTTGGCTGTTATAAATAACACTGCTTGGAACATTCACATACAGGTTTTTGTGTTGACATGTTTTCAGTTCTTTTGGGTATGTATGAATTACTCTGTCATATGTTAATTCTACATTTAACTTTTAAGGAACTTCCAAACTGTTTCCCAGAGGGGCTTGATCATTTTACATTCCCACTGGCAATTTATGAGTGCTCTGATTTCTTTACGTCCTTGTCAACGCTTGTTATTTTCTGTTTTGTCTTGGTCTTAGTATGTGAAGTGTTATCTCATTGTGGTTTTCATTTGCATTTCCATAATGACTATGTATTGAATTTCCTATACTTATTGACTATTTGTATATCTTCTTAGGAGAGCTGTTGACTCGATTCCTTGCCCATTTTTTAATTGAGTTATTTGTCTTTTTATTGTTGAGTTGTAAGAGTTCTTTACATATTATAGGTAACATTTTCTCCCATCTGTGGGTTGTCTTTTCACATTCTTGATGGTGAGCTAAAAATTCACATTCTTTAAAACTTGGAAGTTTTTAGTTTTGTGATGTCCAGCTTTTTTTTTTTTTTCTGTCACTTGGTGCTTTGGTGTCATATCTAAGTAATCAGTTGCCTAATCAAAGGTAATGAAGGTTTACTCCCATGTTTTCTCCCACAAGTTTTACAGTTTTAAATCTTTTAGTTAGGTCACTGATCCATTCCGAGTAATTTTTGTATGTGAGTGTGAGGTAAAGGTCCAGCTTTTTCTTTTGCCTGTGGCTGTACTCTCGTCCCAGCGTTAGCTATTGAGAAGATTGTTTTTTCCACCTTGAGTAGTCTGGCACCGGTGGACCGTAACTATGAGGTTCTATTTCTGTCCTCTCATTTCTACTCCACTGGTCTATAAATACATTCTTATCCCAGGACCACACTGTCTTGATTACTGTAGCTTCGTTGTAACTTGAAATTGGGAAGTGTGAGTCCTCCAACTTTTACCTTTTTCAAGATTATTTTTGAGTTTCTTGTTATTCTTAGACCTTTGCATTTCCGTATGAATTTTTAGATTAGCTTACCAGTTTCTGAAAAAAAAAGTAGCTTGGATTTTGATAGGGATTGTATTGTATCTGTAACTCATTTGGGGGATTATTGCCATCTTAACAATATTGCATTCTAATCTATGGACATAAGATGTCTTTACATTTATTTAGATCTTTTTCAGTGTATTTCAGTGATGGTCTGTAGTTTTTCAGTCTACAAGTCGTACACTTATTAAATACATTCCTAAGTATTTTATTCCTTTTGATGCTATTATAAGTGGAAATGTTTTCTTAATTTCATTTTCAGACTGTTCATTGTTAATGTGGAGAAATATAATTGATTTTTTTATACAGGTCTTGTATCTTTCAGCCTTGCTGAATTTTGTATTGGTTCTAACAGTATTTTGTGGATTCATTAGGATTTTTTCCATTTAGGGTCCTATCTATGGTTATAGATAGTTTTACTTTTATCTTATGAACCTGGATGCCTTTTATTTCTTTTCTAACATAATAGCCCTGCCTAGAGTTTCCAGTACAGTGTTGCATACAAGTGACAAAAGCAGACATTCTTGTCTTGTCCTGATCTTAGAGGGAAAGCATTTAGAATTTCACCACTAAGTGTGAGTTTCCCTGTGGATGGCCTTTTTGAAGTTCTCTTCTGTTTCCTAGTTTACTGTTTGTGTTAGTCAGCTCAGGATGCCATAACAAAATACCACAGATGAGTGGTTTATACAACAGGAATTTATTCTCTCACAGTTCTGGAGCCGGAAGTCTGAGGTCAGGATACCAGCATGGTTAGGTTCTAGTGAGAGCTCTCTTCCTGGCTTGTGGATGGCTGCCTTCTCACGAATCCCATCACGAGGGCCCTATCCTTATTTTAGCTCACCCTGATTCTCTCCCAAAAGCACCATCTCCAAATATAACATTAGTGCTTAGGGTTTCAACATTTGAATTTTAGGGGATCACAAACATGGTCTGTAATAACATTTTTATCATGAAGGGTGTTGGATTTTGTCAAAAGTGGGTTTTTTTGTTTGTATCTATTGAAATGGTCATACTCCTTTTCTTCTTTATTAATGAGATTTATTACATTAATTGTTTTTCATATGTTAAACCAACCTTCATTTCCCAGTTGGTCACAGTGTATAATTGTTTTTGTGTATTACTGGATTTATGCTAGCATTCTATTGAGGATTTTTGCATTTGTATTTATAAGGGATATTGGTTTGTAGTTTTATGTGGTATCTTTGGCTTTGGTATCAGGATAATAGAGGCCTCACAGAATGAAGTGGGAAGTTTTTGCTCCTTTTCTATTTTTAAGAAGAGTTTGTGAATATGTTAATTCATGATAAAAAACACTTTGCAGACTAGGAATAGAAGGGAACTTAACCTGATAATTGATGTCTATGGAAAACCTACAACCAACATCAGGCTTAATGATTAAAGACTGAATGCTTTCCCCTAAAGATGAGTAACATTTAATGATGTCTGCTTTCACAGTTACTCTTCAACATTTTCCTAGAAGTCCTTAGCCAGTGCAATAAGGCAAGGAAAAGAAATACAAGACTTCCAGATTGGAAAGTAAAAAATAAAGTTGTCCCTATTCATAGATAATGTTATTGTCTGAATGAATTTAGTAAGACTGAAAAATACATGTTCAGCATAAAAAAAGTCCTTCTTATATCTATATGTACTAGCAGTGAACAATTGGAAACCAAAAGCTTTTTAAAAGCCACTAATATTAGTTCAAAATGTAAAATACCTAATACGAATCTAACAAAACATGCAGGATCTATATTACTGAAAACTAGAAAATGTGTAAGAAACCAAAAACCTGGGAGGAGGGTATATAGCTCAGTGGTAGAGTGTGTGCTTAGCATGCACAAGGTCCTGGGTTCAATCCCCAGTACCTCCACTAAAAAATAAAAATAAAAATTAATTTAAAAATAAAGAAAGAAACCTAATTACCTACCCCCCCAAAACAAAAACAAACAAAAAACTAAATAGGAACATACCATGTTCATGGGTTGGAATATAGCATAAGATGTCAGTTCTCCCCAACTGAACTACAGATGTAATTCTGAAAGTCAAAATCTCAGGAAGAGTTTTTGTTAACATAAACAAGCTGATTCTAAAAATCACATGGGAACGCAAAGGAAATAGAATAGCCAAAGCAATTTTGAAAAGTTAGAACAAAATTGGAGGGCTTACACTTACCAGTTTTATGACTTACTATAAACCTACAGTAATGAAGACAGGTATTTGGCAGAAAGGATAGATAACATATTAATACACAGAATACATAATTCAGAAAGAGCCCTACATAAATAATTGTGGTTTTTTGGCAAAAGTTCAAAGGCAATTCAACTGAGAAAGGATGGTCTTTTCAATACATGGTGACGGAACAGTTGGATATCCATATATAAAGAAGTGAACCTCAGCCTACCTCATACCTTTTACAAAGATTAAGTCAAACTGGATCATATGTCTAAATGTAAAATTTAAACCTATTAAACTAAGTTGAAGTGGGGAGGGTATAGCTCAGTGATAAAATGCGTGCTTACCATGCATGAGGTCCTGGGTTCAATTCCCAGTACCTTCATTAAAAAAAAAAAGCCTAATGAAAATTTTCATGACCTTAGGTTAGACCAAGATTCTTTAGATATGATACAAAAAGTGTAATCTGTAAAAAATGTAATAAATCTGACATATCAAAATTAAAACATTTTGCTCTCAAAGGACTATTAATAGAATGGGAAGACAAGAGGAAAAAACTTGCAAAACATATCTAACAAAGAATTGTGTTGAGAATATATAGACTTTCAGAACTCAACAATAACAACCCAATTTAAAAAATGGACAAAAGATTTGAACAAGTACTTCAAAAAAGATACAAGAATGGCAGAAAAAAAAAGCTCATAAAAGATACTCAATGTCATTAGCCATTAGGGAAATGCAGATCAAAATCATGAAACCACTACACACCTGATTAGAGTGACTGAAATTGAAAACAGACAAAAGCTGACAATACCAAAGTGCTGGTGAGGATGTGAACAATGAGAACATTTACACATTGCTCGTGGGAATGCAAAATGGTATAGCCACTAGACAAGTCTGGCCATTTCTTTAAAGTTAAACATACATTTATCATGTAGCCCAGCAAGCCCACTCCTAAGTATTTCCCCTAGAGAAAGGAAAACATACTGTCACAAAAACCTGGACACGAATGTGTATGGCAGCCCTCTAGTTGCCAAAAGCTGGGAACAACCCAGATGTCCTTCAGTAGGTTAATGGATAAACAGACTAGCACACCCACCCGGGGTCATACTGCTTAGCAGTGAAAAGGAACGCGCTATCTATATATGCAGCAACATGGGTGAATCTCAAAGGCAGAATGCTGCTTGACAGAAGTCACTCTCAAAGTCCATACTTTATGATTCCTCTTACATTACATTCTGGAAAAGGAAAAATTACAGGGACAGAAGTGACCAGTGGTTGCCAGGGGTGAGGGGAGAGTTTGATGATGAGGGAGCTGAACAAGGGCATTTGTAGGGTGCTGGGACTGTTCTCTGTCCTGATTGTAGTGGTGGTGACACAAACCCACAGTGTACTGAAACTCATAGAACTCAACCAGAAAGTTCAGTTTTACTGTATGGAGATGAAAATATGTTTAAAATTAATAGCTCATATTAATTCAATAGATTATATCTTCAAAATCCAACATTTATGACTGTTTTCTTAGGCTTTTCACGTTCCTTATTTAATCCTTTCAACTAATTCGTGAAGAGGCAGAGTAAAGAAATATAGACTAACTTTTATAAGTGTGAAGGTTCTATCCCTGTATCCCCAGTGCTTACATCAATGCCTGACATGCAATGGTGGTCATTTGTTGAATAAATGAAGAGAAACAATAGCAGGGCTGCAAGCTGGCTGCTTAAGGCTGAATATGACATTTTGTGGGGCCCACACAATTTTTGACTTTTGAACTAAGTGGCAACATTTAAAAATCAGGAGATTTTTTAATTATTTGGATGTTTGGCTTCTAATGGATAACATTTATGGGATTGGTACTCTGTACCAAGTAGTTTCTAAGCCCTTGTAAAGTTTTGTGATCCTCACAACAATCTTTTGCTGTGTGTGCTATTATCCCCATATTATGGATGAAGAAATAGAGGCACAAAAAAGGTAAGTGCTTTCTATGATCATACAGCAAGTCAGGATGTAAAACCAGGTAATCTAACTCCAGAGTTCCTGTTCACAGCTGGTACGCTATGTCTGACCTCTTTGCTGTGTGCTGGCCTGCAGACCATAGAGCAGAGCTAGGGGCCTTTTTCCGTTTCCTGCTACCTTTTCTCCAAGTCACCACTTCACTCCATAGGTAACTTTCTAGCTCCTGTAGTTATTTTAAGTTGCTATCCCTATACTACTAATAACTTGCCCAAAAGTCAGATGGCCTTTTGGTGATGAAGCAAAGTTTTGAACTCAGGTCTAATTTGTAGACAGTTGCATCAGAAATTTAGAAAGTTATTCATATATTTACACACACACACACACACACACACACACACACACATTCCCTTGGACTCTCTCACCCTGTGCAAAGCTCTAAACCCAGTATAATTTCCAAGTTTGAGTCTGTCTTTTGTATTATTATACATTCTTCTTCTAGGATCTCATCCATTCTTAGAATTTCTGCTCTTATTCTAGTGCAGATGACTCCAATTCTTTCCCCTGATTTTCAGCTCTTCTCTATTAGACATTTGTATATCTACCTTACCCCAAAAATTGAACTCATGTTCCCCCAGACTAACTTCCCTAATACCGTGAAGAAGTGCTTGGAGGATAAGATACTGATGGAAAGGAGACCAGTTATGAGTAGCCTGTAGCGGTCTCCCCGAAATGAGGAAGACCCAGCTGTGGATGGTGGTCATGGGGACAGAATAAGAGGCAGCAATCAAGGGGTACTTCAGGGGATAAGAAGGGCCCTGTCCCTAACCAGAGGTAGGGGATAAGAGAATTGAAAGATATAGGTGTGTCTTAGATTCTTTTGTGGGGTGGAAGGGGATGGAGAGCAGAGAGATTTGGAAAACATTATAAATGGTGGTGCCTATGAGTAAAAGGAAAGCTGGGAGGAAAAGCCCTTTCTGAGGTGATAAACTTAAGTTTCAGACAGCTGAGTTTGAACTGATGTCAAGACATGTAATTAGAGATGGCTCACAGGCAGCTGTAGATGCTGGAATAGCTCCTCTGGAGTAAAAATAGAAATCTGACCAATACCAGCCTGGAAATGGTCATAAAAGCTGTGAGACATAGTTGGCAACACCAGATTTTTAGCTGGGCTTTAGAGATCCATTTAGTGTAGTAATGTTTCTCCTTTTCAGATGTTAGATGAAAGGGAACATGGAAACACAAAGGCAGGGCTGCTGCGTTCAAGGGGCAGGCAGCACAGACTCACTCCTCCAGCCTCTCTCCTGTTGCCTCTAATCCTCTTGTAGTACAGGTGATGAAAAGGTCCTGAGAGTGAGGTGGTTTGCCCTAGGTATTAACATCAAGTTAGTGGCAGAGCTAGAACTGGAACCCACTGTCTAGCTTTTCTTTTATGCCAAAAAAGTTCTAAGGGAGACTTCAAAACCAGTTTTCGTTTTTATTAACGCTTCTCTTCTCTAAAATACAAGTCCGCAGCTTCCCAGCATGTGATGTAGGGAAAACAGCACCCATGGAGGTCTTGATGGCCTCTCCTGGTCCTCCTGCTTCTGGGATGGATCCTTCCTAGGCCCCTCTTCTGCCTGTGCTTTTCACAGCCCGCTTGAGTGTTGTCATCCACATTTAGGCCCGTGTCTTGGTCTAAATTGATGACAACTCCTAAACCAGTCTCCAGGCTAGACATCTGAGTTTGAGTCTTATGTCCAGTTGCCTACTGGGCATCTCCACCTGGATGTTCCAATAGCTTGCCCAGTCATGTTTGGAACGGCTCTTGGATATAACTTCATGCCAGTAAACTTGCAAGTCTAAATGAAATGGGTGGTCAGTATTGACTAAGGGACCTTAGTAGGCCATAAGCGGAACAGAAATTAAAAGGTTATTAAAGATCTTCCTGCTGCAAAGGCAGGTCCAGATAATCTGTTAAAACTTAAAAAACAAAACAACCCCGCCATAAATGTATGTATTCCCCCCAAGTTTTTCTCATGAAAGTTTTAAAATATAAACCTTTAAAAAGTCTTAAAACAGTGCCATGAACAGCTATATGTCCTCCTCCTGGATTTAATAATTTAACATTTTGCCATATTTGGCTTATAAACATACATTTTCTTTTTGCTGATCATTTTCAAGAGAGACATTCTGACACTTCACCCCTAAATATTTTCAGCATGCATCTCCTGGCCACAGGGGTGATCCAACTAGCAAAGGTTCAGTCTTTTTGCTGAGAATCCAAGAGGCCGGTTGTTAAACATTTACCAGCACACTACCTCGATTTAGGTCGCCCTCTCTTTGCCCCTTTGCATTCTGAGGCATTCCTTTTTCAGGACTGCGTTGTAATTAGCCGTTTCCCGTTGGTCCATCCTAGCGCAAACAGCGGGCCATTAATACGTGTTTGAGGCGAGCGGGAAAGAAGATACCCTCTCCCAGGAGCCAGCGGTCCTGGAGGCGGGAGGGGCGGAGCCTCGGGGCGTGGCCCCGCCCACGACGCGGCTTTGGCCCGCCCCGCGCGGCGCCGCGGCTGTCGGCCCGAAGACGTTCGCTCAGCCTCTGGGCCCATCCATGCGCCTTCCCGGCAGAGCCATGGCCAGTAAGTAGCGCGGCAGCTCGAGCTCGGGCCGGAGGGGTGGCTTCAGGCGCGGCGCCGAAGGACGGTCACGCCGGTTCGGCCCCTCGCCTCCGTCCCGTGGCCTTCCCTGACCTGGAGTCCCTGGGGCTGGAGGCCCGAGCGGCGAGGGCGGAGGGCGCGGGCGAGGCAGCCGGGAGGAGGCCGCGGAGCGCAGCCGGGCGCACTCCCGGGGATCCCGGGCTTCCGGGCCGCCCGACGGGGCCGCGGGAGCATCGGGCCTGCGTGCCGGAAGGGCCCTCGCGTTGCTCCCCACTGGGCTCGTGTGACATGCCAGGCAATGACTCCAGATGAGTTCTGGGCCCACCTGTTCCTAATCCACCTGCATGGGAATTCAAATGCAAATAATACACTCTTCCTGTTGTCTTGCCTGTTCCCTATCGCCACTCCCCTACCACCACCCGAAGACTATGCACTGAGTAATTACCATTTTTTCCTAAGTGTGAGAGTCTGCCCTGTGAGATTCTTGGAGATTGTTGTTAGGTTTTAGATTGGTTTTTGAACTTGGGTTTTGCAAAGGCATCCACCCTGATTGTGGTTTGAGACCTGTCATGTGAAAATGAAGCACTTGTTTTCTTTGATTTGGGCTTGTGTGGTAAGAGGACTGGTTAATTTGCTCCACAGTGCACCCCCCCCCCCCACTCATTGGAGAATGCCCTCTTCTCCTGAACAAAAAGCTGGGCAGGTTTTGTCTCCATCAGGACCTTGAGCTTTCAGGTTAGGTATTACATGTTACTTATGCTCCTCCATTCTGGATCAGCCCTAGGGACGAGTTTCTAGCTGTGTTTGTTTCCAGGCCTTTGCCCGGATTCTTTTACATGAGGCAGTGGAGTGCTTTGGACTCAAAGTCTGGAAACCTGGATTATTAGTTTTGGCTCAGCCCATGTCAACAAGTCATTTAATCTCTCTGGACCTCAGTTTCCTCTCCTGTAAAATGAACACCTTCCAAGGTCTAATGAAGTTCCCTGGAGGTGCTAAGGTGTGTGGAAGTGCTGTTTTCCATTTCAGCCTCCTGGAGCACAGGGCAAGTTGGTTGCTGGATGAACCTTCAGGATCTGGGTATAGAAGTCCTTTTACACACCTTCTGAATGTGCTGTGTCTTTCAGGAGAGGGTGATGGACTTGAGAGCTGTGGTTCTTGATGTAGTTTGGGGTGATGTTGATCTGACTCCGTTGAGGAGTGTTTTTAAATTACATAACCTTCCCCCACCTACCCAAAAACAAACAGGGTGCCCGTTCTGTCCGCAGTCCAGATTTTGGCTTGATTGTTGCTGTACCACTTACTTTGTTAACTGGTCTCATACAGCTTTCCCCCTGCAAGCTTCTTTTTCCTCATCTGCAGAGTACTGTTAACACTACCTTACGGATGCTTATATATGTAAAGGACCTGCACATTCCTTACGCTGTTTTTATGTTGGTCCCTTCACTGAAGATAGTCTGTCCTTTTTTTTTCCCCTTGGTAAGTCCTTGATTGTTAGATTACAGTGAATATTAGGGCAGCCAGGGACCTGAAAAGTCATTGTATTTTCATTTTACAGCTGAGGAGCTGAATGACTGGTATCTCATCCTCAGCATCGAGGAACTCCCCAGTGGTGGAATTTCCCTGCCTTGGCCCCTCTGGAGTGGGTGCTTTGCAGAATGTCAGGCAGTCAAGGCTGGTTCAGGACAGCAGCCTTTCTGGGTAGGATGGGGGACAGTGGAGGCCATCGGCACAGCTGTGATGGACTTCGTCTTTCCCTCCCTTTAGAAGCAGAGACAAAGCCCGGTTTCTGAGTTACAGTGGAGACCTTCAGTGGGTCTGTGTGACGTTCTGGTGACAGCTCAGGCTGTCTCTGGGCCCCAGAGTAACCCCAGCCTTTGTTTCCTGTTTGGTTTTCATCCAGATTTGGAAACTATTTGACAAGCTGCATTCAGGGTTAAATTTAGTTCTTCTCAGTATATTTAGGAGAAACTGAGGTATGGAACATCTACATTTTCCTACTTTTAGGGTTAACCCTGAGCCAGACCTTCTTCAAAGGCCAGGGTCTGTCAGTGCTGCCTCTCTGGGGACATTTTTATTGTGACAGGAAACACCCAGAGAACTCACCGATGGTGGGACTTCAGACTTCAGAGCAGAGGTGGGGTGGGGAAGCCAGGGCCGGCCATTACTAATAATTCCTGGAGTTTTGCAGAACTTTGTGGGTTACAACGTGCTTTGGATCCTTTAATGTAGCCTTTTGTCAGACTGTGGGCAAAAACTGTGCGTCAGTCAGCGTCCAGGCAGGACTCAGAAACAAACCACTTGAATAGGAAAAGTTTTATATAAAATATAATTGACCAGTAGAGGTGATTACTAAAAGACCTAAAAAGAGAACTCCGAAGAATACAGGAAAAGCACACGTAGGGTGTGGCCACTACCTCAAGGAGGAGCCCCTGACCTTCTCACGAGGCCGGCAGCAGATCTTGTTGGCAGGGCTGGCTGCATAATTTGTGGTACCGTCTCCAATGACAATGTTCAGATAGCAGGAGAAAGTGCTGTTGGCTTTTCCTTCTGCAGTGTCTTTTCCACCTCTCCTGTGTTTCTTTATTTGTTCCTTAATGTTATGCGCTTTGGGCACGGGAGTATTTATGGGGTGAGTACAGACCCTCACCGGTGCCCAGGGGCCCTGCCCCCGACTGGGCACACGTGCAGCCCACCGGCTGCCAGGCACCCCATTCGCCAGCAGCTGGACTGATGCCCCGTGTCCCCGCCAGTGATGGGGAGTTGAGACAGGCATCTCCCCTTCCCATGGGCCTGCTGCCCCAACTCAGCTCACGGTGGGGTGAGACTTCCAAAGGGGTTTCGCCTTCTGCGCTGGGACGCGCTCAGCACCTGGATTGGGGGAAGACTGGAGGCCTAAGATCAAATAGTGAGGGGCAGCCCCCTATTCAAACCCAGTCTTCTTTCTTCCAGCCACGTTCTCATTTGTAAGGGAGAAGCTGGCCCCGTCGACTTCTGATTCTCGTGCCTGGACTGGGCTCTGCCCCCGGATGTTGCTCTGTCTCAGGGCTCCTCGGCCTCCGTGTCACTGACATTTTGGCTGGATAACTGTTGTGAGGGACGCGTACTGTGGCATGTTTGGCAGTGTCCCTGACCTCTCCCCGTTCGATGCCAGTTGCACCCTACCTGCCATGACCATCAGCATTGTCTCCGGACATCACCTGCCCTCTGTGGAGAAGTGCTACTCTGTCTGATTCAGCATCAGATCTTCTGACAGCTGTTTTCTTTATCCTCATCCTCAGCTTTCCGCTTGGCCCTCATCCAGCTTCACGTTTCTCCCATCAAATCGGATAACCTCACTCGAGCTTGTGGCCTTATCCGGGAGGCAGCAAAGCAAGGAGCCAAGATAGTTTCTCTGCCAGTAAGTATGGGAGCAGCCACCCTTTTCTGGGAACTGTTGTCCCAGCAGAATACTGTCTGCTAGATCTGCGTGTCCTCCTGTTTCCAGGGTCCAGCAAGGTCCTTTGGGGCCCTAGGATTGTTCCTTGTTTGTCTGGAAGATGACCCTAGTGAGGGTCTTTGTGACAGGACGTGCCAGCATGGTTATGGATCTAACTTGACTGGGTTCAGAAACCTGGTAGGTTGAGGGACTTACCTCAGGGCCTCGGATACTTACCTTCTTTCCTTGTTAATTAAGTCTTTGCAGGACCAGGACTATTGATTTTACCACTAAACCGCCAACATTAAAAAAAATTATTGAAAACTGAATATTGTTAGATACATATAGGAAGCCTGTGGTATCTTCCAAAATGTGGTAGCCTGTAGTGAGCCAGTAGGACGCAGCCTCTGTTTCCCAGGTGATTTCTTTTAGAACAGAATCAGCTGAAGATGGTACCACGTTGGTTTGTCAGCAGGTACAGGGTCGGCCCCAGCGGAGGTCCTGCACGTGCCGGGACATGCATCTCCTGGCATCTTCTACTGGCAGAGGCCGCTGGGGTCAGTGGTGGAACTCTTCCAGACCGTCCCCTGCCTCACTCTGCCTTTCCCTCTATGGAGAGGAGGCAGCCCTTTGCAAACTGGGAGAATTTTCACGGCCACCTTGTATTTTAAGCTCCATGCTGTCACAGGTGTGGTCAGTGAGTTGGACTCTTAACAAGGGAGCTCGAGATCTTAATGTTGCTCCAGTCGTGGGATTCACCTGTACATGTACCCTGATCACGGTCTCTTGTTGGTTTAAGGTGCTGGGGGTCGGAGTCTAAAGGCCGGGAGTGAGAGCACTTGAATTCTGCATGTGTCCCCTCTACCTAACATGTGTCTTGTACCAGCTGGCGATCCTTGGCCTTGAGTTTGCTAGCGTAGCGCCTGGTGCGCAGGCATCTCAACAAATGAGACATGAATGAACTAGAGTCGAAATCTAGTAGTTTTGCTTTTCTTTTATCAGAGAGCTGTTGAAGACACACATTCTGGGGAACTGAGAGATTTTGCAGGATCAGGATGATGGTGCTGGAAGGGAGCTTAGAAACAGCCTTTTATACACCAGGAAACGTCTTAACCTCTGTGGCTTTCAGAGCTTCTGCATTTTTTAAAAACACAGGCTTTATTGCTTTACATAGTTACCAGTATAATTTTGAGACGATAGATTCATCCTAACACCCAGAATCCTCTGAGTAAGCCTAGTGGTACTGGGGTCCTGGTGCCCAAGGTTGGGCACGCATAGTTCCCCTAGGATGCGCGGGAGGGGCAGGTCCGGCCTCTGCCGGGTGACCGGGTCTGGGGGATGCTGACCTGTCTCCTCCGGCCCCAGACCATGACTGAGTCCTGTCTATGGCCGCGGTCTCTTTGGCCCCAAGGTGTCAGATGCTGTGTTTCACCTCTTTGAGAGCTGTGTCTTTTTACAACAGAACTTTAAAATGAGTTGGGTGTTACGGTGTTTTTTCCCCCTTTTTCTCTGCCACTGTTATTCCAGGAATGCTTTAATTCTCCATATGGCACAAAATATTTTCCTGAATATGCAGAGAAAATTCCTGGTGACTCCACACAGAAGCTTTCTGAAGTAGCAAAGGAGTGCAGCGTGTTTGTCATTGGAGGTAAATTCCTACCCTCAAGATATAATGGCCTAAGGGTTAAAAACATCTGATAAAGTAGATCTTTATGTCGTAATGTGGAAAGATCTTCAAGATACACTGTTAAGTGGAAAAAGAGCAGGTTTAATATGAAACAAACAGGTACTCCTATACAGATTAATGCTCCACATAAAACAAGATTATATATTTTTCTATGTAATGATGCATGTAAGACATAGTAAATATTGTAGAAAGACACACAACAAACTGATAATGATGATTTCCTGGAGAGGGAGTTGGGAGTGCAGGGGTAGGTGGAGACGTGGAAAGAAAAGCCATTATCTGAATGTCTTTCATTAATACGGTGTTAAGAATATTTTTTTTTCCCATAAAGAGACCACATACATCTAAGGTAGCTTAGAGTATTAACTCTTGGTGGAATAAGTCAGAGAAAGATATACTGTATGCTATCACTTATATGTGGAATCTAAAAAATTGAAAACAAAGGAATGTATGTGACAAACAGACTCATAGATACAGAGAACAAACTAGCATTATCAGTGGGGAGAAGGAAAGGGGAGGGACAAGACAGGGATGGGGATTAGAAGATGCAAAATCTTATGCATAAAGTAAATAAGCAATAAGAATATATTGTACAACATAGAGGAATATGGCGCCATTATTTTGTAATAGCTTTAAATGGAGTACAGTCTATAAAAATTATTGAATCACTATGTTGTACATCTGAAACTAATATAATATGCAAATCAATTATACTTCAGTTTTAAAAAGTAGCTTTATTTATGTGGTTTTGCTTAAATAAAAAATGTTCTATTTAAATAAAAAATCAATACAATAAAATGATTTAATAAAAATATAGCAAGCAATTATTTCTGTATTATGACACAGTAAGAATTAAAAATGAATAAAAGTGGAGAAAAGAAGGCAAAGCAAGAAGAGATAGAACTGCAGGCCCATATTCAGTGATGGAGAGACTGTGTTATATTCCTACTTCAAGGCCTCTTTGGATACACTTATGTGGCAGGACCTGGTGAATTTAAGTTGAGCAACAGCGAATTCTCATGTTGTGCCAATGCTCCGGATTAAGTATTGCTCAAGATCAAATGTGAATTCAGAAACGTTGTTATTTTTGAAACCTGCCTTTGGCATCTGACCTAACTGCATTTCATCTGCACTCTGAAGTTTATCTGTGAAAAATCATATTCCAGAAGAAAAAAAACCACAATTAAGTGGAATATTAGAAGATAATATTCTTTATTGTTGGACCCAAGAAGACAGTAAACTTTATTGAGCTTTCTCGCTATTATCATCACAGTGCTTTACTCAGAATATTTCCTATGCCTGTGTGTTCTGCTCTCAATGAAAGGTTCCATCCCGGAAGAGGATGCCGGGAGATTATATAACACCTGTGCCGTGTTTGGGCCTGATGGAACTTTACTGGTAAAGCACAGAAAGGTAAGTAGAGACGGTGGCAAGTCTCATTGCCTTTGGAGAACTTGCTCTGAAGCCCCCAGTCCCTCTCATCATATTGTATACCCATCAGGCATTTGACTAGTTGGCACAGGTGGCTGTTCTTGGCTGTTATCATTTTGATATAAATTGTAGACTCAGCCTGTTAGTTTCAGGTAAGGAAAAACCTGTAGGGATCTTGATTAGGATGGTACTGAACATACAGTGATCACTTTGGAGAGTTGACATCTTTGCCGTAGTAGTACATGCGTATACATTTAGGATTGTTAAGTCTTCTTGGTAAATTGGTCCTTTTATCATTATGATATGTCTTTTTTTTTTCTTGTAGTACTCTGTCTTGAAGTTTATCTCTGATATTACTGTAGCCACTCTAGGCTTCGTATACTTACTGTTCGTATGATATATCTTTTTCTAATCTTTTATTTTCAGTCTATATGTGTCTTTATATTTAAAATGATTCTCTTGGAGACAGCATATAGCTGGGTCTTGCGGTTTTATTCATTCTGACAATCTCTGCCTTTTAACTGGAGTGGTTACTCTATATTTAATGTAATTACTGATATGGTTGGATTTTAAGCATATAGGCATTTAATTATTTTTTTCCTTTGTTCCTCTTTTCAGCATTCTTTTGGATAGAGTATTAGTTTGCTTTTTTTTTTTTTAATTTGTTGGCTTGGGGATTACAATATGCACACTTACCTTGTTGCAGTCTACTTAGAGTGAAGATTACACTACTTCATGTGAAATTTAAGAAACTTGCAATCATATAGGCCCATTCTTTATGCTATGGTTAGCATACATATTGTATCTATATACATTATACATCCTACAAAACACTAATTTTTAATTTAAGTAGTCATGTGTATTTTAAATTGAGAGAAATATTTTATGTTTACCCAAATATTTACCATTTCAGATATTTTTCTTTTCTTCCTGAAGAGCTTAGTTCTGTCTGTTATTGTTGCATTCAAACAGAAGGACCCTCCTTAGAATTGCTGTAGTGAAGATTTGCTAGCTATGAATTCTTTTAGTTTTTATTTATGGATATATTTTTACTGTGCCTTTATTCTTGAGATACAATTTGATGGAACAGAATTCTGGGTTGACAGTTTTCTTTTTTCCTTGGAAGTTTAAGAGACTTTATTCATTATTCAGTCATCTTCTGGCCTCTCCCCGCTCCCCCACCATAAGCACTGGTAATTTGTATTGTTCTCCCGCATGCAATTTGTGTTTTTCTCTGCCTGCTTGCAAGGTCTTGTTGTGAGCTTTAGTTCTTAGCGTTTTGACTCTTATATTCCTACCTATGATTTTCTTTGTATTTGTCATGCTTTGTGTTTCTTGAGTCTGTAAATTTAAGTGTTTCATTGTATGTAGGAAACTTGGGAGCATTATTTTGTTAAATATTTTTGTGTCCCAGTGACTGCAGTTTTGATACTGTTCACCAAACTAGGTCACTAAGGCTGGTTTTTATTTTTGTTTTTCAACCTTTTTTCTCTGTCTTCTTCAGACTGGACATTTTCCATTGGTCTGTTTTAAGGTTCACCAAGTCTTTCTTCTGTAATCTCCAATCTCCTGTAAACCAAACCAGTGAAATGTTGTAAAATTTCAGCTATTGTACTTTTCATTTCTAAAATTTTCATTTTGTTCTTTTTTGTAGCTTTTATTCTCTACTGATATTTCTTATTGTTTATTCATTAAGAGCATATTTTTCCTTACACTCTTGAGCTTCGTTTCACTAGCTGCCTTAAAGTCTTTGGTAAGTATCACATCTGGGTCTTGTTGGGGTCTGCTCCACTGCTGCCTATTCTTTAGATTTTAGGTCTAGATTTAGATTTCTTTTAGATATTTGTGTGTCTAGTAATTTTGGGTTGTATTTTATTGAGATTCTAGCTGCCGTTACATTCCTCTGAGAAGTGTTTAACTCTTTGTTTTAGCAAGTAGTTAATTCGGGCATACTCAAACACCAAACTCTTTTTCCTTTGTGAAGTGGGCAGCAACTTCAGCTGCTCTGTTCTGTTGTAAAGCTGTGTAGTTCTGCTGGGCTGCTTGGAGCCTGCCCCACATCTTCAGTTCATTGGTTGGCCAGAAGTCTGGACAGATTTGATGTGTGAAATATTAGTTGTTGTTCTTGGGCTTTCTCCCTTTCAGGATTTCCTCCTCTCTTTACAGCTGCCGTGAACTCCATCCTCTGGTTCCTCAGCTAGAGTGATTGTGGGTGGCTGTCACCACCACTCCAAGCAACAGCCGGGGCCTTGTTTCCAACTAAAAGCTGCAGATAAATGGGAAACTCAGCCGGCGCCATCCCTTCTTCCACGTGTTGGCTTCTCTTTTTGTGTGATTTTAATTATTCTCAAGTGCCTTTAAATAGTTTTTTATTTTGTCCAGAGTGCACAGTTATCTGTGAGAAAGCTGGTCTGATAGGAGCCACTCTGCTGTTACTGAAAGAAGACCCAACACTGAGCTGTTAACCCAGCTCTTATGTTTTGAAAACTGCATGCTTTCAGGATTGAGTGTTCCAGTCCATGAATATGAGATACATAGATAGTTATAAAATCTCCATTTATTTAGGCTTTCTTTAATTTCTCTCAAATTTTTAAAATAATTTTTGGGTAAAGTCTTGTATATCATTTGCTAGATTTATTCCTAATTGGTGTTTCTTGATGCCCTTCTAGCCTCTGTTTCTTGCTAGTATATAATACAACTAATTTAAAATATATTGACCTTGTATGTAGTACCCTTGCCAAACTCATTGATTCTAATAATTTACCTGTAGATTTCCATTGACGTTTCTTAGGTACACAGTTATATCATCTGAGAATAATAGTTCACTTTCTTTCTACTCCTTGTACTTTTTATTCCTTTCTTTTGCTTTGTTGCTTTGGGTAGGACCTCTGGTACAGTGTTGAATAGCAGGTGTCCTTACCTTGTCTCTGATCTCAATAGGAGAAGGGTTTTAATATTTCACCATTAAATATGATGTTTCTTTAAGGTTTTTTGCAGATATTCTTTATCAGATTAAGGGGGTTCCCTTCCTTGAAGAGATTTTCTCTTTCGTTTTTTATAAATAAGAATGGATGTAGAACTTTACCAAATTCCCATTATGCACCTCTTATGGTGATCATATGATTTTTCTCCTTTGTTAGTGTGGTAAATTATGTTGTTTGTTTTCTAATGTTAAGTCACATTTGGTTTCGATATAAATCGAATTTGGGAGTGATGTGTTACTTTTTATATGTATTGCTGCATTTGGTTAGTAAAATTTTACCTATTTTTGATCACTCACTCACTCTTCACCTCTCCTGCCAATGTGTCAGTGTGATTCTGATTCTGAGAAGTCTTCATTTAGCTTTTATACCAACTGAAAAAGCAACACATTAATTGTTTTCCATAAGAAACTTAGATGTTGATTTGCACACCACTGAGGAAAGGAGGGGTCATAAAACCTACAGCATCATTTTTTCCAGTTCCCTGTGTTAGAGTTTGTTTTGGTACGATGACGGTCAGCTTGAGGGCTGGGTTATGGGCGGTCCGGGGTGCTGCTTATCCAGTCGGCCCCCCCCACCGCTGGCTGTGGAAGGACATTTGTTGTTACTGCCACCCCCCCTGCTGGAAAGGAGGTAACCAAACCCATTATTTGTGCTGCAGCTTCATCTGTTTGACATTGATGTTCCTGGGAAAATCACATTTCAAGAATCTAAAACACTGAGTCCTGGTGATAGTTTCTCCACATTTGATACTCGTACGTACAAGATAAGTTCACCCCTTTTAGCAGTCCCACTGGAAGAAGATCAGGTGTTCCTTTGCTCTTCTCTTCTGTCCCTCCCCAACTTCTTCATAAAACCTGACTGAAGACCAGAAGTGAGAAGGGCAGCGGATGGCCAGAGATCTAGAAAGGGTGGACTGAATGGAGAACCAAGGGTTTGACATGATTTTGCCCTCCATTTTAGTCATAGCCTTTTATTAGTATGACAGTGTCCAGCCCGTACCTGTTCGGTGGTGGTTGAACACCTCCCATTTAGATAAGAGGTATTCAATTGGAACGAATTTCTCATCTCTGCTCTGCTGACATAAATGACCTCTTCATGAGCTAAAGTCCAAGTAGGAATAAGCTTATGAATTTTCTCCGTCCGCAGGCCCTGTGTGAATGTGTTTCCACCAGTGTTTTGTGCTCATTAGGTCATGGAGGCTTGCTCCTGCTGCCCCGGGCTGCAGGGGTTAACATTTTGTTTGTACCTTTTCTGTTTGGAAAACAGCTTACTGCAGAGTGGGCCTCGGCATCTGCTATGACCTCCGCTTTGCAGAGCTGGCACAAATCTACGCGCAGAGAGGTGAGGCAGCATGACGGTCATGTGGGTGCTGGGAGGTTCGGTTTGGGCTGGTCTTGTGGGTGGAGGGAGCCTTTGGTCAGAAAGCCTGGAGGAGAGGTCTTAATTCTCTCTGCCCCATCTGGCTTCTCAGACTTCTGCTGCGTTTGGGTAATATAGTTTTTCAGAGATTGTAATTTAATACACTACACAGCTAAGACAGGAGCCGTGCTTCTAAACTAAACATCTGCTCTACCTTCAAGCCCTTCTTGCTACTGTGTTTGAAAAGAGTCATTTGGGGCCCAATAGAAATGGCTTATGTGCTCATGGCTTAACCACTCACTGGTCCTAGATGATGGGTGCAGTAGGGATGTAGTCAGTGACATCTGGTCCAGGTAAAGCGTGTCCTGCCATCTTGGAGAAGCACCAAGCCAGAGCAGATCTGGGTTCTGATTCCATCTCTTCCCCTTGATTGGCACAATACTTACGGTAAATTACTTACTCCCTAGAGCAGTGTGGGTCCAGTTTTCTCATAGAAATGGTGTGAGGATTAGGGAGAGAGCTCATAAAGCCCCTTGTATGGTACTCAGCAAATACTAGCTTCCCTCCTAGACTAATGAAGGTGCTCTGTTTCCTGTTCATTTGGCACTTAAAGTGCAGTGGGTGCAAATAACTTACTCTGCTCAGCAAAAGGAGGAGGCACAAGGTCTCTGGTTTGGCAGTCTCAGTTGAGTCTTAAAGATAAGCGATAGAGCACTTGTCCTGCCCCTCACTTCAGTTGAAAAGCATTAAAAACATGGTCCTTGGCTGTTATAGCTGACTGTTTGGTTCTGAGAGGAATCTGAATGCCAGTTTCCCACTTTTTTTAAGAGAAGTCATGTGTTGTGGTTTTGGTCATCAGCACCACTTTGCTTGTGTGTATGTGTTTTGTGTGTCTCTAAGGAATTTAGAGCCATACTTAATGCTGCCGACACTGTCTGACTTGGCTGCATCTTCTCATGCTTGGGAAAGTTTGAGTTTGGTCCTGGCTGGGGAAGGAGCAAAGGGAAGGACTAGTGGTGGTTGGGTGTCCACCTGCATCCACTCTTCTGTGGCCCTTCTCTCCCCAAGGCTGCCAGCTGTTGGTATATCCTGGAGCTTTTAATTTGACCACCGGACCAGCTCACTGGGAGTTGCTTCAGCGAGGCCGGTAAGAAAGCATCTCAAGCACACCTTCAGGCGTTTCAGAGTTTCTTTGTGGAAGTGTTTCCAGTTTGGTGGACGTACCAGCCTTCCCCATATGGAATGCTGCCCCTAACTCAGGATGCCCCAGCATCCCAATGCACTTCAAAAAGATGCATCTTTTCATCTTCCAGTCCAAAAGGAGGGCCTTTGCTGTTGGGCACCTTCTCAGAAGCCACAGGACCACCAGTCTCATGGATTCTGGGGACTGTGATTTTTGCATTTCCAAGAGCATTGCATCGAGTGGACAGTGATTTCGTATTTCTGTGGTCAGATATGGATTGGTGTTTCTGATAGAGTTGCCAGCAACTTTTACAGAGAATTGGAGATCCACAGAATGTATGTGTTCAGAGCCCGAGAAGCCAAGGAAAAGGCAGGGGTTATTTTAGCCTGACAGCCCTAGGGAGAGATTTGTGGTCTTCACTCTGCTGACCCTGTGCTGCTCAGATTGGGTGCTAATCCTGCTCCGTCCTCCACAACCTCCTGCTGGCCTTGGTACACTGCCAGGAAACCCTTCGTAAGTTCTTCTAACCTCTATGTCCCAAGCACCGCACAGGTATACGAGGCTTGTGTCACAATTGCTGTTTCCTCAGTTCCCTGAGGCTGAGGAGTGGGGAAGGGCAGGTCGCAGAGGTGGGTGTAACATGGAAGGGAAAAGGAGTGACTGTGCGAAGTGGGTTGTAAACCATGAAATACTGGTCAGAGATCGCTTTTTTTCATAAAAGGTTTTTAAAACTGAGGTACTATATACTCAGGGAAATGCGTACTGGTTTTAAGTTTACAGGTCAGGGAATTTTTACTTATGTATTCACCTGTGAGCAAGATCAGCGTCTGAAACATTCTTTGTCCCTGGAATATTCCCTTTTGCTCCTTCTCAGTCAGTACTCCTCTCTCGGCCCAGAGGTGGTCCCTCTGCTCACTTCTACAGATGATGGCAATTGGAAGGCATGTGGAAGTGTCTTGCATGGTGGAGGGTGGGGTGGGGTATGTGACGCCATGAGTATTCATGAGTGCTGTCTGTTGAGAGCAAGAAACGCTTGGGAGAGACTGGGACAACCTGGCGTGGATCTGCTGATCGAGCCCAGAGGGCTCCGGGTCAGGTGGCTTGGTGCACCTGGGCTGCCCTCTGAAATTCTTGCCTCATTTGAGATGGTCGGACTGCCGCCACTGGCATGGCAGCGCCCTGCAGCCCTGCAAGGTGTTTGTCCCAGCGAGGCCATTGCCTTTTCTCTGACACCTCGACTGCCTCAACCAGAGAAGCTTTGCTCTTTTACATGTTACAGGCTGGCTCAGGCCAGGGTCTCCCACCTGTGGCAGTATCGACATTTTGGACTAGATAATTCTTTCTCGTGGGGGCTGTCCTGTGTGTTGTAGGGGGTTTCGCAGCAGCCCTGGCCTCTACCCACTAGGTGCCAATAGCAACCCCCTAGTCATGACAGTCGAAAAGGACTCCAGACGTTGGCAAGTGTCCCCTGCTGGGCAGAACTGCCCCAGTGGGGTGCTGGCTTATGCAGTGAGATGTTTTTTGAGGAGATGTTCCGTGGCTTTGGATACTTCTCTCCACATCCAAGCCAGCCTGTCCTGTCCTAGTTGTTGTTTTCCTGTCCTACTTTTTTAAAGTAGGATCTGTTCACTTAGGATAGAAAAATGTCACAGATCTATGTAATGTACGATTTACCTTTTTTCTGTCCGTTGACTACAGTGCTGTTGACAATCAAGTGTATGTGGCCACAGCATCTCCTGCCCGGGATGACAAAGCGTCCTATGTCGCCTGGGGACACAGTACCGTTGTGACTCCTTGGTGAGTTGGCTAAGCAGGGGCAGGCTCAGCAGGAGCTCGAGAGAGATGGCAGTTGGGCAGGTGGGTTGTCTGATTCCTGACTGGCCCTGCCCCTCCCTCCACCCCCAGACCCCACATGCCTGCCTGGTCTCTTCCTCTCTCTGTGAGAGAAGATTCCACTCTAAAACCGTGGAGAGAGAGAGAGTCCTGCTCTCCTGGCTGAATGCTTGGTCTTAGCCCTCTTCTGAGTTTCTATGCCTTTTGTTGTCAATCAAACTTGGAAACAACGCGGCAGTAACAGGTGGGTGGTTTTAGTAAAAGAGGCTCCCCAAATCTTTGCTTTTGGTTAAAATTTAGACTGAGTCACTGGTTCCAGGACAGGAATGAGTTACAGGGTGAGAATTTTGCTCCCTGTATAATGATTAGTGGAGAGTGGAGGATGGATTGAATTAGGGGAGCTGTGAGCTCGTCCTCTGTGAGAAAGTAAAGCATTTTATTACTTAGTGAATCCAGCATGGAGGTCTGCCCAGTTACATACACAATCCTATGTTAATACAGACACATCTTACTGGCTTCTGTACAGTTTACACAGCACTTTCACACACATTATCTCAATTTGAACTCTCCGGGACTTATCTTTATTAAACTCAGTTTATAGATGGTAGACTTGACGGTCACAGGATAAAGTGGCTAGAACTAGTGTTTGGATCCAGGACTTGAATTCAGAACTTCCATGTATTCCATACTGCTTGTTGTATGTCTGTATGATTACGGACACACACACAGGTAGGTATCGCTACAGTTTCAGGATAAATATGCCAGTGACAAGGCTGTGATGGCTTAAGTATCACGGTGGGGTTCCTGAAGGTTCCTCGTCTGACCTTATAGGACCCACAGATCAAAGCGTGTTAGGGGAAAGGCCTTGGAAGCTATGACCAGGGAGAGACTCCCAGTGATCCTCTTTTGCATTAGGACTTGGGGGACATTGAAAGACTGGAAGCACTGACTTGGCTTGAAAATTTTCTCAAACTTGATTCAGGTTCCTCTGCCCAGATGTTAGTGATTGGCTTCCTGACTGTTGGGGCAGCTCTCCTCCCCGCTAGTTCTCCTGATGAACTCTGTTACTGATCAAGCTGACTGCTTCTGACAAAGTAGTTGTGTAAGATTTACCTTTATATCACTTTCAGAATTCCCCGATAGGTTTGTGGGCCCTCTGGCTTATGTTAGTGTTGGCATAGGTGCCTGGGGTTAACATAGAGATCTTTGGATGCCAGGGCACGTGGGCGAAGAAATAAAAGAGACTAGAAAAGGATTCAGTTAAATGGCATTAATGACAGTGTTAGTAGCTCATTGTGCCAAAAATCTGTGACCATCTGTTAAATGGAAACAGTTTTTGTCAGATTGTTTGTTATCTCAGATTGCTTTGTTTTGTGCTTTGGAGAAATTTTATTTCACAGATGTTTTTGAAGCCCTGTTTTGGGCCAAGAGACTCAGCACTGGAAATAGCTTTCCAGATTAGCCTTTCCCCCAGTTTATGGAGCATTGCTGTTTCCAAGTGTGTGGTTCCTGCCAGGGTTTGGTTCCACCACTCTACCCAGGCCCCATAAGTTGAAACCTTTCCCTCAAAAACCGAAAACCATGAGCCTAGGAATCCAGGGATGATCCGAGCAGATCTGGGCCTTGCCCAGGCCTCACCCCACTGTCCCCAGGTGGGATGTCCCAGGAAGGGAGGCATTTATCTCTGTTCTCAAAATGGACTCCTTACTTCTGGACAGTGCACCCTTTTCTTTAACGGTTAAAGCAGATGTACAATGTCTGTTTGATAGGCTGCACGATGGGCTGCTCTAGTTAGCATAAAGTTTATGGTAAATGATGTATAAGCCAGAATGACTTCCCCATACCTCAGTATGTGAACATTTCTTCCATCAATCTTAGAGTAACTACCATTCCCTAGCAGTATGCAGTTTACAAAACATACTCTATAATTTTCTCACTAAGTCCACACAGAGCTTTTATTTCCACTGTATAGATTAGGAATGGAGATTCCAGATGACTTGCTGCAAGGCCACACAGCTACTTAAATCGTAGAACAGGAATTTATGCCCGTACCTTCTTGTTGTAAAACTCAGATTCCTTCCCCTATGACCTGTGAGGTGGGGAGGAGAAACAGAGAGATCTTGAATACCAGGAGACATCAGTGGATCCACTCATCCTCGCCTGAATCTTTTTCAGGGGGGAGGTCCTCGCCCAAGCTGGCACTGAAGAAACGATTGTGTATTCAGACATAGGTAAGATTGCTCTGGCACAGCTTAGGTCCCTGGGGTCCCCATAGCTTTGAGGCCAGATTCTAAAGCCGTGAAACCTGTCACCTGGAGGGGCTCCTTTATGCCCCACCCCCTCACTTACCCTTGGTTCTCTGGCCAAGCCCTGGGTTTTCTTGGGTTGGTGTGAAATGACCCCAGGGGCAGCGCCAGGCTGTCTGTGCCTCTAGACCAGGCCTGTAAGGTACTTGCTGAGGCTCTGGTTGTTTTTATACTGTTTGGGGAGGAAATTCCTGTTGGTCAATAAGGAATTACATTCTTATTAATAGTGCACTTTCCTGTTTTTGCAGACCTGAAGAAGTTGGCTGAAATACGCCAGCAAATCCCCATTTTTAGCCAGAAGCGATCAGACCTCTATGCAGTGGAAGCAAAAAAGCCCTAATGTTTGTTCTCAATGTGCCATGAAACAGAAGATATGTTTCTGCAACATTATCAACTCCCTGCCGAATTCTTTTAATGGAGATTCTTTTCTTTCTTTTTTTTAAATTTCAGCCTTTTCTCTTCCTGGGAAGGGAGTCTGAGATGATAGAGCTGATGGAGCATCAACTGATGCTGATACTCTCCACACCACAGTGAACAGTCACAAAGGACTCGGCTGGCACTGAAGGGCAGGAGAAGGGATGGCTGTAAACCTTCTGTACTTGAGGTGCCTCAAAGCAGTTAGTAAAGTATCAGATCTTGGTATCCTGGTGGTTCTTGGTATCCTGGTGGTTAATCACCTGATACATTGCTGGAGTTGGAATCATTATGTAGAAAACTTGGTCTGGTGCTACTCTTCTTTGAGCAGCACCTAAGCATTACGTTTTGGTCTGTGAGTAGCTGTGGGAAGCAAGGTGATGTTTGTTAGAGGAGATAGTAGCCCCACCCTTCCTAGCAGCCTCTGGGCTCTTCAAATTCAAGAAGGAGCTAATGATTCAGAGCCCCCTGGTCTTAGGGGAAACACTGTTTCAGCCATAAGCCCCCTGGGAGAATGGCTGTGGCATAATTTGGTCAAGGCCAGTGAAGTGTGAGTCTCTGCCAGAGATTTTCTCAAGATAAGTGTCTGAAAGTCTTTCTTCTTGCTTTCTCCCTGGTAACACTTTTAGCTTCGTAAAGGCCAGTTTTTAGCCTAATGGTTCTCAGAGTCCTTTTACACAATTAAAAATTAATTCCATTGAGCTTTTGTTTATGTATGTTATAGCTAGTGGTGAACTGGTAAATGTTTAACAACCAGCTGTCGGAGAAAAAGTCGATTTTGTGGTAGCATTTGCCAATTTCCACGGCGTACTTACTACCAAACTCAAGTGATCAATGTAACACCTCAACACAGAGCTGGGAATAGGTGCGCAGTCAGCACTTGTGTGCTGGTAGAGTTCTGCTCTAGCACACTGCTGTTTACATCTGTATGGATATTTACCATATTGGAAAATAAGACAGAATTTTAAAAGAATACACGAACACACACTCTATTAGCTATAAGGATGATGACATTATCACGTGCGATTTGACCTTTGAGAAACAGCACAGTGTACTCAGGAGGGTTCAAGTGAAAAGGGCGAATGATTTTAAGTGTACAGCTTGGCAGAATTTAACACATGTATACATCCATGACGCCATTCCACTTATTATTCATGATTTTAGAGGAAAAGCTTTCACCTTTACACCATTATGATGTTAGCTATGGGTTTGTCATAAATTATGTTGAAGTATGTTCCCTCTATACCAACTTTGGTGAGTTTTAATCATGAATGGATGTTGAATCTTGTCAAATGGTTTTTCCATTATCTATTGAGATGATCGTGTGATTTTTATTCCTTTTGTTAATGTGGTGTATCACATTGATTAATTTGCAGATATTGGACCATCCTTGCATCCCTGGAATAAATCCTACTTAAATCACTGTGTATGATCCTTTTTATATATTGTTGAATTTGGTTTGCTGATACTTTGTAGGGGATTTTTGCATCTATTTTCATCAGAGACACTGGCCTGTAATTTTCTTTTTTGTAGTGTCTTGGTCTCGTTTTGGTATCATGGTGATTGATGCTGGCCTTATGAATTTGGGGGAGTGCTCCCTCCTCTTTTTTGAAATAGTTTGAGGACAGGTATTAGCTCTTCTTTATATTTTGGTGGCTTTCCGCTGTGAAGCTGTCTGGTCCTGGACTTTTGTTTGCTGGGAGTTTTAAAATTACTAATTTAATTTCACTGCTAATGATTGGCCTGTTCAGAGTGTCAATTTCTTCTTGATTCAGTCTTGAAAGATTGTTTCTAGAATTTTTTCTAGGTTGTCCCATTTGTTGGCATATCATTCTTCATAGTGTTCTCTCTTTTTTTAAATCTCTGACATTGGTTATAATTTCTCCTCTTTCATTTCTTTTTTGGGGGTTCTCTCTTTTTTTCTTAAAGAGCCTGGCTAAAGGCCTGTCAGTTTTATCTTTTCAAAAAACCAGCTCTTGGTTTCACTGGCGTTTTCTGTTTTCTCTTGTTCCGTTCTATTTATTTCTTCTATGATCTTTATCATTTCCTTCCTTCTGCTGACCTTGGGCTTTGTTTTTTGTTTTTGTTTTTTCTAATTCCTTTAGATGTAGATTGAGATCTTTTTTGTTTCTTGAGTAGGCCTGTATTGCTCTAAACGTCCCTCTTAGAACTTTTTTTTTTAATTTAAGTACCATCAGTTACAATGTGTCAATTTCTGGTATACGGTGCAACTTCCGGTAGAACTGTTATGCTGCATCCCACAGATTTTTGGAAAGTTGCGTTTTTATTTACATATGTCTTGAGGTATTTTCTGATTTCCTC
Source organism: Vicugna pacos (assembly GCF_048564905.1). Classification (NCBI taxonomy): domain Eukaryota; kingdom Metazoa; phylum Chordata; class Mammalia; order Artiodactyla; family Camelidae; genus Vicugna; species Vicugna pacos. Next base: position 83,268,342 of record NC_132987.1, on the reverse strand, counting down.
TTTGAAAAGATACTTCACCTTTATATAGCATTCCTACAACAGCCAGTGGCAGATGGATTCTAAAACTTGTTTTTGTATTTCATCATAAATGCACGTCTTCTTGTCCTTTTGCTGTTACCAGGCCATCTTGCCTTCTGGTGCATCTGAAGACTGTGTATGGAGTAGGCATCTCCTATTAGTATGTAATATTTTATTCTTAGAAAGTAAGTGGTAACATGGCCCCTGATTCCACCTTGAAGAAAAATGATATCTGATCAAAATGAATGCTGGATTTGGTCCACATAAAGTGGGAGAAGACTGCAACTTAAGGCCATGGAAAAGGTGTAAACAACTGTCATTCCCCTGTACTCTTTCAGTGAGTTAGGCAATGATACTTTTTTGTCTAATACTTTGAAGTCCACTACCCAGGTGTTAAGACATCTGTCCCCTGCAGTTTAGATGAGGTAACACATTCAGCTAATGGAACTGATTCCTTCACAAGCATAACAACAGATGCTGCAATAAGTCAGGATGTGCAGTCAGTCATGAAAATGAAGATGTGGCTTGACTCTGACTGAGCTTGTCTGAAGTTGAGAGTTAACAGATAATGGGTGTTGCATTGGTTAAGTGAATTAACATTCCAGGGTTTAAAATGACTAAATAGTAGTCAGATTGTGGCATCAATTTAGGGGAGTCCTTGCTGCTACCAAGTTAGATCTGTGCAAAACACCCTAAAAAGGAATTTAGACCCTTTTTAAAAAAGGGTTTAGACAAGAGTTTAGGTTTCAGGATGAATGTTCTGCTCTACTGGCACTAGTTTTTCATCTTTTATGCTGCTTCATAAGCACTGCTGTATAGGTTTTGGTGGTGAAGGGGTCTGATGAAGCCAGGGGATGGAAAGGGAAAAGATGTGCATTTTGTGATCTCTGCACTGGCCAAACATACTGCCAGGGCAACAGGCTTAATACGGGCTTTTCTCCTCTATTCCTTATACGTACCTTTTTGTCACAGCTTCCTATTTCTTGCCAAATTATTATCTTCATTTAGCTTTTTTTCTTTTTGAGTGAAGATTGGAAGGTAAGTAAAAGGTAGTTGTTGAAGAGAAGGCACTTAGTATAAAATGGCCTTGTTAAAACCACAAATTAAAAAATTAAGCTCTAGATCTACAGTCAAATGCCTAAAACACATACATACAAGGACATTAACTCTTGTTCAATGATTACTTTGTAGCTCATTTGTAATTTACCAAATGACCAAAAATCTGGAAGAGTGGAGCATGGTGGGGAAGGTGCAGTAATGTTTTAAGTGTTGTGATCCTAGCTCTCCTTGCAATATTTTAAACCCTGCAGATGTATTCATTTGCGCACAACTATTCTTTCCCTTATTGTATCTGTAGGATCATTCTCAAAGTTTCTCCCTCAAAACAAAACAAAAACCATGCCATACTGTAAAAAACTCATTCTTTTTCACTCAGTTTCTTAAAGGAGTCATTTCTATTCACTAGTTAATTCTTGTCTTTCAGTCACTTTTCAGACCCTTGTAGCCAGATTCTCCCCTCACCATTCTAGTGACAGTTCCTTGGCAGAGATTACTAACCATCTCTTTGCAAACTGTCCGTTTGGCTCCTTGAAACCCAACACCATCAGTGTGACCTTGGTGTTACCATCTCAGTGACCCCTTTTGCACTGCCACCTTTATCCCATAGAGGTTGATATTTCCCAGTTTTTTTTAGTCCTTTTTGTCCTGATGTAATCTCATTCACATGCATGGTCTTAAACATAGGCTGATAATTCTCAAACACATAGGTCCACTATCGGCGTCTCCTTACCAGTTTAAAAAAAAAAAAACAACAAATAGCTTCATCTTGCTAGACTCTATACTTGGATGGCTTATTTTCAGCTCAGACTCATTATGTGCCTTCACTTAGTTTTGTGTGTGTGTGTGTGTGTGTGTGTGTTTTGGTGTCCCCATTTCCTTACCTAAATCTTACCTAAATTACTCAAGGCTTAGCAGGATTCATTACTGTCCTGTGTTCCATACCACAGTGTATGTAGCTTTATGGCACCAAGACTCATCCTAGTTTGGGAACTTCCTGAGCCACCTGATGGGTGCTCAGTAAGTGCTGAGTTGGAGTGATTCATTCCTACAGTTTGTACTTGTTCATGTGCAAGCTTTCTGGCTAACTTCTACATATTCTGGAATGGTTCCCTTACCCTAAGGGATTCTAATCTGGGAAGATCTAGGACATGGAGTAGCTTCAGATAATTTAGAGCTGGGTGGGACCTTCATTTACTTAAGATCACACAGCCAGTGGAAAGTTGTGTTAGAACCAAGGTCACCTGGTGCCCAGGCCGGTAATACTTTTCCCTACACCATGCTGTTGTCCAAAATAGAAACTGTAATCCTCTAAACTCCTGAAAGATTAAGCTCAAGATGAATTAATAAAAGCTAAGAACATGTAGAGATGGGCAGTCCATTCTCTGTAGGTCTCCTAAATTTCTGCATGTCTCACAGACAGAGGCAATGATAGCCTTTCTACCAGACTGTCCTTTCAAAGACATTTGTATAAAGTGAACAGCTTTGGAAGACAGAGGTTCTCTCTTTCTGAAGCACAGTAGGACAGGTCTGTTTACTAACCAGTATAACAAAAATAATGTTTCCCTCTGATGCAAAAATCAGGCCTGTTTGCTTATAGCCAGGCTCATTAAGATGTGGGTTTCCTAAGCTCAGAGTTCTCAGCTGTGACACAAACCCACGGCCTGTGCAGCCTCCACCTAGATTACTACAGGTCACATCCGTGGGATGTGAAGTTCATGTTGCTTACCATGCTCTCATCAGTCCATCTTCTCTGATCCAGTTCTCACATCTTCTGCCAGCATTCACAAAACTGTAGTTTGCAAGGGCAAAATCTTAGACCTGTCACAATTCTTGACATAAAGCAGATATTCTGGGGAATAAAATTTGCTTAATATAGCAGTCCATTGATAATTAGAGCATGGGTCATCTGTGCAGAATCCCACCTCCTCTAGCTGGTCCTCCTTGCTTTAAACTCTCTATACCCTCTAAAATGGTTTCCAGGACTCAGATTCAGTCATGATCTCCCCCCCCCCCCCTTTATTTGCTGTAGAGCCCTATCTAACTGCCAAACCCTCCCATGGCCTCTAGGAAGCACCTGCACAGTCATGTTACCTTCCAGTGCCAGCAAAAGAAATTGATCCAGTGTTTCCCTGGGCTCTGAATAGACAAATAGCCAAAGGAGTCTGTATTAGTTTCCTGTGGCTATTGTAACACACTGCCACAGATTTAGTGGCCTAAAACAACAAAAACTTACTCATAGTTCTGAAGGCCAGAAGTCTGAAAACAGTTTCACTGGGCTCAAATCAAGGTGTCAGTAGGGCCAAGCTCTGCTCTAGGGCAGAACCCTTTCTTGCCTTTCCAGCTTTTGGTGGCTGCCAGCATCCCTTGGCTTGTGGCAGCATCACTCCAATCTCTGCCTGTTATCACACTGGCTTCTCTTGTCTGAAATCTCCCTTTTACAAGGACACTTGTAACTACATTTGGGAGTCCACCTAGATAACCCAGGATATTTTCCCCACCACTTTTGCCATATAAGGTAACATTCACAGGTTCTAGAGATCAAGATGTATGTCTCTTTGGGGGAACCATTATTCATTCTATCACAGTGTGTTAAGGCTTCCAAATAGGTCAAGTTAAAATTCTTTTCACTTTGTTCACAAACATTTTACAAAGAACTAAGGGTAGGATTATTACCTCTCCCATCACCACGCCTATGTTACTTCCTTATAAATACAAAGGCCATACAACCCAATTTACCCAGGAGAGTCTTGAGTGATTGATTATTACTTTTATGCTCAAGAGTTTCCTGGGTAAATTAGTCTTCCTGTTTTTAAACAGCCTTAAGAAGATGACAGTTACACCCTCCTGGGAAGAAGCACTATTAAACTACAAACTGAGTCTTCCCAGAGCAGAAAGTTCTACCTGAATTGTGTTTTAAAGCCAAAGCTTCTTGGGAAGGGTATAGCTCAAGTGGTAGAGCACTTGCTTAGCATGCATGAGGGTCTAGGTTCAATCCCTAGTGCCTCCTCTAAATCCTCTAAAAATAAATAAGCCTAATAGGCACCCCCTGCCAAAATAAGTAACAATAAATGTTTAAAAAAAAATAAAACCAAAGCTTCTTACTGTTTTGAGATCTCTATTCATACCACAATCACTCAAGGATGATAGGGTTTTTTTTCAGGCATCCTTTCCTAAAGAAAGACTCCCAAGTGGTTGAAAAGTAATCAAAACTCACTCATCAATGAAACCAGTTTGAGGACCGGTAGGTAACCTTCCAGGCTGCTGTGCAAGTACGGGTAAGGTACAGGCAGGAGTAAAGTAAGCTGGCTCCACTAGCTCTTCTTAGAGCTTTGTTTCCCCAGTAGGAAGGATGGGAAACTTCATCTTTCATACCCCAAACTTACATTGCTTCATATATTAACAAACATGTCCAGTATGTTCCTATTTTCAAAGTTAGTTTGAGCCCACAAGAGAATGATTATGAACTTACCCAGTACTATGGTAAATGAACATACTGTCTGTCTATCTATTTAAAGAATAGATAGAAAAGCTTGAATGTAATATTTATTCGGTGAATTTACATGTGAGGTCATTTACAAAAGAAAAGATACAGATGCAGCTTTCAGTGCAGTTTCAAATATTTTTCAGAACAGGCAATAATCCATGAGGATTTGGAATGATAGTATTGTATGGCACATGCTTCTGTTTCCTTTGTGTGTTTTTCTGCCCAACCCCAAGGGGTAGGAAGAGAGAAGAGAGAAGAAAATAAGTATCAGTGTTAATGTAAATACAGCCATGCAGATAAAAACTTTAAGTCAGAGATGTAGAACACTTCTATATGCAGAGGTTATTATAGTAGGTGCATAATTTAGAACTCAAATGCAGAGCTCTCATACTTTGTTATCCAAACCATCTTAAATTATGTTAACTGCTCCCACAAATTAGAGGCCCCTCAAAAATTTCCAGACTCTGACTTTGGAAGGGAGTAATTTCTAATAACTTCTAGATAGCATTTTAGATGAAATATTTTGGTTTCAATAGGATAAAGCACCCTTTTAAAGAGGGGTAAAAACGCTCATTTACTGCCAACAATGTAAACTATAGACAGATTTCATTTCCAAAAATACAACTGAAGGCTTGCTGTTTTATTAAACTTAAGTAAACCTCTCCCCACCCCGAATATCTCAAAATAAGACTCTTAAAGAACGCAACCTCTCCTCCCACCAGAAAAATCCAGCATATAAACAAAAGGATGGTCTATAAAGGTGGAAATTGGAAAAAAATAATAAAGTGATTTCTAAGAGGGTAAGGTAAAGGTAAAACCAACAAAACAATCTGCTGTCAGTATCCCTAGTGAAGAACCAGATGGGTAGTCAGGCCCTTGAGACCAAGGTTAGCTCAAAACAAAAATGCACTCCACATGTCCTCAGCATCTTTGAAAATACTGGCTCAAAATTCCTTAAGTACACATAGTTGTAGTTGAGAAGCATTTAGGAAATGCTATGCTTCTGGCTTTGAGAGTTACATTCTTTTTGAACCTTTAGCCACATTTTCTTCACTAGAAATTTTGAGCTAATTAACTACTTACCACACTTACTTCATCTTTATATACACAACCAACCTGCATTTTTCTCCTTAAGTACACTATTAAATAGCTATGGTAGACAATAGCTGTGGACAATTACAAACACATTTCCATTTCATCTTACCTCTTGCCTGGTCCGCTTTCCCATTAATAGTCTTCTAGCACATGTATCAGTTAGAATATCTCACTTCTGTATAGTTGGCTGTATGAAAACCAGCTGTTGTGGACTTTAAGCATGATGTACATCATCCACTGGACTTGAAGAGAGTCAAAAGGTTTAAGCGCTGCCACTGAGTCTAACTTTCTGCAGAATCAGAGGCACTGTACATGCTGACGGTGGTTTAAAGCGTCTCTTAATTTTGCTGCCATAAGAACAAAAGCCCCACTTAAGCTTTGTTTTCTTCCAAAAAATCAACTGAAAGAGATTAATCGAATCCAAAAGAATCCTATTTTACAGCGCTTATTATGTTAATTTTAAAACCAACATGCTGTAAAATATTCATATACACACACACACACACACACACACACACACACAGACAAAATCATCCAGAACATAATCATCCTCTCCCACGCCCCTCAAAAAAAAAAAGCCAGATCAACAAATCAAAGTTTTTATTTGCATGGCCAATTATCATCTGTACTCTGCAACTTTATTTTAACATCCCTTTAACAGGTTCTAAGCTTTTGTTGAACAGGGAATAAAAGCTGCAACACTGCAAACTTCCTTCAACAGCCACTCCCACAACACCTAAATGTGAAACGGATGTAACGAATGACAACAGCACAAACGGAAATACTAAGTTCCACCATTCAGTACAGTTCTTGACAGTGTCTTTAGGGTTCAGTTGAAGGAGGGGTAAACTTCTAAAAACAGGGTCATTTTCCTTCCCGCATATTTTATAATGTTGGTGGTTTTAAACCATATTTCTTTGCAACTTCTGTCTGGGCATGGGCAGCATCACAGAGTGAGTATAGATGAGCCATCTCCATTTCTGATTTGGCCAAGTTAATAGCTTTGTTGAACATGTCAATGGCTTTCTCCATGTTTCCTCTAAAAGAACAAAAATTTGAAACTTCAGATTCAACAAGCACTTCACAGAATGCAAAGAAGTTTGTAAGTGATGCTACATGGAGCCTGACCTTTAAGTTTCAACTATGATTCTAATAAAATGCTTCTTTATAACAGAAAAATCCCTAGCACATAGAAAACACTCAATGAATGTTAGCTACTATTACAAATACCATGTGCTTACATGATACTACTTGTGGTCTCTGTTTACAGATAAGAATAATGAGACTAGAGAAATTAAATGACTTGTTTAAAACCATAATCCTGTCTGGTTCCTAAATTCTACATTTCCACTGCATCACGAGGCTCCTTTAGAAAGCAGTGACATAGCCTCAGAGAACGTTAAAGGTGTTCAGGGGCCTTACTTTCACAGGTCTGTGTGAGCCTCATCAGTATCCCCACCCCACACACACAGATCTCCCTGAGGTCTTTGTGCCACACACTCATGCTCATAATGCTCAGATTATTTACTGCCTCTCTGCCTGATTCTAGTCAAATCCTCCCCTTTCTAAGGCCCAGTTCAAATACAATATCCTCATGAAAAATACTTTCTCTTTCCCTCACTACCTCTAGTGAGGCAGTTATCCTGGTTTGGCTGCTCCCTCCCCAGTGTTCCCATAGTTCTGTTGTCATTCTGTGCATAGTCAGGTGAATATAAATTTGTTTACACCTTAGTCTTACTAAGTGATCCTTAATGGACACTTCTCAATTCTCAGAACCTAGTACAATGCCTGATAACCTGTATCTGTTTTTTGAATAAATGGATGAATATACTTGGTCAAAAAAATATAATTTACCTCTTATAGCCTGACTGTGGTTAGGCTTTTTATATCTGCCAAGAACCAAGAGCTGTTTTAAGTAACTAGTATTGGCCAGTATATATGCATATATGCATGCAATCTTACAATAAATATTTATTAAGTCCCTACTATATATATGCCAGTTAGACTCTAAGAAGTACAATGCACCTCTAGGGTGACTGCAGTTAATCTCCCACTACATATATTGATATGGCTACATGACAGACTTAATTTAAAAAAAATAACTTTTAAAGTTCATTATTAGGTAGGCAGATTTGCTAAATCCTAGGATAATCAGCAATTTCATTAATTCACATTCATTTATCTATTTGTAAGGCAGGATTTAGAATGGATTTCTTAGAGTACAATTAACACACAAACAAAATTCATCAAATTCCACAAATCAGAGGTCCTTAACCCAGGCTCTATGAACAACTTAAATGCAAAGAGTTTTTGTATGTGCAATATTCTAGGAAAAATCCACAGCTTTGCTCAAAAGATTAAGAACTACTACCTTATCCTATTCTAGTACAATAATGTAATTCACATTAACAAACTGGCAGTTAAGAAAAAATTTAATATTTACATGCAAGTCACAGTATAGAATGGTTCAAAAGAATCACAAAAATTTTCCTCAGCCTGTATATATTCTGCCTACTCTGGAGCAGAGAGAGAGAAGACTCAGGAGGGGCTGAATGACAGGTAATTAAGACAACTCCTGCTGGTTCCTAATAAGTGACGGTGGCAAGATCAGTTACTTTGGCATCAGTGAAATGTGGGTTTATATCCTCTTTCTACTGCTGGCTCACCATGCAACCCTATTAATTCAACCAGTCTGGGCATTGATTCCTACACTCTTTAATTAAATTGAGGATCACAGAACCTCAAACTTTATAAAGACTAGATCAACTGAACTAATATTTGGAAAACACCTGAAGTTCAGTAGCTGGCCTAGAGTTCTCAAACAGATGGCAACACCAGTATCAAGATGGTATACTACACTACATTCTACGGCATAAACAGCTGTCCTCTGTTAATGGAGCTCAAGTGCAACTCTGAACAAACATTTACAGAAGACATGAAGTTATGGGGAAGTCAGAACTGCACAAAATCTTATCCAACTCTTTGATTTTAAAGAAAACTCTGCACTCAGAGGTGATGATGCAGTTAGGCTGTGGCAGGATCTAGATCGGGCACCCTGGCTGCCAATCCTTACGCTACCCTTACTGCGTAAGTACACTGTGAATGTTTTTTTCTCCCTCCAATGGAAATAATACAGGTGAAAAGAGGAAAGAACAAACAGGTATTAGAAAAAGATCAAGTTTCCCTTTCTAATGCGTATACGTGATTTAAACAACTTCTGTAAGTGTGACTTTTAAATTGGAAAAACGAAACAAGTCAAAGTTGTATAGCTTCAAGGAAATCTTGCCCCCAAAGGCATAACATATTAAGACTTAAAAATTTAATGAGTATTGACAATAACCTATCTATAATGAGAAAATTAAAAAATAAATATCTGTGGAGCTGCCCTAAATTTCTTAAGGACAGACTCTAGAAGTTACCTTTGTACTTCAATAGTTCCCATGGTTTCATATGCAAAATCACATTTATTGTCAATTTCAATAGCCTTGCTGATAAGCTCCAAACCTCTATCCAGATCTTGCTTCCACTGAAGTTGAAGTAAACTGCAAATGCAAAACAGCACTCAGATGTGACCATGGCCTAGTATCACCAGGAATAAAAGCAGGGCTCAATTTCTGCTTCAATGAATTTATAATTTAATTTACAAGGAAAAACAAAATCTAAAACAATATAGAATCAGCATCAATTTTTTTTCAATTTATATTGGTTTTGTAGTCTAAATTTCTTATTATGAAAAGAGTATACAATGGTCTAGGCTCTATTATTAAGCTACCTTGCATAGCTTAATGTTTTGCTTTGTATAAATTTAAATGAAGGTTTAAAATGATAATTCAAGTACACTAGGACAGGAAAAACTTATTTCACGTGTTTTCTATTTTGATACAACTAACACTTGACAGGATGTTCAGAACTAAAATCCTTAAGCTAGAGTGAAATAGCGTATTTACTAATTGTTATATAAGAATGAAACATAAGTAAAACTTCAAAAAAAATAGTGAAACATCCAGAGCATTAAGAAATTTGTCAATTAACTCAATCATACTCTCTCTCTCAGTCCCCGTCCTCAATGACCAAAAGAAATCCATCTTATTACTATGCAAGAAATTTAGTTTCTTACTGGAACAAATAGAACCACAAAAATACATACCCTTTATGAACATATGTTGTGGCATTATCTGGTTCCAAATCAATACACTTATCATACATCTCATCAGCTTTACCAAACTGTTGTTGATCTGTTAATGCCTATTTGAAGAGATACTTCAGTTAAATTTAGGTTAACTGTCACCCTAAGCAGTGAAAAGTATATTGCTTATCAATTACTAAAGTTTACTTCATTTAACCATTCATTACCAAATTATGTTCTGGGGATATAAACTTATTTAAAATATTAATGAACTCATCTACAAAATAAATAGAAACAGTCTATAGTAAACAATCTTATGGTTACCAGGGGAAAGGGGGTGGGAAGGGGTAAATTTGAGAGTTTGAGTTTTGCAAACGTTAGCCACTATATAAAAAAATAGATTAAAAAATTTCTTCTTTATAGCATCGGGAACTATATTCAATATCTTGTAATAACCTTTAATGAAAAAAATATGAAAACCAATATGTGTATGTATATGCATGACTGGGACATTGTACTGTACATCAGAAATTGACATGCTGTAACTGACTGTACTTCAATTAAAAGAAAAAAGTTTCATCTTAATTACTGGGGTTTTACATAGCATTGTTATAAATATGAAATCTTAACTGTCCTCTCAATAGGAGATTAAGAAAAACTGTAGAATACAGAAAATCCCAGTGTTGGTGCCAGTTCTAATACCAGATTCTCACAGGTACATTCATGTATTTATTCATAGTTTATCATAATATATCCTAAGGGAATTACTTTAAGACAATACTCACTTGGAAGGGTAAGTTCAGGTATGTATGCTAACTATTATTAGTCATTCCTTAAAAATGACTGATAAAAGGAAAAAAAGCAGCTACAATCAATTGTTTTAAGGCAAATTCCATGGCAGAAATGGAAGGCTTGGTTATGTGGATTTCAGATCATGTTCAAACTTTAACTCTGAGAGTTCGCCAGCATCTAAGCTCGAGTTCAGGAAAAAGGTTATGCTATGTAACTGTATATAACTCTATATATAAATAAAAAGTTACTATATACAGTGAAGACCACATCAGAAGCAGGACCAAAGGTTAGAAATTTTAGTGTAAACAGACTTGTAATAATGCTAAGTACTGGTAAGAAGATGCTCAAGTAAGGCAAAACCTGTTTTGAAGTTAACACAATTAACAGAGAAATGTGCAATTAGGAAACCTCTGCAAAAGAGTTGTTCCTGGTATTGGTTTCTTTAAAAGCTAGTCAGTGGCCTTTGCTCTTTTAGCTGCTTATAGAAATCTGCACCAGAAAAGCCCTTCTGAATTTCATCTCAGTGATGAGGATGCTGCTGTCACTTTCTGGTTTGTTCCTAATTAAATATAAGGCCTAAACCCAAGTGGGCCTACTCAATACAAATATCATACAATTATAATGTGCATTTATCCTATTTTAAGTTCTATACATTCTATAAAATTTTATATAGTACATGCTTTCACAATTAATTAATTGAGCATGCAGTCAGCAACCAACGTTTCATCTTTCTATTATTGTCATTCTGTCTAGGAATTATATGAACAAAGACTGAATAGATGAGATTTCAAACTGAGGTTAAAGAACTCCTGGGTTGTACTTCATACTTCAGAATTTCAACCCCTAATCATGTAGTAATGTGTAGGCCTTTGAAAGAACAGATCCAACAGAAATCAATCTTTTCAAAGTCCCTCTCAACAAGCCCTCAAAAAGTTTCTCTATGGAACTTTTCTTATAACTTGACTAAAGGTAGCATAAAGAAATTAAGATAGAAAATATATAGATAGAGTTTTGGGATGGCTGGTTTCTGTAGATACCAAAAGTAGCTTTCAAGTTAGACTTAAAGAAAACAGTCATTCAGAGATCATTTAGTTAGAGGAAAAACTCTAACTGTGGCTATAAGAAGCTAATCATTTTCAATGGATGACTTTAAAGTTTTCAAAGACCAGACTACAATTAAAAAGTGAAAATAATTCAAATTCAAATCCTACTTTCCATAGCTTCAATCCTAAACTAAGGAAAGCCTCAAGAATTTTAGACAAATTACAGAGAAATTAAAATGAGTGGTTATAGACTATCTAACCATTTAAAGGAATAGTGAATAAATACAAAGAAAACCCTTTCCAAGGACACTTTTCCCACCAATTACATATAGTACATTTTCCTAAGGTAATTTAAATTGGCAAATCCAATCCAAATGAAAACATGAGGGAAATACTCTAAGCTTCCCCATGTTGAGTTTAGGGCCATGGTTTTCAAACTGTATATAACAGAGTAAGCCTTCTTAAGGTGATTCAGGACCATCCTGGGGACCAGGAGAAACAAACCAAGAACAAAGCCATCTGATTCCACAGAAGCTGCAACCAAGGAAGCACTGTTTTCTGATTTCTACCCTAAGAGTCAACATATGAATGCAGCTCTTTAAAAAAGGACTGGAAACTGAAAAAATGACACTTACCTGGGCATATAATGCATAGCCTTCAGCACACCTTGGAAATTTCTTTATAACCTCTTCAAAACCTTTCATAGCTGCTTGGATTTGCGAAGAATTGTTTCCCGTATATGCCTGGCGATACTGTGTAAAAAATCAAAACAGGCCTGTCAAATCAAGAACTCAAAAGCTCAGGAAATGTTAACCTATTATAAAAGTCACACAAAATTACATAAATATTTCCAGAAAAGCTGGCAATCTGCTAACATAATTTGCTGCATCTAAAAGGGTTCCACGGAAATACCTCTGGAGTAGGGATCCAAAGACTACGTACAAGTAGCACTTCACTGCCACGCTACAACTTCAAGGTGCTCAGTACTCTAGAAGCCAGACTAACTTGTCAGAAGTCAGCTTTACATATAAGGAAGGGAATTTTAAATCCAGTATAATTTATTATCACTTTACTAAAAATGTTATAAAGCTCCATCATCTAATAACATTTTTCATCAATACTATATATGTGTTTGTGACCTGACTTCTTTCTTTAGGAGGGAAATTCTTTTAGGACTCAAGCTATAGGGCTAACTGGAAGTATCTCATTATTTCATTAGAAATGGCCTTATTTTACCTGATTTTCAGCTTTGTGTTTCTGAATATTAATAGCTCTACAAATGCAAAATGAGAGATGAGTTATGTGGTTCTCTGTACTGGTTTATGATAGAGAAGTAGGGAGAACAGTGCTGTTTAGGGGGGCATAAAATCAGGGACAAACACCTATCAAGATGAACTTAAATAAAACATCCAGAGAAATAGGGGAGCAGTACCTTAAGTAGCATATACACTTCTATTTCCCTAAACTGACATGTTTTTCTACCTGTTAGTCATCCTTTGGGGAAAATAGATGATTTTGAAGGCAATGAGATACTCATTTTTGTTAACAATGGGAAATACCGACGTTCAGGAAAATACAAAAGAAAAAGGAGAACCTACCAATGCAAAACATTTCTGAGCTTGTGCCAGAGCAGACTCAGGTCTTAATCTAATACATTCATCAAAATCTGCCACTGCTTCTTCAACTTGATCAAGCAGTATTTTCAGCTAAGGAAAAGAAATACATAAATAAACGCAGTTCAAAATAGTAGCTATACCAGTTAAGTATGTCCCGTGTCTCTTATTACAGCTCAGCATAATGCTAAGCATGAAATTATTCAATATTGAATTAGTTTCTAGAAATGAACTAGAAAAATCTTCTAATTTTAAAGGAAAGATTCTAAAACTTAAAACGAGTGTCTAGTTTTTTAAAAAGCACTATAAACCTACTATTTTTGATCACTGTTAAATGATTTCTCTTCTAGAAAATGAAATATCTCTGTACTTCAAAACTTCAAAGTAGATCAAACATTAGATAATAACCTTTCAAATTAATCTTAAGGTACTACCAGTAAGGATCAAAATATCAAGAATTTTATGATTTTCGCAACACTTCTTAAGACCCATCAGACAGAAATATTAGGTAAAATTCTCTGTTAGAGAGAACTTGAGCTTTTCTGTCATTATATGGATTAGCCCATACTTCCCACTCTAATGCATTCCAAGAAGCCATGTCAAACAAGCAAATTATAAAGCCATGTTTTCTCCAGATGAGGCTGAAACTGGGAACTGTTTTCTTCACTACGTATTTTTACTAAAAGAAAATATGCATGTTATAAAACTCCATTCAGAAGATTTTTGTGGTACTGTCTGGACCGTCCAGGTTAATACTTCCTTACAGCAAGAAGCCTACAAAAATCATTCTGCTGATTCTAGCGTTAACTCAAAATGCTCACTACATTTTTAATGTTTTACTCATTGAAAACCTATGAACCAGAATCATCTGAAAAACAAACTTGAATCGGCAAGCCAACATTTATGGCCATCCTCTTCTCTCTCTCTCTCTTTTTATTTTACTGGAAATACCAAAATTATAAGGACAAATGTTCAAGATGGGACTAAATAAATGCCAACCCAAACTGTAAATCACTGTAATACTTTGTTCACAGCTATTGGAAGTGATATGAGAAAACGTCGACATTCTCAAAAATGACATCAAATGTCTCAATTCAAAGATCAGAATTCTTGATAAGAAAATTAATTTACCTGTCCTCGGTGGTGATAAACATCTGCATTTTGAGGATCAATGTCGGCAGCCATGTTAAAATCCTGAGTGGACAGCAAAGGCTGCTGCTGCTGCATGTACATGCTGCCTCTTTTGATGAGAGCATTTGCTCGAAGCTATATACCAAAAATAAGACAAGATTCATTGCTACTACTTTGTATTCTAATTTAGTTTTTTTTAAATAACAGCCTTGTTGAGATTTAATTCACATACCATAAAGCGAACCCCTTAAAAAGTATATAAGCCAGTCATTTTAAGTATATTCAGGACTGTGTAACCATTACCACTATCTAATTCTAGAACATATTCACCACCCCCAAAAGAAACCTCATACAAATTAGCAGGCACTGCCTATTTCTCTCCTAATCCTCAGTCCCTGGAAACCATCAATGTACTTACTATTTCTATGGTTTTGTATATTCTAGACATTTCATATAAATGGAATTGTATATCATGAGGTCTTTTTGTGTCTGACTTCTCTCACATAGCATAATGTTTTCAAGGTTCATCTATGTTGTAGCATGTAACAGTATGTCATTATTTTAAATGGCTGAATAATATTCCACTGTATAGACATATCACATTTTATTTATCTGTTCATCAGGTGATGAACATTTGAGCTGCTTCCATGTTTTGGCTATTATGAATAATGCTGCTATGAACTCTCATGTATAAGCTTTTTGTATTGACATTATGTATTCAATTCTCTTGAGTATATTATACCTAGGAGAAGAATTGCTGGGTCACACAGTAACTCTTCGTTCAACCTTTTGAGGAATTCCCAGACTAGTTTCCAAAAAGACTTTACCATTTTATAGTCTTACCAGCAATGCATAAGAGTTCCAATTTCTCCACGTCTACACCAATACTTTTAATTGTTCAATTTTCTGATTATAGCTATCCTAGTGGGTATAAAGTGATACATCATTGAGACTTTGATTTACATTTCCAAATGGCTAATGATGCTAAGCATCTTTTCACATTCTTATTGACCATTTGTACATATTCTTTGGAGAAATTCAGATCCTTTGCCTATTTTTACATTAGGCTGACTTTTTATTGTTGAGTTGTAAGAAGAGCTCTTTAATATATTCTGGATACAAGCCCCTTATCAGATTTATGATTTGTGAATATTTTCTTCCATTCTATGGAATGTGTTTTCCTTTCTTTTTTTTTTTTTTTTTGGTCATGTGTGCTTTTGATGTCCTACCTAAGGAAACACTGCTTAATCTAAAGTATTGAAGATTTCTTCCTATATTTTCTTCTGCAAGTCTTATAGTTTTGGCTCTTATGTTTAGGTCTCTAATCCATTTTGAGCTAATTTTTGTACATGGCATATGACAGGCATCATTACAATTTGGCATTAAAACAAAAAGTCATGATCATGAAGTAAGAAACAGGATTCTTCCCCCAAATTTTTTTCAAGGCAAAAGTATGTACAAATGTCTTCTTCAATGAAACAAACAAGACTGCCCCACAATGAGAACAAAAACACATAATAACATATTTTCAATCAGCAGGAAAATCAGCAGGAAATAAAGATAATTATTACCAGGGTAACTTCAACTCAAAAATCTCACCAATTTGAAAGGAACTTTCAACAAATACTTAAATACTTTTGTTTAAAAGAAGTTAATTTGCTAACAAATACTTAGGGCTTAAAAACTCATTTTCCATAAAATACATGAATGATTCATTTGGAGGTGAACAAAACCAGAGTTCATTTAATTCAGTGAGGAACCAGAGATGTTAACTAACTAGTAAGTAATATAGTCAATTGGTGGCTAACCTCTGTTTCTGTTACACCGAGTAGAAAGCTTATATAATTCAACAGACCCTCCACCAAATCTTAATTATGAAAATAACTACATACACATAAGAACACTTAGAAAATGAAAAGCTGTTCCAACCACATAAATGCAAAAAATTTTTGGTATATTTCAATATATTTCTATATCATATTTTTTTAGGACCTGTTTTTTCCTCATGTAACATAAAATCTTTCAGAATATATTAAATGTGTTCCTTTTATTAAATTCATTTTATAGCCTTGTGCTGCATATCGCATATTATTTACAATATTACCTACAACAGCACTACTATATATTATCTGTAACAGCACCCTTACCCTTACCTAAATACAGGCCAATACTGCAGGCAGAAGCTATGTGGGGAACCTGAAGCAACCAGACACTATAGGAAAAAAACCCTTTCCCAGGTGAAGATAACTATCACTGATGCTTGTTGTAGTTTCACTGCACCAACTCTGTCATTTAGTTGTAGTTCCTTCCAAGTCAAAAATAATCTTTTGGAGAATGGCAATTGAAATGCCAAAAATTTGGCAAAACATATATAAATGCCTCATTTTTATTATTAATTTTTTCACATTCACATACACACAGTTTTAAATGTACCTTCACATTAGCTTCTTTCAAGCTGATGACCGTATCTAAATCTGGTTTGGCTGCGTTGGCGTTGCCAATAAGCAGGTAGAAGGTAGCTCGTAGTAATAATGCTTCTGCCATGTATTTGCCTTGAGCATCTATTTCTTTTGAGCATTCACTTATGATTTTATCATAGTTTTCTTCTTCCATATACTGTTTGGCCTTTAAATATCCAGAACTGAAAATAAAATGAGCAAAGAAAATTACTAACAGATTTTATTATTTATTACTAATAGACTGAGCATTAAAAATTACTAAGGAAGGATCAAATGCTAAAACTTGCCACATTTAGTATACCTGAGTTAAGAAGTCATTCTTATCCCCTTAACAAGCTAACCAGCCAGTGTGGGATTGGAGTGGAGCAGGGGGTAACAGATTAGGATTTTTGATGCAGACTGGGATTTTCTTGCTGCCTTAGGAAAGAGTTTTTAAAAAGGAAACAGCAGAGCAAATGGCAGAAACCTTAGGTAATTACCTAGGCTTCAACATCTAGATACATGAAAAGATGAGCTAATGACAGACTGATATGCAGCACAGGGAAAGATCCTGTCTTATTCACCTACTTATCTGTGGCACACTGATGGCACTCAACAGTTACTTTATGACTAACAGAAAGAACAGAGAAATAGAAAACAATCAAGTGAGTTTAGAGTCACAGAGCCCAAGGGAGGAAGTGTGACCCAAATTGTACTTTGTAAAGATCACTCTGGCTGTGTTGTGGAAAACGGACTGCAAGGGAGCAAGAACTGGAGGCAGGGAAATATATGAAAGGCTCTCATCCCGAAATTGTGCTGTTTCACCTAAAAGAACAGATCTAGAATGAACAGGTGGAAATATTAAAGCAGCAAACTTAAAGGAAGACTCTTCCATCAAATAGGACTTAAAGAAAATACTTTTTAAAAAGTAGTGACCATGATATCATCACTCTTCTAAGATGACGACTTTTATTGATGATGCTTGTAAAAGGAATTTTTTTAACTGTAAAGGAATTTACACTAGACGATCTTTAAGGGGTCTTACAAATATAAGACACTGTAAATTACATTTTCTCATTTCATTTGCTACATATTCTGAATGGAGAAAACTGGCAAGTGACTTAGAAGTTATGCCAGCCAAAATCTTATAAACTCTGTGCTAACCTTTTCTATAATTACATTCTAATATTCCCTGCACTCTAGTATTATTCCTCAGGTCACCAAGGTAAGACAAAATAATTATTGTCAGATTGGAAGTAGTAAAAGTTCCTATTTATTGAGAACCTAAGGGTTAGATGCTCACAAACATGACCTCTAAACCTCACAATAAACCTCAAAGGTAATTATTAAGCCCCATTTGAAAAATGATGAAGCTAAGGCTCAGAGTAAAATGGAATTCAAAAACTTCACTCCAGTTCTAATCAGTGTTCTGGTGAGAGATAGCTATGTCCTGCCACCTCTCAACATAGCTTTTAGAATAATGGTATTAACTTCATTGCAGTTTTTCTGGAACAAGGAGTATTTCCTAACCAGAAGAGGCAATTATTGGCATCATCTTAAACACTTACTTTATATCCACAATTTTCTAAAGAGATTGCTTATCAACTAACTCAAGTTTGAACATCTTGTCACAGTTATGCATATCTTCCTTTAAAAGGTGGCCAACAATGGTACTAAAATTGGGAGATACAAATCAAAAACAATCTTTTTCCTTAAGCCTTCCAATATGCTACAGATGCAAAAATTATGCTTTGCTATGGGAACAGTATTCCCTTTTCTTCCAAACTCATTAGAAAATGTCATGTTGGCAATAATGCTGTACCTTCTCTTGGAGAGGAGAGTTAGCCTCAACAGCAAAATAAAAGTACTAGATAAGTGTAAATGGATAAGCAGGCTGGATGGCTTATATATTATATTTTATCACTTGAGCTCCAGTTATAAACATAGCATCTTTTACTTTGGTTTCAATTCTCCACAGGAGCAAACACAAACCCAAATGGCATTTTCCTGGGCAAGGAGAAAAAACCTTGAAGAAAGGCACCTGCGGGGGGCCACTCATGACCTGAGGGCTGCCGAGCACAGAAACTGGGCCTAAACTCCCAGAGTGCGGGGCGCCAGGCTCTGAGGCTGATTGAGCTAAGACAATCTCTGTCCCGCCACCCCTTTGTTAGAAAAACAGCAGGTGCATTTGGAGTCGGAAAAACATCTTAATGCCATTGAGTTATTAAGAACTAGGGCTTCTGGAGAGAGAGAAACAATCGGCCACAAGTTAGTGATCTTTGCCTGAAAGAACAATCACTTGAGCTAATGATACACGAGTCATGATGTTAGCCTAAAGGAACAATAATCTTAGTCTATGATCTTAGCTTTTGGGGATCAGTCAATCTTGGTGTATGGAACAGTAAACAATGATAATGATTTTAGTGCACACCATTAATGTACCCTGAAAAACAATACCTGTGCCTACGTGCAAGAATGCACAAGGTAGTCACTTGAATTTGTATAAATTAACTGCCTGAAATAAACTCGATGTCCACTCTTGACCTAGCGTCTTGCGGGCTAGAGTGAGACCCTCTCAACCCCACCTTTTAGTCTTGTCTTTCTTTTCTCAGTCCTGCAGCACAGGTTTCTGGACCTGATCGATTGTCGGCTGGCTCCGACAGGCACCCTTTTCAGCACTCCTAAAAACTAGAAATTATGAACTTCCTTGCACTAAGACATCTGGATATTGAGCTACACAATCATTTTTAAGTTAGTGCCCCTATTCAAATACAATCAATCGCTTGACTCACTGGGAGTCCTCTTGGGAATACCACGTGGGACCTTAAAAGCAGGGCAGACTCTTGGCAGTAAAACCTTGAGTCGCCAGAGACGTAACTCTCTGGTGTAATAGACATGTGTGAGAAAAGAAGTATTTTTATTACTATATCATTATTATATAATTTTATTATATTTATATCTACCTATGAATAGATTTTTTGGGAGATGACTAAGAGTCCCACTCTGGCTCTATGGCAGCAAAAAACTCCCACTATACCCCCCTCCCCCAAAACATTAAGCAGATACCATGCTCAACACACTTACTTTTCTTTCACTTCTAGAGCCTCCCCTTCCTTGTCTTTATCTTCATCAGACTTCTCTCCTTTAAGCATTGGCTGAGAAATTATATCATCCGTGAAAGAACTGAAGTAAGATTTGATAAACTGCGGAGATGGCATCAGAGGTTCACGATTCTGTAATTTAATCATATTTAAACATATCAAAATAGAAAACACTAACCAAAGAAGCAGGTACATTTGTAGACCACTGAGAACCACTGTCATAAAAAAATGAGAATCTCATTTTCAAATAACTGAAGAATATCAGGCTCCAAACCATAGGGAAATAGGAAATGGTAAAGCTGCCAGTCCCAGCTGTTCAAAGTAGGTTTTAAATGAGAGCCTTTCCCCTCTCCAGAGATGAAAAATGTCAAGGACTCTTAGAACCACTCACTAAAAGAAGGTGAAATCTGGAACACAGGAGGCAGGTAACTGCTATGTTATCTCCTTCTGGTTCCCGTCCTAGAAGAGGACCATCTCCATTTACTACTCAAGACCATGTCTTACACAGGTGCTAAAATGTTAAGTCCATTTACCACAGGCTTTCATTTGTCCTCAACTTGTCTTGCAACTGAAGATCTCCATTACAGTAAATGCCACTGAAAGTCAGAATAAAATCACATTTCCTGTTTTAATTACTACTTTTTCACATGGCAACCTGATTCGTAATTGTAGAAGTATTTTGTTTCTCCTTATTATATTTAAGATGATAAAGTTTTAAAGGAAGAGGGAAGAGGGACTAACATAGCCAAAGGGCTCTCATAACATATTTTGGATCCTTTATCTACAAAATTCACCCCAAAGATTTTAGAATGGAAATATGATATTCTAAGTTATATGTATAACAAATACCCATTCTATTATTTTGGTAGATTTAATGTCTTTGTATTTGAAGGAGGGAAAAATAAGGGAATCTGGCTTTGTAAGTAAATGATCTACTCTAAGATAGATGAAACTGGAAAAGAAGAAAACAGAATAGGAACCCTAACAGAAAACCCATATTTTTGTGCTCTCCCTGAGAAAAGATTCAATGTGTCTTAAATAAGGATTATATAAATAAAAACTATTTTAAATCAAATAATCACCCACCAACTGATAGAAATATGCCTAATTTTAAGTATTTCACTAAAGACTCTGAGTAGGAATATATAAATGGCAATCATTTACCACTTCAGGGAAAAAGTTTAAATAGAAATTTAAATAGCACTTACTGAAGCTGAGTAAATCATTAATGTCTTTAAGTTTCCTATTTCAGCTTAGAAATGAAGCTACCACTTCCCTTTCACACAGAGTTACATATTAATTTAAAATGAAAACAATATTTTACAAGTAATGGACTTAAGCATCAAAGGAACAAGATACAAATTCTAGCTCTGCCACTTATTACCTAAGTGACCTTGCACATGTCACTCTCAGTTTTCTCATCTCTAAAACAGCAATAAAAATAATGGCATTATTCATCTTATAGGGTTATTATAAAAATAAAAATAAAATGGAAAGTATCTTGCAAATTACAAAGTGGAATACAAACAGACTAGAAAATATATGTGGAAACTAATTTGGAATCTATGTAAATGTAGGTTATCGTATACTTACTACTCTGCAGTCAAACCAGTATAATTACCCAACAATAGCACTGCGTAAGTATACACGAGGAAACTAGGTTTCTTAAAGGTTCAATTTGTGAGATTCTAACATGATATTTTGCAAAATGTTTTGAGGAGCACCAGTTCTCTAAGATGCTGAAGGGAAGAAAAAAGTTTCCGTAGTTAGAGACTGAGAACCAGTATAGCTATATTCCTCTTTGAGATTCACAACACATACTAGCACATCAAAGTCCTGCAGTGAAGAAACCTGTTTTAACTGTTTAACTCAGCTAATATTCAGAAATGTAAAATTAAAAATACAAAGATACTATTAAAATCTATTTAAGAGAAAAGCAAGTTATTATTAAAGAAAAAAGGAACAATTGCCTTAATACTATAAAATTTAACAGAAAATCTCTAGTGATGTTTAGTGATGCCTGTGGTACTCCCACAGCCCTCTACTTATATCCCTCCATGACACTTCACTGTATTATGCCTTTTACACTTACTAATGTCTTTCTCATTAAACTGTAATTCTTTAAGGGCAAGGACTATGTCTTTGTACTCACCCTTCTAAAATGCCCACTTTGGAGCTATGTTCAATAAATCCTTCTTGAATTAAACCACCTACTACTAGCTATGTAAAACCAATGCCAGTTTATACAGTATGCCTTTTAAAACTTTAATGGACATGGGCTGGCAGATTTTTTCTGTAAAAGCTCAGATATGCCATACAGTCTCTGTCACAACCACTCCACTCTGCTGTTGTAGCTTAAAAGCAGCCAAAAACAGTATGTGAATGGCTAAGTTCCAATAAAACATTATTGGGATGTTATTTATAAAAACATGTGGTAGACTAGATTTGGCCCATAAGCCACTGTTTGGCAACCTCTAATACACATGACTTCTTTCAATATTCTCCAGGTACAACACTGGACATAGTCTACATTCTCATTTTAAAAAGATAAGCCACAAAAGCCCAAGACTACAGGAAAAATAAATATAATTCAGATCTAATTTAACCTGTTACCATCATGCCCAAGTTTAACAGTATAAATGAGAAATGACCATTCACAATGTATCCTCCATCTATTAACCAACTCAGATTAATTTACCTTGTATTTTTCTTTGGCTTTCTCTTTTCCAAGAAGTTTAAGAACTTTATCAGCTAATAGCATGCTTTGTTGATTTTGGAAACCTTCTAATATACACACAGCAGTGACATCTAGAAATGGTGGAAAAAACAAAAGTGTGAAAATACTGCAGAGATGATTAGCAATATCAAATGGGTTCAATGTTACCACAGAAAGCCAGACTAAATTCATAGCCTTATGTGGCTGTCAATTTCATTTCCAATAAACTGATTCTTAACAGTTTCCAATAAACTGATTCTCTATAGTTTTATACACTCTATGACCAAACTCAAAGTTCAAAAAGTCACCCCACTTCTCTGGGATTCACTTGCCTCACTTGTGAAATGAAAGAGACTATACTGCATGATTTGTGATGTTTCTCACCACTCTAGCATTGTACACAGCAAATAAAACAGGTAATCCAGGAATATTCTCTTCTGACCAGTAAGTAAAGGCCAAATCAACATAATGTGGTTCTCTCAAGTCTGGTCTTTTTTTTTTTTTTTCTGTATGCCTCAGGGTTAGGGTTAGTAAGCCTTGTCTCCAAAGACATCCTGCCACAGAGCTCTCAATTTAATCTGCTTCAAAATACCATTTTAATCTGGCTATGCGACAGCTCAATATAGAGTGATTTGAAATTTAAAAGATCAGTGTTTCCTTAACTGCTCAACCTTTCATTCAAAGTACGCAACAATGGCTGTCCCCTCTCTTTCTGAACTCAGTTTCTCACTATTTCACATCCTTGCTCCTCCAAACAAGTCAGTCTGCTGTCTGTTCCCCTGGTCATCTGGCTAGTGCCAATGTCAACGACTTTTTCCCATCCCATTTCTCCTATCTAAAATCCACTTACACTCCTCTCTGCAATTATCTCTTAATAATTTCAAGGTCTGGTTCAAAACTCAGAATTCTCTTTTCCAAAGCAACATTCCTTCCACCCACCACCAAAGTGCAATAATGTTCTTTGTTATTCTCTAAAATGCTCCAAAATATTCTCTAAACCACTCTCACTTGGTAATCCAGATTTTTAAAAACAAATAAATAAAACAGCCTTTTCCTTTTAAATAATAATGTTATTAAAATAATTACAGATAAATTTCTGATTATTGATGCTTTTAAAGCAGATTTAAATATGCAGCAGAAAGCATGTTTAGACTGTTGAAATCGTATTTTGGTTTAGCTCCACATCACCTAGAAGAATGTACTTTAAAAGCCAGTAAGTAGCCAATACCCTAATTGAGTTTTGGCAGCAGATACAACCAGTTAGAGACCAAGGAACATTTACAGTATTTACTGAGAATGGCAAAATCACTTGATGCTTTGTATCAATTACATAAGTCCTAATTGAGTATACAATAATGTTTGAAAATGCCAAAAGCAAAAAACAAATGTTTTCTTTAATGATTTACCTCAAAATTATTTCATATTTATATAGGATATTAACTGAAAATATGCAGAAACCTAGAAACAGTATCAATCACTAAAACTTCTTTTCTGATTTCTTATTCAGGAAATTACACCAATGCTCATTAATTGCCAAGTTTAAAATGTGTGGTATATAAACCATTTAATTCCAAACTCTAAATCATTTAATTCCATAGCTGGGAACAGAGACAGTGCTCAAGTATCAGCAATCTCAATTTAAACTAGAAAACAAAGTCTCAACTGGGGAAGAGTCAAGCTTAAATACAACTGATTTCTCTACTCAGAGGCAGTTTCATATAAATTTACCAACGAATACACAGACTTTAGTAACTTTCATATGTAAACACAAAAACACCCTCACCTTCTAAACATTCCTTCTTATTGTCTAGCTTCTCGTGGGCTTTTGCACGTCTAAAGAGAGCTTTCACATATTTGGGATTAAGTTCAACAGCCTTTGTACAATCTTGTGCCACCTCTTTCCATTTTTGCTGTAATTGAAAGTATTAAAAAAAAGTCACACTAAAGGAAGCACTGTTCAACAGGAATCAGTTTTCTAAACTTAAAAGAACAAGTATTAAGAGTCCCACAAAAGGAAAAAATATTCCCAATTCATACAAAGAATTAATACCCACAATACATTATAATAGCTCATATAAGTAACTGTAGTAGAGAGAATCAACCTGATTTTTTTACAATAGGTAAAGGACATACTTAAGTCATCTTTCTACCACCAAATCTATAAACCTACCTGCATCTATATGATCATACCATCTCCTTCTGTGAAAACTAAGGAAGCAACCCTCTTCATTAAAGGCTAACCCTCCACTTGTGATATGGATCCACACTCCCCCCACTTCAAGGACTTCACTGCTTAGCTACCCTGCCTCTGCATCAAACTGCTTCTCTACTGAATCATTACAATGAGCATAAAAACACCTGCTTTAGTATTTTCCATCTTTTAAAAACCCTCCTTTGATTCCATAATTCCCTGAAGTTATTATCCTGTTTCTCAGCTCCTCTTTATTGCCAAACCTCAAAGGAGTTGCCACTCGATTTTACCTACCTCACTGCTCCTTCTCAATTTCCATAGCTGATGCCTCCCCTCTACCTGCTTTCTACATGCTGGAATGCTCAAGGACTCATCCCTTCTCTCCTAGGATCACATCTATTGTCCTGGTAGTATATAATATCTAAACCTAGATGACTCCCAAATTTCCTCTTTAACCCAAACCACTCTCCTAAAATAGCGACATTTCTCAATTCAACTGTCTACTTAGTTGCCTCACTCCTTCACTCCACTACTATTAAAACTCCTGCTTCTCCTCACTCTTGACATCCAATGAACAGCAAGTTCTGTTGGTCTTCAGCTTTCCTCCATGTCTCACCTAGATAACTACAACATCCTTCCTTATTCCCTGCCTCCACTCTTGTCTCCCTCAATATATTCTTGACAGAACAGTGGGAACAATTTTAGATGATGTTCCTGCCCTATTTAAAATCCTTAAATAGTTCCCATTACACTCAGAATCAAATCCAAATTTCTTACCATTGCAAGGCTTTGCCTGATCTGGCCCCTGCTACCTCTCCAACTTCATCTCTCTATACCCCAGGGTCCTTTAAACATACTTCTTTAATCATGCCAAACTCTTTCCTGCCTCAGAGCAATTACATAGACTGTATCCTCTATTTGTAACACTCTATTCTCCTCTATTTTATGCACCAACCCCAGTCATTCCTCCATTATAGAATCAAAGCATTTATCAAAGTGTCATTTAATATTTCACTGTTTAGAGATTCTTGAGTTCTATGCATAACTGTTTGCTTTTATAGACCTAGGTCCTATTATAGTGCCTTCCATATATGAGACAGTCAATAAAATTTGGTTGAACAAAAAATGCAGAAAATACCAATGTCCAATAAACACAGAAAAAGATGGTCCACTTCACCAATATCTCAAAAAGTGCAAATTAGAACAATAAGAGTATTTTTCTACCAGAGTGGCAAATATTAAGATTGATAATATACATAGTCAGTGAGATACCAGAAAACAAGCATGCTCACATATATTTAGAGTAGATGTTGATACTATCTCTTTATATTTCCATTTCTAGAATTCTATCTTCCTGAAAGTATGCAAAAAAATACTTACAAAAATATTTACTGCAACACTAAATGCAACAGGGAAAACAGGAAGCAATCCAAATGTTAATCAACAGGGAGATGTTTTCCACTATAAAACAACTAGTACATACAGACTTTAAAAAGAGTGAAACAGATCTGTGTGTGCTATGAATAGCTACACAAGATTTAGTAGCAACTGAAAAATATTATAACGTAATAGGAATTCATCTTTGGTCTTTTATCCTTCTATATGCTACTGTTACAAATATGGATACAAAAGTTGAAGAAATAGACTCAAACTGTTGAGAAGAATGAGGTCACCAGAAACTTAAACTTTGTTTTATTTAATTTTATAATATCTGATATATACAACTTTGGGTTATATTTGTAATCAGCAAAACTAAAATTTGTTCTTAAAAAGTTAAGTAATTAAAGGATATAAAAACAAAACAAAAATCCTTTAATTTCAAAACAACTTCAAAGAGTTTATTAGATTTATTTGAGTGGCATTAACTGAAACATTATGCAAATAAAGAGAAACAAAAAGAACAGAAAAAAACCAACCTAGGATACATACCAACTGCTCAAAGGCAGCAGCTCTGTTTTGATAAAATGTGGAAAGGTCGACGTTCTTCTCTGTAGGACACAAACTGATAGCCTCAGTATAGCACTGAATAGCTTGTTCATATTTTCCTGCTTTAAAGTATTTGTTGCCTTTGTTCTTGGCTGCTTGGGCTCTATCAAGAGAGTTCTGAAATGAGAGGAAACAATTATGAAACACTTACCAATACTTCAGTTATAGATTCAAATCACAGTGATTAAATGACAAGCTGAAGAAATAATGGGAGGGTAGAATGGCTAGAATGGCCGTTCACAATGCAGGTCACTCATATAAATATTTTCATGGGATAGAGTCTTAGTAATAGGATTGCTAAACCAAAAAGCTTATATATTTTTGAGTTGAAAAACACTCAGACTTTTCCAAAAAAAGTACCACTTTTCCACTATTCCTGTCAACAAGAGATATGATAACTTGTCTATCCAGTCCTAATGAATATAAAACAGTGGTTCCCAATCAGGGATGATTTTCCCTGTAGGGTACATTTCACAACGCCTGGTGACATTTTTGTTTATGACAACTATGAGTCAGGGGGAAGTGCAACTGGTATCTAGTAAGTAGATACCAGGAATGCTGCTAATATTCTACACTGCACAGGACAGCACCCCACAACAATGACTTATCAGATCCAAAGGATCAATAGTGCCAAGGCTAAAAAACCCCAGTGCAACGTAATATTCTGATATCATTTTAATTCACATTTTCCTCACTACAAATGAATTTGAAAATCTTTCCATGTTTATTGGCCAGTTGGCTTTTTCACTCTGAAAATCACTTATTCACATGTGTTGCTCTTTTTCTATTAGACTGTTTGTCAACAGTATAGAATAGATACCAGAAGCACTGTGCCATCTTCATTACAATTGTTACCCCAGATCTTCTGTTTGCTCATCAATAAATTTTTTGCACTCCTACCTTGTCTCAAAATCTGCTTCCAAGAGGACCCAACTCACTGAGTTGGTAGTTAATTTCCACTGAGGACAGTTGCAAAAGCTTTATTCAACATTTGGGAAGCATCTCTGTAGACAAATCCAGTTATCTAGGTTTCCGCTAAGTCCAAGAGCTGTGTGGCACATCTTCACCCAAAACTTTTGTCTGTTAACATCATTCAATTTTAACAAATATGTGATTATGAAAGAACCCGTATCTCTCCAACAGGTAAGCACTGACAAAGCAAAAATAGAAGTAGCTGCCCCCAGAAGTAACTTACAGAGACTGTGAAAGCTATGTTGGTTGGGGCCCAGGCCATCTCAGTCACAAAGAGAAGACCGGATAGCAACTTTTTGTATCTTCTCTTTTCTCCCTTACTTTTCCTTTTTTTTTTTTTTTCTTTGCTGCTGTTTTCCTCCATTTACCTGTTGTTTCCCCTCTCCTTTAGCCTGAATGTAGCTACAGTTATTTTAAAAAGAATGATGTGTGGGAAACTCTAAGTTCAGAATATTAAATAGCTAGTTTAAGCTAACTAATGTCAATAAGAAATATGCACATTTAAAAACTAAGATGTGGGAGGATGTAAAGAACCAAATAAAACACAAATAAAGTAACAGATGAATATAAAATCTTCCATTTGTATAAAGCTTTAATCACCTTCCAAAAAGTTTTAATTACCTTCCAAAAACTTTGACAGTAAAAGTCCCTGGCACAAAACATTCATAATACAAGATGACTAGGACTCTCATGTAGTTGTGTATTCGAGGGCCACTATCAAGTTAACTGCTGGAAAACTGCACTTGAAGCAACCTCATCAGTCCTCCCACTCCACTAAGAGAAAGAGAAGTCAGAGTGGAGCAGGGCTGTGTCATACAGGAGTGAGGATCCCCTCCACCCAAGAGATGACTGACAAGCATACCTTGGCTATCTTCCAAGAGACCATGGTCTTGAGAACTGCTAACATAAAGGAAACTTAATATCATAAAAGAGAGGCACCTGATTCAAATAAAAAGCTAGTATTCCGGAAACCAGGATAAACCAAGCAAAACAAAATTTAACATCAGAGGAATGAGTGGTTATCACAGTCACTTTAAAAAAGGGTTTTTAAAGAGCACCAATTAGACATCTTGAAAATTCAAAAGAATTATTACAATGAACTCAGTGGATGGACTGTATACTGGAACGGGCATAACTGAGGAGGAAATTAACAAGTAGAAGGTAGAACCAAGGAGGTCAGCCAGAATGCAGTAAGAACAGAGGACAGGGAGGCGAGAAGTTTGGAGGAAAAGTTAGATGATATGGAGTATAAATCCCAAAGTTCCAACATCTATCTATCTGAAGTTTACAAGGAAAGGCACAGAAAAGAGGGTTTAAAAAAATATTAGAAAAATTCCTGGAGTTGAAAAAAAACGACACATATTTTTAGACACATCATGGTGAAATTTCACAACAAAAATTCTAAAAGTTTTTAGTAGAAAAAACAGATTACCTACAAAGGAAAAAGAACCAAACTGGGTCAGACTGTCACCAACACTAGGTATTAAAAAACAAGTTAACAACTTCAAAGTTCTGAAGAAAGACTATCTTGAAGTTAAAATCTTATACCTAACTAAATTAGCATTTAAGGTTGAATGCTAGAACAGAAATAGAAGTGTACAACTTCCTTACCACTACAAATAAACCCCAAAGTGGGCGAGATGATCAATACAACAAAAAGCAAGGAGGGGAAGGTAAAGGAAGAAACAAAATAGCAAAGTACATATGGCAGGAATCATTAAACAGATCAATAATAACAATAAACGTGAATAGGTGAATTCTCCCTATTATAAAAATTTTCAAACTATTTAAAATAAAAAACAACTACATGCTACCTATAAGGCATGACATAAAACAAAATGAAAAGTCAAAAAAGAATGTAAAGAAATTACAGAATACAAATACATACAAAAAAAAGAACACAGTATCAAACAAAAGGCAGTATCAGACAAAATACCATTCAAATGCCTCAGACGGAGCACAGAAAGGCAGTTTTATTGATAAAATGTACATCATATGATGCCAAGAAAACATCATAACCACGAACTTTTAAGTGCCTAATAAAACTTCAAAATAATGAAACTCAATTTTTTTCCCAAAATTTATTATTTATTATTTTTAAAATTAATCTTTTTTGGGGAGAAGAGGTAATTAGGTTTATTCATCTATTTATTTAATGGAAGTACTGGGGCTTGAACCCAGGACCTAGTGCATGCTAGGCATGCACTCTACCACTGAGCTATATACCCTCGCCTACCAAAACTCAATTATTTTTGACTTTAAATATAAAAACAAGAATAACATTATTTCAATTTCTTGTAAAAAGTTTACAATTTTTCCAAGTCATTGAGAACATGGTTAATATACATCTTAATACACTAGGGACTGTTGATATAGAAAATAGTGTGTTATATTAAATGCATGAAGTATGTTCAATTACAAACATATTGAAAATTCACTTAGGATTTTTACTAAAGATTTGAAGATTAAACAAAAAGAACGTTCATTGGGCAGAGTAATGACCTTCTTTCATTAGCACAAACAGGCAATGAACTCTTGCCTGTCTACTGGGAGTTTAAAGCTATGTGCATGATACCACACAGAATACAAGGAGTGACAGTCATAGTGAGGGTGGACAAGTTAAAAGAGAGACAAATCTGGATAGGTACACAAGGCTTCCTCTCCTTAGAAAGATGTATACTTCTTATTTTTATTCAACAAAATCGAAATCAACCTAAAACCAACCAAGAGAATCTTTCAATTCCCTCCATTCAGTCAAGTTTTACAACAGAGTTGTAATTCCCTTCAAAAATTATTACAAATTCATTATCTAAGGCCAAAATCAGAATCTGCTTAATTTTCTTCCCTTATTGCACTGAAAGAAAAAAAAAAAGATACTCTGAAGAATGACATTGAGTTGCAAATTTTCTTCTACTGACATTCCAGAAGGCAACCACACTATGTTTGTGGAGAACATGATCTCGGTTAACCTCCCTATTACCTTCTGCTCACTGCACACCACCTGCCAACATTACTTTCTGTCCACCTGCTTCCCTTCACTAATAAAAATGCAAAGAAAGAATGGCATTACAATAGGGACAGTACAGAAAAGCTAATTATTTTGGCCCACTTGATAAAATTTAGGACAAAAACTTGCTTAGCACAATGCCAGCTTATCAATCAACACCAGATTTCTGCTATGTCAGGAATGAGGCATTATTTTCACAAACTTTGAGGTCAACGCCAGGCAGAAATTAAAATAAATGCACTGGAGGACAGAGTTTAAATCAGAAAATATACAACTACCAATTCTTTACAAGGGATTTTAATTCTATCTCTCAGGAATCCTTTGCTTTGCTTTTCAGTCACATCACCTCCCCCACTCAATCCACCTTCTTAAGTTATAATAAGAACTTTCAGATTTAAAGGTTCAAGTTGGAAAATAAGCCCAAAGACAATTCTGAAAGCCTATTTTATAAATGAGAAATGAAGATATATAGATCTAGAACACAAAGGGAACATCCTAAAATGCCAGTACCTTTTCATGCGGTCTATTTGCATATCTAAAACCTACCAAGGAGATTTAAAAGCCTATAAAGCTCTTCTGCTACTGGAAATCACTTTTAGTTTTGGTAGTCTTTCTAAGGTTCTGAACATTCCATAGTATTTTACACCAAAATTCTGTGAAAATGCATCTTTCTCCTACTTTTCTTACAACAAATTAGTTTCTGATTGATCTGAAAACTCTTTTTAACAAGTAAGCTGGATCATGTCATTCCCTGCTTAATGCCTTCCACTAACTTCCCACTACCACTGCCTGCACACAAGACTCCAAATTCCCATTATGCCATTCCTGCCACTCTAGCCACCTGCATGTAACTTTGGTGGATTCAAAAAAAAAAAAAAATACTAATCTCTTCCTAAAAGAAAACAGTTTGGAAAGATTGGGTACTGTGTATTCAATTTCCACCAGCAACAGATAGGCATAAATTTAAACTCTGTGAATACCAATAAGAATACAGATAAATTATAAAAAGAACAGACATTCACTTCTGCCTAATATATCACACAAAGTATTACTTAAAACAATCTACTAGAAAATTTAGCTTTTTTCCCCCATCCAGGTTTTGAGTAAGTTTCATCTTTTCATAATCAATAACTGTCCAGCAGAGTCAACTCCATGACTCCATGTGATTCTGCTACATGAATTCAACAAGTATTTGGAGCAGAATCTTATAGGGAGTCCTGACGTTAATACATGAAGAAAAATCAATTGTCAAAATTACTCCTGAAAATTCTTTAGAAGAGTAACACACTGGAAATGCAAGGTAGGTGCTACTTATTATTATTCCAACTTTACATATAAAGCAACTCCAGAATGCCTAAACTCTACTTCTATACTGCATGAATTGTCACCCACACTTTATAAAGAGTATCATTAGAATCACATCCAGATTCACACTCTGGAACTGAAATACAGGAAATAGGTCAGGTATCATATCTTGCTCACTACTGACCTCAGAGCAAAAATGTCATTAAGTGAAAAGACAAAGAGAATCATCAGCACAACTGGACCTTTTTCTTTCTGCCAATCAAGTAACTGAATTCATTTTAGTTAAAAGCACATTAGATGTGACTCCCCTATACAACGATCAACAGGAGGATAGTCTTTTATCTTGAAGGAACACCTGAGACAGTGAAGGAAAACAAATAAGCAAACTGGCAGTCTGTCAGAAGAACTACTGCGGATTAAACTCTGAAACTCCAATTCACACTAAAACAAACAAAAAACAACTGTACATTAGGGGAACAATAAATTGGGTAGCTAATAACCAGAAAATTCTTAGTTCAAAGAGTAGCAACTGTATATACACTTACATACAAAACTATCTGGGTAAGACACAAGAACTAAAAACAAGTAACTCAGGTAATAAACCTAAAAGGAAACAATGAGAAACATAGTAAACATGTATGTCTTCTCTACAACCAACTGTTGTGTGAAACTTGTCAAACAAGAGGTGAATCACCTACAGAGGTGAATCTACTCTGGAAACAAATTACATTTTAAAACCAAAGCAACAGGTAAGGTATAATTCTGGTAAATTTAATAGAATACAAATAAGAAAACAATTAGGGTTTGACTCATCAGTCAAGATTACTTCAATGAAGTTTACTTACAAGAATCTGCTCTGGAACGAAAATGACTAACAAAGGACAGTCAGGAAAATACTCCAAGGAGGAAAAACAACCCCCAAAAGGTTACTTAGTACACACAACACACACACACAAGAAATTCAGGAGACCAGGAACAAGTCTAAGCAAATCCTGTGACGGTAACATGACTACATTATAGAAAGTCTTCAATGACAAAAATTTGGCAATAAAGAATCACTGTAAATTCTTAGCAAGTATTTATAAAATATTCTGATGATCTCATACATACAGTCACTGTGAAAGAAAATGAGCTAGAATCAGGCACACTAATCCATGTGTAAGGAAACAAAATAGGTACAGTAGTCTCCCCTTTACTTGCAGGGAATATGTTCAAAGACCCCCAGTGAATGCATGTAACTGTGAATAGTATCAAACCCTACATGTACATTTTTTCCTATACATACATACCAAAGATAGAGTTTAATTTATAAATTAAGCACAATAAGAGATTAAAAGTGACAGTAATAATAAAATAGAACAATTATAACAATATTAAGTAAATTAAGTAAAATAAGGGTTACTAGTGCAACAGTCGATCTGAGAGCTACCAAGTGACTAATGGATGGGATACACTGGACAAAGGGATGATTCACATCCAGGGCAGGAGGGAGGACTGTGTGAGATATCATCTTGCTACTCAAAACAGTGTATAACTTAAAATTTATTAATTTTTTGTGGAATTTTCCATTTAATTTTTTCAGGCCATGGTTGACTGGGTAACTGAAACTGCACAAAGTGTAACAGTGGATAAGAGGGAACTACTGTATTACTAACATAATCACATATTTATATCCAGTTAAAATATACATGAAGTGGTTCCATAATGTTTCTCTTCATTTTATTCCCTTAAGTTTACCAAATTCCAAAAGCATATTTTAAATTTTGAATCCCAGTTTTACAGAAGTAGCAACCAACTCTGGAACATTTACCACATGAGAAACTATCTTTCAATACTCTACTTTCAATTCTCTATTGTTACTTTCATATGAATCAAATCTAGGGTAAAAAAAAGATTCTTTCCCATATTATGTCCTGGAATTTAAAAAATCTAAAACCAACTCCACCTACTAAATCACGATACAGAGCACTCTTTACCTAAAGAGAACCTACTTGTAAAAATGCTGTTTCTGTAGGATTATGGTTGTAGTTCATACAAAAATCAAGTGATTTATAAAAAGAATGCCTAATTGAGGTGTAAGACTGTCTTACCAATTTCTGGGATAAACTGGTAAATACACATGAAAAGCTGGAAATTTTTAAGAAAATATTCAAATTGTGGGAATCTTTAAACAATGTCAAAGAACGAAGCTTCATTGGTTCATTCATTCAACACCTGCTACGTGTCAGGTTCTGAGAAATGGACCTGTCAGTCCCAGTCTTCACAAATTCAAGTTTAGAAGGAAATGACAAGAATAAACAACTCTAGTACCATGCAATAACTGCTACGGAATAGAAAAGTTCAGAGTTATGGAATCAAATAGCAGTAAGCTTGGGTAAAGGGTTTCAGAAAACGTGAAATGACCTATATGTTGTGACTTGAAGGATGAGAAGGCGGGGTACTGGGCAGTGTTTCAGAACATCCAAAGGCAAGAAACGAGAGGAAGTGGCAAGAGATGAAGTTGAAGAGGTGAGCAAGATCAAGATCACGGAGGGTCTTAAAACATGATGAGTTTGAACTTTATCATGTGAGCAATGAACACCAGTTAATGATTTGAAGCGTGGGACTCTGGATTTACTCTAGTAGTGACTAAATGGATTGGAGGAAGACAATAACAAGAGTGCCAGTTATTCAGTCAGGAAATAAATAGCAGTGGGAACGGAATAGTAGTCAAATATTTAAGAAGCAGAATTTTTTGGATGTTTTTCTAGGTTGGATATGGAGAACATGACAATAAAAAGTAAGGGATGATATCCAAGTTTCTGGCTTGGGAAACTAGTTAGATGACTCACACTAACTGATAAGGAGTATTCTCAAGAAAAACAGAAGACTGGTGTGAAATACTTGTAAGGTAATGAGGTAAAGATTTCCTTTAAATTTGGGCCTTTGAGAGGTCTGGACTATAAACAAGAAATTAGGGGGCCATCAATATATACATCTTAAGTGAAGCTGGAGGTCAAGCAAGCATCCAGTGAAGGT
Source organism: Vicugna pacos (assembly GCF_048564905.1). Classification (NCBI taxonomy): domain Eukaryota; kingdom Metazoa; phylum Chordata; class Mammalia; order Artiodactyla; family Camelidae; genus Vicugna; species Vicugna pacos. The sequence goes on along the minus strand of NC_132987.1, from coordinate 83,233,247 downwards.
ATGGAACATAAGAATGCCTATGACAGAAACATGAAGGTTGCCAAAAGGAACCTGGAAAGGAGACTGAGAAGAATCAGCAAGGGAGATATCAGGAAGTTTAAAAAAAAAAGCAAAGAAAATCAGGAGAAAGCAGTGTCTCAGAAGCCAAAGGAAAAATCATGAAATTAAGAGAAGACAATGTGAAATATCGATAAGGATCAAGTAAGATAAAGACTGAAAGGTGCTCACTGGACATAATTATATCAGAATGTCACTAGTGACACTGAGTTTTCAAAAATGACTAGAAACAGATCATTTGGGGAGAGAATTACTTCATTTCATATTGATAACAGGTTACTCAGTCTTTGATCCTTTTATTAAAATGTTTAGGTACATTTCTCCCTTCCTAGTCTAGAGCACTGTCTTAGATTAGTGGTTCCCAACCATTTCATGTTAGGATACTGCCTGTGTAACATTAAAAACACTCGAACAACTGGTTTTTTAAATCATCAAATTAAAAACAATTGGATAAAACACTACTATAAAGTCAATAATAAATAAATGTGTATAAAAATTATCACTGTTTGTTTAAAAAAAGAAATACCTAAGACATTTGTGCAGCCAGATACCATGCTTGGTGTGTATGTGGTGATCCTTTGTGATAACTCTGGCCCAGAGATTGAGAAGCCCGATTGACAAAGAAACTTATCAACTTTGAAAACCTGTAATCTTCAAGTTTTCAAAAAAAAAAGACACCCAAAATGGCACATCATGATAGATTTTATAATGACCACAAATGGAGTATAACTTGATATTTTAAATATCTCAATCTCAGATGCTATCAACTGTAATTAGACATCTTTCTTTAGTGAAATCCTAAAATTCCCATTAATGAAACAAAAATATGAATTTTTGCTTTTACTTTACAAGTTTTTGCTATTCCAGAAAAAAGATAATTGGATATAGTCTGCCTGCACATGAAAATCTCAAACTCAATGGATAGATGCCCAGTAATTTTATTGGTTCATTTTATATTAAGGCAAACATAAGCCAACAGACAATAACCACCGATTTTCCATTTTATTCACTGATAGTGGACCCTGAACTGATAATACTCATCCATTCCTTCATTCCCTTAAAAATTACAGCTATTGCTCAGATGGAGTAAGAACAGTGAGGGCATCAGGATTCTCCCAGGTTTTCCATCAGTTCAAACAAATGCTTCCTTATTTATAAAACCCACTGAGGTTGACAATTTTAAGGTGCTATTCAAATATAAAGCAATTTCTCCAACCACAGATAATAATAAATTACAGTTTGTGGTAAGTTATATTTAGACAGCCTAATAATAACTCTATGGATTAGACTATAAAAGAGACCAAAAAAATTGTCTTTCAGAATTCACTAGTTACCATGAGTTAAAATACAAATTTTCCGTTAAAAAAATGGCAAAGACAGTCTCACTGCTGCTTTACTAAAGTATCGTCTAGTAATTCAAAACAAGATTACAGGTACAACCCCACAAATTCCACAAGAAGAACAGTATGTCAAATGTTTTCCTCAGTTTTATTCTGGATCAAAAGAAACCATTTTAAAGAAGTTCAGGTTATACAGAGAAGTCAATCGTAAAGTCTAATTTTTAACAGCAGTCAGGTGAATAAAAAAAGTGTTCTGATAAAACAAAACACCATGAAATTTAAAAATCATCAGTGTTGACCTAGACAACGCTAAAAAACTGATAATGGGATTTCAGGAAATCTAAAATCTGAAAGATAATTTGCTGACTTCTATCAAATGTCAAACAAGTGAAGGCGGTAGTACCTAGTGTTATTTACAGAATTTATCTTTATTTTTGGTGATTATTATAGAATGGAGAACTTTTATGTATTTCTCATTCACCCACTATTCTTCTGTGAAAATTAAATTAACAAATGAAATGGGAAATGACCAGAGAATTTCAGAAATATGAAAATGATAAGACAAATGATGACTAATTCCAAGAATTGCCTTGATTATCATTCTCATTAACAGCACTCATTAATTACCAACTTTTAGGGCTGGAAGAAATGTTAGAGATCTAATATTTTAACTCTCTTATTCTATAGATATGACACTAATATCAGAGAGATAAAATGACTTTTCCAACTATGCTGGAGGGCCCAATATAAAGCACACATCTCCTAGTTCTCACAGTCCATGGGTTTTTTCAGCATACTCATACTGAATCTTTATTTTTTCTTGTAAGCAGTATTTTCCTCTCCCATTAGAAAGCTCATCTGGCCCTCTCAGTGCCTAGCACAATGCCTGATATATACAGTATGCACTAAACTAAGAAAGTTACCTCTCACATCAAAGTTCCTTTAAAGTTAGTTTGACTACTTAAGTAAAAACATGTCTTCAATCTGAACAGTAAAATGTGAAAATAACTTGCAAATGTATGTAACTGGGAGTTATTTGACCAAAGGTTACCTCTGCTCTGTAACTGCCACTGTACAATGCCAGACTCAGATAAAATCCTCCTCCCCACCTCATCTCATCCCAGTATTGTTAAATGCAGCCAAGCAAACTGCCCCCACAGCTGTCAGATACCAAAAGGACTTAACAGTCACTTCAACAAAGCCATACAAAGCAGTTCACCAGATACTCAAATGCTTGGCTTAACATCAGAGAATCTGTTTCATGCATGTCAGGCTTGGTCATGTAAATTTCCAGGTAAAAAAAATTTTTAAATGAACTTAAGATGCTTCTACCCCAAAAGTTTAAGAACTCACTCCTACAGATGAAATAAATGACACCGCACACCATTTTACTCTTCGTCAACCAATAGTCACTGTACCTATCCCCCACCCTAAAACACTTTAAAAAGGGGGAGTGGCTCGTTATTAGAGGGTTATCACTGATTAAGTTCTAGGCCTTGGAAATCACCCACGTAATTCATATCACAACGTACCTATCGTTAAGGGAATCTGGCTTTAATTAAACACAATCATCACATTTGCCGATGTCCCCCGTACCCACAACGCTAGGGATAAATGCTGTGTCACCGAGAAGAAAAGCAGTTATTTTTCTGAAACCAAAAGGAAACTGTCAACGAATGCCGCTAACCTATGCCCTCAGGCTCCTCCATTTCCCATAAAGGCAGCCAGAAATGAGTTTCCCTAAACCCATGTGTTGCCGCTAGGCAGCTTCCGTCTGACCGGAAGCCCCCTGACCGGCACAACCCGTCAAAGAAAGGCTGCATCGCCTGGTTTCACCTCCAAGGCTCAGGCCTGCTTCTCACCATTTCCAGGTGAGCACCGGGGCCTTCGGGGTGTCCGCTGCCCGGGGCCGGACTGGCCCTGCCCTCCGGAGTCTTCCGTTCACTGTTGCGTTTCAGGCCGCCGGCGTCGCCCCGGCCTCCGGTCTCCCGGCGCCGCCGCTGCCGGCTCCATAGGTACATGGCACCCGCGCCCAACAGAAGGGGCGCCCCGACTGCCAGCGCCAGCTGCCATCGCGGCAGGCCCCCCGTGCCCGCAGTCGCACTGCCGCCGCCCACCCCACCGCCAGAGCCGGGAACAGCCGCTGCGACCACTGCCGCCTCCACAGGCTTAGAGGCGGCCATGACGAGTGTCCTCCGTCACCGCCTCCCTGGTGGTCGCGGGCGCCACAGTCACTAGGTAGCGTGAGAAGGAAAACCGGAGGGACGCAGGGAAGGAAAGCAGCGAGCAAGCAAGCAAGCACGCTAGGTAGCAGGAGCGGACGACAGAAAAGGGCCAGAGGTCACCGGAAGCCCAAAGCATGCCGGGCCAGCTCTGGCCGTCCTTCTCTTCCTTTCTCAACTGAGGGGAGGAGGAGGAGGACGAAGGGGAAGAGGAGGAGGAGTGAAGTGGAGAGGAGAATCACTTCCGGGTCAAGGTAAACTGGGCGTGAGGTGAACGTTCTGAGCAGCCCTTTCTCTTTCCTTTCGCTCCGCTGCTGTTTGTGACTAACTTCTGTGGTCTTGGCTCCGGTGGTAGCCTATGCCGTTCCCTACGCCTTCAGTAAAGAAGGGCAGAGGGCCCTCTGAAAGCGGAGAGGGGCGCGTATACAGCGGGTTTACGGCGTTATGCGAAGCGGAGCAGAGGAAGAGGCTCGGAAGCGGCCCTAAGAATAGGCGGGAGTGGCGGCAGAGTTGTGAAGGTTATTGGCTGGCAGGAGTGATGGGCGGGGCGTGGGCGGAGCTGTGCGGTTGATTGGTGGAATTTGGAACTCTCGTTTTCCCGTTACCGCCACGTTGGCGCTCCTTAGAGTCCGGCGGTTGGCTAGCTCTACCTCTGTTGTCTGTCCGCGTGTCTGGGAAAACCAACGGTATGGAAGGACTTTTTCAAATGTGTAATGGAAGACCCCAAAGCTTGAAGATAGCCTGCTGTATCACTGATCTTCTTAGCTCTACCATGGCCAGATTTTAGTTTGGACGACCTTGAGGTTATTGGGGGCAAACGCAGACGGCAGAAATCAGAGTAGGAAACGGGCAAATCTAGGTAGACTCCAGTCGAAACGGCTTGAACCGGGTGCCTGCGACTCACCATCTGCACCATTTACGAAGGCGATGACGTCTGTGTGTTGTTACGAGATTCTCTAGCTGAGGGGGTAGAAATGCGAAGACCCAGAGTTCCCACCTTTCCTATAAGTATTTGTGTCGTACTGGATTCCGCTGACACCCCAGCCCACACCTCGATCCCTGGAGCATCCGCGCCCTCCCCAGTGCTCTGATCCTCCCGGTGTCATTCTTACTTTGCACTAGATGTTTTAGCCCTCTTGCCACATTATCAAGTCGAAATTTCAGTTCAAAGCTTTCATATATCTCATAGCTTTGTCGAGTCCTTTACCCATGTTCTGCAACAGAGCTCTTAAAATACGAAAATTTCCCTTTCAAGAAATTGTTTAAAATTCACAGTATTTTCAAGAAGAAAAGACAAGTACTAATAAAATTAGAATCCAGAACTATGAGAGCTCTCCATTTCAGATATACTGATCTGGGAACTCTTGTATTAAAAATACAGAAATGATTATTTTGGTTTTGGGTAAACAGGATTTTCAACATAGCAATAGCGCTATGTAAAGATTGAGAAGAGATAATTTATTAAATGGCACCAAAATAGACTAAATTAGGATGGCCTAATTTGAAAGTTTCAGGATCATTACTTTTCTCTTGCTTCACGTGGGTTTCTATTAGTTAATTGCTTTCAGGCAATAGGGTTCCTTAGCAACAGGCTAAGAAGATGAGCTAAAAATAATAGCAATAAAATTGGTTTGATCAAATAGTGATTGTTGCAGGCAATGGCTTCTCTCCCTTCCTGATTCCCACCCCCCAAAAGCAAGTCTTTCCTTGAACATAATTTTTCCCTTGCCTTTTCATAACAGAGTTAGGATTTTTCTTTCCTAAAATTTTAGTTTTCTGCAACCTTACAGAGGATTGTGGAATGCTGGTAATTATAAACTTGGTAGGAACTAAAACATTTACGGTTTTTTAAAAGAAACTTTTATTTATTTGTTGGAATACCTAAAAAATGTGAAAGTGGCTTTGGAACTACGTGATGGGTAGAGGCTGGAAGAGTTTTGAGACACATGCTGGAAAAAGCTGAGATTGCTGTGAAGACGCTGTTGATAGATACAAGGACATTAAAGGTGACTCTGATGAGGTATCAGAAAGAAAAGTAGTGAGCAGGAGACAACACTTCTATGTTACAGAAATACATGAATAAGCATGAACAGAATGTTGCTAGAAATGTGGATATTAAAGGCCGTTCCACTGAGATCATAGGTGGAAATGAAGATTGGAAGTTGGAGGGAAGTGATGCTTGTTACACAGTGTGAAAAAACTTCATTGAATTGTGTTCTCATGTTTTACAGAAAGTAGAACTTATGAATGATGAAATTGGATATTTAGCAGAGGAGATTTCTAAGCAAAGAAAGATGTAGCTTGGATAGTCTTTGTTTTACAGAATTATACTTGTCCTACCTCATCTATGGGAAAATAAGCATCTAAGATCAGGATCTATGTCTGATTTATCTTGTAACTTGGATAGTGCCTGACACAATGCCCGCTTAAATGCTGTGTCAGAGCAAAGGAATGTGTTTTTTCTCTTTGCATTGGACTATTATGGAAGTTTATATCTTGTCCCTATAATGACCACATGATCATAATTATTTGTTCTCATATATGCTCCCCATACTTAATTTTGGGTCCTTGAAGGGTGGGGACCATGTTCTAGCCGTCTTTGTATTCCAACATCTATTAGGGGGCTGGGCATATAATGAGTGTTTGTTGACATTTATTTCTCTACTCAACATGGTCCCTGAAAAGTGGTCAAGGCTGAATAAAGAGTTCATGAAGAATTTGTTTGACAATTTCCTGACTGTTGCTTTATCTCCATTCCTATTGCCAACATTAATGGTCTCGTGCCACCATTGCTGTCCAATACTACTGTATCAGCTGGGAAACCAACTGAACTGCTGCTACTGCTGCCCTCACCACCCTCTTAATAGCTACTAGTGTCTAGTCCCAAGCATGCTGTAGTCACTGCTGCCACCTCAGCCACTGCAGCTGCTTCCACCGGGACCTGCTTTGGTTTGTCCTTCGTATCCCACTCATGATATATAGAAGTCCCTGTTTCTTCCAGGCCCTCATGCTGTTAATTTTTCTCGAATCTTTCTTCTAATGGTTTCTGCCTTATTCAGCTTCCATCAAAGCATCAGTTGAGTGGGTGATACTACTTTGCTTCTCAGGGGGAATGTCACTTTAATGATTCAAGTGGTTGTCTTTTTGCTGTTAGAAGAAGCCTCTGCATTATCTTCAGGGAACAATCGACAATAACCCTAAATCCCTCTCCTTACCTGTGACTGTGAGCTCATATGTATACTTTATGTACTCATTTGCCACCTTTCTGCCCACTCACACAGACTCCTAAGATCTTTCCATCCTCATCAACTTAGCTCATTGCCACCCACAAGAATTTTTCACTTGCAAATGTAGAAATGTTACTTTGTACTTTATATAAAGATAATACATGTAGGTTATACTAATTGTGCCCTGCGCAAGGATGTTGGGGGAAGTGGAGGCTGAGGTCCAGCCTACGCTTTGTACATCACAGTCTTTTGTCAGGCTGGGTCTGTCCAGAGAAATGTATTCCTCTTTCTGATTTGCATGAAGATGTTGGTCCATCCCTAAGTGAAGGGCCTGCAGGGGAGTATCCACCCATTTTCTAATTCATTCCTATAGTTTAGTAGTACTGGTTATGCAGACCTGGTCCTAGCATTGGTCTAGCATGGAACTGGAGATCCTCTAGGCTATGCTTGCCTATTTTTACCTTTTGTTGTTTTTCCTAACCAATGGCAAATAGCCTCACTTCCAATAATGAGGAAGAGGCTCAATTTCATTAAAGAAAATTTGGAAAAAAAATTTAAAACCATAGAAATAGTTTCTGTACACATGTTCCAGTAATCTGCTGCTGCTTAACAAACTTTCCCAAGTGGCAGTGGTTTAAAACAACTATTTTATTACATCTCACAATTTTGTTGCTCAGGAATTTGGGCAAGGCTTGATTGACTTTTCTCTTCTGATGATGTCAACAGAGTTTACTCTCCTGGTGGATGGGCTGGTCTGGGGGATTCAAGATGGCTTCAGTCAGGATCTGACACCTTGATGAAGTTAGCTTGAAGATGGACTCATTTGAGACTATCAACAGAGCACCTTCTTGTGGCCTTTCCATCATAGCAGTCAGGGTAATCAGACTTACGTGGCAGCTCAGGGTTTCGGGAGACAGAGTCCTAGGAGTCCCCAGCAGAAGCTGCAAAGCTTTCCAAAACATCACTTCTACCACCTTCTATGGGTCAGGCATGTTACTAAGGCCAGTATAGATTCATGGGGAAGTGAATTAGGCTCCAACTCTCAAAGGAAGAAGTAGCAAAAACTTGAATTATTTTTAATCTACCACGATCTTCTACCAAGATTTAATGTATGTTGTATTTTGCCATATTTACTTATGACGCAATTAGAAAAAACATTTTCATTACAGAATCTTGGTAGAAATTATCTGAAAGTCTAAATAAACATCATATCTAATAGTGAAATGTTAATAATTTTCTCTTTAAAGTCAAGAACCAGCCAAGGTTTTCAAGTTTATTAGATGTTAATGAAGATGTTAATAAGACCAAAAAGGGAAATAAAGGGATATTAGAAAGGAAGAAGTGATTTTTTATTATTTATGGATAATATGGTTGTCTCCATAGAAAATCTGTAATCTAGATCTTCCAAAATAGTTCAGCAACATTGTGGATAAAAGGATAACACTATTTTCAAATTGGTCCCTTGTCCTTTCTAAACTATTAGCTATTTTTTGGTTCTCTGGTTCTTAGAGGTCTAATAGATGACCTGTTTCTTCCATCTCCCTTCAGCTTAGACAACTCTATCAGGTCTTAGCTGTTGGTAGTGTGACCCCACAACTTCCACTTGGGGGTGGAGGACATTTGTCACCTATATTTGTTGTAGAGTTGTCCATGAGTGATTTCATTTACAGTTGCTCTTTTGATTTTCATGTGGGGGTTCAGAGAGATTGAAAAGCTATGCTGTCTTCGTTGTTATCTTCCCAGAATACCTATAGCTCAAAAGCATTTGGTCCTGTCACTACCCATTTAGAGAACTTTCTTTTCCTTGGTAGCAGTAAGTTTTCATTTTACTTTTATAGTGAAATAATTATCGAAGTTACAAATAAATGTACATGGAGGTCCAGGTACCTTTCATCCTCACCTTTTCCAATATTGACAACTTGCATAGCTATAGAACAGTATCACAATCAGGAAACTGACATTGATATAATCCAGAGAACACATTCAGATTTCACCAGCAATACATGCACTCATTTGTGTGTATGTTGTAGTTCCGTGAAGTTTTAACAGATGTATAGTTTATTGTAACTACCACTGCAATCAAAATATAGAACTGTTCCATCACCCCAAAGCTCCTTCATGCTAAACTTTATAGCCACACCACCCCCTCCCAAATCCCTAGCCCATGGCAACCACTAATCTGTTCTTAATCTCTGTGATTGTTCTTTAAAGAATGTTATACAAATAAAATCACAGTATACATGCTTTTGAGATTGGACTTTTTCACTCAGCATAATTCTCTTGAGGTCAGTCTTAAATTGCTTTGTGTATCAAATCTGTTCATTTATATGCAGGTTTTTGCATGAACATAGGGTTTAATTTCTCTATGGAAATGTCCAAGTGTCAATTGCTGAATCCTATGGGTATTGTATTTTTAGTTTTTTAAATTTTATTTTAATTAAAATTTTTTTTTACTTTATTATTTTGGTGGGGTTATTAGGGATTTATTTGTTTATATAGAGGTACTGGGGATTGAACCCAGGACCTTGTGCATGCTAAGCATATGCTCTACCACTGAGCTATACCCTCCCCAACCCACATATTTCATTTTTAAAAGAAACTAGCAAACTATTTTCCAAAGTGACCATTACTATTTTTCATTCCCACCAGCAATATATGCGCAATCCAGTTTCTCTGCTTCTTCTCCAGCATTTGATGTTAACAAAATTTTTAAAAATTTTGTCCGTTCTGATAGATGTATAGTGATATCTGATTGTGGTTTTAATTTGCTTTTACCTAATGGCTCATGACATTGAATACCTTTTCATGTGCTTATTTGCCATCTGTATGTCCTTTTCAATGAAATGTCTTTCATGTCTTTTGCTCATTTTCTGATTGAAATTGTTTTTCTTTTAATGTTGAATTTTGACAGTTAATTATATAGTCTAGCTACTAGTCCCTGTCAGATAAATGCTTTGCAAATGTTTTCTCTTGGTCTTCAGCTTGTCTTTTCATTTTCTTAAGAGTCTCTTCCAGAGAAAAGTTTTCTAATTTGATGAGATCTACCTAATCAATTTTCCCTTTTATGGATTACAGTCCTGGTGTCAAGTCTAAACTCTTTGTCTGGGTCTTGATCTCAAACGTTTTCTCCTTTTTTTTTTCCCGAAAGCTTTTCAGTTTCACAATTTACATTTAATCCATTTTGAGTTAATTTTTGTGTCAAGTATGAGACGTAGGTCAAGGTTATTTTTTAAACTGTGGATGTCCAATTGCTCCAGCATCATTTGTTACTTTTCTACCTCTTCAAAATTTAGTTGAGTATGTATATGTAGGTCTATTTCTGGATTCACTATTCCATTGGTCTGTGTGTCTCTCCCTCTACAATACCACACTGTCTTCATTATTGTAGATACATGGTAAGCCATAACATTGTGCAGCATGATTCTCCCAGTTTATTCTTCATTGTATTTAACTGTTTCATGTCCTTTGCATTTCCATATAAATTTTGGAATAAGTTTTTCTGGTCTACAAACACCTTGATAGGAATTTTTATGAAGTCATAAATTAATATGGGGAGAACTGGCATCTTTACTGTATTGTCTTCTAATTCATGAATATGTTAAGCCTTTCCATTTACTTAGTCTTCTTTAATTTCTTTCATCAGCATTTTGTCATTTTCAGTATACAGATTCTTCGTGTGTTTTGTTAGATTTATATCTAAATATTTCATTTTCTTTGAAGCAATCATCAATGGTATTGTTTTTAATTTTGATTTCCAAATGTTCATTGTTAATATGTAGAAATGCAATTAATTTTTGTGTGAGTGTGTTGATCTTGTATGTAATAACCTTCTGAAACTGATTTATAGGTCCTACGAGTATTTTTGTAGATTCCTTGGGGTTTTATACATAGACATCATTACCTAAAAATCGAGACAGTTTTATTTCTTTTTTATAAATCTACATGCCTCCCCCCTCTCCTATTTTTCTTCCCTACTGCACTGACTAGAACTTCTAATACTATGTTGAATAAGAGTGGCAAGAGTGGGTCTTCTTGCCTTTTTCTGATCTCAGGAGGAAAGCTTTTAGTCTTCCACCGTTAAGTATGATGTGCTCTAGTCATTTAAAAATAATATCTTCTCAGGATTATAAAAGCAATACATGATTATTTACAGAATTTAGGAAATGGGAAAAAAGTATAAAAAAGAAAATAAAATTATCTGAAATCCCACCATTCATAGTTGACATTTGGGAGCATAACTAATAAACTATAATGTATTAGGGCTCTCCAGAGAAAGAACCGAGAGAGAGAAAGAGAGAGAGAGAGAGAGATTGAGATTGAGATATATTTAAGAAATTGGCTCACAGGATTATGGAGGCTGGCAAATCCAAAATCTACAGGGTAGGCTGACAGGCTGGAGGCCCAGGAGGCAATATTGCAGTTGAGTCCAAAACAGTCTGCTGGCACAATTTCCTCTTGCTTAGGTGAGGTCAGTCTTTTGTTCTATTCAGGCCATCACCTGATTGGATGAGGCCCACACACATAATGGAGCACCATCTGCTTTACTCAGAGTTCCACTGATTTAAATGAAAATCTTATCCAAAAAACACTCTTGAAGAAACATCCAGAATAATGTTTAACCAAATATCTGGACACCGTGGCTTAGCCAAACTGATAAATAAAATTAATCATCACACTATATTATATTTTGGTTTTGTCATCAAGTATTTCATTCTGAGAAGTTCTTTGTGTCATTAAGTCCCATTTTTTTTTATGGCTGCATGGAATTCCATTGCATGAATATGTCATAATTTATTAGCCTGATCTTCATTTGTACTTTTAAGATGTTTCCACATTATTGTTATTTTAAATAATGTTATGATGAACAAATATCCTTTCTAATATATTATTATATTAGATATAATATATCTATATTATATCTATATTATCTAATATAACTATAATATATTATTAGTATATAAGTAGGTATCTCTACTTATATACTAATAATATTCAGAAGTGTAATTTCAAGGGACTAGAATATTTTTTAAAACTTCTTAGCTTTTTATGTCACCATATTTCTTTCCAGAGAGACTATATTCATACTAACAGTATATGGCGTTTGACCCTCAGAAAAGATTGTTCTAAAGCTTCCTTAAGTTTTTCCTTTTACTACTCTGAAGGCTTCCCATTGTTTATTGGCTTAAACTTTAATCTTTCTAATTTCTTTTTCTAAATGTCATCAGTATTTTGTCACAATTTTCTTTAAATGTTTGGTGATCCACTCCTGTATTGTACACTGCAAAGATTTGCTCCCATTAGAAGTGAGATTCACAAGAGTCTGATCCCCCCAGTTCTTCTCTGGAGCACTTCTCATGGGGAGGCTTGTGGACTCAGGTGCTGAGGTACCACCCTTAGAATCTGTGACATTGCAGTTAACAACTGGGAGGAAGCCTTTTCTGAAATATATCACGCTGATGAGCTGAATTGATAAGTTTTTTGCTAGTGGTAAAATTTAAGACTGTGTTCATTCTGTTTTAGAATAACAGGTGCTCAGGGATCAAAAAGACCTTGAGAGGTCATACAATTAATAACACTCCTGGAGGCAAAGCTGCACAGATTCCATCTCTGACAGATGAGAATGAATGCTATGTCTCAAGGTCTCTTGTGGAAGAGATGCAGTATTGTTTTGTAAAAACCTATTCCAATATCTAAAAACTTTGACTATCATGAAGGCTACATTAGCCAGAATCCTGCAGAACTTAATGATGCTTAATGCCAAAGTAACTGGATATTTATATAACCACTATTCTTTTACTTTATTTTATTTTATTTTTTTAACATTTTTTATTGATTTATAATCATTTTAAAATGTTGTGTCAAATTCCAGTATATAACCACTATTCTAATTGGCAATCCTCCGAAAACACACCTTCTTTCCATCATATATTGTTTACATTAACCGTGGTATATTCTTAAAATAGTTTTCATAATATAAGCTACATAGCTTTTTAGAATAAAAAATGATGATGATATACCCTCACGTACGTGCTTTAGGACACTTGGTTGAGCAATAAGCTATCCTTGTCTTTGATAATCAACCCGAAAGGGTTGCAAACTTCACAGTGTAAGTTGAAAACAATCATGGAAATGCATGATTACGTTATGATATGTTGCCTACAAAAGAACATTCTGACAATGAGGACATTAAATAGAACACAGCACACAGATTCAAGTATTCAAGCACAGCTTTCTAGCAAGTGAAAACTGTCTAAAAATCATTGATGTATTTTGACTATTAAAGAAAAAGATGTAGTAGCTTAGTTCTTTTGTATATAGCATTTCTTTTCCAGAATGAGATTGGCTTGACCAAGCTTGAAAGCATTGTGAGGAATAATTCTTTCCTTTAACTGTGTTTTTTTTTTTTTATGGAGGTATTAGGGATTGAACCCAGGACCTCGTGCATGCTAAGCATGTAGTCTACCACTGAGCTATACCCGCCCCCTTTTCTCTTTAACTGTTTTAAGAAAAAAAACTTTACTGAAAAATAAATTACTACAACATATAGAGGCTATGGAGAATGAAATAAAGAGAATGAAATGAAATAACTAAAGGGAAATAAAGAGAGAATGAAATAAATCAAGGGAAAGACATCTTTTCACTATTGCAGTCTTCTGAAGCAGCAAATGTGAAAACAGGGTATTGCAAAGCCATTTCAGTTTTACACAGCCCAAGGATCATTTCCACTGCTTACATGGGCATCCTTGATGTCTGATTGCACATTGCAAGTTTCCTACCCTCTAAGAGAATGTTGTTCCTTTTACATTAAGCACAATAAAAAAACGCACACTCAAAACTCCCCTAGAAAACTGCAGCTGTCTCAGTCATTTGACATTTTTGGGTAAACACTGGGATTGGCAAGGCAGAGCAGGGTCAATAACGCAGCTCTCTCTGGTTCCGTGCCCCTGGCAGCATGTCCTCAAGACAGGTGTCCAGGCCCCTGCCAGGGAAAGCTGGCTGCTGGGCTCTCAGGGTGCAGCATGGCCACCTCTTGAGCCCTGGCTTCCGAGACAGGACAGAAGAGCACTTCCCTCCCAGCTGCTGAGACTTGACACCTGCTGCTGCTGCTCCTTTGCTCCCTTAGGTTTGTATAAGAACTTTGGGACAAAGTGGGGAGCCATCTTTCTCTCATACTTTTAAAGAAATGGGCTTAATTAGGAAAAATATGCAGGTGGACTAATTTTATGTAATGTAGACCAAATGCTTTTCCTTTGGAGGTAAATGTATGTCTTGTTGCTTTGGGAGAATTTTTGACCCAAGATTTGAAGAGTTCTGTTTCCTTCCTGCACTAGGGTCCCAAAGACCACCCCCAGCCTTGGTGGATCACTAAAATGACTCACAGGGCTCAGCATATAATTGTATGCATAGCTAAGATATGTAACAGTGAAAGGATGCAAAGCAAAATCAGTGAAGTGAAAAGGCACTTAGCTGAGGTCCAGAGGAAATCTGTCTCAAGCTTCCAAGAGTCCTTTCCCAGTGGATTCCCACATGATGTGCTTAATTCCTCCAGCAATGAGTTGTGGCAACATGTGCTAAGTGCTGTTAACCAGGGAAGCTCATAACAGCCTCAGAACCCAAGGCTTTTACTGGATTCTGGTCCTGTAGGCATGCTTTTCCTGGCATGTACCGAAACTCTAGACCTTCAGAAGAAGAGCAGTTGTTCGGCATAAACCACGGTTGTACAAGCAGTTCAGGCCATTCTTATCAGGCAGGCAAAGTTTTATATCACTGCAGGTAACTGACCGCTAGCCAAGTTCCCAGATACCTTGCAAGGAGGCCTTTCTAATGATAGGCAGTCTCCGGCTGCTGTGTTAACTCTTTTCTGCAAAATCCTCCCTCTTGGCTAAAACATTTTTAGAGCAAAATTATTATCAGTAAGATCCCATGCAGCAGGGGTGGAAGCAACCCGCAGTACTGACTTTTGTTATGCCCTCCAGGCGGCCTGGAGTTAGCCAACTTAAATCCCATTAACGATAAAGGTCAATCTTAAAAAGCCAGGTGGCTTTCTCCTTAAGTTTATGTCTTAACCTTTTTAACCTGGCTTGAGCCATCAATTCAAGCACAGCACAACACTGACCCGTACCTGCATGCCTTCCAGGACTGAGATGGTCCACGATAGTTAAGGTACACACACAAGAAGTACAATTCCAGAGAGTGCCCTTGGAAACAAAAAGTTTGCAATTGGTAAGTCCCCCCAGTGAGGACATACATTAGACAATACAGGTTAACAGGATCTCCAGTATGGCTTTCCACTGTGCGTCCTTCTGCCCTAGGGCTCGCTGTCCAGTCCAAAGAATTCAGGTGAGTCCTTAGTTTTAGAAGGATTCCCAGAAGGCAGTCAGTTTCAGTTTTGCTTGTCTTTGACATCAGTTCATCTGTCTTTTAAGGGAGGAGAACATCCAGAGGTGTTCTTCATGGATGTGTGGGGGCTGCGGACATTTCCTGCTGTGTCATAGTCAGCGATGTTAGGTGTGATCATAGGCTTAGTAGCCAGTTTGAATTCAAGATCTCGCAGCATCTCGGGATCGCAACACACATTCAGGAGCAGTTCTGAAAAACAGAGCAGTTATGAAAAACGAATCATTAATGGCCACCTTTCCCTGCATCTCCCAGGGGCTGGCTTTTTGCTTTTTTCTGTTATTACAAAATCATTGTGTCTCATACCATAATCGTAACCTCACATTTTTTTTCCCAAATCATTTTTTATTCTCATCTAGACCTTTCATCAGGAAGCATTTGGTATAAAGAGCATGCTGAGAATTTAGCTAAGCCACTCCGTGGTATTGCTGCCTCAGCATCCATTTTGTTTGGCCAAGCAGCCAGCAGTGACCCGAAACTGACACTAGTCCCCTCAGGCAAACCCGCGCCCTAGATGGCAGCCCATAGTCACAAGGAAATATAAGGTCCTGATATGACTTCCCCAACAGCACTTGTATTTGGCCATCTCCCTTGTCTCCCAGTGGCTTCCCCTTATGTGCTCCTTAGAGAAAACTGATTAGAACTTTGTGGGACTTGTCAAAACCCTGCTGTTCTGATTTGAATTGACTAATCTGGCCTTAGCCCAGGAATCGCAAAGCACTCTACCCACAGGCTAATAAAAACATGTTCCCCAGGTCCTGCATCTCTCTGTCTGCACACTGCCTTGAACTCCCCATGTGGCCCCTCAAGGCATGTACTTCCTCCAGGACCAGTGAGTAATGAATTTCATTACTTTAATTCCTCTTGTGGTCTGTTGTTGAACGACAGCTCACCATCTGACACCCTGCACTCCACTTACTAAGTATTAATTTAACAAATTCAAACAGAGGAAGAGAAGAATTTACATAGAAAGACATTTTAAATAAACAACAAGAAAGACACATCATGTTCAGGAACTGGTTGAACAAAATCCTGAATTTTCAAGTTTTCAGAATATGTTTACATAACCCCCAGGCCTTTCATCCTACTCATGTATGTAGTAAATAGCCTGGAAAAAAATCAATCTCTGTTTGAGGACATCTATATTTACTAATCAAACTGCCTAACTAAAAAGAAAGAAGAGTTAAGTAGAATCAGGTTATCAATCCATTGTTGCAAATTTCACATAACTTAAAAATCCAAACAGGAGTCAACAGCAGTGAGACATCCTTGGGAAGAAGGGGTTGAGAATCCCACCTGCCAGGAGTGGAAGGAGAGGTCCCACTCCCTATAATTTGCTCTCTCCCAGCTTGGAGCTTTTGACAGGAATCGTAAGTTAGGTTTCTTGTGATTAATCGTCTCATATGCAATTAGTCCCTGCCTTAGATATACAGAGCCACTAGCAGCTTGGTATCAGATGGTCCCATCAGAGAGCAAACCCTTCCCCACGGGCATCTGCAAATGACCCGTGTGGTCCAGTCAGCATCCATAATGTTTTTCATAGTTTATGGCCCCACAGGGGTGGGGGTGGTCTTAAATTTCCAATGGTTCCAGGGTCTGAATTCTGTTTCTTGAGCCTTTGTCTGCTTTCAGAGGTTGAAGTGGTCCATCACAGACATTATGAGGTTTCATCCTACCATTAGGTCCAGGCAAATAGGATCTCTGAATTCAGGATTCAAAAAAAAACAAAAAAAATCCAATGACTTTTCTTCTTTAGTGGCAGCAAAGTCAAGAGACTTCAGGGCCAGACAGTGAGGTTCCAAGTCCTTCTAAGCCCCTTTTATCTTGTCAGACTTAAAGTCCAAATTGACCCACTCAAAAATATGTGCATTAGACTGGAAAATCATTATCCTCTAAGGGTCAGACATCTGATTCTACAAGAACTACCTTTTAAGACTCAAATGTATATTTTCCTGTGGGTATTTTCTCTCCTTTCATATTGTCTATCTTTCTCCATAGGCTCCAAAAGGCAAAAATCTTACCAAAAATAATTAGTTGTGAGATTTCAATACTCAAATATTCAGAGTTTAAACTTTAACCCATCCACCAGCAGCAAAAAAGCAAGGAATTTATATTCTACTAACACCTTTGATTGGGCATTTTCCCCTGATTGGGATAATCCCTCTAGCATGTATGAAATTATAAGCATATAATATTTTATATCAGTTTTTATCATATATCTAAAAGCAATAGCCACAAAATAAAAAGTCATTTTTTGAAAGTCTCT
Source organism: Vicugna pacos (assembly GCF_048564905.1). Classification (NCBI taxonomy): domain Eukaryota; kingdom Metazoa; phylum Chordata; class Mammalia; order Artiodactyla; family Camelidae; genus Vicugna; species Vicugna pacos. Next base: position 83,215,738 of record NC_132987.1, on the reverse strand, counting down.
TTTTTTTTTTTCATTGCAAGTTTACTCAAACCTCCAGCAGTAAACTCAGCACTTTCAGGATTAACATTACAGCTACTGAGGAATCTCAGCTGGAATGCAAGGGACTACTGTCCAGTGGATAGACTATTGTTTTTTCTATCTCCTTTATTTCTGATTTATCTAAAGCTTGCTTCAGCCTTGTCACTGACTTAATCTTTTCTTCTCCCACCTGGAGGAGTGAGCAATACAAACACTTAACGTTTTGGCTCACCCAAAATGTTTTTTTTGGGAATGTTTGGACCCTTTTCCCTCCTACCTGGAGGAGAGAACAAAACCCAAAGGCATCATCCAGGCTACACTTTTTAATCTCTTCACTTAAGCTATCATTGCGAAAAGCAGCCAACACATCCAATGAGCCAATTCTCCTGGGGTTGGATGTACCATTTTAAAATTCCTTAGGTAATCTTTACCTATCACAATAGACATCATCTCTGCTGCCTTTTCATACCACAGATGACTAGTTTATCATTATGTACCCTTCATCCTTTCCCCAAGCACTGCTTTAGCCATATTTCAGTGAGTTGGGGTGGTTTTAGTGACTCCCACTTCTGACACCAACTGCCACACCCAGTTTGGGGAATTACTAGAAATATCCACAGGACTCATCATATAGCTATATTTGTGGATAATATTTATTACACTGAAAGGATGCAAAATAAAAATCAGAAAAAGGAAAGGCATATCTGGTGAAGTCCAAAGGAAACTAGGAATAAGCTTCCAGAATTCCTTTTTCAATGAAATACCATAGGATGTGCTAATTCCACCAGCAATAAATTGTGGTGACATGTGTGAAATGTTGTCTACATGCTCATTCAAGACTTAGTGCCCAGGGTTTTTATTGGGTACTGGTCTTATAGGTCTTCTATTATGAACTCAATGTTTCTAATCCTCCAAACTTCATATGTTGAAGCCTAGTGTGATAGTATTTGGAGTAGAGCCTTTGGAAGGTAAATAGATTATAAAGATGGGTCTCTCAGGAATAGGATTAGTGCCTCTGGGGTTAATTTTATATGTCAACTTGACTGGCTAGGAGGTGCCCACACTAAACATTGTTTCTACCATATTTGTAAGGATATTTCTAGATGAGGTTAACATTTGAATCAGTGGGCTCAGTAAAGTAAAATGTTCAGTGTAGGTGGGAACCATACAATCAGTTGAGGGCTGGAATAGAACAGAAGGCAAGAGGAAGAATTCACTTCTTTTTTTTTTTCCCCTGTCTCACTGCTTGAGCTGGGATATCTCATCTCATTTTCTTCTGTGCTTGACTGGGATTTACACCATTCCTTCCCCTGGAGGTCATTAGACTCAGACTGAATTACATCACTAGCTTTCTTGGATCTCCAGCTTGCTAATGGCAGATTGTGGAGCTTCTCAGCCTTTATAGTTGCATGAGCCAATTCCTCGTCATAAATCTCCATTATAAACCTTTTTTCCCCCTTGCACATTTTCCAATATTTGTCTATAAGGCATTAAGGGAAGGGTTCAGAAGCCAAAGAGACAGATATTACTCAAATAGGTGAAAATAAAGTCATATTTCTTTCCCCCAAAATACTTTAAAGTAATAAGTAGATATTATTTGCTCTGATTTCTCCATCCCTTGCCCATAGATTTATTTTTGTTTCAGAAATTGGAAGAAAAGACACTTCTGTCTTAAAAAAGAAAAGAAAAGAGGTCTATCCACAGTCGGTTTTTGTGGACAGACCTGGTCCTGTTCTTCTAAGAGAAGTTATCTGGTTTCTTTAATAACAGAGACAACCAACAGTGATGGCATAGAGTTAGGTATTTTTCTTTCTCATCTGGGTCATTGAGAAGCCAGCCTCCCTCCATTCTTTAATAAAAATATAACAAAGTAACAAGCATGCATCCCATTATATACAGCAAGAAATAAAAATGTTGCAAGCCATTTTATGTTTTGGTCACTTTCCCTTAGTAACATAAGTTGTGGAACAGTACTTTAGGAACATTGGCTATAATTATTAAGCCCATTTTTACAGCTCAAGGAAGAATTTTCATATGGAAAATGGCCAAGAATTCTTCTGTTTGAAAATGCAAGATTTACCAAAAGTTTCTGGGAAAAAAAAGTTTCTGGGAATACTAGCAGAATGGTGGGGAGAGCCTGGACTTTGCTATGCTCCTTGCTTCAAACTTGGCTTTGCTGCTCAGGAGTAATTTCATCTTGGGCAAATGATGATCTATTCAATCTCAGTTTCCTTATCTATAAAATATGATGAAAATATCTAGGCACAGGATTGTTATAGTGAAAATAGCATATGTAAACTACTTGACTCCATACCTGTCACAAAGTACGGGCTCAATAAATGTAATATTCTCCTTACCTTGAAAAAAAAATGCCCACTAAAAGACAGCTTTATTTATAATAGCCCCAACTGGGAACAACCCAGATAGCTCCAAATGACCATCAATAGTAGACTGAACTTTTAGAAGTTGAATTATCATAAAATGTAATGCTATGCAGCATGAACTACTGTTACTATAAAAGCATGGGTAAATCTCACCAGTGCAATGGTAAATGACACAAAATTATACACACTATCTAATTCCATTAAAATAAAGTTCAGAAACAGGCAAAATTAATCTATAGTGACAGAGGTCAGAAGCCTTAGCCTTTTCGAGGAAGGTTAGGTTGGAAGGGGGAAGGAGGGGGGCAGCTGGGATCCGGGACATGTTTCATGTTTTCACCTGCATAGCTGTGGTCATAGAGAGGTGTATGTGTGAAAAATTCATTAGACTATACACTTAAGATTTGTACATTTTACATGTACCTGTACATTATTTACATTTGTACATGTATAAATAATATGTCAATTAAAAAAAACTACTCCCTTTGCCCCAGGAGCTGGATTTTACATCAATATCAAATTTATATTATTAGGAGAGTATCTCGCTCTAGATATGACATGCCAGTAGCTGGCTATCTTGCAGGCTGCAGTCTGTTCCTTGTAACTGGCCCCGTTTCAGAGTTGGCCTGGAGCTGACAGGCATATTATGAGGGTCATGCTCCATCATTATTGACAGCTGGAGATGCCATCACATGCCATCAGCAGCAAAGCACAGGGAAAACCAGGCAGTGGACTGTGCTTCCCACCCTTAGGCTGCGAGGCACAAGCCCCAGCAATGGAAGGATTAAAAAGCCTTTCAATTTAAAAAGACAGGGGGAGGGGAGGGGAATGTGGGCTGTACAGTTTATAAATAGACATTACCAGAGGCTGCCTGATGGTGAAGTGGTTATTTAGTAAATCTTTCTCCTTTAAGGATTCCGTTATCAGAGACCATCTGAAAACACCAGCCTCCTTTTGTCTTTGGGGGTAGATACTGGGTTTCATCAAGTCAGCCCTGTTGGGTAATATTTCTCTCTGCCAGATTTGGGGACAGGCCTCCGATACTTTGAATCAACTTTACATGGAGCACAAAGATGATGATGATGATGATGATGTGTCTTTTGCCAAATGGATGAGCAGCTTCTGGGGTCACAGCTGGATAGAGGAGGAAGAGAGAGGACTCCGGGACCGCCACGGATCACAAGATGCCAGTTACAGGAAAACCTCCCTGCCCTGCCCAGTGAGTTTTTATCATGGAACCAGGGGAGAGCTGGCCTAGGGGAGGGGGATTTCTATTTGATCTTTCTGAAGAGTCCTTTGGTATAAAGTTTTCTTTGGTTGAAAATCAGTACTTCAAAACCTTTTTTTATACTCATAAAATTCCCTTTTATCATATTATCTTGTCCTCCAAGGGAACTGATTTTCATCTATTAAGTAATGATTCCTTCATTTTTAGCAACTAAGCTATATTTAACTGCTATCCAGAGCTCCTGATAAGCCTGAGATAATCCTATTGAATGGTAATGTAATTCGAGCCAAAGGGAAAAAACTTGATGTTATAGTCTGTATAGCACTGGGGTGGATCAGTGTGCGATTTCCAATAATCCGTTTGAAATACTGCAGAAGCTCCACTATTTGGTGACCTCCAAGGAACTGGGGATTCTACATAATAAATCACTACCTTTGGTTTTCTGGTGGGAGAGAAAGCTAAAATTCTCCCATCCTCAGCACTATTTCCCCATGGCTAGGCAGAGCATCTGGTGTCGAGGGAGGCAGATGTGAGCGGGAAAGCTTCTAAGAGGGGACTGGGTGGGCCTGACCAGGTGTAGACTTGGCAGCAGGGACAGGCAGGGTTCTTTCTGCTCAGCTGAGGTGCCAGAAGGCTCCACAGTAGACATGTATGTCCTCTACTTCACAGTTATACAGGAATATTATAGCTTTTCTTTTTCACGTCACTTAGAATTCCAGCTACCAGAGAATATTTCCCCAACCCCCTGCTTCTGCTAACTCCAGAACCAAATAAGTTTTGGAGCAATGTTATTTTATTTTTCCTCCAGAGTTCCCAGAAGCATAATGCATATGAAGTATATTAAAGTGTACAGAGGAAAAAAAGAGAGGAGGGGAGAAACAAAAAAAATAAAATGTAAGGCAATCTCTTTTGCTTTCAGTGATCAGGGAGTTTGAGGACTAAAATCTCTTTGAGACACAAATATTTGAAAATAGATCTCTTACAAATGCATGCTCAGGGACAAAGGGCACGTTTGAGCTTTAGATTCTTTAAGTGAAAAAGGAGAGAGTTTGCACTGAATGATCTCTAAGAACCCTTCTAGCTCTAACTTTCTACTATTCTTTTATAAAATAAACACCTGCTTATCAAGCTCTCATTTTAATCTCTGAAGTCTCACATTAAGTGAGGTATTCATTATGTGTGAACCACGGGTGTGATGACTATTTCCAGACAGTGAGAACCAGAGAGAAACAAAGAGAAAAAAAATGAGATTCACTATATATCACAACAGCCCTTTGGAGAAAATATGAAATATGAATATATAGAAAATATGAAAACAAGGAAAGAAATGACTTACAGTTTCTTGAATAAATTTTAGCATCTACTAAACTTTAAAAACAGGGATAATCCACCCTATTAAGAGAAGCCACTTACAGTTTGCAATGTTGTTTGCCTTAAACTGTCAGGGAATCACAAAATTTGTTTTGTGTAACGTTTCTAGATGGGCAGATACACCTTTTCCTGCTCTTACTGGTTTTGGGCATTTCCTTGAATTAATCTGTTTAGATTCTTTGAGCCAACAATGAATTCCATAATTATCAGACTAACATGCAGAAAGCATATTTGAGGAGACAAAGCATGGGGTACACATGACAACCTGCCTGAGTAGAGAAAGCACAGATCACAGAGCACAGATCAGGGACCTGAGGCAATGTGGGCAGAATCCTGGCAAATAGGGTGTCTGAGTCTTCATCTCTGTGCACACAATGCCCTGCATTTGTGAAGTGAATCTGTAGTTGGCTACTGAACTTTTCTCAACTCTAAAACGTGCTCAAATTTTTCTTGCTTTAGAGATTTGAGAATAATTGGGTTTTCAATTTTTGTGTTTGCTTTGAGCACAATGAAAATAATTTTTAAAAAAGCTTACTCCTACCTTATCTTTTTTCTTCTCTCCCCACCACTCCAATCTAAGGCTCTTCCTTCTTGCAACCTATTAGTAGACTACATCCATCAGTATTATGGGCGTAGGAAGAGAAGAAATTTCCCCTTTTTTCCTATTTGGATGTGATTTCTAGTGTGGCTCTTCAGCCTTATGATTCTTGCAGAACCAGAGTGATGGAGCATTAATTCATTCAACATATTTATCAAACACCTACTATGTGCCCAGCATTGTGCAAGGCATGATAGGATTACAGAGTCAAAGAAGACATACGTGGTCTCTGTGCTTGTGGAACTTCCAGTCTAGTGGCCAATACAAATGTGGCAGAAAGGAAAAGGTAGACATGGGGTAACGCTTGGTCTTTCTTGGAGAACACGACTTTTGACAAGACTCATTATAATGTGATTGCTGATTCAATGCAAATTACAAAACCTAAATTTACTGTCCTGAGGTCCTTGGTGAAAAGGAAAAAAGTAAGTAATATGAAGTTTCTCTCCATACTGAACTGATCTACCTTGTCCCTCCCTCCTCACCTGTATACAAACCTGAAGTAAAACAGTCCCCATATTCCTTATTGATTCTATCCATTGAACGTGAATTTGCAATACTGTAGTCTATTCAACTTTCTAGTCATCTTCTCCTTCAGCTTAACATGGTTCTTCTAATGTTGTTCTGTATAGTCAGGACCTAGGAAGGAAGGATTACACTAAATGAAAGACCTCTTCAAGGAGGAACTGAGTTCCCTGGCCTAGGGCTTTGCTAACTCCAAATGGTCTTTCTCAATGCCTCTTCAGTGCTCAAGGTAGGCATAGTGTTTGCTGGCCTAAATGGTATCATCCGAGGGGATACAAAGTAAGCCTCTACCTGTCTGCACCCAAGGGATAACTTTATCTTTTAAAAAATAATCACCTTTAACCAATTTTATGTTCTCTCTTCATATTCCCAATTGAAAGCAGCAGAAGATACATTTCATTTTAATTTTTATCCCTGGTTGATCGGAGTGTGGCTACACACTGTCATCATTGTCGTATCTCACCACAGCGGTGGTCCTCCTGTAGCTCCCCCCACAGGGATGGGGTGGGAAATGGCCCCCTTAGAGGATTTCTCAGACACCTGAAAAGAAAGGGATGCCCTGAAGTTTCATGACTAACAGTGGTTTCTGGTTTTTCAGATTAAGTTTGGATTTAATTTCAATAGAAGACAATGCCTAATTCAAAGAAACGAAACTAGTGATAGAATTTCAGGCATCAGTGACAATTATACAGAGAAGCTTTGATCATAATGTTCTGTGGGCTTTTCTCTCTTTCACTAGATGCTGAGATAGAGGAGTTGCTGGGAAGGCAGCAGAGTGGAGGGGTTAAGAGTGAGGGCTCTGGCCGTAGCCTCCTGGCATCTACCACTGGCAGCGTAACTCTGAGCAAGTTCCTTAACCTGTCTGCCTCAGACGTCCTATGTGTAAATAGGATTGATGATGACAGAATATATCTCATAAGGATGTTGTGAAGATTCAGTGAGTAATGTGTATAATGTGCTTAGGACAGTGCCTAGTCCTAATAAGAACCTATTCTTCTTATATGTCAGAGTTTAAAATGTCTTTCAGTTTCCCTAAAGGATGTTCAGTGGATGGTACTGACCTACTATTTTACCAGTTGAACACTTGAATCTTTTTATTTACCCCTGATGCTGTTTTTGTATATTGCTAGTTGGGTACAACCCTCTGGGATCTGTTGATAGGCAACTAGACTACATTGTAAAATATTCCTCACATAAAATTCTTTTAGACTAATTCCTGAAGACCTACAAACTATTATTATTACTCTCATAATAGAATTCTGTTATAAGTAGTACAGGCAGTTTCACACAGAAATAGAATGAAGTTGTTGCTGCTGTTGAAGTTTAGGAGTATTCATCCAAGAAAGAGACGTCTTATGCTTAGGCACGGCACTTTACCTCTCAGTCACTAGTCACGTGAGTCTTAGGCGAGTCATTTAGCTAAAGTAAAATTCATTTTCCTCATCTGTAAAAGGGAAGAATGACTTGCTTGTAGGAGTCTTTCTGAGGCTAGAGACCAAGGACGCAGTACCCGGAGTACATGATACACACAGTGCCCTGAGATCAGCACAGGTCTTACTAATCTCAGCAGCTGGATCTTTCTCCCCATTGTTTCTCATCTTGCTGTTAAATGGGTAGTTCAGGTGCTTGCATTTACTCAGAGGGCAGGAGGGGTACAACTGAAGGGTGATTGCAATTAAAGCCAGAATAAAGAACATCAAGTAGGTAATCTCCTGAAGAGAAGATAGTATTACATAACTTTTTTTTTTTTTAAAAGATGAGAACCTATGTGGGGTCAGAGAGTGCATAGGTCTTTTCTTTGACAAAAATGGTTTTCTGGGACCACACTGGGAAACAGCAATGCTTTTAAAGCACAATGTTTTAGTGAGAGTCAGGGTGTTGGGTGGTTATTACTTTGGAAGTCAATGTCAGCTGCAGGCTTTGTAGCCTGGGAGCTGAGGAGACTAGCTGGGAGCTTGGGGAGCTCGGGGCAGGGTTGGGGGAGTAGGTGGGGGAGGGGAGTGGGGGTGGGAGGGCGGCTCCCATCCCAAGTGCCAGAGCCTGCCTCATAGCATGGGAGATCCATTGATAGGGTTGGTCCATGGCAATGGAGGTGACAAGTCCATACCTTGTAAAAATAAGCTATTTAGGGCATTGATTCAAGTCTTTATCAGGGAAATAGAATTAGAAGGGCATATAAAATTTCCAAAGGTCGAGCTTGCTTAGGAAGTAAATATTTTTAAAAGTGGGAGCTTTTCCCTGTAACCAATTAGAATGCTCTCTTAGGCTTGTTTCTCACAAGGTCTCACACCAAAACAAACAAACTGGAAATTTGACCTGACATCAGGAGATATTAAGCGTATACCTTATTTATGTTTCGATGGGAACCCTTGCCACTCTTTTCAGGCCTCTCAATGGAGGAGGACATTTGTACAAACACCTGCATTTCATTCCCAGGCTCAACTTTTTAAATTTTATTTTTAAAAGTTTAATGCTGTAGGAACATGTAACATGAGATCTACCCTCTTAGCAGATTTTTAAGTGTACAATACAATGTTGTTATCTATCGGTACAATGTTGTATAAATACAGACCTCTACAACTTAACTCATCTTGCATAATTGAAACTTTATACCCATTGATTAGCAACTCCCCATTTCTGCCTCCTCCCAGCCCTTGGCAAGCTCTATTCTATTCCTTGCTTTTATGACCTTGACTATTTCAGATGCCTCCTGTAAATGGAAACATGCAGTGTTGGTCCTACTGTGTCCCAGCCTCAAAATTTTGAAGTTTTTTTCCTGATAATATAATGCATGATTGCTGTAGACAAATATGGAAAATATGAAAAAGGAAAAGGACGAAAACAACCCCACATCACAGAGAAAGCCCTTGGTCACAGTTGTGTACGTTTTAGGACTGATATCACTTTAAGATGATGATCTCCCCAGACTTCCATCCCCTCCCTGCCTCCCCATTCTGGCCCCCTCCTCTCCGGCCCACTCGCCACCGGGCTTCTCTTCCTTCCAGGCTAGCAAGCTTCCTCTGTGGCAGGGCATCTGCACATCTGGTGCTCCTCCTCAGGCAGATGAGCATCTGTGTTCCCTAATTAACCCTGCTCATCCCTCAGAATGTAGCTTAATTGTCACCCCTTCACGAAAGTCTCTTCTGATCCTGCCAGCTACCCCAGCACCCACACAGATGGGCATAGTTTTACTCTGCCCTACCCTCTCATTGCACCTTGAACTTTCCCTGTATAGCATTTGGCCAAGGGTGTAGGCCCATGTCCCGTTTGTTTGGTGTTTATCTCACTTGCAGACATAAAGAGGGGGACCCTGGGTCTGTTTTTCTCCCCAGCTTAACCACAGCACCAAGTACCATGTCTGAGCTACAGCAAGTGGAACAGTACACACAGGCTTACCTCAAGCATCTTAGCAGCGTTATACAGCTTCAACCATCTTTCTGATTATTGTGTGAGAGTAAGTTTCTAGCCATGTGTATTAGTTTGCTTGGGCTGCCATAACAAAACACCACAGCCTGGGGGGCTTAAACAACACGCATTTATTTTCTCACATTTCTGGAGGGTAGAAATCCAAAATCAAGGTGTCAGCAAATTTGGTTTCTCCTGAGACCACTCTCCTTGCCTGGAAGATGGCACGTTCTCACTGTGTCCTCACATGATCTTTCCTCTGTGTGAGGATATCCTTGGTGTCTGTTTGTGTATCCAAATTCCCTCTTTTATGAGGACACCAGTCAGACTGGATTAGGGCCCATCCTCATGGCCTCATTTTAACTTAAGCTTTAAATACAGTCACATTCTGAGCTACTCATGGAGGGCTTTGACATATGAATTTGGGGGGGAGGGGTGACACAAGTTAGCCCATAACAACGTGCGGTGGATGAACCCAAGAAAGGGACTATTTTAAGCCTTTTGACACATGTTGACACATTTGACACATATTTCCTGGAAAGCTGTACACATCGATAGTCCCACCAGCAAGGAATGGCAGTGTCCATCCCCCGGTACTCCTGCCAGGGTTAGTATCATTTAAAAAAAATTTTTTTTTTTTTGCTAACCTGAAAGGCAAAATTGTAATTTCATTTTAACAAAATCTTTGACTACTAATAAGCATAAATAATTTTTACCATTTTGTATTTCTTTTTCTTTCATTCTTTATCCATTTATTCATTCAATATATACGTAAGGAGCTCAGGCTATAAATGAGGACTAGTGTCGCATACTGGGATTCTAGCAGAGAATGAAAGATAGCCCTTGGCGTGAGAAGACATATAGTCTAATGGAGAAGAGAGATGTATAACAAAATTAACCAAGTTGCTGATTATAGCTGTGATAAGTATCATAAAGTATGAGATGCCAGGAGAGCCTCTACAATGGTTCAGGGGCCTGAACCAATCAGGGTGGTAGGAAAGGCCTTCTGGGGAAATGCAGCTTCCACAGGGAGTGAAGGGCAAGTAGCCAGTAACGAGGTGACGGGGTGGGGTGGTGGGTGAGGTCACAGCCAGAGAGGACCACTGGTGGAAGTACCTGTGCCTGGCAGGAGCAGGTGAGCTGGAGGACCCAACGGAAGTCCAGTGAGGCTGTGTCACTGAAGGGCTGGGGTGGTGCTAGATGAGGTGCAAAAGGAAAAGTGATTAGGTCTGAGTCTGTCGTTGTTTTAACTATGCTGGCTGCTGTGGGAAACATGAAATAAAGTGAGTAAGAGTGAGTACAGATAGTCACTACTTGAAGGCCGCTGCTGTAATCTGGGTGAAAGGTAATGATGCCTCGGACTAGGTAGTAACAGTGATGCTGGAAAAAAAGCAGATGGTTTTGGGGGACATTTGAGAGGTGGAATCTGCTGACTTGGCAGTTGGATGTGGAGGATGGCTTCTGAGCTACCGGTCTGAGAAACCAGGCAAATGGTGGTGCCATCTTCTGAGTTAGGGGACACTTACAGGATTGGGGAGGAGAGATAACGGGTTCAAATTTGAACAAGTCAGGTTGAGTGTCCATGGGATACTGAGAGGAGAAGCTGAGTGGGCAGAAGCTCAGAGAAGAGGTCTGGGCTAACAGCATAAAAGAGGAAACTAGGTTATAGATAGAAATTGGCCAGGCTCACCAAGAAGAAAAGAGAGAGGACACAAATAAACAAATAAGAAATGAAAATGGAGAAATTACAACCAACACCACAGAAATACACAAAAATTATAAGATAGAAATTGAAGCCCAGGGATGAGACGTTTAGGGAGAAACTGTAAAGTGAGCAAGGAAAGCAAGGCAAGGAAGACTAGTTTAGATCTCTTGGGAGCTCCAACAGTTATGAGCATGTAGAAGGGAAAAGTGAGCAAAAATGTCTAAAACACCATTGCGGAATGATCAGAGGGAAGCCAAGAGGGTGCGGTGATAGAAGGAACAAGAAGGACTGTTTCCAGAAAGGCCTCGTGGGCACCTGGGTTGAAAGCTACTAAATGGTTAAAGGCCAAAAAGTGCATACAATTTGGCATGGAGACCAATATCCTGACCAACAGCAGTGTGAGTGAGAAAACTAGACTGGAGTGGGTTGGGGAGTGAGAGAAATTGAGAGAGCAAGTATCACAATTCTTTCAAGAAGTTTGGCTTCTCAAAGAATGAAATGATGCCATTTGTAGCAACGTGGAGGGCCCTAGAGATGATCATACTAAGTGAAGTAAGGCAGACAGAGAAATATAAGTACCACATGATATCACTTGTATGTGGAATCTAAAACACATGATACAAATGAACTTCTTTACAAAACAGAGACTCATAGATATAGAAAACAAACATGGTTTTCAAGGGGGAAAGTAGGGGAGGGATAAATTAGGAATTTGGGATTAGCAGATACAAACTACTATACATAACATAGATAAACCACAAGGTCCTACTGTATAGCACAGGGAACTATATTCAATATCTGGTAGTAACCTATAGTGGAGAAGAATCTGAAAAAAATAGACATATATGTACATGTATAAGGGAATCACTTTGCTGTACACCTGAAACTAACACAGCATTGTAAATCAACTATACTTCGATTAAAAAAAAGAAGTCTGGCTTCTCTGAACTATCTTTTAATCATTTTTCAGTTGTGACTTTAACATTGATATCATTGTTTTACATGGCACCTATGTTTGTCTGTAGCATGTGAGATATACTTATTTATTTTCAGGATAATTTTTAAACATTAGTAACATGTAGCAAATTTTAAAACTTTAAATTTTATTTTAAATTTTAAAGTTGATGTTGTTTTTTATGCATATTAGCTTTATATTTATATAGTTAAGTTATTTTTTTTCCTTATGACTTCTTCCATTGTTGTTTTGCTCAGAAATTCCTTCTCTATACAGAAATCACACAAATATACACCTTTGTATTATTTCTTAAATATTTAGGGCTTCATTAAAAGTTTCTTTTGATCATTTTGGAATTTATTTTTATATATCATTGAAGGCTTGGAACATGTCATTATACCACCCTGATGACAGAGGAGCAGCAACAAAGCTAGTCTTGGAATGCTTTATTTAACGTTTTAATAAATCAACTCCACTGGTTCATTGCAGGAAAAAGGTCCTACTGATCAAGAAGATAAAATTTCAGTTCAACATGAGACTTGTTTGGTTAGTAATTTATGGACATTCTGTCTCTGTGCTAATATTGTGCAGTCTTATTATATTGTAAAATATAAACATTTTATTCTGTATTCCCAGTTTCCTGTGCTTCCCAGAATCATGTCATCTGACAGCCATCCTAGGAGGCATTCTTATGAGGACCAGGGAGTCCGAAGCCGTACCCATGTGCAGGATTACAGAAAATGCTCAGGGGATGAATCATTCAGGGAGTCACTGGAATCAAAAGGAAGATCCCATTCCAAAATTCAGACATTTTCAGAGTCCTTTGAAGAGCAACTGTGCTTCAGAACCAAACGCTCTGTCTCTTTGGTAAGTAACAGAATTCTTGAATATTTAAGCCATTTTAGAAAAGAAAAGCCAAAGGGTTCATCCTCCCCCAGTTTGAGAACAAATCTAACTTCTTCATTTACAGCTTGGTGTTGAGATCTTTGAAAAAATGGCACTCAGTTTTAGATAGCCCAGATGTACATAAATGCTTTAAATTATTATTACTGAAGACATCTGGTGTAGGAGGAATTCCTGAAGGACCATCTGTGGAATATTTTGCTACCAAGGTCCTTTAGTTCTTTGAGAATGCTTTCATCACCCTTATTATATATGAATAATTGTGACTTATTCTCCTTTAACTATTTGAAGAAGATAAAAGCTCCTACTGCTCTTGTCCTTTCATATTTAATCTGGTAGGAAACAGTCCGTGATGATGCTGTGTTCCCCTGTGCTTCTACAAAGCACACAGAAGGAACTCTCTGGACACTCGCGAGTAAGATCCAGGAGCAGGGGCAGTCCAGGTGTTCAGTGGCCTCGAGGGAGTCTAAGTAAAGCACCAGGGAGACACAGACATAAAACAGGGAAGAATAGAAACTCCACTGATGATGCCAAACTTGACATATAAAGCAATAAACCAGAGACCGATTAATTTGGGGATAGTGTTTCAAATCTGCAACATGCTCACTGAGTGACCTTGAGCAAAATACTTCTTTGTGGTGGGCCTTTGTTTTTTGTTTTATTTTGCCAGACAAGAATAATGGTATGTTTATGCCATGTGATAGGCAGAGCAAATAAGTAAACTCAGATGTATTGTCACCTAGTTCCTGAGCTGCGCTCTGTGAATGGACAGGGGAGGACACTCGGGAGCTCCCTATCTCATTGTCCGCCTGAGCACGATGCTTTCTGCCTAGCAGTGATGGCTGCTGGGACTGTCACCATTCATCTTTGCCTCACACGTGGCATCTCCCTTTTGCCACAGTGACTGGGTGTCTGTCATCTCCCTTCAGTAAGCTGCTCTCTCTTCCAGATCCTAAGCAGAATAAGGAAGAATAGTGAGCAGCTGCTACTTACTCTTTACTTTACTTTCTCTAAACCTTATTAAGAGTTCTTGTTTTATCTTTTCTTTATATTGTTTTTTTAAAGATATGTTTTCAGACTTAGAGCAATGCTGCAAGAATAGTACAAAGACTACACTGTTCATCTAGGTTCCCTCCAAACATGAAAAGATAGCATTTATCTATTCCCTCTCTCTCCTTCCCATCCCCAAACCAGGGCATGAGAGCATTCTCTTACAGAAACACAGTAGGATAATTAATCTCGGGAAATTAACGTCGGCACGGTACCTTTATATCTAATCTACTGACCTTATTCATATCTCACCGCTTGTCCTAATAATATTTTTTATAGCACGATTCTGGATCATGTGCTGCAACCAATTTTCATGTCCCTCTAGGCTGTTTTATTCTGAAGCAGGGCCTCGATCTTTCCTGTCTTTCATGACGCCAGCATCTGAAGAGTACAAGCCAGTTATTTTTTAGAAAGAAGCTTAGTTTGAGTGCCTCTGATATTTCCTCATGATTAGGTTCACATTATGAACTTTTGGCAAGAATAAAGCAGACATGAAAGAATTCCTGTTTTAAAGTTACATGTTAAAATAATTCATTATTTTAATTCAGGAGACTCACTTGCTCTAAATGAAATTCTTTCTGAAACAAGGGAGGATATAAATATATTTTGAAAAAAAATTCAGTCTGAACAGTTCTTTGTTGATTCTGACGGCCTTGGAAGAAATTCATATCACATATTTACATAAGTGTGTAAATGTGAAATCAGTTTTCTTATTTAAAGAGAGATTCATCTCATTATCACTAAAGTATGAAAATGTTTATTTCATTCATTTTGTAACTTCTTCCCCTCAAGTGCCAAGATAACCGAGGCAGCATTTTCAAATTTTTTTTGACACAAGAACTCTTTTCTCAGTTATATACAGTCGGCCCTTGGTGTCCTCACAGTTCCACACCCCCAGAACTCAAGCATCCACAGATTTTGGTCTCCGTGGGCGCTCCTGGAATCAATTCCCTCGCAGATTCTGAGGGACAACTGTGTGATAGCTAGAAACCTGCTAGGAATTTACAAAAATCATTTAAAAGTTTTTCGCATTATGAAAGTATATATAATAATTTAAAATAAATATTTTGTTTTACATGTTTTTAAAGAGTATATTTTAAAGTTTATCTCAATGCAGAAAAAATTCAGAACATACACACTTTAAAACTTTTTCCTATTTAACAATCATCACACTTTTCTAAAGCTAGCTACATTAAAAAGTGTGACTTGTCAGCAAATTTTAAAGTGATATGTATTAACTTTTATTTGGAGGCCAAATGTATGCTAATATGTAGATTTAAATTTTATATATTTTAGCACCAAGAAGAGCCAGAAACTGCTTTTATGACCTGATCATGACCAACAACATTAAGTTTTTTCATTTTTACATTAAAAAACTCAATTGCTTATTTTGGTAATTTTCACATGTTGTTTCTAAGTGATGAGATAAGGAAAAAAATATGTCAGGCCATTATTAGCACTTCTCAGATAGTCTTTATTCTCGATAAGAGGAAAGCCAAATTGCAAATAATCATAACTATATTTTCTCTTTTTATGTTGTTCTTATAAGGATTAGAGACATTCATGACTGCTAAATATGAATTATGATCAGATTGATGGATTTAATACAACTGCTGGAGCTAATGAAAATAATCTGGAGGCACATTTACAGAGCTAGAACAGTTTTTAAGCTCCTCTTATATCTCAGCTTCATCATTTGTTTTGCTTTCTGATTTTGCCTAATGGACCATTACAGATAGAAATGAAATAATCTAGGTATGAAAACAGTGTAACGCTGTAGAGTAGCTGATACCACTGAAGTAACCAGACATCCCCACAACTCGCCCTGCAGGGCTGAGTCATGAGCCCGCTCATCTGACGGCCAGGCACCCCTGCATATGTTCACCTCACAAGTTCTCAGGGGTTCTCCAGTGTTTCCAGTTCAAATGGAGGAAGGGGAGAGTAATGATTTTATTTATTAACTAAAAAGTTTGAAGTGTAATAGATACCATCACCACATTTACCTATGCCATTCTTTTCTAAGTAATTCCTTTTTTAAAAAATATGTGTTCTTTTTTCCTTTGAGGGGGTAATCAGGTTTATTTGTTTATTTTTATAAGAGGTACTGGGGATTGAACCCAGGACCTCATGAATGCTAAGGACCTGGTGCATGCTAAGCATGTGTTCTACCACTTGAGCTACACCCTCTCCCCTTGTAAGTGATTCCTTTGAAAGGTAGTCTCTGACCATGGAAACCCAAGATGCCCCCCCACCTCACACCTCCTCCCTACTCCCCATAGTTTCCTATCATATCACCCTGTTTATAGTTACCAGTGCACTTCTCACTACCTATTACTTCTCTGTTTCCTTTTAGGCTTGTTGGTTGATGTCTGTCTCCCTCCACCTAGGCATGGTGTCTAGGAAGGAGGGTCTCCCTAGTTAGTGCTGTATCTCCCAGTCCTAGAACAGCAGTGTGTGTTCAGTCCGTCACTGAGTGTAGACCCCTGGGCAGCCTGTTGGGGAATGTTAACATGTTTGGATGTTGTTCCTTGACCCTTCATTCCTTACACAGTCCTCACATTCAAACTTCATGCAAACCCTGCTGTTAATATAATTAAAGGGAGTGAACATGAGGAGGTTAGAATCATTCCATATATGATTTACTTGCCATGTTCCTTTTCAAAAAGCACCAGAAAAATATTAACTTTACTGTACCAGGAAGTCACATCCTTCAGTACATTAGAGGCAGAGGCAGAGCTGCGTGCAGGTTGAGTTTCCTCCATCGACCACCCAAGCACCCCATTCCTTTATTTACCACGGAACCTTTAGCAACACCGTTAGGCTTCTGCTCATTTCTTATTAGAAACTAAGATGTGGAAGTCTGCTAAATGATTAGGGCTTTCTTCATTCTGATAATTGCGAACAATGTGGAATGTTGTTAGCTGTCGGCACATTTCTACCCCTTTCTGACCCTTCTCTTTCAGGGACCTGAGAGCAGAAAGGAGAGAAATGAGAGAGAATGCTGGAGACTGGAGATGATGAGGTCTCGCAAGAAAGTGGAGGAAAGAAGGAGCTCAAGGAAGGAAGAACGCGAAGAAGCACACACGCCCGCCCTGCCTGAGAAAGGGCCCGAGTAGTCCTTTGCTGCCACACCATGACTACAGATGCTGCTGGGTTTCTGAGCCCCAGTCACCAGGCCCAGGAGTGGCGGCTGTCAGAGAGTGTCTGCAGATGCTGAGTGACTCGAGGGGGTGGTTGGTTCAGCTCCTCCCCAAAACAGCTTACATCATATTCTGACTGCTTTTGAGAGCGTGATCTGCTCTGTTGCCCTTCTATGGGAATAAAAAGAATGAAAGGTATTTTAATAGAATAAAGTAATTCTTGAAAATGTAAAGATAGATATTTAAAGAGCCACCCACACATGTTCACCAACCCTTCCTTCACGTCAACCTGGCAAATAATCTGAAATAAAAGTCATTGGTGTGACTCTAAGTTTACTTCTTTGTATAGAAGTAATTATGTAAGCAGTTCTAATGGCCATCATTTAATGAGAACCGGTAATTAACATGCAAGTACTGTGCTGAGAGTTTGAATGCATTACCTCAAATAATCCTCAACACTTTGAGGTGGGACTTACTCTTCTTTTCACTCGCTAGCTGAGGAAACCGGAGTTTAGGAAACTCACTGGTGAGGTGGCAGAGTTCCTGCCCGAGCCCAGTTTGCTCTGACTCATGTTCCCAACCTGAGGCAGGACCTTCATTTCCCTTTAACGGTGGGTCTTGACTTAGTAGGTGTGTGATGTTCTTGTGAATGAGAAAAGCAGAGCTTGGCAATGGGTTATAATTTCGATTCCATGGGTGGAGGCTGATTCTCTGAAACCAGCTTTCTGCTCTGGGTTTTAGCTTTATGAGACCATGTTCTTTTTATTTAGTTATTATTATTTTTTATTGTGGTATAATTGACATGTAGCATTATATTAGTTTCAAGTGTCTAATGTAATGTAATGATTCAATATTTGTATTTATTGTGAAATGATCACCACAGTAATCTAGTTAGCATCCATCACCACATATTGTTACAAACTTTTTTTCTTGTGATGAGAACTTTTCAGATTTAATCTCTTAGCAACTTTCAAATATACAACATTGTCAACTATAGTCACTCTGCTGTACATTACATCCCAAGACTTATTTAAAACATAAGGCATGCCTCACACATTCGCCCGTCATCCTGGCACAGGGGCTGTGCTAATCTCCATATCCAGAGAAGTTCCAGTTTTAGTATATGTTCTGCCAAAGCAGGATCTTCTTTTTTTTTTCAGCTTTATTGAGGTGTAATTGACAAATAAAATTGTATATATTTAAATTGTTCAGCAGGATGACGGACATGCATATGTGTATTTGACATACTCTGTGAAATGATCACCACAGTCACGTTAATTAATGCATTGAGGCCATATTCTATATTTTCTCCTAAAGAAAAAAATACTAGAATTCTCTCTGTTTATCCTTTGTCTCTGTCTTGGATCTTTAAATGCCCAAAGGCAGCTAGAATCTCCATTTTGTAAAGAAGAGTATCTCTCAAAACTGCTACTCATAAATAATACTGCAACTGAGTGCTGATTGATGTAAGACACCAACTAACTTTGACATAGACAATAAAAAGAAGGAAAAGAAGAAATAAAAAAAAGAAGAGAAAACAGTGAAAGAAAACTAAAATAGTGATGATCTTTGACTTGTATGCTTTCAATTTTCATACAACTTGTACCTTTACCATTTTGAATTGACACTTTCATGCAGCCTTTTAATTATGTTTTTTCACACATGCAAAAGATGACTTCAGGCTATTACATGGTGTGTTTACCTGTTACTTGCCGCCATCAAGAGGGAGGTTGGAATCTGACCTACCATCGAGGTCTGCATTATGCTGTAGTTGTGGGGAGAATAATTGTTTCCCCACCCTTTGGGCATTTTTCAGTCTTGCCAACCAAGTTTCAGATTTGGGATGGTCTGCTCATTTGCTGTGGCCTCTACAGAAAGGTCTGGGGAGAGATGGTCCACCCAGGGGAGGGGGAGATACCTGAATGGAGTTCCAGGGGCGGCAGTAGCTGGCTGGCTGAGATATTAGCACCTGCTAGTCCAGCCTGGATACCTGTGAAGGTTCTTTCCCTTTCTGGATTCAAGGATGGCAGTACCTGGAAAAATGAGGACTAGGAAGCTTATAACTTGTCAAACTGGAGGAAAGTCTGTTTTCAGCATGCTTTCAGGACCATAGTACATGGAAGAGGGGGTACTCTCTGAATATGAAGTTGCCAGCTTATTGCCTTTTTTACTATCACAAAACAATACTTCTCATAATAAAGATACAGATAAAGAGAAAGAATAAAAATTAAAAACTCTTATTGCACCTATTCAGAGATAAACATGGTATCTGTCCTTCCAGAATAGTATGTGTGTACACACACACACAAATCCCTCAAAAACTTTTTTTCAGACACAAGCTCAGTTAACAATATATCATTAATATCTCTTTATTGGCCAAAAAGTTAAGGAAATATTTTATTGATATACTAAGAGTTAACAAAAAGTTGAGACTAAAATTCTCTGAAACCATTTGCTCATGTCTCCCCCTGTAAAATAAATGAACATTAGTCTAAAACAATCTGCTACCTATTGCTACTGTTAGTTTTCCAAAAATACTGGAACATCTTTTCAGATAAATAAAAGTCAAGTGCATAATTTTAATTGTTCCTTTCAGAGGCTTAAAATATGCTCAAGTCTCTTCTATTTTAAAAATCTTCCCTCATAATATACTGATAGGTACTACTCTTGACCGTCAATAGTTACCACCCGAGCATCTCCCCTTCCACAGAAAACTTCCTGAAGAGTATCTACATTCCCTCTCAATTTTCAGTCTGTGACAGTGTGACTTCTATCCTATGGAAACTGATCTCTTCAAAGTCACTCGTGCCCTCCTTCCTGTCAAATTCCATGAAATCATCGCTCTGCTTCCTTTGCTTGAGGTTCTGGTAGCTTCTGACAATGCTGAGCACTCTTTCCCTGCCGGGGCTTTCCCTTTGGCTGTTGTGATCTATATTCTTCTGGGGTTCCTTGTACTTCCCTGATCACTCCTGGTTGGTCTGTGTTGAGGGATCCTTATGCCTGAAATACTAGTTTTACTCTGGGCTCTTTCTAGACATGTCTCTCACTCCCTTTATTCTCCCAGGGCAATCTCAAATGTTCCCATGGCATCAGCTACCTATGTGGGGATGATCCCAAATCTACCCCTGTGATGCAGACCCCGCTCCTGAGCACCACACTCACGCGCATACCTGGCCCTTAGACATAGACCTCGTTGCAGGTATCACAGGCATCCCAGACTCACCCTTTAAAAGTGAGCTATTATATCTTGCCCTGTCTGCCCTCAGTCTGTCTCTCCTCCTGTGCTCCCTGTCTCAGCGAATGGTAGCATCATCTACCAGCTGTCAAGCAGGAACTGGTTAGGTTTGAAACCATCTTACATTCTTCTTATTCTCCATTCAAATAATCATCAATTTCTGCCTATTTTGCCTCTAAATATCACTTGAGCCTACCAGATTCTATTCTTATTGCCACCACCCCCCATCAGGCCCTTTATATCTTGCTGTGATTCCCACGAAATGATAATATTTTGGACATGTTTGGTTAAATAAAATATATTATTAAAATTAATTAACTGGCTTAATACTAGTTACAGCGTTTTGAAGTTTATTATACCTGATTTTCTCCTTCCTTCCTTCCTCTCCTTTCCAAATAAAAATACCTCTGTCTGCTCATATTTTCTTCTGTGCTATGGTTATGGTATAACTCATGTAGGTTTTTATCATGTGATGATTCACTGTGACTGTCTTCCTATCTAGACTGTGAACTCTTAGTAGCAGGAATCATATCTTAATAATCTTTGCATTCCCAGAACCCCATAGGGGCCTATCACATAGTAGTGACACAACATAGTTTGAGAGTGTGACTCTAAATGACTGGAGTCCTATAACTTTAATTCTGCCTATTTTAGGCAAGACACTGTAATGTATTACTCTCTTGAAATGAAAAAATGAATTAGTAGATGGTATTTCCCGCCCCTAAAATGGAAACTTTTTTTTTTACTTAAAAATCAGTATCTTCAGCCATAAAAACCGACAACATAATGCCATTTGCAGCAACATGGATGCTCCTGGAGAATGTCATTCTAAGTGAAGTAAGCCAGAAAGAGAAAGAAAAATACCATATGAGATCGCTCATATGTGGAATCTAAAAAACAAAAACAAACAAACAAACAAAAACAAAGCATAAATACAGGACAGAAATAGACTCATGGACAGAGAATACAGACTTGTGGTTACCAGGGGGGTAGAGGGTGGGAAGGGATAGACTGGGATTTCAAAATTGTAGAATAGATAAACAAGATTACACTGTATAGCACAGGGAAATATACACAAAATGTTATGATAAATCACAGAGAAAAAAATGTGACAATGAGTGTGTATATGTCCATGAATGACTGAAAAATTGTGCTGAACACTGGAATTTGACACAACATTGTAAAAGGATTATAAATCAATAAAAAATGTTAAAAAAATCAGTATCTGACACACTTTCAAATGATGCACACGCATGTAAAATAGAAAGAGGAGGTCCTCCGGAAAAGCTCAGCGTCAGACTTACGACATTAACACAGTTCAGCATTACTGTCATGGCACTCTGGTTACTCTACTCTAGGGGGCAGACTTGAGCCGACATTTGGGCGGTATTGCTGGACACAGAGAAGCCTGTGTTCTGGCCAACGACAAAATCACTATCATTGCTCAGGCAGAAAGGAGAGAACTGCAGCCTTTCTTATCACAACTCTTGGAGGTTGGATTAAGCTAATTAAACTTTGGGTAATGTTTATGACTTATTAATGTATTTAAAGGTACACATGAGGGAGGACGACAAACGTTACCTCCGTGGGGCACAAAAAAGAAAAAGAGAACTTACACTATTTGTGCCAATGGTTTACATTTGCACAATGGGAAATTTTAGGTAGCCCTCATGCCTCCTTTAGTCTCCTTTCTCCTTCCTATTTTCTTTCCTCTTCCTCCCTTCCCCTTCTCTTCCCTTCCTCAGGGCTAAGGGTTAGACTTGTCTTGGTTCGAGTGCACGTATAGGTATGTGTCAGAATGTGTATGCGTGTGTTTGTGTGTACTGATAAGCATGTCTTTGGTCTAAGGATTCAGTTGGGTACAGCTGGAAGATTGGTTACATTCAGTGGAACTCAGTCAATAGTAAATATATTGAGGTTAGTGGGAGCCAGGTCTCTCACTGTTGAGAAAGGAGGTATAAATATTGAAAAGCAGAGGACAGAGCATCAAATAAGCCCTGTTGTGCTGGATTGAAATTGGAAGTTTTAAATATATACAAATAGATATGTTATATCTGTGTGTATATATGTATAAGTACATATATATACATAAATTTCTCTTTCAATTTATACATAATTTACATATTGCTTATTTTTGAACTATTTGAGGTGCCTTATTTCCCCTGGATAATTTCCTAAAAATCATGACACTCCTTTACATAACCATAGTATAGCTGACACCAGGAAATTAACATTGACTAAATATCACCATATTTATGATAATGTAAAACATTGCCACATATAATAGTGATGTTTTACGTGCGCGCGCGCACACACACACACACACTCTGTCCACTGACAGAGCCTAGAAGCAATGACATCCCAACAACAGTGAGAACATCCAGCTCTCCTCTTGGTTTCTAAACACCATTTTCCATGATAAGGAACCAGGGATACTTGGAAAACTGGTTGAATCCAGGGATAGGGCAGGAAAAACACCAGTTGATCTTGGAACATCTTCTTATACCAGAAAGTAAAGAAATGCACAAAGAATGATGGGTACATTTCAAAAGGACACATGAGTTAAGTTTAAGGGCTACTACTTCCCAAGTCTGGGAAGATGTGGGAATCAAAATGAATAATTTTACAATGTTACCTATTATAAAATAAGAATTCATTAATCCATACAGATTAAATAAATAGATGTAGTGGGGCTGGCAGGATAACAACATCAACAACCATTTATTTAAATAAAATAAAAGAAATAAAATAATAAGTGGGGGACAAGGAAAAGCTTACCTTATCGTAGAATGCCAACTAATGCATGTAGACATAGTTTCAAAGTATTTTCCCACAAAATACTTATTAATTACTTAATATGTACAATTATTTTTACAATAAAAACTTGGCAGACTTTGTCTTATTAAGGGATAAAATTAGCATCACCAATAATGGGACAAATCATCATTGCGTGCCTTCTGATATGATGCACTGAGAAAAGCACAATACCTCTGTGGAATTGCTGCCAAAAATGCATAAATCCTTAAGAGACACCAGAAACAATCCCCAAATGAAACATGGCATATAAAGTAAGTGAGTTGTACTCTTCATAAAAATCTAGGTCATAAGAAATGTAACAAACGCACACATGATCTTGTATGGGATCCTGACCTATAAAGGGCATTATTGGAACAATTGATGATATTGTACTGAGATTATGTAGGGGAGTGTATTTATTTTTAGGAAATACACATGGAAGTATTAATGGGTAATAGAATGTCATATCAGCTAACTCTCAAATGGTTCAGGAGAAATATATATATATGTGTGTGTGTTTATCTACATATATCTACACGAGAGAGATCAAGTGTGAGCTCAGATGTGGTAGTAAAAACAATTGGAGGATCTGCATAAAGGATGTTCAGGAATTCTTTGCGCTGATCTTGCAATCTTTCTGTAATTTTAAAATTAGATAAAAATTAGAAGTTGAAAATTACATAATGAATATATACTCATTATAAAATTAAATCTAAAGAGCATTCTAATATATAGCTAAGAGCAAAAGTCATCCTCAGTACCAATCTCCTCAGATAACATTTTTATACATTTATAAACACACTTAAAACAAAATATCTGGTATTCTGTTATTTTTCCTACTTAACAATATATTGTAAACATTTTTTCATATGATTACATGTATATCAACATCATTTATTTTTTTAAAGGGGTAATTTTATTTATTTATTTATTTTGGGGAGGAAGAGGTAATTAGGTTTATTTATTTAATTATTTTGGTAGTAGAGATACTGGGGATTGAACCTAGGACCTCGTGCACGCTAAGGTAAACACACACTGTACCATGGAACTATACCCTTCCCCACTCATTTTTTTACGTTTGAATTTCTGCTCTTATTTCTATTGTTTCCTTCTTTCTACTTTCTTTAGGTTTAGTTTGCTATTCTGTTACTACAGTCTTAAGGTGAGTGCTTCAATAACTGATTTTTCAGCCATTCTTGTATTTTTTAATATGTATTTAAGATGATCAATTTCCTTCGAGGCACAGCTTTCCCTGCATCCAAAAGTTTCAATGTGCTATCAGTCAGCTGAAGCATTTTCTTGTTTCCATTGTGATTGTATTTTTGACCCATGGGCTATACCTAAGTTCATTTTTCAAATTTCCCAAATCATGGATATATTGTCTTTACTTTTAGTTACTGATTTAGTTAGATTTATTCCATTGTGGTTGGAAAATATATTTTATATAATTACGAATTCTTTGTAATTTGTTGAGACTTACTTCATAGCCTAGCTTAGGGTCAAGTGTATTTGAAAAGAATGTATATTATAAAGTTGTTTCATATAGTTGTATGTTCTATTAATGTCAATTAAGTCAAATTTATTAATTATATGTTTTAAATTTTCTGTATTTTTAGAATTTTTTTGTCTATTTGCTTTATGAGTCACACAGAGAAATTATTAAAGTATCCCATATGATTGTGAATTTGTTTCTCTATCCTGGTAGTGCTGTCAATTTTTGCTTTGTATACTTTGAAGCTGTGTATTGGATGCATATAACAGAACTGTTGTATCTTCCTAGTGTGATAAGTCTTTTATTATTATGAAATATTTCTATTTCTATTAATGTTTTTAGTAGTAAATTTTCTTTTTTTGGTATTAATATAACTGAGTGGAGGGAGTTAAAAGGTACAAACTTTTGGTTATAAAATGAATTAGTCACAGGGATGTAATGTATGGAATGGTGACTATAGTTAATAATGCAGTATTGAATATTTTGGAAGTTGTCTAGAGAGCAGATCTTAAAAGATCACAAGAAAAAAATTTTGTAATTATGTGTGGTGATGGATGTTAATTGGACTTAATGTGATGATTAACTTGCAATATATACAAATATTAAATCGTTATGTTGTACACCTGAAACTAATATGTTATATGCCAATTATACCTCAGTAAGAGAGAATGTGACTACACTGGCTTTCTTTTGCTTTAGTGTTCATCGTATGATATTTGTTTTAGATGCTTTTTTGTGAACAGCATATAGTTGTATATGTGTTTGTGAGTGTATGTTTTGCCACTCTGAAAATCTGTCTCTTATTTGGTGTGTTTGGTTTATTTACATTTAATGTAATTGTTGATATTTTTGCTGTTTAAAATCTACCATATTGCTATGAGCTTTCTATTTGTCCCACATCTTCCAAGTCCCCTTTTCTCTCTTTTATTGACTTCTTTTAAATTTAGTATTTCTACTACTCCATTTCCCGCTTCTATTAGCCTGCTAGTTGCACCCGATGCCTCTGGTGCCTTGTGTCACATCCCCTCAGTCTGCTTCAGATTTCTGCCGGTAGCTGCGGTTAACAACTCCTTGTGGATGCACTCTTACCTCAGGTGAACACATCTCACCTCAAGCGCTCGATGTGGACCTTTTAATTTTTGGCCCCGGGCGGGGAGGGTATATCTCAATGGTAGAGTGCATGCTTAGCATGCATGAGGTCCTGGGTTCAATTCCCAGTACCTCCGCTAAAAATAAATAAACCTGATTACCCACTCCTGCCAAAATAAAATAATTAAATAACACAATAATAAATAAATAAAATAAAACATTAAAAAAAGTTTCATTTTTGGCCCAAGGGACTTCTCTGTTTTTTTTTTTTTTAAATTAAAGTATGGTCAGTTTACAATGTTGTGTCAGTTTCTGGTGTACCCTGGAGACTTCTCTGATGCCAAAAGAGAGCAAGTACAGTCTGGAAAAGCAAGGGAGTTAATGCCCTCAGGGCACCTCTCGACCAACAGAAGCCAGGTGCTGGTGAGTAAATGCTCCAGCCTCCTGTGGGAAGCAAGCTGTCGGATTCTCAGGTGGTTCCTTTGTATGCTAGTGCCTGTTAGCCACAGAGAGGACCTTGGTAACACACCCTCTTAATGGCTCTTACTCCTTCCTTGTCTTATTCTCTCTGCCCCCTCGCTCCCACTTCCTGGGATAGCCTAGCAAGTGAACTACCTGTATTCAAGTTCTTACCCTAGGCTCTTTTTTTTTTTTCTTTTGGTGGGGTGGAGAGGGACACAAACTAAGACGTGTTATTGGAAATAGTGGTGGAAAACTGATAACTAGGATGAGCTTCTAGACTCAGACCACCTACTGGTGAGATGACAACAAGGATTCTACTACTGTGGAAAAGGGGCAGGGATAATCTCTGGCATGCTCTCACATCATGATTATCTCCTTTTATGCACTGGGATGAGGTGTAAGTGGAACTGGAAACACTGGATTATGCAGTAGGGCCAGCATTTGAACCGTATCAGGAGATGAGGTTATAGGAACTATAGGGTTGACGGGCTTTTGTTAATTGCCTCAAAAGCCTTGACAAAGAGAATGATAGGCTCAGTTCAACCAGCTATAAACTCTATTCAAGCTGTGAAAGACCGGGGGCCTCAAAGGCAGTGTTTGAAGGAATCGTCATCATTTGTAGGGATTAGGAGATGGTGATGAAAACCAAGCCCAATGTTCAATTGAAAACATAGCGGAGCTGCACAGGAGACTGAATAAGTAGCCTTGAAATGTCTCCGATGCTAAAGGCAGAGCCCTGACCAAGAAAGGGACTCTGAGACCTACTATGGAGATATTTGGGTGAACATGCCTGAGAATCTTGAACTCCCAGATTTCCCTAAACCCTTGAGGTTGGAAGAAGCAGTTGCCTTTTCTTTGTAATGGGAAAATCATCTCTTTTTGCCTGGTAACCATGAAAGATTTCCTGAGGTGGCTGCTTCACAGGGCGATGTCCAGCCTTCTCAGGATTTGCACCACTATACCTCACTGCCTGTACACTGATAGACTAGGTGAGAAATACAGTTCCATCACCAAGATGAACTATCTTGCTTCCCAGAAGAATTATGGGACCCAGCTAATACTATCCAGCAGGAACCAGAAGAATCTGTACTTCAGAGTACATGGGGTGATGTACAAGACCAGATAGAGAAAGTTTATTGACATGGTAGCACTCTCCTATGATTTAGAATTTAATGACCTGGCAAGAACACTTGGATTCTGTCTTAGTAGCCTGCTGGAATGATTCCATGAAGCTTGGGCATGATAAAGATTTATAACAAACAAGGTGGTAATGTCAGAACTGTCTCGGCAGAGTATTGAGGAAGGAACCTGAGGGCTCAGAAACTTGGGAATATTAAGGTGGATTTATTATATGAGACCCGAGAACACATTCTTTGATCATCTTATCCTGGTGGGCCCAGAGGACACCCCATTCATTAATGTAATAAGAAATGCATTAGTCAGTTGTGAGGGTGTGACTGTTGGTACCCTTGAGAAGTGGTGACCATCCACTATAGGCTAGGGTCGATGGTAGGAGATACTGCCACAGTGCTGGGCTCCCTAAAAGAGATGATAAGATTTCAGAAGATGAGAGTGCAGATGAGACACTAGCCTCAGAAACAAGGTGGATTTAATGACTACAATGAGAAATAAGGTGAGAGCAACCATTGTGCCTTGACTGATAGGGATCTGTGGTGATGGCTAATAGACCAATGTGGCCTCCTCACTAGTTGGTAAGCTTGGAGTTCCCAGTTAAGTTAGAATAATTGAGGCTAATTATTGTTTGGAAAGACTACCTGAGGGTTGTCCGTCCACCCTGTCCTGTTTGTCCACGCCACTAGCTGAGTGGCATTTTTTCATCCCATGGGAGAATTCAGAGGTATTGACTGGTGTTCTGTGGGAGAAGTATAAGAGCTGGAGACAACTCATGCTGTTTCCAGTAGACTTTTTGTAAAGGTTAAGGGGAATGGCTATCAAATTGCAGTCAGAGCTGTCTGGCAGGGGATGGCAGTGTCATAAAAGATTCTTGTAACAGTTTGGGAAAGTTGCACCTACACACTCCCCTTAGGGAAAAGTCTCCAGGGACAGTTCTGAAAGATGAAGGATGATTAATGTTCCCCCTCCTCTGCTGTCCCAGGGTTTACAGTGTTCACCCCTTGGGCACCAGGGTTGTTGCTCTCCTTTTGCCTCTACAAAGTCAGTGTGTCCATTCCAGTAGCAGTCACCTCACTTCTGCCTTAGTCACCCCTATTTGCACCCACACCTTATGTCCAGTGAGTCAAGTGCAAGATGGACAAGCTCATTTTTCTAAATCTTACAGAGATTCCTCATGTTCCCCACTTGGACCTACATGGGCTACTGTAGGACAACACAGTGAGCAGTGTACTCAACCACGTATTCATTATCCTTATGATCTAGGACCATGTCATCCAACAAGAGAATGTAGGTGGCTGAACCAGACTTAGTTTTGAATCCTCTAGGTCCCCTTTGGGCCAGGTTGTGACCTGGAGGATGTACCAACCCAGCTGGCCTAGTGCTGCCATGAAGAGAAAGACTGAAACACCAGGCCCAAGAATGGTCAATGTAGAATTCCAATTTTACACCTACTTCTGCATAACCCTTCACTTCTTTCATCCAGAATATTATCCAGAAAGCAGCTGAAAGGAGATTCTCTCTTTCTGGACAGAGCTGTATTCAGTGACCAAACTGCTTAATAAGTTTTGTGGAGCAGGAGGAGGTGAGGGAGATAGCCAAAAATCTTTCTTTTTTTAATTAAAATTTTTATTTTGGTATAATTATATATGCACATACAGCTGTAAGAAATAATACAGAGAGACCTCATGTACTCTTTAACCAGTTTTCCCCAATTGTAACATTTTGCAAGATTTTAGTACAATATTGCAGCAATATCCCACCGCTTCAGTCAAACTATGGGGAACACTTCCAACACCACAGGAGTGTTGCTCTTTCATAGCTACACTCATTTGCCTTCCACCCTACCACATCCTTAACCCCTGGCAATCATTAATCTGTTTTCCTTTTCCATAATTTTGTTATTTTAAGTATGTTACATAAATAGAATCACAAAGTACATAAGAAAAATATTTAGTTTTTCACAGTAAGTATAATGTTAGCTGTGGCTCTTTGTAGGTGGTCTTGTGAAAGTTCTCTCCTCTATTTCTACTTTTTGGAGTGTATTTATGATGCTGAATTTTGTCAAATGCTTGTTCTACATTGATTAATATGTTTGTGTATTTTTTCTTTAGTCTGTTAATGTCATTGATTACATTGATTGATTTTTAAGTGTTAAATAAACCTTGCATCCCTGGGGAAAAAATCCTACTTGGTCATGATGTATAATAATTTTTATATATTGCTGAATTTGTTAATATTTTGTTAAGAATTTTTGTATCTATGTTCATGAGTGATATGGATCTGTAGTTTTCTTCTTTGTGCTGTATTTCTTTGGTTTTGCATCAGAGTAACACTCTCTTCATAAAGTCAGTTGGAAAGTGTTCTTTCCTATATTCTGGAAGAGATTATGAAGGATTGGTGTTAATTGTTCTATAAGCATTTGTTAGAGTTCTCTAGTGAAAGCATCTGGGCCTGGAAATTTCTTTTTTGGGAGTATTTGAATTATGAATTCCATTTCCTTAATAGTTACAGGGCTACTCACATTATTTAGTTCATATTGGGCGAGTTGTGGTAATTTGTGTTTTTCAAGGAATTGGTCCATTTCTTTTAAGTCAAATTTATGTGTGTCGAGTTGTTTGGAGTATTCCCTTATTTCCTTTTTGACGCCTGCAAGGTCTATAGTGAGATCTTCTGTTTTCTTCCTGACAGTGGTAATTTGTGTCTTCTCTCTTTATTTTCTTTGTCAGTCGTGCCAGCAGTTTGCTCAGTATACTGATCTTTTCAAAGAACTAGCCTTTTGTTTTCACCTTATTATAGCCTGGTACAGGTGGAAATTTAGGATTCAGTTTGGCCTTCGCTGACATAGGTGTAGGGGAAGCCACAGTTTTTTCTGGGGTGTTTGACTAGAGTATAGCCATTATTGTCTAAACTTTTATTTGTCTTCCTAGGCTACTCCTTCCTGGCTCTTTGGCTAACAACAAAAGTCAACAGGCTTTTGCTGGGCTCCAAGTCTGGGTCAAAGAGACAAGAAGAAAACCCAGAGAACTCAGTATCATGTCCTTCCTTGGGTCCCTAGATTCCTAGACCGTTTGCTTTCTTCTTTCAGCCTTTCAAAGTCTTCTCATATTTGTTTATATATAAAGTTAGGATTTGTGTTTGTACTAGCAGAAGAATTAGGGAAAATTATGTCTACTCCATCTACTTGAAAGAGGTCCCCAGAAATCATTTATTTTTAGTAGATGTTTGAGGAAGCTATTCCAATGGTTAATAATATCAGACACTTGTTAATGAGAATGAGTGTAGAAGTTTGACCTTGACTATCAGCCTATTGTTAAGTGACTTTTTGGATAAAATGTGTACTGTCATCAGTTTATAAATGTTCCAGAAAGCCAAACTCATGATTAATTTCAAGGGCCAATCCTCCTTTATGGATTTCCTTGACTGCCAGAGGATTGAGGGCTGTGAATCCATTCACTTTTTTTTTTTTAACTTGGTGAGTGGGATTCATTTTTTGAAGGGCTCGTGGAGGTGATATGACACTGCAGTCAGGGTTGCAGAGACTGAGGTGTCTGACTAGTCCACTGTGGCAGACAGACTGTAAGGTGGCTCCCCATGATCATCATGTCCTGGCTTTTGGGAATTGCAGGAGCCTGAGACTAGACTATTGGAGGTAGGGGCAGCTGCTAGCTGACAGTCAGAAAGAAACTGGGATGCAGCCCTACAGCTGCAAAGAAATGAATCCTGACAACAACCTGAGGGAGCTTGGAAGCAGGTGCTCCCTACTTGAGCCTCCAGATGAGGATGCAGCCTGACAGACACAATGGTTGCAACCTTGTGAGACCCTCAGCAGAGGATCCATTTAAGCTATGCCTGCACTTCTTAGAACTGGAACAGTAATAAACATGTGGTGTTTCAAGCTACTAAATTTGTGGTAATCTGTTATATAGCAATAGTAATACATATACCGACCAAGAGGACATCATCCATGAAGTGAAATCTTTGGACTTCAGAAGGTAGAGGCACTCAAAAATAAATTCTGACCCATTCACTTCTGGAAAATGACAGGTAAGTTTATATACTCATGATTCAAACATATATACTGGAGACCTCGGGGTCTGGGATAGGCTTCTCTGTGTCTGTTACCTCATCTGAAAATGGAGATGATTTTAAAATCTACTTCATAAGGTGATTGTAAGAATTAAATATGATAATGCAGGTAAAGCATAGATTAGCATAGATCCTGGCACAGTTCATGGTATGTGGCCCAATGAGTGTAGCTCTTGCCATCTTAATGTGTCAGTGAGGCACATTTCTGTTAGCATCCTCAAATTACAATGATGATTGATTTCTAGACAACACCCCAACTAATCAAGCTTTCAAAGCATCGTTTGGTGCTGCCCTGTCTAAATTCTCACAGAACAAAGGAACATTCCTTGTTTTCCTATATCTACCACCACCCAATAAAAACCCCAAACCAACCAAGTCTTCCAAATCACTCCTGTAACCAACTTGGGCTTCTCTACAGAAAGAACCATCTTTCTGGTTAATAAGGACTTCAATGAAAGACTCATTAAGGTTTTTCCTCTAACAAAAGGAACAGGCTCTTGAATTTCATTATTCGCTCCCTGGCTAAAGAGGAGAGAGTGAAGTTCTGAGGCGTGGCCTGAACGCCCTTTTGGGGCGTGGGCATGCCAGAGCCTCAGTCCCTTCCACTCGGCAATGCTGGGGATTTAAGCCTGCGCGGGGCGCGCCTTAATTTCATTCCAAGTACAGACTGAAGTCATCTGGTTTAAACAAACAAGCCCGACTGCCTAAAAAACGGGCATAACAGGGGCCAGAGCACCGGCAGGCCCTGGGTGCGGAGGACCCCCCTCTCGGCCCTGGGCCCCTCCCCGGCCGCGGCGGCCGCCGAGTGCCACATCAGCGCCCGCGCTGCACTTCCAGGTTCCTCTTGAGGATGCAGCGAGCGGGCCCGGCGGGCGGGGGCGGGCCCGTGGCCCCGGGAGTGGCGGGCCGGCCGGCCAATAGGCGGCAAGCAAAGAGCCCCGGAGACCAATCAGCTGGAGCTTCTGCTAGCCGCAGCCGCCGAGGCTCGTGCCCCTCGGGGGAACCAGATGAGGCACATCTGGACAGCTGCGCTGAGGAGCTGTGCGGCCCCTTCTCGGGCCCGACGTCAGCTGAGCACGTCCCCCACGTCCTCTCCTTTCAGCCGCTTATTATTTATTCATTTACCCAAAGAAGCCACCAGGGATCCAAGTTTAAAACTCTCCCCCTCTAATGCGACATGGGGCCAGATCCCATCCAACACACAGTTTAATTTTATGGGGCTCTGAGATCAAAAGGACAGAAAGATCAACAACAAAAGCCCAGCCGCTGTCTGATTTAAAACTGGCAAAGTGGGGAAAAAAGTGTGAATAAGACCGAGTTGGGTAAGTTTTGGATACGTGCTGGATATCCTATTTCTCCCGCTGTGAGCTCTACCCTGTCTTTTTGCTGTTCTCGCTGCCTTCTCTTCATCAGGGAGAGAAAAATATCTCTTGCTGCCACAAACTGCACAGACCCTCGTTTCTTTTTCTTTTGCTTTGCTAACCTTTTATTTTTATTTAATTTGGTCATCTGTATGCTATTTTAAAATTTCCTGGGAACATAAATTTAACTGTTATCCTGTTATAAGCTTCTCCTAACTTCAAAGTGGAATCTACTGACCAATTTATTTTTCTGTTTTCTTTCTGTGAGAACAGAGCATTCATCTGTAAAGCTGGAATCTTTATCCATCCCCCACTTCCTAACTGTTTTGATAGAAGATTGAGAAAGTTATCTGGCTTATTTAGAATTAACAAAACTTTTGCTTCCTTTAATGGGATGTTTAATATTAAATTATTTAAATCCTGAATTGATATAGGTAATTATTGTTTCATTTACATGTGAAGGTAGCTCAATGTCTTTTCTGTATCCTCCTATCCATAGTGGTGAGCCACAGTTCCTTTATGATTGTTAAAAATCACATTAAACATGTGACAGACTGCTGCTGTGTACATCAGTAACCTCATAATTTTCCCCAAGTAATTGTGTGTATATTAACCCCATAATTCTCTCCAAGTAATATTCCGAGTTATTGTTAGGTGTTTATGAACATAAATCTGGCATATATTTCAGGATTTAGAAATGGAGATGATGGCAGATATTGAGCTGGGTGAATGGCCTGAGGCCTATTCCATTACAAACATGTGTAGAGGTCTCTGTTTCAGCAGTGTTTTGGATTGGAGACTTTATCGTATGTTATTTACTGTCATGGTGATATGGCCAGAACTGATCTTTAATTTCTGGCTTGGAAAGCAGTAGGTGCTCTAATCGCAGGTTGCAGAGCATGTTTTTGATTCAGAAAGGCAGCGCATACTGTGAGTGGAAGAGTTGAAGTGGCTTTCAGGTGTGCAGAGTTAGAGAGAACAGCGTTGTAGAGAAACCATATAAAGAGCTAGCTGGCCTGCTTCCATTCAAAACCCTGCTGTTTGACCTGGAGCAAGTTACTGGGCCCATATGTACTGCAGTTTCCCGCTCCGTGTGTGGAGATAATAGCACCTATCTCATGGGATTGCCTTGAAAACTAAGTTAAACATTAGAGTAGTTCTGGCACAGAGTTAGTCTTTGCTGTTGGACCTACTCTTCATTGCCTTCCTTCTCAGCTTCCCCTGCTGCACATCAGTTTCCCCAGCTGCCATTCTGACCTCTACACTTAGCAACTAGTGTTCACTGAGTGCAGACCACTTGTTAGCAAGGCACTGTATAAGGCTGTAAAGGAGTGAGAGTCTTGAGAAGGGAGTGAGGGAGAATTTATCAAGTGCCTTAGAAAGATCTAGAAGATTCTGAGGGCACAGAGGATGGAAAGCAGACTTCTGATTGTGGGTGGCTTCATGGAAAGGTTGGCATTTCTGGGAAGGGAGTTTACCAGACAGTTTTGGTCGAGGGAAAATGGATTATAGAACTGAAGGTGGCAGGCATTCTAGGAGGAAAGGAAAGTGTGGGCAAAACACTGAGGCTGGAAAGTGTAAATCTATCCTCAGGGTTGTGATGCAGGATAATGTGTCAGAGGTTAGTGGGTGGAAAAGTTGGAAAGAGGGGAGAGGTAGGAGAGGGTGGCGTGGAGAGCCTGTTGGGGAAGGAGAAGCTTGGGAGGTGAGATTGGTGGGGGACAGCGAGCCGAACTGGCAGCAGTTTTATAGTGGAGTTGTTTCTGGAACAAACCATCTCTGGAGTCCGTCTCTACCCCTCCCCCAGCATTCCCTCCCCACCTGCTCCACTGCTTCCCATCACCAGTCAGGACCTGCAGGCTGGGTGGGCAGGACTGACCAGTGAGCCTGGGCTCTGCTTTATAAGACTCACTCTGTAAGGGCTGTCTCAGAGCTCTGCTGAAGTGGTCTCACATTCTGGACTATTACCCAGGCTTCTTTTCAGAAACAGGCCATACCCTGAAGTCTCTGACACGTGATTATTGTGCCCCTCCTCAACCCGTGTTCACACAGTGTGTGCCAATGGCTCTTCTCTATTTGGCTGAGAGAATTATCTATTCACATGTTAATACTTGTAACTTCATTATGTACAATTATTGAGATAGATAAGTCCTGTAATATGCACCTAAGTGGAAAGTCAGCTTGAATATGTCTTGCTTTCTTTTCCTCGAGGGCATTGTGTTGTGTCAGAGAGAACCTGAGTCTGGCTCTGGCGCTGCCCCTGACCACCTGTGTGACCTCGGGCAAGACACTGAGCCATTATGGACTTCTCTGTGCCATCATCTGTAAAATGATCTCTAAGGTCCCTTCTCTCTTGAATGATCTTTATTCTTCCTGCTGCATCCCCGGGACAGGCTGTTGCTTCCAGATGGCTATGGGATACATCAGTGGCTAACGTTTTCTGACCACTTAATACATGGCAGACATTGTTCTGGGTGCTGTACGTGCCTTAGCTCATGTAAGCCTCTGAGCGACCCTGTGAAGTTTGGTACCTTTTAGCTGTGGAGACTGAAGCACAGGCAGATTAAGTAACTTGCCCAAGGTCACGCAGTGTACAGATGGCAGATGCAGACCCGGACAGTGTCACTCCAGAGCCCAAGCCTCAACCACTAGTCTTCACTGCCTTAGAGGTAGTACAGCGGGGCTGCTCCTCTGGTTTGTGGTAGTGGTAGCCAAGAAGTCCATGGAAGGAGGATCACTGGAGGGGGAGGGAAGGTTTGGAGGAGTGGAGTCAGTAACATTTCCTGGGAGAGGCCAACATGAGTCTCATCTATGGGATGTGCCACAGGTGTAGACAGGAAACATTTCACTCATTTATTAGATTATTATCTAAAGATGGGGATATCAATAGGCATTAAGCGAGAAAATCAACGTAAACCTTTAACATAGTGTCTGCATCATAGCAAAGTCTACACTTGTAAGTAATTCATTATTTTTTACTGTAGTAAAATAAACATAACATAAAATTTGGCATTATAACCATTGCTCAGTGACATCAAGTACATTCACATTGCTGTGCAACCTTCACAGCTATCTATCTCCTGAACTTTTTTTTATCAAACTGAAACTGTGTACTCATTCAACAATAACTCTCTATTTCTTTCTGACAACTACCATTCTACTTTCTGTCTCCATGAATCTGACTACTCTAGGTATCTCATATAAGTGGAGATATACAATATTCTTTTATGACTGGCTTATTTCACTTAGCATTCTATCTTCAAGGTTCAAACATATTGTAGTATGTGTCATAATTTCACTCCTTTTTAAGGCTGAATACTGTTCCATTGTATGTGTATATCACATTTTGTTTATCTGTTGGTGGACATTTGGGTTATTTCTATCTGTGATGGTAATTTTTTTTTTTGCAGAATTTGTAGTTTATTATATGTAAGATACATCTTCATATAGAAAGCCTCTAAACACAAAAGACAAAGGAGCTTTAAAAAAAGGCTAGGTTTTACATTTTAAAAACTCATTAGATACCAAATTCAAGTCAGAGTTTATAGTTACATTGTAAAATATTATCTTTTTTGAATAAAACTAATATTGACTTAAATGATGAATTTTAAAATGTAATTACTTATTGGTGATTAAAAATACTTAAGCAAAGTAGTATTTTAAGCCAGACAGAGTAAAGGAAATTCTTCTTTAATATATGCATTTTAATTCCAGTAATACTCTTAAATTTCTGTTAAAAATGTAATCAATATTAAAGTTAGTAAAATACTTGTTTTGACTGATGCCTGGAATATTTTACCACTTAACCTGGTTACACAGTGATTTTTTTTTCTGTCAGATGTAACTGACAATCAGTTTAGTCTTTAAGATAAATGAAGTAGATGATAACTCACATTGTAGCATCCTGTGGAAAATATTCAAACTACATTTTAAATGCTTTTTAAAAATGGAGATGTCTCATCTATTATTCCACAAGAAATTGTTTCTGTAAAACTATAGGTTGGCTATGGCAATAGTAACTAAACTACATCCAACTCTGAAGGTAGAAAAATCTCTGAAAAGAAAAACACACCAAACAACCCAATCCAAAGATGGGTAAAAGACCTGAACAAGCAATTCTCCAAGGAAGACATACAAATGATCAATAAGCACATGAAAGATGCTCAATATCACTAATTATCAGAGAAATGCAAATCAAAACTACAATGAGGTATCACCTCACACCAGTCAGAATGGCCATCATTCAAAAATCCACGAATGACAAATGCTGGAGAGGCTGTGGAGAAAGGGGAACCCTCCTACACTGTTGGTGGGAATGCAGTTTGGTGCAGCCACTGTGGAAAACAGTATGGAGATTCCTCAAAAGACTAGAAATAGACTTACCGTATGACCCAGGAATCCCGCTCCTGGGCTTATATCCAGAAGGAACCCTACTTCAGGATGACACCTGCACCCCAATGTTCATAGTAGCAGTATTTACAATAGCCAAAACATGGAAACAGCCTAAATGTCCATCAACGGATGACTGGATAAAGAAGATGTGGTATATTTATACAATGGAATACTATTCAGCCGTAAAAACCGACAACATAATGCCATTTGCAGCAACATGGATGCTCCTGGAGAATGTCATTCTAAGTGAAGTAAGCCAGAAAGAGAAAGAAAAATACCATATGAGATCGCTCATATGTGGAATCTAAAAAACAAAAACAAAAACAAAGCATAAATACTAAACAGAAATAGACTTATAGACATAGAATACAAACTTGTGGTTGCCAAGGGGGTGGAGGGTGGGAAAGGATAGACGGGATTTTAAAATTGTAGAATAGATAAACAAGATTATACTGTAAAGCACAGGGAAATATACACAAGGTCTTATGGTAGCTCACAGAGAAAAAAGTGTGACAATGAATATGTATATGTTTATGTGTAACTGAAAAATTGTGCTCTACACTGGAATTTGACACAGCATTGTAAAATGATTATAAATCAATAAAAAATGTTAAAAAAAGAAAAACACAGCCTAGTTATAATATGCAATATAAAGGTTATTTTCTTATTTTAAAAATCTTCCCATTTTGGAGAAATCCTAAACTTTCCATAGTTCCCTTATTAGGCAGTGCTGCATAAAGTTATTTAGTTAACATTATTATGATCATGGCTTACGATTAAGTTCAATTTGACAAATACCTATATATAGCAGCCCTCGCATGGATGTCAGTTATGACGATAATTGCAGTTCCATCAAAGAATACTTGCTTATTAAATTTGGTACAAAGCATGAACATTCAGGACAGATTGGCACAACACATGCAGTTCGAGAACTCTCTTTGCTCAAGCCAGTCATCATAGTCCAGTCCTGCTTTCCAAATCCTTCTTTGTATCATAACTGATGTTTAAAACGCTTCTTAAAACATCTTCCAGAATGAGAAAGGTAGGCTTTCAAAACCAGTCATCGGAATGCATGGTGGAAATGAGGCAGCATAGCTGAACCAGTGCCAGTTGGGAACATGTGGGGGACGGGAGGGAGGGGGAGCTGGCCCAGGCTCATAGTGCTCGTGGCTAGTGAGGGATCTTGTTGCTGCTGTCCCAGACAGCTTAGCCTATGGGGCAGAGATTCCCTAGGCCCCAGGGTGGGAGAGTTATTCCCAAAGGCATTTTGGGTAGCAGGAGAGGGCAGCTGCCAGAAGCCCAACAAGGGGGAA
This sequence comes from Vicugna pacos, assembly GCF_048564905.1. Taxonomy (NCBI): domain Eukaryota; kingdom Metazoa; phylum Chordata; class Mammalia; order Artiodactyla; family Camelidae; genus Vicugna; species Vicugna pacos. The sequence goes on along the minus strand of NC_132987.1, from coordinate 83,177,102 downwards.
AGGTCCAAAGAGGCAGCTATTGTTAGGTTCACAGCGTCTGCAGGCAGCTCCCTGGGCAGGTTGACTTTACCAGCACCTTTCTTAGCCAGATCAAAACCTGGATTGAGCTTGTGAGGTGTCTGAGGCTCTTGCAGAGGCCAGTCCTCAAGCAAATTGGTATTGCTGAATCCTTTAGTATCTGCTTTGAGGGGCAGGCTTGCAAGTGGGGAGTATGAGGTAGAACTGGTGTTGTACTTGTGATTCTGGCGGGGTGGTGGAGGAGAGCTTGGGAGAGGCTACGGCGGGGAGGGTGGGTGCGCAGGGGTGCCAGGAGCTCTGGCAGCGCAGGGACAGGCTGGGAGGTTGGCTCCGGGGGATTGTGGGTGTGGCTGTGTACCTCAGCTGGCAAGCTACTTGCAAGCCCGTTCTGTGCAGGCGCTCCTAAAGGGAAAGGAGACAGCGGGGCCACCCTCAGTCGAAACTGGGGAGAGATGGAGTGGAAGGTGCTCAGAAGGTCTCCAGACTGCAAACTCCCTTTCATCAGCTCCTGAGTGTGTCTTCTTGGTATGTCATGTTAGGTGGTCTTTGCGCTCAAATCTCTGGGCACAAAACTGACACGGGAAGTCCTTGCAGCCTGTGTGGATCACCAGGTGGCACTGCACGTCTTTCAGGGTGTAGAAGCATCTTTCACAGTGGTCGCACTGGTGCTTCTTTTCCTTGGTTTCACTAGGGGGCTTCTCCTCTGCGTGGGCTTTGAGGTGGTCCAGCAGCACCTCTGTGCTCCCCAGCTCCAGGGCACAAACCCTGCAGGTGAGGTCGCCGCTGCTGGCCGCAGGGAGGGCCAGGTGGCTCTTGTAGCCCAGCATACTGTTGTACTTCTTTCCACACTCCTCACACCCAAAGGCCATTATGTTGCGGTCATGTGTTTGGGGGTGGTTTTTCAGGTGGTCTTTCCGTTTAAAAGTCTTCTCACAGTGAGCACACTGGTGGGACTTCTGGGATGAGTGGGTAGCCTCATTAATTTGTATCTGGAAATGAAGGTTTTGTCAGAGTCTGGCTGCAAGCACTTGTAGGGAATAATTGTGGATAGTGAACTTCTTCAGGGTGAGGAATGTCTTGCCAGATAATTGGAGGGGTACGTGGCCATGGGCTTTGTCTCTCACACCTTCCTTTTCGGATGCGCTGACCAAATACTGTGCCGTTTAAGTACAAATAGAAGGATGGTGCTGAGTACATCATCAGCAGAGCCACAGCAGCTGAACTCCAGACCACAGAGGAGACAGCGTTATGGTCCTGGACCTGGTTCTACCCAGACACGGGTCTCTCAGTTACCACTAGCTTTGCTTGCTGCTTCCCACAGCCCAACTTCCATGCAGTCTCAGGCTGAGAGGAGAACGTCTGAGGCACTGATGAGGTTCCAGGAGCCAAAAGGCAATCTGCATCACTAGAGCTGGGGCATGTCCTGGATCACCCGGCTGTCCATTGTTAGCTATGTCCTGAGGTTCGGTTTGCTCATTTGTGGTGTCTACCTGATGCATGTCAATGGGCTAACGGGGACAACCTACTTCTCGGGACCAGGAAACGTCAGCTCTGAGGCAGTCAGGGAGTCCTCTCAGAAGTCTGAGGCTTCAAACAAGATTAACTCCTCTGATTCCTCTGCAAATACTGTTCTAGTCTGAGGTACAGAGAAGTTTCAGATGTGACATGAAACAGAGGCCACATCAGAGGTGATATCAATCAAAAGCCAATGATGATTATGTTGTCAGTCAGGCTGGAACCACCTTAGGTACAGGAACACAATAACTCCAGGATAGATGATGAAATGTCCACACCTAGACGCGCTGTGTTGTAAAACCTGCGGGGTCCGGAGCCCCCTCCCTGGAGCTTAGGCGCGGCAGCTCGGGCGCGCCGCCTCCTTGGGCATGACGGTGACCCTAGGAAGCGCCCCGCGCGACAAGGCCTGTGGTCCTCGGGGCTGGGAGGAGAGCAACGCCATCTGTCCGTCCTTCTGTCCTCCAGAAGAGTCTGTGATGGTTAATTTTTTGTGTCAATTTATCTAGGCCATGGTATGCAGATATTTGGTCAAACATTATTCTATATTTCTGTGAAGGTATTTTTAAAATGAAATTAACATTGAAATTAGTAGACTTTGAGTAAAGCAGATTATCATAATGTAGATGGGTCTCATCCAAGCATTTGAAGGCCTTAATAGAAGACTGATCTCCCTTGAAGAAGAGGGAATTCTGCCGGCAGGCTGCATTAAGACATGAGCTGCAGCAGCAGCCCTTCCCTGGGTTTCCAGCCTGTTGGCTTATACTGAAGATTTTGGACTTGCCAGCTTCCACAATCGCACGAGCCAATTACTGCAATAAATATCTCTCACTTTCTTTATGTCTATCAACTTACATATATATCTATATCCTCTTGGGTCTGTTTCTCAGGAGAACCCCAACTAATACGTTATCTTTTGGTTAATGAGAATAATGCTGTGATGAACGTTAGTGTAGAAATGTCTGTTGGGGTTCCTGCTTTCATTTCTTTTGGGTGTAAATCTGGAAGTGAATTTGCAGGATCACACAGTAATTCAATATTTCATTATTTGAGGAACCGCCATACTGTTTTCCACAGCAGCTGCACCATTTTACAGTCCCATCAGCAATACACAAGGGTTCCTGATTTCTCCATTTGTTATTCTGTTTTTTTAATTATTGTTTTTTAGTAACAGTCATCTTCATGGATATGAAGTATTATTTTATTGTGGTTTTGAGTTGCATTTCTCTAATGATTAGTGACGTTAAGCATCTTTTCATGTGCTTATTGGCCATTTGTATATCTTTTTGGAGAAATGTCTAGTTAAGTTCTTTGTTGATTTTTAAGTCAGGTTTTGTTTCGCTGTTGAGTTGTGGGCATTCTTTATATATTCATGATGTTAACTATTCATCAAGTATATGATTTGTAGATATTTTCTCCCATTCCCTAGGCTGCCTTTTCTCTCTGTTGTTGTTGTCTTTTGATATAGTTCAATTAGTATATTTTTCCTTTTGTTGCCTGTGGTTTTGGTGTCATATCCAAGAAAGTATTGCCAAATCAAATGTGATGGTTTTCGTTTGTTTTCTTCTAAGAGCTTTATAGTTTTAGTTTTGATGGTTAGGTCTTTGATACATTTTGTATTAATTTTTGTATTTGATGGAGGTAAGGGTCTGACTTTCTTCTTTTGCATGTGGATATCTAAGCAATTCTCTTATCAATCATCATAATGCTTATCTCCATGTAAACATCATTAACATAGCTATAGCTATAGTATCAAAATACTGATTCATTCTTGACTTATTCTTTAAATTATGTCTAAAGTGCTAATTTTTTATAAATCTTTCTATAACTTTTAATGTTTCCAAGGAGGAAAGATTATTCCTGTGGTTGAAAGGCATTGGTTGTTGAGAGCTATCCTTTGTTTGCTTGCTTGCTTGCTTGCTTGTTTCTTTATTGTTCTGCCTTTTTTTTTTAAACTCAGCCATATACACACACAGATATACATACACATATACATGAATAATACACACATCTCAACTTGTCAGTTGAGACATAAAGATTTTTGTAGCATATTTTGTCATGGAGAACAGTAGGTGAAATTCAAATGGAAGGAAGTTCTTTTTTTGAAGAAAAAGACTAAATCACTTAATGTAACAGTGGCATTGGACTAAGATTGTCAAACCAGGCTGTTTGGACTGTTCCTCTCTCTGGACTGTTGGCTTCTGCCTGTGAACCATCTGACCGTTTCCAGTCTTCTCTGGCTTTCAGAGTTCCTGTGAAGAACTCTGACACTCAGCTGCCTCAGTGAAACCTTGGAAGAGAATGAGTTTTTTCTCCCATGCACCTGCCACCCCTCCCAGTAGCCTGGGCCCTTCTGGTGCTATCAACTCTCCTAAACAGGAAAAAGGTACAGAGGCAAATGTCTCTTTGCTGCCGAGTGCGAAGTTCCGTCCTTTGTGGCTTGGTTATCTCTCTCATAAAAAAGTGTCTAGCATTTTCCATGGCAAGGAAGCGAGTGGTATGTCAGCACTTTCCTCTAGGGTGCCTGACATTCTCTGGCTTCTAAAAATATATACATTATTTTATGGAATTCCCTTTAATAGATGAGAAAGTTGATTTTTTTGTAAAGTAATATTATATACCTAAAGAAATTGATGTTCAGAAAGGTAAATTTTGCTGTTTATCTAGTAAGTGAGGAATATGAAACTTTATCCGATTTTACTGCCCTTTTCATTAAACGTCTCTGCTGCCTCCAAAAGACAGGGCACTGCCCAGTCTAGAACTGGTACATAATTCCAGCTGTGTAACCGAATCACTGGGGAGCTATTAAAAAGTACACCACACCCTCCTTGTCCTGCCCCTGGGGATTCTTTGTCAACAGGTGCAGAATGAGGCCAGGCATCTGTGAAAAGCTCCCCATAGAAATCTGATGCTTGGTCCAGGTCGAGAACCAGGTAGAAGGAATTTTTCCAGGAAGAGATAATAACCCTTACTCAGGTAGGGTAAATACCCAGGTGGGCTGATGTTCTTTCCCAGTGCTCTGAACTGGCCCAAGCAAGTACAGTTGGAGGAAAGCTCGTTATAAGGTCATAATTAAAAAAGCATGTGTGGTGGTGGTGTTAACTAGCCTTGTGGTAATCATTTCGCAATATAGACGTATATTGAAAATCATTATGTTGTGCACCTGAATCTAATATGATGTTCTACGTCAACTGTATCTCAATAAAACAACAAATAAACTGGATGGGATGTTTACAGTGGTTCCCTTTTTATCTTGTGGCCACATTTCCATGCAAACTCACTTCTTTAAGCTGAAAGGTGAACTCCTTCTTACCAAATTATGTAGAGCTCCCATTAACTTCACTTTTCTCAGAGCCAGAGTCCCCTCAGGGCTGTAGTTATTTCTTGGTAGTAACTTAGGTGTTTAAGAGTCATTTGAGTTCCCTCCTAATGACCTGAAAGTATAATTAGTCCATTTTCTGACTTGAGTCAACAACGAGGCGGCCAAATAGACCCTTATGTAGAGAAGCTGTGTCTATCTCTGGCTCAGGGTCTACCACGAATTACATTTTCAGCCAAAAGCATTATATTTTATTTGTCATATTTTTAAAAGCAGAAAAAGGAAACCAAAGTGAAATATAAGGAATTTCTGAACTTTGGGAAAATATTTCTTCAAAAAAAGATGTATTAGTTCCTAAAATATTCCTCTAAAGTTAAAATAATTGATTAAAGTATAAAAATATTGGGATTAGTGACTATTCTCATAGAATTCAAAAGACATACCTCGTATCCAAGTAGCCCTACTTTAAATCACTACCCTCACATTTTATTTTATTTTAATTTATTCTTATTTTTGATTGACATAGTTACAATGTGTAAATTCTGGTATACAGCATAATGTCCCAGTCATGCATATACATACATATATTCTTTTTTTATATTCTCTTTCATTAAAGGTTATTACAAGATATTGAATACAGTTCCCTGTACTATACAGAAGGAATTTGTTTTTTTAAAAATCTATTTTTTTATATAGTGGCTAACATTTACAAATCTCAAATCTCAAATTTATCCCTTTCCACCTCCTTCCCCCTCTGGTAACCATAAGATTATTTACTATGTCTGCAAGTCTGTTCCTGTTTTGTAGGTGAGTTCAGAGTCTCCCCCCTTGTTTTTTTTAGATTCCACATATGAGTGATATCATATGGTATTTTTCTTTCTTTTTATGACTTTCTTGACTTAGAATAACAATCTCTAGTTCCATCCATGTTGCTGTAAATGGCATTATTTTATTCTATTTTATGACTGAGTAGTATTCCATTGTATAAATATACCACAACTTCCTTATCCAGTCATTTGTTAATGGACATTTAGCTGGCTTCCATGTCTTGGCTATTGTATATTGTGCTGCTATGAAAATTGGGGTGCATGTATCTTCTTGAATTAGAATTCCCTCCGGATCACTACCCTACACTTTAAATTTAAAAAAGTATAAAGTTCTGAATTTCACTTTGATATGTATAGGTATGGATTCAAAAAAATTTTTTTTACCCTCTTGTTTTTTCCTGATGTGTTCTTTCAATTAGGGTCCAAGTCTTTCTTTAGCTCAGAGAGTTTTTCTCCAATTATTTGGTTCTTGCCTCCCTTCTCTCTCCCAGCAAGTCATAATTCAGACTGATGATTATGGAAAACTGTTAAAAGAAGAGAGGAAAAGCCAAAAGAGAGACAGAAATTGTAGTAAGGAGCACATTTAGGACAACTTTAGGGACTTTGTATATTTAAAAAATAATGAAAATTTAGTAACATTAAAGATGTTAGTGAACAGAGAGGATGCGGGGTGGGACAGGATAAACTGGGAGTTCAAGATTTGCAGATACTGACTGGTATATATAAAATAGATAAACAAGTTTATACTGTATAGCACAGGGAAATATATTCGATATCTTGTATCTTGGTGAAAAAGAATATGAAAACAAATATATGTATATTCATGTATGACTGAAACATTGTGCTGTACGCCAGAAATTGACACCTCATTGTAAATTGACTATACTTCAATTAAAAAAAAAAGATGTTAGTGAAGAAGGGAAAAATCATGAAAAGTACACACACCAAAATCATGTCATGGCTGAACGTTGGGGATGAAGACTTGAGGAACAGAGAATAATGACGGGGAGGGAGAAAGAAGGTGTGTTGAGGAAGAACTGAGGGAATTGGGGTTAGAGACCTCGCAGCACCTTACCTTTAAGCTGGCATAAAGGAGAACCGATGCCCCAGCTTCTCCATCTCTGGTGCTGTTTCTCCGCTTTCTGCTCTGCCCTTGGTTTGTGTGTACTTAAGTCATGAAAACAGGCTGTGGAAGAGCAGAGTGACCTTGTTTTTGCTGCTTGTGACTTCTCAGACAAGCTGTTTCCACTTGTGGGAGCAGAGGGATGAATCAACACCTCATGCCCCGGGAGCGAGTTGGGAACCTCCATTTGCACACTAAGCCTCATTTTTCTTATCAGAAAATCAAGTCTGCCTTGCCTTTTTCTAAGAGTGGATTCATGAAGTAATATATGTGATGGGGCTTCATCAAGTGTGATGTGCTCCACAGAGGTGAGGTGTTATATAAGTATGACCATGCTTTAAAGCTCTTTCTCCACAGAAAGATACAGAAACAACTAATGGCTAAGTAAGTGACTGTTTATTAGGTTTCAGCTTCTTCTCAGGGTTCTTCTCATTTTATCTTCATGGACACTTTATTGGGTAGAGGCTATTATTTTTCTCATTTTGTAGATGAGGTAACTGAGGCCCAGAGAGTTTAAGTCACTCTTCCAAGGTCACACAGTGATGAAATTAGGATTTAAGCCCAGGATAACCTCATTCCACGTTTATACCGCATGTAATACTACCCTCAGGAGTGAAGCAACTATTAGTTGCCACTTTTCAGAGGGTTGGCAAGTAGTCGAGTCTAGTGCAGGTCAGCAGAGGTAGAGGGCTTTCTGTGTGTACCATATTCCTTATCCGACCTGCCAGATTCCTCTTATTATCCTTTAATCCCAGGAGGGTGAAATACTTTGTGTCCTCTGTGCCTGATCTGCCCTCGTTCCAGCATTCCTCACCACTGACCTAAATCCCTGCCACGGTGTCTCAGACTGTCTTTGATAAAGAACCAGTTTGCCTTTGGTTTTACTTTTCCCCCTCAGTCCAACGCAGCCTGATAAGTTTTGTAAACGTGTAAAAACTCCTGCTTGGATGTTACTGCAATGTCAAATAACTTTAAAATGTTTTCAAGTTTCTAAACATTTGCTGTCAGTTTGTATGCTAACTTGTTGCAGATGGTGAACAGTTCTCTGACTAGCACTGGTCCCCATACCGTGGCTTCATAGCATTGTCCTAGGTTTCTCTTTGCTTTCACTGTTGCCTCTTGTAAGCCATGTACCACAAAGCAACTAGGGTGATTCTTTAAAATACACATAAATTCCCATCGTTCCCCTGCTCAAACCCTCCAGTGGCTTCCCATTGCATTTAAAATAAGGCCCAGATATTCACCATGGCCTAAGGGTAGGCTGGTTCTGCCTACATCCACCGTCTCCATCTCCACCTTGCCCAATTTTTCCCAATGCTTGTGAAATGTAGTCAGACTTTGGACAATAAAGTAGGTTCAGGTAGAGGACACATAATGATTGGGAATGGGGAATACACTTTGTTTTATTCTTTCATCTACAAGCTCAGACATGGACTAGTGCTTCCATCACTTTTCTCCAGGAGAAAGGACTTTGCCCCTAGTTTCAAAATGAGTGAGGTGGCCAAGTCCCAGAGAAGGCCTGTGAGCATCTCTGCTTGTATAGTGTAACCTACTGTTCCTCTGATAGACTCAGCCTCAAAATGTCCAAATTCTGTTCACACCTGATACCTGCTTTTTAGGCTGTTTCCTTCCCCAGAAAATAGTATGGTTGTGAGTCAAGATGGTACAGGGGTCATTCCAATTTCTCTTAAAAATGGAGAATGGAAGACTGATCATGTGATTGTTATTACTGTTGGTGAAAATTCATTGGTGGGGAGCATGACTTAATTATTTAATGAGCTGAGGAAAACCAAACATCCTGGCAAAACAATTTCCAGGCTGAATTGGCTTTGGTCTTGGGCACATGCCATCCAAAGGGCCTCTGTGGGGAGGCAGCCAAGATTCTCTCCCCATCTCGCCATTGCTTTCCAGCCTTTGAATGGAGCACTTCCGTTGCAATGAATGAGAAGGAAGCAGCTCCAAAATTGTTCATGTAGCCACAGAGGGTCATGGTTTATAAAAAGCATGCTTGTACAGCTGGAAGATGTGTTGGAGGGTGATATCTGATGTCAACATCATTTCAGGCTGAACTTTCAATGTTCTCCTTGACTTTTTTTTTTTTAAATGGCAGTACTGAGGATTGAACCCAGGCCCTCATGCATGCTAAGCATGCACTCTGTCATTGAGCTATACCCTCCCCACTAACATTCTCCTTAACTTTGTAAACCACTGCCTAATCTAATGATTTCCCAACTTTCAGAAGAGGATTTTATGGTCTTTTGTTAATGAATTGTCCTGGTAATGAAAACAATTCTCAAATTTTAGTGGCAAGCAATTTATATTCAGTAGATCTGGAGATGTGATGTAGGAATGGGCTTTTTATCAAGCATCCTGGGAGACTCTGAGGTACATGGTTCAAGAACCTTATTTTGAAAAACACTGGTTAAAGTAGTATCTTTTCTGTGTAATAATATTGGTACTGAGTGCTAAGTTGACTGAATTTTAAAGACATTCTGTTTTTGCCCAAGGTATATGTTGCGGGAAAATAGGTTCTTGGCTAGTGCAGGAAAGAATTCAAGAGCAAGGCATAGTGAAGTGAAAGTAAGTTTACTTAGAGAGATACACACTCCATAGACAGAGGCAGTCTGTCTTTCTCTGAAGGGAAAGCGGCTTAGGAGACACACACTCCATAGGCACAATGTGGGCCATCTCAGAAAGGTGAGAGGGAGAGAAGCCAAGAGGTATGGGGTGTTTAGTTTAAAGTGAAAATAGATACACACTCCGTAGACGGAGTGCGGGCTCTCTCAGAAGGCAAGAGAGAGAGCCACCACGAGGTGTGGAGTTGTTAGGTTTTCGGGGCTTGGTGATTTCTTATGCTAATGAGTAGGAGGATTATTCCAACTACTTTGGGGAAGGGGCAGGGATTTCCAGGAAATGCCTTCCTCGCCCACTTTCTGGCCTTTTAGGGTCAGCCTAGGAACTGTCATGGTGCCTGTGGATGTGCCATGAGGCTCAAGGGCTACTGGGAGTCATGTCTTCTGCCACCTTGGTTCTAACCAGTTTGTCCTGTTCTCAATGTCTGTGTCATTCCTTCCATGCTTTTGCCCTGCCCCTTTCCCTCCTATTTCAGAGTAACAGGGCCAGATTTATTCTTTTGCCTGAAATAACCAAAAATATATGAAACAATATATGGTTTTTGAAACACTGGCCATCGGAAAATGGAGGGCCATGACCTGTAAGAAACAAAAGAGGTGAGCACTAGGCGCGCTCCAGCTGGCTGCCTGAGAGAGTTTCCAGGCTGACGCAGGGAGTGACCCAGGTGTAACTCGCACTCCCTGAGTTAAAGAGGTGGTGCTAAGAGCCCCGGGAAACCAAGGTAACTAGAGTTCACAGGACAGAGCTCCAGAAATAGAGGTGGGGGGCAGGGAGGGAGAGAGAGAGAGAAAGAGAGAGAGAGAGAGAAAGAGAAAGAGAAAGAGAGAGAGAGAGGAGAGAGAGAATGTAGGAGTCTGCAGGGAGGGGGCAGGGATGGCGGAGTGGGACAGGAAGGGGTGGAGAACAGTCTCTGCACCCACAGAGGTCAGGGGATATTGCCTGTTTCTGCCAGCCAGTCTGGAAAACTCGTAATTCACGGAATATTGGGTAGCACAGTTGGGAAGGTCTTGCCTCAGTAGTGGGGAATAATTAGCCCTGCACTGAGTGTGACTCCAGACGTGCCTACAAATCATGAAAAAGCAGCACCTGAAAGGATCAAGCTGCTTCCAAGTCACTTACTCATCCTGCAAGAGAGAGCAAGGATATTTATAGATATAAAAAATATCCAACGCCCAACAAGGTAAAATTCTCAATGTCTGGCACCCCAAAATAGTAACATAGTTGTATTTAAAATGGAAATAAATCCCTGACTGTCCTGGAGGGGGACTTCCATACACATTTTTGTACCATTAAAAAGTCAAACAGTCAAGGCTTTCAGTGTAACATTTTGTACATAACAAGCCAGAGTCTGCCAGACCATGGTCTGTGTTGGTATTTACCTTGGCTTCTAAGCTAGCAGCTCCTTTTTGATGTCTGTTATTGTTTTTTTGAATACTTTTCCTGTGTTTGATAACACCAGCCTGCCCTTTGAATTACGGGAAGGTAAACTCTGCTGAGAGCAGTATTTCAAGTGCATCATGCAACCTAAGAGTTGGAGCTGGGAGTAGGAGTAATAGGTGGGGGGTGAGTTGAGGCTGATTTTCTGAGGCTGATGGATGACTCAAAATCAAACGCCTTAGAAAGAGTAAGGGCCAGTCTTAGGAATTAAGATCTGCTGACAGGTCTAAGGGGTGGGCTAGGCCAGGGTCTAGAACCAGAAGCCTTTAAAACTCAACAGGAGTGTACAGGAAGTGAAGTCACCAAGGTCGTGCTGGTTCCAGCCAAGGCTGAAGAGTTGGAGTTGACTTCACTGCTCCAGGTTTGAGGTTGGGTCAGAGAGGTTGCTCTAGGGTCCTGCATGAGCTTAATGCTCTGGAGGTCTATAACTGAGCTCCAGGCTTTAAGCCTGGGCTATCTATTCTCCTCTGAGCGTTAGGCAGTTTCACTTTGATCACCGGGTGTGTTTCTCTGATTCACTACTGCCCTGAAGTTCAGTCCAACACCCTGTCTTCTGGCTGTCTCTCCTTAGATACTTTACTGCTTGTACAAACCTGTTTTCTTCAGTTTGACTGATGCTAAGCATCTCGACCCCCTTTCCCATTCTGCCTGTGGCAGATATGTGGCTTTTCTTCAGACAGCTTACAAATCTCTCGGATGCTAGAAAACTATATGTTTCTTAAAACGTATCCTAGATCATGTCTTAGAAAAGCTTGTACGTGAAGATGATGGTAAGAATCACTAATATCATTTGACAGAAATTTTACTTTCTTTGAAGGACTGGGACTAAAGGATCAGTCTTTGAAAAAATTGGAAGTCAGTTTGTCTTTTAAAGGAGGGGTCTGAGAGTCACTTTTTCACCTAGAAAGGAGCCTTTTGATCAGAGGTCTTCAAAAACTTTACTTTTATTCCCAATGTTGACTGTACTATGGATTCGGTAACTATAGGTGGGATGCAAGGATGCATACTGGTCAGTATTCTCATGGATAACATGATGGTTCTCGTGGCAAAAGCAATTCTCTTGCAGTATATTATAATAAAACAACAACAACAACAGCAGCAGCAGCAGCAGCTCTAGATGGTAGATGGAAGGAATAAGTTTATCACTTTAATTTCCTTCAAATCAGTATTGATTGGAGGAGGTTCTGTTCCTCTCTGGTGTTTTCCAGTGAGAGAGATACATATGGATGAAATTAAGAAAGCATGCATGAGGCTTTCTGCCTGTATCTGATGGACTCAGGACCACATTTTGTACTCCCGCATGTGTCTGGGGTCGTCACCCTGCTAGGAAGATGCAATGAAAGACAAAGATTATGATTTCTGGAGAGAAATACACAGAAAAACTTGATATAATTGAACTGTTGTTAATTGTGGTAAGCATTGTTGGTTTTGCTTTTGGCATAATTTTAAATTATTTATTGTTGATGATAGTAATTAGTAAAAGAGGATAGGGTGAGTGGATGAAAGACTTCTGAGCCCTGAAGAGCAAGCAGTTACATTCTGATGGGCTTTCAGATGGGAGTTGATTTTTCCATAAGAGGAGCATCAGCTTGACAGTGTGAAACCCTTGAACGGGGCAGGAGCCTTCTACTTTGCCTCAGTCTCAGTCTCGCTTTCATCTCCCTGCTTTTGCCTCTGTCCTCGGCTCTCATTCCACTTTTCAAACCCATGATTGCTGTTCTGTCAGCAGTTTTCTCCAGATTTCACAGAGTTCAGAAGACATTGCATAGGATTCAGAAGAGGCTATGGTGAGATATTTTCTCTTCTCTTTTCTGTGGATCTTATTTTTTGGATTGGGAATAGAATTTATATGCCACTCTTGAGGTCCTTCTTCAAGATTTTCCTGAAATGAAGAGAACCCAATTTTTTCCCCTATTTCTCTCTCTCTGTACATATATATATATGTATACACACACACACATATATATTTTAAATTGACGTATAGTCGATTTACAGTGTTGTGTTAGTTTCAGGTATATAGCAAAGGGATTCAGTTATACAGATACATATATATATATATATATATATATATATTCCTTTTCAGATTGTTTTCCATTATAGTCTATTACAAGATACTGAATATAGTTCCCTATGCTATACAGTAGGTCCTTGTTGTTTATCTATTTTATATATAGTAGTTCGAATCTGCAAATCCCAAACTCCCAATTTATCCCCTCTCCTCCTCCCCCCTTTGGTAGCCATAGTTTTATTTTCTATCTCTGTGAGTCTGTTTCTGTTTTGTAAATACATTCATTTGTGTCATTTTTAAGATTTCACCTATATAAAAGGCATGGGAGTGACCTAAATTTCCTGTCTTGAAAGGAGTTTATAAAAGTTAGGAAGGGAAAGAGGTCCACTGAGGGGAGGTTTAGATTTTGAGGTATCCTGACACCGGCATGAAATTAGTTTTTGTGAAAACGAAAGATTGGGGCTCTCATCAAAAAGCACCCACTCCTACCCTCAGACAGCATGGTCCCATGTTTTGTAGAAAACAGTGTTGACACTCACACTGAGCATAGTGAAGGCTTTGAATTTTCCTTTTGGTGCATTATCAGTCACTGATGGTGCTGAGTCATGAAGCACGTGGCCAGATTTGGGGATGGAGTCTTGTGCATGAAGGACTTCATAAGGCCTGAAAAGTGAATTTTCAGGAGCAGCTGCAGGCTCAAAGGGTTATCACCTCTCTTTCATTGTTTGGCACATTATCACTTTATTTCTCCAAATGGTATTTAGAGATAGCTTCTCCTTTACCATCCCCAAACCAGAATTCATCCTTTTGTCTTTTTCTTATCGGTGCAATTTGAGAAGCAATTCATTCAGGGCATTTCTGAACCCATGTTGAATAAAAGAGCAAGAATAAAGATGAATGAAATTTTTTTCTTGTGTTCTAAGTCCATTGGAGAAATGATGAGCAAGTTAGCTTCCATCAGCTGAGCATCTTCCTCTTACAGAAAGGGCCATGAGACTAGTGATTGGAGAAAGGAGTGGCTTACACGGCATCTTCTGCAGAAAGACTCTGGTTTAAATGAACTTCTCCCTGGCCTTCCTTTGGGCTCACCTCCACCTCTAGTCCACCTCATCATTAACTACGTTTCTAAAATTAATTTATTAGAGGGACCATTTGATTCACAGGATGAGTGGATTTTGATTGGGGGTGATGGAGGATGGAATGGGAAGGGCCTGCTGATTATTCCACTGAGGGCCTGAGCGACATGAAAAGGAAGGCCAGTTAAAAAGCAGAAAGAGAAAAAAGAAGGAACTGAGCCAGTCTTCTCAAAACTTTTGTTGGAAATCTGCTTGAAGACTAACTTACTCCCCTTAGCCATGGGATTGGGTCCTATTTTTTTGTAACTAGTTCTTCTAACATCCAACTATTTCCAAGTTGGTGACCCAAGAAGTCTCTTCCATCTTGATAGGGCAGAGAGATCTCTTCTCTAACCAACACTACAGAAAATCTTCTACCACCAAGTACTCAGATTTCCTCCTGGGACCACCCCTGTAAGTTTGATCTTTCCAGATCAATCCTGTTGGTTAGGTGAATTGGGGCCAAGTCAGTCCTAAATAAGTAAATACCAATTACAGGGGCAGAAAGCTTTTGAATCTCCCAGGGGAACAGACATGCTTGTGGAAATCCAGGTCAGGATGATATCAGATGGCGAAGATTACTCTTCTCCTCTCCAAGTGATACTAGCATGGAGTGACCCTTTATAGGGTCATTGAGCTTTCCAAGGGCCCAGGATGAACGATGCCGAAGAGCATCTAATTCCAGCGTGGTTTCCCTCCAGGTCTCTCAACCACCAGAAGACAAATGCTTTATCTGCAGGGTCAGCTTCATGGTTGTGCAACCTCTATGGCTACACAAGGCCCAGTTTTAGAAGGGAAGGCCCCCCCTTGGTTTAACACTCTACTGTCGCTGTTGTGAACTTCCCAACAACTTACAAACAAGGAACCCCACACTTTCATTTTGCCCTGAGCAATATGAATCGTGTAGCTGGTCCTGCCTCTGTGCTGTCAGGGCCACTCAGGTGTAACAAGAGTGAGGAAATAAAATCAAGGGCCTGTTTTATCACTTTCCTCTGAGTTTATGTCTCCAGATGAGCACCTCATGAAACTGCTGCCCATGCTTTGATTTTAATTGATTTAGTGTTTAACCTCCTTTAATAGGAGGTTCTCAGAGGCCTTTTCTCCCCTTTTAGAACAATTTCCATACTGATTTAGAACCCCGAGTTAAAAGAGTGGTTCAGGTCTTGGCAAATGTGGTACTTCTGTCCTTTGAAAAGAAGCATTTTCTAAATCTCCTTGGCTGCTATTGTTTTATGGTACCTAGATAGCACCACCTCAGTTTCATGGGTGCTTTTTATGCACTGTCCAGTATGCCTTATGTTTTAAGCAAGAACTAAGAGATATTCCTATAGGTGGTGGGTCCAAATTCTGAAACCAGCAGTAAGGATTGTGATTATTCATTCCTAAGTTTCCTTTTTTAAAAATAATTCTTATTTATTGATGTGTAGTTGATTTACAATGTTAGTTTCATGTGCACAGCAAAGTGATTCAGTCATACCTATAGATAGATATATATAGATATATATATAATTTCAGATTCCTTTCCATTACAGCTCATTACAAGAAACTGAATATAGTTCCCTGTGCTATACAGCAGGTCCTTGGGTTTTCTTAAACTTCATAAGCACAGCTGTGCACAGGTGAGGGGTGCACACAGTAGCGTTTACCTACTCCAGTTGGGTGGCACTGGGCGTCTGAGTTGGTTGGCTGGGGAGAAGCAGGTGAGCCTCTTCCCTGTGGGAGCCTCCTGCTTTCACTTACGCACTGGACCTCGAAGCCATCTGGTTGAACAATTTCATAGAAATGATTAATTAGGAGACAGACTCTGTGAAAATGGGAATAAAAGAATGTTAAGTCCTCCTTGGAGACACACCTGCTGACAGTGGCTCTATAGTGCATCCTTGATTGCAAAAGACAGTGTCCTCTGGTAAGCTGCAAGCATGCCCAGCAGGTCGACACTCAGACTTGTATGTCTGATGACATTAATTGCACAGTGGTTCTGTAAGTTGTGTGGAGATGGAGGTGACTGGTCTCAACCAGGGAGAGACGTGAGTGGGAGGGAGGAAAGAGATTTCTCTGAGGTTGTTGCAGTGCTGCTGGTGGTTAAATATGCTTCTTTCTTGAGTGTTAAGCAGCATCTGCTAGGATTGTCAGGTACTGAGCAGCATTATCTTTGATACTCATGAACCCTGATGGAGTAGGTAAAGGTAAAATTGTGTTAAATTTTAAGATTGTGTTTTCCTACTAGTTGCTTTCGGTGTGCACGTGGGTGTGGATATGTGTGTAAATGGACGGAAAGGTGTCAGGTTGCAGCCTATTGATTTTTTTTTTATTCTGTTGGCAAATTTTCAACATTAACTAAGGAGTGAAAGCTTCATTTAACCTTCTTATTTCTTAACACTCTTTCTTCAGTTTTAAGGTGCTTGATCTACTGAGACCAAGAATGATGAATGACTAGAGAGGGAGAATTGGTTTGAAGTAGGAGAGAGGTTACTTCACCATTTCTAGAGTAACTTTTGGCATAGAAAGAACAAGAAGTTTTCATTCACATAAACCTAGTCTGACTCTACTGTGTAATTGTGACATTGTGCAAATCTTAATCTTTCTGAACTTCAGTTTGTGAAATTGGGATAATAACACCTGCTTCCCAGGGTGGTAAAGGATTTAATGAAATAATGTTAACAAAGAGTTTAGTGCAATATCTGCCTCCCGGTAGAAGCTCAGTAGAAGCTGGTTACCTTTAGTTTATCAACTCTTGCTCTAGAGCCCTCTCCTAGCATTGGAGTCATGGCCTGCCATTCTCGACTCCCCTAATCATGAGTGTTTCCCCAGCTTATTGTAGGTTGTGGTTGATTGAGACAAAGCAAACGCTAGCCTAGTTCTAATGATTCTGTGGACATTTCATTTCATTTTATGCAGTTAGATAGGCAGAATAGATGTGGGTAAGATATATGTTATAAATGCTGAATTCTACTTCACTTGATTTGTAACATTTCCCTCTCTGGGATCTTTTAAGAATTTGGCAGCTAAAGCATAAGTCCCGCCATCCACTCTTTCCATCCAGCCATCCATCCATTTATGCATCCAGCCATCCAACCAATGCTTATGTACTGAATCACTCACTATATGCCAAGCACAGTTCCTAGAGCCAGAGATAAAGCAGTAAAGAAAAACAGAAAAAAAAAATCCACATTCATGGATCTTTTATGCTAGTGAGGGGAGATGCAATAAACAAAGTAAGTTGGTGAAGTTTGCAGTATATTAGAAAGGGATTTATTCTGGGGAAAGTAAAGCAAGAAAAGGGGATGGGGTGTTGAGACAGTTTGCAGTTTTCAATAGGTTGATCAGGGAGGGCCTCACTGAGAAAGTTTTGAAGCGAAGGCTTAGAGGAGATAAGAGGGAAGAGCATTTCAAGCAGGAGGAGCAGCAAGTGCCAAGGTTGGAAGGCGGAGGCAGGCCTGGTGTGCGAAGAGAAGAAGGGAGGCCAGTGTGGCTGGTGGAGAGGATGTGGAGAGGGGGCTGGAGAAGTGACGGGGGCTAAATCACACAGGCTCTGAGTCTCTTGTAAAGACTTGGACCCAACCTACATTTCAGCAGGATAACACTGGCTCCTGTGTTGAGAATAATCCGAAAGGGTAAAAGTGGAAGCAGAGAGTCCAGTGAGACCATTGTAATAACCCAGGCCTGGACCAGAGTGGTCACAAGGGAGGTGGTGAGAAGTGGACAGGTCCTGAGCACATTTTGGAGGCAGAGCCAATAGGATTTTTCTAATGGATAGGCTGTGGGAAGTGAGAAAAAGGAAAGAGCCAAGGATAACTCTGAATCTTTTGGTGTGAGTGAAGATGAAGTTGTCACTGAGCAGGGAAAACCAGAACAGATCTGGCTGGGGATGTTGGCAGCTCTGTTTTGGACAGTTTTGAATTTGCGATGTGTGTTAGACATCTGAGTAGAGATGCTGAGCGGGAAGTTGGATAAAGGAGCCTAGAGTTCAAGGGGGAAGTTTAGCCTAAGACAAAAATATGGGAGGAGTGGACATGTGGTATACTATTTACTGCTGTGAAACAGGATGGGACCTCCCCATACTGAAGGTAGAGCGAAAAGAAAAGAGTTCTAAAAACTGAGCCATTGGACATTCTAATTTTAAGAATCTGCAAGACTAGGAGAAAACAGAAAAGACGGAAGGACCAATGAAGAGGAAGAATAAGGGAAGAATATTTTTCAGGGAGGTGGCAGTGATCATCTCTGTGAAATTCTGCTAGTGGCTCAAGGAAGATGAGGACAAAATTGGCTACTGAATTTAGCAACATGAGGATCTTTGGTGACCTTGATAAGAGAACTAGAATCAAGTAGGACTGGTAAAGAAGGGACAGATTGAGGCGGACAACAGTGAAGTTAGAGACCATCAAATTGCTGCCAATCTTTCCCCACTCTGTATCCAGAAGAACCAAGCCCCTCAACTTCCCATTTTGCTCACTCGTCTTTATTTCATGTTGCCAACTCTATTAATTTTTGTAGACAATCTGAAATTCTCTTGGAATGGGCTGGCAAGCAGGCGAGGTGGGGTGCTCTCCCAGATGGGTTTGTCTCCAGCCTCTGTTGGGGTACAGGGCTTGTTATTACTTCCCGTCACGCCTGGTGGTAGAAATGTGGCCGCATGTCTGGTCCTGAGACGGGGTGCGTCCAGGCTAAGCTGTGCACACTGCCTTACCCGGGAGGCACAGGGCCTTCCAGGAGGATGCGTCTAGATCACTCGGGGCTTGATTGTCGCGGCAGGTTGGAGCTTCTTCTCGTTGCCTCTTGGTGAGGCCCTGGGAGTAACCTGTTCTCATACCTGTCTTGTTACAGGTGCTGAGAAGAGCAAACAGAACTCTTAATTTGGGATAAACTAGAGGGATTTCAGAGGAGAGCTACAAAGTGAGCAACACGACTGGGGAAAGGACAAAAAGAATCAAGTGGCGTGAGAACGCCTCTCAGCTGAGGCAGTTGTCCTTCAGGGCTGGGAAGATTCCTGTAGGCCTGCAGAGGCTGACCTGCATTTCACAAGGAACTGTGGAATTGAGCAGGTGTTTCACGGAGACTCCTTCCTGGGCCAGGGCCAGAGAATGACTCAGCTGCTTTGGAAATAGTTGGCTTTTGTTGAGGCACCAAGGGAGCTCCCCTTCAGGGTGCTGGACACAATTCCCAGGAAGCAGGAATATCTGCTGACTCCTCCACCTCCCTCCTGTTGATTCACTGAGGCCACACCATTTTTGGCTTATGAAAACAGGAACAAATCGTTTGGGAACATGATTTTGGAGTTTTCCTTTAGGGCTGTGTTAAGATGCTAGCAGATGCCAGATACAGGATTAACTAGTGGGGCCGCCAAATTTTTGCTTTGTCCCTGCTGGGTTCTGGAGAGTGATTCTTCCTGCTCTGCTGTTCTGTCTTGGAATGGGTTGGCAAGCAGGCAAGGTGGGGTGCTCTCCCAGGTAGGTTCTGTCCTGCTCTGCCATTTGGTCTTATCCATGGAGCATCTCCCTGCAATGGCTCTTTAAAGAACAGATTTTATTTTTTTGAGGAGTTTAAGGTTCACAGCAAAATTGAGAAGAAAGTACAGAGAGTTCCCATCTATGCTCTCTTTCCATACTTGTATGGCCTTCCCCACTATCTACCCCTCACTGCAGAGAGATATGTTTTGATAAACCTACACTGACATATTTTCACTCAGAGTTCATAGTTTACGTTACAGATCACTCCTGGTGGTGTACATTCTGTGGATTTTGGCAACTGTATAATGACATGTGTCTACCATTTTAGTATCATATGAGTAGTTTTACTGCCCTAGAAATCTCCAGTGCTCTGCTGATTCAGCCCGCCCACTTTCCTAAGCCCTGGCAACCACTGATCTTTTCACCGTCTCTGTGATTTTGTCTTTTCTAATATGTCACATAATTGGAATCGTACAGTATGTAGTATTTTCAGATTGACTTCTTTCACTTAGTAATATGCATTTAAATTTCTTCCATGTCTCTTTGTGGCTTGATAACACATTTCTTTTTATCACTGAATAATGTTTCATTATACGGATGTGTTACACTTTATCCATTCATCTACTGCAGGACATCTTGATTGTTTCCAAGTTTTGACAATTATGAATAAAGCTATTATAAACATCCACGTGCAAGTGTTTTTGTGGACAAATTTTCAACTCATTTTGGGTAAATACCAAGGGACATGATTGCTGGATCATGTAGTAAGAGTCTGATTAGTTTTTAAAGAAGCTGCCAGATGGTTTTCCAGAGTATTTATGCCATATTGCTTGCCTATCAGCAATGAATAGGAGTTCCTGTTGCCCTACATCGTGACCAGCACTTGGTATGTCAGCATTCCAGATATTAGCCATTCTAGTAGGTGTGTGGTGGTACCTTACTGTTACTTTAATTCACAGTTCCTTAATGTCATGACATTGGGCTTCTTTTCATATGCTTATTTGCCATCTGTATACCTTCTTTGGTGAGGTGTCTGTTTAGGTCTTTGGCCTACTTTTTTATTTGGTTGTTTATTTTGTTTTGTTTTCCTTTCTTTTTTATTGAGATAAAATTGACATATAACATTTTATTAGTTTTAGGTGTACAACATAATGATCTGATAAATGTATGTGCTGAGAAGTGATTATCACAGTAAGTTTAGTTAACATCCATCACCACACAGTCACACATTTTTTGTATGTGTGCTGAGAGCTTTTAAGATCCACTCTCTTAGCAACTTTCAAATACACAATGTAGTATTATTAACTATAGTCACCACGCCGAACATTGCATTCCCAGGTCTTATTTATAACCGGAAATTTGTACCTTTTGATCACCTTTACTCATTTTATCCCACTTCTTACACCAGCCCTAGGGCAACTGCTGATCTGCTGTCTGTATCTATGAGTTTGGGGTTTTTAAAATTCAACATATAATCAAGATCATATAGTATTTTTCTTTCTCTGACTCGTTTCTCTTAGCATGATGCCCTCAAGGTCCACCCATGTTGTTGAATATGGCAGAATTTTCTTCTTTTTATGATTGAATAATATTCTTCTATATATATATGTATACCACATTTTAAAATTCACTTATCCATCATTGGACACTTAGGTTGTTTCCATGTCTTCACTATTGTAAATAATGCTGCAGTGGACGTGTGGGTGCAGATATCTTTTTGAGGTAGTGATTTTTGTTTCCTTTGGAGAAATACCTAGAAGTGAAATGACTGCATCACATGGTAGTTTTATTTTTAATTTTTTAAGAAACCTCCATACTGTTTCCTACCTACAGTGGCTGTACCAATTTATATTGCTCTCAACAGTGCACAAGGATTTCCGTACTTTACGTCTTTGCTAACACTTGTTATTTCTTGTCTTTTTGATAATAGCCATTCTAACAGATGTGAGGTGTTATCTCATTGTAGTTTTGATTTACAGTCTTCTGATGATTACAGATGTTGAGCACCTTTTCATATATCTGTTGGCCTTTTTTATGTCTTCCTTGGAAAAAAAACTGTTCTGTTCCTCTGCCCATTTTTAATTGGATGGCTAATTTTTTGTAATTGAATTGTGTAAGTTTTTAATATATTTTGGATGTTAACTCCTTATCAGATGTATGATTTGCAAATATTTTCTCCCATTCCGTAGGTTGCCTTTTTATTCTGTTGATGATTTCATTGGCTGTACAGAAATTTTTTAGTTTGATGTAGTGCCACTTACTTTTATATATTAATCTTGTATCTCAATATCTTGCTATAATTGCTTATTAGTTCTAGTTTTTGTTGATTCTTTTGGGTTTTCTACATAGAGGATCATGACATCTGAGAACAAAGACAGTTTTATTTCTTCCTTCCCAATGTATACCTTTTATTCCCATGTCTTGTCATCTTGCGTTAGCTAAGACTTCCAGTAAGTACAGTGTTGAAAAGGAGATGGAATATTTTTGCTTTTTCTGATCTTAGCAAGGAAGTTTCTGGTTTCTCACTATCAAATAAGATGTTAGCTATAGATTTTGGTAGATAGTCTTTATCAAGTTGAGGAAACTTCCTTCTACTCCTAGGTTGCTGAGAGATTATTATTATTATTTTTATCATAAATGGGAGTTGGATTTTGTCAAATGCTATTTCTGCATATCTGTTGATATGATCATGCAGCTTTTCTTTACCCTATTGTTGTGATGGACTACAGTAATTGATTATCAACTGTTGAACTAGCTTTGCACACCTGCGATAAATCCTACTTGCTTGTGTTGTATAATTATTTTTATACATTGTTGAGGTTGATGTGCTAACATTTTGCTGAAAAGTTGTGTATCTCTGTTTATAAGATATATTGATCTGTATTTTTGCTTTTCTGTGATGTCTTTGTCACATTTTGGTGTTAAGATAATGTCGGCCTTAAAAAATAACTTAGGAAGTATTCCCTTGGCTTCTGTCTGAAGAGATTATTGATAATTGGTATAATTTCTTCCTTAAATGTTTCATAGAATTCATCAGTGAACCCATCTGGGCCTAATGTTTTTTTATTTTGGAAGGTGATTAATTTTCTATTCAATTTTTAAAATAGGTTTAGGGATATTCAGATTGTCCATATCTTTTTATATGAGTTTGGTAGACTGAGTCTTCCAAGGAATTGGTCTGTTTCATCTAGGTATCCTAGAATTTGTAAGTATAGAGTTGTTTATATTGTTCCTTTCCTTTTCACGTTCGTGAGATCTGTAATGGTGTCCCTTCTTTCATATCTTTTTTTTTTTTTTTTTTTACTGAGGTATAGTCAGTTTACAATGTGTCGATTTCTGGTGTACAGCACAATTCTTCAGTCATACATGAATATACATATATTCATTTTCATATTATTTTTCACCAAAAGCTACTACAAGATATTGAATATATTCCCCTGTGTTATACAGTATAAACTTGTTTATCTATTTTATATATACCAGTCAGTATTTGCAAATCTCGAACTCCCAGTTTATCCTTTCCCACCCCTCTCCCCTCATATCTAATATTAATAATTTGTGTCTTCTCTCTTTTTTCCTTAGTTAGCCTGGCTAGAGGCTTATTGATTTTACTGATCTTTAAAAAAAACAAAAAAAAACCAAACAGCTTTTGGTCTTGTTGATTTTTCTCTATTGGTTTTCTGTTTTTAATTTTATTATTTATTCTCCTAATTCTTATTATTTCTTTTCTTCTGTTTACTTTAGATTTAATTTGCTCTTCTTTTTCTAGTTTCTTAGGTGGAAGCTTAGATTATTCATTTTAGATCTTTATTCTTTTTAAATATATGCGTTCAATGTAATAAATTTTCCACTTAACACTACTTTTGCTGCATATCACACATTTTGATAAATTGTGTTTTTATTTTCATTTAACTCAAAATATTTAAAAAAAAACTCTTGAGACTTTTCCTTTGTCCCATGAAGAATGTAGTTTAATCTCCATGTATTTTGGGATTTTCCAGCTATCTTTCTCTTACTGATTTCTAGTTAAATTTTATTGTGGTCTGAGAGGATATGTTGCATGATTTCAATTCTTTTAACTTCACTGAGGTTTGTTTTATGGCCCAGAATGTTGTCTGTCTTGACTGTTTCATTTGAGTTTGAGCAGAATGGGTATTCTGCTGTTTTTGGATGGAGTAGTTTATTGATGTCAATTATATCCAGTTGATTGATGGTGCTGTTGCATTCAACTATGTCCTTATTTATTTTCTGCCTGCTGGATCTGGCTGTTTCTGGTAGGGATGTTAAAGTCTCCAATTAAAACGATGGATTTATCTATTTGTTTTTGCAGTTCTATCAGTTTTTGCCTCATGTATTTCGATGTTCTGTTGTTAGGTGCATACACATTAAACATTTTTATATCTCCTTAGAGAACTGACTTTTATCATTATGCAGTGCTCCTTCTTATTCCTGATAATTTTCCTTGCCCTAAAGACTGCTCACCCAAAATTCATATGGCTACTCCTGCTCTCTTTTGATTAGTGTTAGCATAATAAAACTTTCTCCATCTCTTTGCTTTTAATCTATATGTATCATTATATTTAAAGTGAGTTTCTTGTAAACAACATATAGTTGGGTATTTTAAAAATTTTGATCCACTTTGACAATCATTGTCCTTTAATTGATGCATTTTGACCATTGGTGTTTAAAGTGATTGTTTATATAGTTGGATTAATATCTACCATACTTGTTACTGTTTTCTATTCATTGCCCTTGTTCTCTATTCCTATTTTTGTCTTTTTGTCCTTTTCTATCTTTTGTAGTTTTACCTGCAGTGCCTTTTTACATAGCCACTTGTATTCCTCTCTCACCCTGCCCCCAAGACACACACACAGCAAAGGAACTTCCAACTCTCTGCAGTCTGATGTGAGCTGTTGTGGGGCCTCTGGTTCTAGTCTTTTTCCTGCATCTCTTGGAGAAGCAAGCAGACACAGTCCGCCAACCTGGCTTTCTTCCTTTTAGATAACAGCAGCCTCTGCCTTCATCATTTCCTGTTTCTAAGAGAGTGGGAGCAGAGTATCTCATCACCAAGAAAAATCTCTCACTTTTTCTGTCTTGATCTAGGAGGAGGATGGATAAGGGGAATTGAAAAGTTGAGTTTCTCATGGTTGCACTGCCGGGCTGGGATCTGGAGGTAACCTTTGCAGTATCAGGGTGGGATTCACATCAAGGAGACTTCCTAATTCTTCTTTGGCCCGTGGGGGATGAGTGGGTGAACATTTTATTAGCCTTCAGGAAGGAAGATATTTGCTTTCCAGTCATTTCCTAATGTTGAAGAACCCCTTTAGAAGCTGGGGATAAAGTTTAGAGAGTGGAGCTCTGTGAAGGCCTTGGATGTCTTTTTTTTTTCCCCCCTTATTTTCTGTTGAAGTGTAGTTGATTTACAATGTTAGTTTCAGGTGTACAGCAAAGTAATTCAGTTATACATATAAATCTATATTTATTTTTTCAGATTTTTTTCTGTTATAGGTTATTACAAGAAATCCAATATAGTTGCCTGTGCTATACAGTAGGCCCTTGCTGCTTATTTATTTTATATACAGTAATGTGTATCTATTAATCCCAAACTCCTAATCTATCCCTCCTCCTCCACCACCTTCCCCTTTGGTAACAACAATTTGTTTTCTATATCTGGGGGTCTACATTTCTGGTTTGTAAATAAACTGTTTTTGTTTTTGGATTCTTACATACAAGTGACACTGGGTGTCATTTAATTTGGGATTTAGAAAAGCTTAAATTTCTCTGGCATGTGCTCAGCTCCACACTGGCAATGTTAGACAGATGGAGTACAGGTGATCTCTGTATCTCTGGCTGAGGTTGGGTGTGTACAGAGCTGAGGAGGCATGTTAGAAAGTTTGGCATATTTTGGGAACTATAAGCCACCATTTTGTTCGGTTGTAGCAGAGTCCTAGTGGACAGCAGCAAATGAAATAAGGATCCATTAAAATATGTCTGGAGGAGGAAGGGGACACTCCCATGCTAGCCTGCAATGGTCAGACTATGCTTTTGAAAAAAGAATGTCTGTGAGATTCAAAATAATACCTTATAGGAGCCCTGGGATGGCTCACCTGGAGGCTAGAGAGATTTGGATGGCAGTGTGACTCGACTAGACTTGTTTGGCAGGGTTTCTGGGAGTGAGACAGCACAGCTGGGTCAGGGATGCTGTGTTCTGAATCTTCCTTCTTTCACTCAAAAGAGAACGTGATCTTGGGAAAGTTACATGCCATCTCTAAACCAGTGTCCTCATTTATGAAGATGGTTCTCACAATGCCTACTTCACCAGGGCTGATGTGAGAATTCAATCACATGATTTTTGATGTGTGAAGAAACTTAACATAGTAAGTATCTGACAAGTTTAGTTTCTCTTTCCTTTCTTTTTCTCTTTCCCTTTCCCCCATCTTTCTGCCCTTCCTACCCTCTCTTTCCCATGAATTGACTTTTTTATTAAGTAAGTCATACACGTCAGGCCTGCAAGGATCTATATTGTCCACTGTGGTAGCCACTAGTCACATGCGGTCATGGCGCACTTGACATGCGGCCAGTCCCTGCTGAGATGTACTGTGAGTGTGATTTAGAGAAGTTAAAGACTTAGTACAGAAAAAAAAAAGTGAGCTATCACATTAGTAGTTTTTCCTATAGGTCACAGGTTTAAGTTATAATATTTTGGATATATTTGATTAAACAGAATGTTTATCACACACAGAAAACTTCAGAGGAAGTATATAACAAGCACCCATGTAGCATGTGTCTACCACCCAGATTTAATAATTGTCATTTGCCACAAAAAATTCTTAATTGGGGAGGGTAAAGCTCAGCAGCAGAGTGCATGCTTAGAATACACAAGGTTCTGGGTTCAATCCCCAGCACCTCTGTTAAAAAAAATCTGTATCTATCTACTTCTATAAATGAATGAATAAATAAATAAACTAATCCCCCCCAAAGTTCTTAAAATTAACTTCACCAGTTTCTTCTTACTTTTAAAAATGTGACCACTGGAAATTTAAAATTACCTACATTTTATTTCTATGGGACAACACTGTGTTGACTGTTGGGGACCCAATGGTGAAAAGAAAAACTGACGTTGCAGAACTTACAGTTCAGTGGGGAAAGGTAGAAAACCACCACCACAACAAAAACAACAAGAGGAAATCAAAAATAAATGAAAAAACAACAAATATAAAATGCCACATTGTAATAAATACGGTGAAAAAAATTTCTATGGGGAGGAAAACCTAGTTTGGTTTGACTGGTCACGGAGGCCTCTCTGAGGGAGAGGTCTTCATGCCGGGCCTCCAGGGAGGCCTTGCTACATGGAATTTCCAGGCAAAGGTGGGAACAGAACATTCCAGCCAGACGAAGCAGACTGCTAGTCAATATTTATTGAGTCTACCAAAGCCCCAGGGAGGCTCCGTGACTGCTCGGAGCTTGTGGTCTGGAGAGAAGACAGAAGAGGCAGGTACCTCAGTGTGCAGTGTTGGGACAACTGCTAGCTCTGGGAACGTTTTTCCTCCTCTCCTCTCGCAGCCTCAGACCACCATGGACCACAGCCTTGGCTGTGCGTGTCCCCAAGGCCATGGGCCCTTCCTTCCTGGTGAGGAACACTCACATTAGCCTCTTTTTCCCTGTCCCCACTGCCCTGTTTTGACTCAGACTCACCATCTCAGAAACTAGCATCTGCAACAGCCTCTTAACCAGTTTCCTTGCCTCCAGCCTCTTGCTCCCTTTAATATCTTCTGGGCATGGCCGTCAAATTAATCCCACTGAAATACCATTTAGATATGTAACTGCCTTGCTTCAGATATTTTACTGGCTTCCTGATACTGGCAGAGGAGCAGTGTGCCAGGAGTTGGGCACACACTATCTCTCTCTTTCCTTTCATGGATAATGACAGTTCCCCTGAGAAGTGGGCGGCCAGCAGGAATGGCAGCGTCTTCAGATGGTGTCAAGTAAGCTTTGAAGCCTCACCTCTAGCCATCTTCCTGTCATCCTGCCCTGCCTCGCCCTCTGGAGTTCTGTTTGTCCTTTACCTGCTGTGTTGCACTGTCTCCCTGGGAAGGGCAGGAGCATACTAGTAAGAGCATGGGTTCCAGAGTCAGCCAGACCAGGTTCACATCCCACCTCTGCCACTTAACTAGCTGTGAGAACCCTGTCAAAAAGCTATTTTTCTTTTCTAAGCTTTGGTTTCTTCCTGTTAATACCAGGAGACTAACAATAATTTATACTCCTTGGGGATCCATGGGTAAGATCAGACACTGTTTGTAAAAACATTTCACAGGTGCTTAGTCCATAGTACATCCTTCATCCATGCACATTGCTTAAATGAACGGTAAGTCATGCATGTGCTGATTAACAGTGATGTCGCCTTCCTTTTTGTATCCCTAGTGCTAGTTAGCAGCCTCTTTATATCTGGTGATGGGCTGTGGTCTGAATTCTGTGCAGCTGTGATGCTGGCTGGAAACACTGAATGGGGACACTGAATGGTGGTGTCAGGGAGCTGGATGGAACTCAAGAGACCATCCAGTGTAGGACCCCTGAGGTTCCTCCGGTGTGTCCAAGTAAATCCGAAAAACTTATTTGAAAAACATATATATATATGCTTTTTGGAGCACTGTCTATGTGCAGTATCACTGAACAAGAGACTTCATTTTCCTTTTGTTTTTTCTCTTTGGAAAATGTATGTGTGTAGCATGTAGATACAGGTAGTATGTAGCAGATTGTTGACAAAGGAAGAATATAATATCTAGCCAGAAGTAGTGCACCACAGATATTTGTAAAGTGAGAATAAATGAAATCTAATTTAAAAAGTGAGTTTTCAACAACTCCTTTATGGCAATCAAAATGCCTATGAATTACCCCGTCTAAATTACTGTAGAATCTGACCACAGGAAAAGACACAAAACATGAACAGAAATTCAGAAGATATCTTGTATATTAGGTCCTCAGTCTGTGTTTGTCAAATCCGTCAAAAAGAGCAACAAGCTTAACGTAGTGCCTGTCACACTTGACCACCTTTAAGACAGCCCTCACTGTGAGCCCCAAGACTTTCCTCTCTGATTCCACTTACTCAGAACTAGTTTTTTGAAGAACCAGTGATTCAGTGGCCCTGATGTTGGAATCCTGGGAATCGTGAAAATGTTGGAAGAAGCACTGGGATCATACTCGGCCAACGGTTCCAACCTTATTAAATGTGAGGTTGACCCATTTTGGACATCAGAGGATTTCTAGGATCCCTCCTCACTGCATCCCACAATTTGATGGGGGCTGTTCTTTTAGTATCTGCTGACTGCAAAAAAAAGACATAGCCATACCGATTTGGGTGGCCTCTTGCAATGGAAGCTTGGCCCAGGGATCCTCAGCTTACTTGATGAGATTATCAAAATTTTAGACCAAATTTCTCACTGTACGAATGAGGCCCAGGGCACTTTGGATTAAGAAATAGCCAGGGTGTAATTCAGAAAAGCATAAGGTGTTTCAGTAGAGATTTGGAAATATTCAGAAGTTGCAACCCAGTCATCCTGAGACCTCTTACTCAGAGAAACATGTAACTCTTGGCTAATGGATGGCATTCTTAGGAAGACAGAAACAAACTTGGGTTTTTTTCCTCCTATTTTCATGGGGCACTTCAGTGTCAATTTCTTCACTAGCTTCATGGGTATTGCTTGAGAAATCTCCACACTGAGCTGTTGCAATGTTCTTTACCCCATGGAAGTGCCTTCATGGTTGCCAGAAAAAACACATGATAGCCAGTGAAATTTGAATTTCAAATGATGCATACTTATGCTGAGAACTTGTTCATCTGGAATTCAAATTTCACTGGTAGGCTGTACTTTGTTGTTGTTGCTTAAAGTGGCAAGTCTTCCTACCCTGGTCCCTCCACAAAGTGGTACCAAGTGCTGAAGGACAGGGACTGAAATCCTGGGTGACATTCTTGCACAGCTGTCAGCACCAGTGACTGACACATTTTCTGGGAACCTTTCAGCTTTCTGTCAAAGGTAGGCCTGCGTATGATTTCCTCAGGGCGCCTTGCTGTTCTTCGCAGACGCATCAAACTCAGACCCTGGAAGCCCAGGTAGCAATCGCTCATTCTTGTTTATTCCCTTCATTCATTTTCATTTACCTTGAGGTTTTTCATGAACTTGTGTATCTGATCATCTGTGACGTAAGGGCAGAAGCAAAGGTGGAGGTGTTTTGTTTTGTTTTGTGTTGTGTTGTTTTGGCTAAAGTAATGGCTTTAAGAGCCAAATCAGGAACATGGAGGAGGCAGGAGGGAAGGAGACCTCAATTCAATCAGACCTCTCATTTTCTTGTGCAGGAGCCAGAGCATTTCCCATGAAGCCTAGTGAGCCTGAAAACTCTCCCCTTTTTCTTGTCTGAATTTGAATTTAAGGGAGGCTGGAGTTTAGATGCCTACCTCTGTCTCATTTTCCTCCTTACACAATTTCTCTTTCTCCCTACAAGGTAGATGCAAAAGAAAAGCTAGCATTGGACTAATTTTTTTCATTAATTTATCTCTTAAATGGGATACCTGAGGATTTTTCTTCACTCCACTTGTAAAATCAATGGATTTATTGCAAAGAGCATGCAAAATACTATGACAAAGCCAAAGAAACAGCTCATTTGAATGAATATTTGCGTTGATATTCTGTCACGTAAGGGTAGACCTGTGTAAAAGGATGATTTTTCACAACAGATTCTAAAGATCAGAGAGGTTTTGCTTTCTAGGAGGTTGGAGAGAAGGCACCGCACATCAGGCTACTTGTTGGATAGGATTGTGTTTCCTACCCAGAAATGGAACTTGGAAGGTTCATTTTACAGTGTTCTGTGAGGGTGAATGCCCTTTACCCCACCCTCAAAGTGGGACCTCACATATTTGGTTGTTGGGGGTGAATATTTGGGATCAGATGATATAAAGAAACTTAAAAAATGAAGCAGTTAGTGGTAGGCTCTAACAATTCACAGAAGAAAATAAGGCCAGAAGACAGTAGTAGCATGTGAGTTGGCTTAAGAGTAGGTATCACTTTAATTCATTTATCAAACATTTTTTGATGCAAGCTTGGTGCTTGGATGAGTAAGGAGGTCCTGGGTGGTGAGAAGAGATTGGGAGTAAATGTACAAGAAAAGTGCTATGGTAAAGGCATGTGCAGGTGCAGTGAAGCCAGAGAGGGTGTAGTCAAAGTCAGACTAGAAGTTCAAGATCAAGGGAAGAGTCACCTCCAAGGCCAGGCCCTTTCAGCTTTAGCTTCTTCCTTGTGAACCTCGGATTTCTCAGGATAGCCTTGATTTCCCATATGCTGTACTGTCACCAAGATCCTGTGACCAAACCAGACCAAACCAAAACAAAGCACAACAAAAAAAATGGGTGTCTTTCATTTCTTTTGATGTGGCTCCTCTATTTTTTTTTAATCCTTCTCAACTTTCTTTTTTTCTAGTTTTTCAGTTTTACTAGGTAGAATTGTTAGTTTGACTACACATATACAATATATTTCAGGTAAATCCATATGCACAATATACTGCACACATTTTTGAAATTTATATGTATGTACTGTTCATTATTTCTAAGAATGTTTAGAACTTTAGCTTTTTAAACTTCATAATTATCAAAGGAATAAAGCCAATTGCAAAATAAGAATTAATTCAAAAAGATACATATACCTTGCTATTAACAGCAACATTATTTATAATTGCCAAGATATGGAAGCATCCTAAGTGCACATCAATAGATGAATGGATAAAGAAGATGCAGCATATACATGTAATGGAATACAACTCACTCATAAGAAAGAAGGATATTTTGCTATTTGAAGCCTTTCACTCACTTTTTCCACTTCAAAAACCAGAATTTTATAGCTGGCATAAACATTTCCATGGCATCAAAAAGAACCAAATACCTAGAGATAATCTTAACCAAGGAAGTTACCTATACTCTGAAAACTAAAACACTGATGAAGGAAATTGAAGATGATACAAAGAAATGGAAAGGTATGCTGTACTTTTGGATTGGAAGAATCAACATGATCAAAATGGCTGTACTACCCAAAGCAATCTACAGATCCAGTGCAACCCCTGTCAAAGTACTCACAATGTTTTTCACAGAACTGGAACAAACAATTCCAAAATTTATATGGAACCATAAAAGACCCTGAACTGCCAAAGCAATCTTTTGTAGGTCTTTTTTTTTTTTTTCCTCCTCTTTCTTCTTTTTGTTCTCTTTTCTTACAGTTTGATGACTAGAGAAGTTCCTTAAACATTTGTTGTAAAGCTGGTTTGGTGGTGCTGAATTCTTTTAGCTTTTGTTTATCTGTGAAGCTTTTGATTTTTCCATCGAATCTGAATGAGAGCCTTGCTGGATAGAGTATCCTTGGTTGTAGGTTTTTCCCTTTCATCACTTTAAATATATCTTGCCACTCTCTTCTGGCCATAAGGTTATCAGCTGAAAAATGGGAGTTCCCTTGTATGTTTTTTTGTTGCTTTTCTCTTGCTAATTTTAATATTTTCTCCTTGTCCTTAATTTTTGTCAATTTGATGACTATGTGCCTTGATATGTTCCTCTTTGGGCTGATTCTGTGTGGAACTCTCTGTGCTTCCAGGACTTGAGTCACTGTTTCCTTTCTCAAGTTGGGGAAGTTTGTGGTTATTATCTCTAAACATTTTCTCAGATTCTTTCTCGCTTCTCTTTCTGGGACCCTTATAATGTGAATATTAGTGCTGTTCATGTTGTCCCAGGTTCTCTATTCTCATTTCTTTTCATTCTTTTTTTTTTTTTTTTCTGTTCTGTGGTAGTGATTTCCACTAATCTGTCTTCTAGCTCATTGATCTGTTCTTCTGCCTCATTTAGTCTATTCTTGGTTCCTTCTAGTATGTTATTTATTTCAGTGATTTTATTCTTTAACTCAATTTGGGTATTTTTTATATTTCCCAACTCTTTGCTAAAAACTTCACTCTGTGCATCTATACGCCTCTTGATTTGTCGGAACATCTTGGCCATCATTACTTTAAACTCTTTCTCAGATAAATTACTTATCTCCTCATTGCTTATTTCTTTGTCTGGGATTTTATCTTGTGCCTTGGCCTGGGAGATACTCCTCTGCCACCTCATATTGTTTACCTTTCTCTTTGTATTTTTAGGTAGCTTAGTTACGTGTCTCTACCTTGGAGAGGTGGCCCTTTGTGGGAGACATCCTGTGTGTCCCAGCAGTACACACCTCTCTTGTCACCCAAGGGCTAGGGTCCAGTTGGTCCCAGTGTAGAGTCTGGCCTGTGTTTGGGGATTCCTTCCACAGGCTTTGGGATTGTTGTTTTCTTATTTCTAGTACCTGCCCCTGGTGGATGAGGCTGGACTAGAGGCTTATGCAGGGTTCCTAGCGGAAGGAGCCGGTGCTTGCCTGCTGCTGGGTGAAGCTTGGTCCTGAACCTCTGGTGGGTAGGGCTGTGTCTAGAGGCCTTTGTGGCTTAGGAGTCTGCCGATGGGTGGGATTGTGTTCCCACCCTGTATGTTGTTTGGTCTGAAGCTTCTCTATAGGCTGTTGGGTGAGGCTAGGTCTTGGTGCTAATGATCCAATCAAGATGTCAACCTCCAGGAAAGCTCATGTAGATGAACACGTCGGGAATGTCTGCCACCAACTTTTATGTCCCCTGGGTGAGCCACAGCCATCCCTGCATCCCCAGGAGACCCTCCAAATCCAGCAGGCAGGCCTGGCCCAGGTTCGTATGAAATCACTGCCTCTGCCTTTGGACCTGGTGCACTTGAGATTCTATGTATGCTTCCCAAGAGAATGAAGTCTCTGTTTCCCCCAGTCCCGTGGGACTCCTGGAGCTAAGCCCCCCGGCCTTCAAAACCAGATGTCCTGGGGAGTCCTCCTCCTCCCAATGCCAGAACCCCAGGCAGGGGAGCCTGACATGGGGCTTAGAGCTCTCACTCCTGTGGGAGGGCCTCTGCGACTTAACTATTCTTCAGATTGTGGGTCGCCTACTCCGGGGTTATGAGCCCAATTATATCACAAGCACGCTCCTCCTACCATCCTGCTGTGGTTCCCTCTTTATGTTTCCATTTGAAGACGATCTTCTTTGCTAGGTTCCAGTCCTTTATTTATTTATTTATTTATTTATTTATTTATTTATTTATTTATTTATTTTTCATTATACATAATCCTTTCTATTTTAATCAGTCTCCCAGCAATTCACATTGATCTTCTTTATTTACAACTAAAATGTCTGCATTTAGAAAGCAGGTTTCTCTTTTATTGTGTGCCATCTCTTCCACATAATTAACAACCCTTGATTGTTGGTAGCAAGAAATTTTAGGCATATTGGTTGTTATATTCTGTATAAAAATTCTTAGAAAGAATATGGTATAAAATTCTTGGTTGTTATATTCTGTATAAAAATTCTTAGAAAGAATATGGTATAAAATTTCAAACTTCAATATGAGGTAAGATTCAAGAATTACATCACAAATTGACAGTCTTGCTTGGAATTAAAATTTTCAGTCTCATAATAATTATGTTATCATTTCATTTAAAGAAACATTTGTAAATGCTTAAACTCTACATAATAAAAGCAAAAACAAAACAATTTTACACAATAATATGACATTTTTTTCAGTTTCATTGAGAAATAAGTACATACATTACTGTATAAGTTTAAGGCATACAGCATGATGGTTTGATCTACGTATAGTCTGAAATGATTACCACAATTGGTTCTACTAGCCTCCAACTTCTTCAATAGATGAAAAGAAAAAAGAAAAAAATATTTCCCCAAGTATGAGAACTCTTAGAATTTACTCTCTTAACACCTTTCCTATGTATCATACAGAAGTGTTGGGTATAGTCTTCATGTTGTACATTCCATCCCTAATACTTATTTATCTTATAACTGGAAGTTTGTACATTTTGACCACCTTCCTCCAAGTCCCCTTTCCCCCATCTCCTACCACCTCCTGTAACCACAAGTTTGATGTCTTTTTTCATGAATTTGGTTGACTTTTTGTTTGCATGCTTGTTTTAGATTTCACATATAAGTGGTATCATACAGTATCTGTCTTTCTCCATCTGACTTATTTCACTGAGCATAATGCATTCAAGTTCTATCCACGTTGTTGTAAATGGTAGGATTTCCTCATTTTTTATGGCTGAATAATATACCACAACTTCTTTATCCATTCATCCATCAATGGAGACTTAGGTTGTTTCCACGAATTGGCTGTTGTGAATAATGCTGCTATGAGGATAGGGGTGCAGATATCTTTTCCACTTAGTGTTTTTTATTCCTTTGGGTATATTCCCAGAAGTGGATTTGCTGGGTCATATGGCAGTTCTATTTTTAATTTTTTTAACATTTTTTTATTGATTTATAATCATTTTACAATGTTGTGTCAAATTCCAGTGTTCAGCACAATTTTTCAGTCATTCATGGACAGATACACACTCATTGTCACATTTTTTTCTCTGTGATTTATCATAACATTTTGTGTATATTTCCCTGTGCTATACAGTGTAATCTTGTTTATCTATTCTACAATTTTGAAATCCCAGTCTATCCCTTCCCACCCTCTACCCCCCTGGTAACCACAAGTCTGTATTCTCTGTCCATGAGTCTATTTCTGTCCTGTATTTATGCTTTGTTTTTGTTTGTTTGTTTGTTTGTTTTTGTTTTTTAGATTCCACATATGAGTGATCTCATATGGTATTTTCCTTTCTCTTTCTGGCTTACTTCACTTAGAATGACATTCTCCAGGAGCATCCATGTTGCTGCAAATGGCGTTATGTTGTCGGTTTTTATGGCTGAGTAGTATTCCATTGTATAAATATACCACCTCTTCTTTATCCAGTCACCTATTGATGGGCATTTAGGCTGTTTCCATGTTTTGGCTATTGTAAATAGTGCTGCTATGAACATTGGAGTGCAGGTGTCATCCTGAAGTAGATTTCCTTCTGGGTACAAGCCCAGGAGTGGGATTCCTGGGTCATATGGTAAGTCTATTCCTAGACTTTTGAGGAATCTCCACACTGTTTTCCATAGTGGCTGCACCAAACTGCATTCCCACCAGCAGTGTAGGAGGGTTCCCCTTTCTCCACAGCCTCTCCAGCATTTGTCATTTTTGGATTTTTGAATGATGGCCATTCTGACTGGTGTGAGGTGATACCTCATTGTAGTTTTGATTTGCATTTCTCTGATAATTAGTGATATTGAACATTTTTTCATGTGCTTTTTGATCATTTGTATGTCTTCCTTGGAGAATTGCTTGTTTAGGTCTTCTGCCCATTTTTGGATTGGGTTGTTTATTTTTTTCTTATTGAGTTGTATGAGCTGCTTATATATTTTGGAGATCAAGCCTTTGTCGGTTTCACTTGCAAAAATTTTCTCCCATTCCGTAGGTTTTCTTTTTGTTTTATTTCTGGTTTCCTTTGCTCTGCAGAAGCTTGTAAGTTTCATTAGGTCCCATTTGTTTATTCTTGCTTTTATTTCTTCTAGGAGAAAATTTTTGAAATGTATGTCAGATAATGTTTTGCCTATGTTTTCCTCTGGGAGGTTTATTGTATCTTGTCTTATGTTTAAGTCTTTAATCCATTTTGAGTTTATTTTTGTATATGGTGTAAGGGTGTTCTAGCTTCATTGTTTTACATGCTGCTGTCCAGTTTTCCCAACACCATTTGCTGAAGAGACTGTCTTTATTCCATTGTATATTCTTGCCTCCTTTGTCGAAGATTAGTTGACCAAAAGTTTGTGGGTTCATTTCTGGGCTCTCTATTCTGTTCCATTGGTCTATATGTCTGTTTTGGTACCAACACCATGCTGTCTTGATGACTGTAGCTCTATAGTATTGTCTGAAGTCTGGGAGAGTTATTCCTCCAGCCTCTTTCTTTCTCTTCAGTAATGCTTTAGCAATTCTAGGTCTTTGATGGTTCCATATAAATTTTATTATGATTTGTTCTAGTTCTGTGAAATATGTCCTGGGTAATTGGATAGGGATTGCATTAAATCTGTAGATTGCCTTGGGCAGTGTGACCATTTTAACAATATTGATTCTTCCAATCCAAGAGCATGGAATATCTTTCCATTTTTTAAAGTCTTCTTTAATTTCCTTCATCAATGGTTTATAGTTTTCTGTGTATAATTCTTTCACCTCCTTGGTTAGATTTATTCCCAGATATTTTATTACTTTGGGTGCTATTTTAAAGGGGATTGTTTCTTTACTTTCTTTTTCTGTTGATTTATCATTAGTGTAAAGAAATGCAACTGATTTTTGAACATTAATTTTGTAACCTGCTACCTTGCTGAATTCTTCGATCAGCTCTAGTAGCTTTTGTGTGGACCTTTTAGGGTTTTCTATATATAGTAACATGTCGTCAGCATATAATGACACTTTTACCTCTTCTTTTCCAGTTTGGATCCCTTTTATTTCTTTCTCTTGCCTGATTGCTGTGGCTAGGACTTCCAGGACTATGTTGAATAGGAGTGGTGATAGTGGGCATCCTTGCCTTGTCCCAGATTTTAGTGGGAAGCTTTTGAGTTTTTCACCGTTGAGAACTATGCTGGCTGTAGTTTTGTCATATATAGCTTTTATTATGTTGAGATATGTTCCCTCTATACCCACTTTGGCGAGAGTTTTTATCATAAATGGGTGTTGAATTTTATCAAATGCTTTTTCTGCATCAATTGAGATGATTATGTGGTTTTTGTCCTTTCTCTTGATGTGATGTATTACATTGATTGATTTGCGTATGTTGAACCAGCCTTGTGTCCCTGGGTTGAACCCCACTTGGTCATGATGTATAATCTTTTTTATGTGTTGTTGGATTCTATTTGCTAAAATATTGGTGAGGATTTTGGCGTCTGTGTTCATCAGTGATATTGGCCTATAATTCTCTTTTTTTGTAGTGTCTTTGCCTGGTTTTGGTATCAGGGTGATGGCGGCTTCATAGAATGAGTTTGGGAGTATTCCCTCCTTTTCAATCATCTGGAAGAGTTTGAGAAGGACTGGTATGAGTTGTTCTTTGTATGCTTGGTAGAATTCCCCGGTGAAGCCATCCGGTCCTGGGCTTTTATTTGTAGGGAGGTTTTTAATTGCTATTTCTATTTCCTTTCTAGTGATCGGATTGTTCAAGTGTTCAGTTTCTTCTTGATTCAGTTTTGGTGGACAGTATGTTTCCAGAAACTTGTCCATCTCCTCTAGGTTATCCAGTTTGGTTCCATGTAGTTTTTCATAATATTCTCGTATGATATTCTGTATTTCTATTTTGTTTGTTGTAATTGCTCCATTTTCCTTTCTTATTTTGCTAATTTGTGCTCTCTCTTTTTTCTTCTTTGTGAGTTTGGCCAGAGGTTTGTCGATTTTATTTACTTTTTCAAAAAACCAGCTTTTGGTTTGGTTGATTTTTTCTATGGTCTTGTTAATCTCTATTGTATTTAATTCCTCTCTGATCTTTATTATTTCCTTCCTTCTGCTGCCTTTTGGGGCTTTTTGTTCTTCTTTTTCTAGTTGATTCAGGTGGTGGGTTAACTTGTTTATTTGAGATTGTTCTTCTTTTTTGAGGAAGGTCTGTATCGCTATAAACTTCCCTGTTAGCACTGCCTTTGCTGTGTCCCATAGGTTTTGAGTGGTTGTGCTTTCATTATCATTTGTCTCAAGGTATTTTTTAATTTCAGCTTTGATTTCCTCATTGATCCATTGTTTTTTCAATAACATATTGTTTAATCTCCATGCTTTTCTTTTTTTCTCCTTTGTTTCCCTGTTGTTGATTTCCAGTTTCATGGCATTGTGGTCAGTAAAGATGCTTGAGATAATTTCTATCTTCTTAAATTTGTTGAGGTTTCTTTTGTGTCCAAGTACATGATCGATCCTGAAAAATGTTCCATGTGCACTTGAAAAGAATGTATATTCTATTTTTTGGGGGTGTAATGCTCTGAAAATATCCACCAAGTCTAGTTTTTCTATTGTAGTATTTAATTTCTCTGTTGCCTTGTTTATTTTCTGTCTGGAAGATCTGTCTAGTGATGTTAATGCAGTGTTAAAATCTCCAACTATGATTGTATTCCCATCAATATCCCCCTTTATCTCTGTTAGTAATTCTTGTATGTACTTAGGTGCTCCTATATTGGGTGCATATATATTAACGAGTGTAGTATCTTCGTCTTGTATCACTCCTTTAATCATTATAAAATGTCCCTCTTTATCTTTCTTTATGGCCTTTGTTTTAAAGTCTATTTTGTCTGAAATCAGTACTGCAACACCTGCTTTTTTGGCTTTTCCATTTGCATGGAATATCCTTTTCCATCCTTTCACTCTCAATCTATATGTGTCCTTCTCCCTAAAGTGGGTCTCTTGTATGCAGCATATTGAAGGTTCTTGCTTTATTATCCAGTCTGCCACTCTATGTCTTTTGACTGGAGCATTTAGTCCATTAACATTTACCATAATTAATGATAGATGAGTGTTTATTGCCATTTTGAACTTATCTTTGCAGTTGAATTGGTATATCCTCTTTGTTCCTTTCTTCTTCCTTTTGTGGTTTGGTAATTTTCCTTTGTATTATCATGGATTTTATTTAATTTTTGTGACTCCCTTGTACATTTTTGACTTGTGGTTACCCTTTTTTGTAAATCTATTAACCTGTACCCGTTTTCATTAAACTGATAATAACATGATCTCAAACCCAACCTACTGTTAAAAAAAATTTTAAAAAGAAAGAAAAAAAATTCTATATTTCCCTGCCTCCCTCTCCCACTCTCAGTGATTTGTATGTCTTCTTTTATAATTTCGTGTTTTCTTTATTTGTAATTCATGAGTTATCACCTTTCCAGTTGTGAGTTTCTCATTTCTGTAGCATCCTGCTGCTTTTCTATTTAGAATAGCCCTTTCAATATTTCTTTTAGCATGGGTTTAGTGTTGCTAAACTCCTGCAGCTTTTTTTTTGTCTGTGAAACTCTCTATTTCTCCTTCTATCCTAAAGGATAGCCTTGCTGGATAAAGTATCCTAGGCTGCATCTTTTTTTCATTCAGGGCTTTGAATATATCTTGCCACTCCCTTCTGGCCTGTAGTGTCTGTGTAGAGAAATCAGCTGAGAGCCTTATGGGGGTTCCCTTGTAATTCACTCTTTGCTTTTCTCTTGCTGCCTTTAGAATCATTTCTTTATCCTTGACTCTGGCCATCTTGATTATGATATGTCTTGGTGTGGGTCTATTTGGATTCTTCCTGTTTGGGACCCTCTAAGCTTCCTGTACTTGGATATCTGATTCCTTCTTTAAGTTTGGGAAGTTTTCAGTCATGATTTCTTCAAAAACCTTTTCAATCCCCTTTGACCCTTCTTCCCCTTCTGGGACCCCTATTATGTGAAGATTGGGATGCTTTATATTATCCCATAGGTCCCTTATGCTATTATCATTATTTTTTATTTGCTTATCTTGTAGTTCTTCTGAATGGGTGCTTTCTGTTGCCCTGTCTTCTAGATCACTAATTCATTCCTCTGCATTAACTAGTCGGCTTTGCACAGCTATTAGATCATTCCTCATCTCTGTCAATGAGTTTACCCATTCTGCTTGGCTCTTCTTTATAGCTTCAATTTCATTTTTGACATATTTTATTTCTCTAAGCACTATCTCTTTTAATTCCTTCAGCAATTTGATCATTCCTTTTTTGAAATCTTGATCTAGTAGGCTATCGATGTCTATTTCATTGATCTTTCTTTCAAGGGATTCCTCTTGTTCTTTTAATTGGGAACGGTTTCTCTGCTTCTTCATCTTGCTCATACCTCTCTGGCACTGTGGTTTATGGAGTATCAGTTGTCTATTTTGGATTTTAAGGATTTTATCTATCTAATGCCTATTTAGGAATAGAACTTAGGAAAAAAAAAAGAAAGAAAAAAAGAGAAAAAAATAAGAGAGAGAGAGAAAGATTTTTAAAAGAAGGGAGAAAGAGGCTTTGAAAACAGTGTATAATGAATAATAGAAGAGCGGGTTGAAGCAGAGTATTAATCGGGTGGAGACGTCCTTTTAAAACCTTTAAAAAAAAAGGGGGGGTGGGGAGATGAATATATGTGTTTGAAGCCTGTGTCTAATCAATAACAGGACATCAAAACCCAAGAGAAATAGAAATGAATTAAGAAGTAAAAATTAAGAGAGTAATTGAAAATAGAACAGGTAAAAACAGATTAAAAAAAAAAAAAAGGGTTGTCGGTGTTCTCCTGGAGTCTGTGTGCTTTTAATGTGAAGTCCTTCTGTCTTCGTCCTGTTTTGGAAGCTCAGCTTGTTTTCAGAGGCCCTCCGTCGGCGCCCTGTTCTGTGCTGCTCCCAGCACCTGTCGGCAAGCAGATCGCGCCTCCTCCTAACATGGGGTCAGATGCAGCTCTCCTCTGCT
The DNA here is from genome assembly GCF_048564905.1 of Vicugna pacos. Taxonomy (NCBI): domain Eukaryota; kingdom Metazoa; phylum Chordata; class Mammalia; order Artiodactyla; family Camelidae; genus Vicugna; species Vicugna pacos. Next base: position 83,136,267 of record NC_132987.1, on the reverse strand, counting down.
GCGGGCGGGCGGGTCACTGCCCCTCCGGATGCCGCAGTCAGATGTTGCAGACTGGCCAGGCAGGAGGGCGGGTCGTGCCCCCTCCCAGCACCTCGGTCAGGGTTTGTGTTCCTGCGCGACAGTCGGGGGGGGGGGGGCTGCTCTCCCCCTGCCTGCACCGCAGGTAGCTCCGCTGCTCTGTGCGGCTGCGCGCTCTGCGCCTGTGCTCCGCCCTGGCCGGCGCTCCGCCCTGGTCGCGTCCAGTCCTTTATTTGATGGTTGTCTAGCAGTCAGCTATGGTTTTGTTGTAGTCGGGAGGAGAGGCGAGCTTGTGGTCCTGCCACTCCTCTATCTTGACCGGAAAAAATCAAGGCGAGTTACTTTAAAAGGAATAATTGTCTGTTATATTTGATTTGTGTTGGTTTTGTAGTTTTTTGCTTTTATTTAATTTGTAAATTTGTTTTATTTTTATAGTTGTCCAAATATATATTTTTACTATTTAAGAATGTTTACAATCAAAACAATTGAAGTCAACAAACTGGCTCTAAAAATTTTGTTTTTCCTTTTAAAATGTCTGCACATTACTCAAGTTTGAGAAACACTGCTTTATCCCATTCTGGCTTTCCTAGGGCTATTAGCTAATCCCACCTTCAGTGTAATTTGTCTGGTTAAGGAGTGACCTTCTGCTGAGGGTATTTGGAGTCTAATGGTGTGTATCTAAATACCAGTGCCCTGAAACTCTCAAGGAAAAAGAGCTTTATTGGGGAGAGGGTGTTTCAGTCCAAATTCCCCTCAGGGTGCACTTTTGGTGGGTGACTGCCATGGTTTGTGATTTAACCCTTGTATAACTGGATGGTGAGTGACATTCTTTTCTTCTCCCTCTCCTCCTCCTCCTTCTTTGTTCAAAAAAAAAAAAAAGAAAGAAAAAAGAAAGGAAGGAAGGAAGGAAGGAAGGAAGGAAGGAAGGGGAAATTCCCAGGCCTCACTTGCAAAGATTCTGATTTAACTGGTCTGGGTAGGGACAAGGAAGGTAGGGATTGGACACAGTAAGGATTTTTATGGCTCCTCAGTTGTTTTGCAGGGGCAGCCAGACTGAGACCCACTGCCCTGGTGGGCAGCTAAACCTCAATCACTGTCCTTGGCTTCTAGAATTCCTCCCCTTTGCATAGTCCACCACAACTTTCCCACCCCCAGCTCCAGCCTTTCTGATTGTTTCTTCTCACTCATCCCAGCACGAGGAGACCTGTGATGCTGCTCCCAGTGCTGCCCTTTCCTGGGCACATCAGGATGAACACTCCTGGAGCCCATTCAAGCCAGGCAGGGCAGCACAGACCATGCTGGTAGAGAGCCTCCCAGTCTCACTTTTCATACCCGAGACACACAGATGTTGTTTTGGGTTCCTGCCCAAGGAGGAATGAGATACCCCTCTGGAGAGATTTGAGGCATTTAAAACAAGTGCATCTTCTTGTAGTAACTTATGGTGAAAAAGAATACCAAAATGAATATATGCATGTTCATGTATGACTAAAGTATTCTGCTGTTCACCAGAAATTGACATAACATTGTAAACTGACCATGTTTCAATAAAAAAGTGTATATATATATATATATATATGTATATATGTATGTGTGTGTATATATATATGTGTGTATATACATACACATAAAACAAATACAACCTATAACATTTATGTGGTATTCACTGTGTGGCAAGAACTTGACTTATGTTCTGTCAGCTTCTCCTCAGCTTCATAAGGGTTCTATTAATACCATCATTCCCATTTTGTAGAAGAAGAAATTGAGGCAAAGTTAAATAACATGCCTCAGGTTAAGCACATAGTGTAGAGGTGGACTTTGGGGGCAAGCAGTCTGATTCCAGAATCTGGGCTCTTAATTACCTAGGTGGAATTAAAAAATGCTGATACCTGGGCAGCTTACCCAGACTAACTGGAGCAGAATCTCTTGGAATTGGGGTCCAGGCATGAGTTATTTTTTATGAGCTCTTCAGAGGAGCCAGGACTGAGAAGTGGACGACACTAAGCCCTTGAGTCTCCCTCAGTGACTTGGAGCCTGAGAGTCTGAAGATGGCTCCTTCTATACCTGTTCTCTTCTTCCCAATGTCAGTGATTTTCAAAGTTTTTATTTTTATGATTGTCAGAGGCCCTCCTTCCAACTGGCACTTCTAAGGGGGTCTGGTAAGATGAAGAATAGTCCCCAAAAGATGGCCATGATCCAACCTCCAGAAACTGAGAATGTGTTACCTTACAGGTGTAGAAGAGGCAAAACTTGACCTTCACAGAGTTTAGGTTTTCAACTGGGACTTTTAAATGAAAGGAAAGTTTAACAGGAGGAAAAATTAACGTGTTTTTGTTTTTGTTTTTAACACATGCAGTGCATATTATGCCAAAGAAACCTCAGTGAAAGTCAAAGCAGCAGCTTAGAATTCTGGCTTATATAGCATCTTCATCAAAGAATGATACATTTGAAGAGAAATGGAAGGACAAAGAAAACAGGGTAAGCTTCCAAGGGCAGCAGAGGTTAAACATATGGAAGGGAACGAATGGGGAAAGGTTGCTTGCAGATTCCTCGTGCCACCTCTGGGCTGATAAGAATCTGTCTCCAGTGAAAGAATGTACATCCTGCCTCTAGATAGAATCAGAGAAGATACAGAGAGCTTTTCCTGTATTTCCTGCTTTTTAATTGCCTGCAGCTCAAAATAATTTTTATGTCAAAGAGGCATGTTTTGGGAATGACATAATCTTGTTTCCTTTAGTTCCCAGTTGGAAGTGATTTTTAGAAAGTGTCACATATTAAAAGCTGAGTTGGTAGCTGTGGAGAGATTTGAGTTAGAAGCTGTGAGATAGGAGCTCAGCAAAAGGGGAGAAAAACATAGTTGGAACAAGCAGAAAAGGATGAATTTAAGTACATGTCCCCTATCTGATTGAATCAGCCTCTTAATCTGGGACTAGGTCAAGCTAGTTCAACAGTTGGGTCTCATTCCAGGTGTTGTTGTGGATGGGTTTCCACCTACGTTAAGCTACTATGTGGTACTTATAATCAAGGATTTGATAAGAGGCATTTCTATGGAAACAGAAGAAAAACAAAGTTAATAGGTTGGAGCAGACTCTAAATCAGGTTTTGAATTCAGATGGCACTCAGCCAAGAAGATTTGTAGATATTGGGCTCAAAGGATCTGTAGCAGTGCGAAAGTCTCTGGCGATGTTATCAGATGTTCCAGTGAATGTTCTGAGTGGCCCTCAAGGCAACAGGCACAAGAGTTGTCCATACGTGAGCTGTCGTGGGTTTCCTGTTTATATCAGGTGGTCCACCTTCAGCTTACAAGGCTTTGGGGAAAAGGGCAGTTTTATTTCTCAGTGATTCCAAGTCAGAAGACTGGGAGAAAAATTGGAAATGTTAGTTTGGAGAGTTGTAGTCAGATACTGGAGGAAACTGGAAGGATTCGGGATCCCCTCCAGTTCACAGATAAATAACAAATATTTAATTGAAACAAAGCAAAGATAATCACAGTGAGACTAATTCGTTTACAAAATTAGCCTAGTCTCATTAAACTTGGTCTGATTTTTTTACATAAATGCAACAAGAATGGTGATTGGTCATGTAAGCTCTTTTAAATCTGTTTTGCTAGAATTTTCACTAAAAAATATGAGATTATTCTGGAAGCCACACCTAAGACTCACTTGTAATGCCTATACATTGAGTAAATTCCTCTTTTTCTTGAGATCTCTAAAATCATGAGACTCTAGGTCTGCCAGGAAGTGACCTTCCACACTCATCAGTAAAGCTGGCAACCCTATAAACCAGAGACCAGATTGTCTTTTTGAAGGGAGGCTTTATTGGCTCCATAAAGTCAACCTTAGTTCCTTAAAACTGTTGGGTCATATCTGAGTCCATGCACATTATTCTCAAATGTAACATTCCAGTCAATCTTGGTAATAAAACCAGTATTTCCCACTGTGTCCTGTTATAAGGAAAACAGATTCTCACTGGATTTATGCAAATAACTAGATTGCATGAAAATAAGAATACTCAGTAAGAGCTTCTCCCTACCTGATCTTAAGGGAGAAGGTAGGGAGAAAATTCTGTTTACAAAGTTATAATTTACCAAATTGCTGTAAGTTATAGACGGCTCAATAGAAAATAGAAAAAATTTTTCTTAAATCTGGAAAAATGTAACTTTAACAAACCAGCAATGTTTCAAAGAAAAAAGTCATAAAAATTATAGTCATTCTCATCAGTTGAGATCTGATGAGAGTTCGTTATAATATAATAATTGACAATGAAATTTGGTTATTTCTGTGACATGCAACATTTTAAGATGATAACTGGAATTATGACTGATAACATCATACTAGGGCATGTCAAATTTATATGATTTCTGACTATTTATAATAGTAACATATACCCATACAAATATAACTTAAAGAAGGTTTAGCATTACTTCTTATTCCCATGTAATTTAACAAATCAAATAAGCATAATTAATTTAACATTTCTCTTTGTATAAGGAGAGAGAACAAATCCTTTGAAAATTTCCAGGTGCCTCTGGAAAATCCCAAAGTTGTTTCCAAATAAAATAGACTTCATTTAGAATTTGATTTTGAGAAACTTGTAAAAAATGTCAAAAGGTTTCAAACACTTGATTTAATCAGATCACAGATCACTATGAAGTAATAGTTATCTATCCAACCAAAGTGACAATGAAAAGATTTCAAAGGCAAATCCAGGAAGTTACATGTTGTAAAACAAAAACAAAAACAAAAACAAAAACCTTAGCTCTCTTAATATTGAGAAGACTCAGTTTTTCTTCAGTGATTGAAAACCTGATAAAGACAGCATGAAGCACAGGAAATATTTTGATAAGACAGATTTTTTCTAGGCAGATTTCCTAGAAGGTAAGAAATTATTATTAAGGGCAGACCAATAATCCAAAGAGACTTTGTCCTCTTAACAGAGAAAGAAAATTAAATTTTAGTTTTACTTAAGCATACTTTTGATATTAAATCTTGTAATAAACTCATTCAATTTTAGCCAACTTGACTACACAGGATTTTCTTTCTCCCTCTTTCTATTCCAAACTTCCTACATCTATCTAGTTTTTATCCTTTATTTTCTCTCTCTTCCTCTTCTTTATTATTCTGAAACAAAGGCCTGGTTACAGAGTAAAGAACAATAAAACAGCCTTGTTTTATATTCTTAGGACCTTGCTAAAACCAGTTTCTAGATTCCAATATGACATTTGTTTAAAATGAGGGCTCTCTAAAATATCCTTTTAGATATAAAAGTCCAAATCTTTAAAGGTGTACCTATTGTAATGTGACTGTAACTAAACAAATAAGCCTTTTAAGGGCTTAAAACCAATAAATCTTCTATGGCTTAACCATGGACACAAGAAGTGTCCCCAAAGAGGGTACAAAAGATGCAGTTCCCTCTCGAGATCTAAAGTTTCTTCCCAAAGATTCTCTAAGAAAGTGAAGACCTTTGTTATGATAGAGTGAAGAAGCTCTGAGTTCTCACAGAGCGAGATGCCTGAAATTGCCTTAATCTGTGTTACCCAAGGGGTTACACTGAAAATTTCCCAGCACAAATAGGACAAGTAAGGGAGAGATGATGAAGGCCCTTTTATGGCTTCCTTATGACAAACACCACAAAAGACAGAGACCAGGAAAATAATGACTATTCCTCAGAGGCTGTGGGTACCCCAAACCAAATCCACAGAGTCACAATTCAAAGAACGAATGTTTACAGATATTTCTTTGGAAAAACATTTGGAAGGAAAGGGATAAGGGAAATTTTTACCTTCTCATCCAGGCATTCCAGAGAAATCTGAGAGAGCTGACTTTGATAAGAATTCTTTTCATTGCTGGCTTTTTGTCCCAGGGTGCCATGTGCAGGGTCCAGAGAGAGCAGGGCATCCCAGCTGACTCCATGTGGGTCACCAGAAACAAGGCTAGGCAAAACTTCACTCCTCTTAGGTTTTCAGCTGGGACTCTGTGACAAAAGACAGATTAACAAGAGAAAAACAGTTTGTTAACTCATGTATTGCATATCATGTGGGAGAAACCTCAGTGAAAAGTAATTCAGAGTAGCAGCTTAGAACTGCCGGCTTATAGAGCATCTTAAACGAAGAACAGTAAATGTGTAGAGATGTTACGGAAACGACACACCAGCCAAGAAACAAGCACCACTCGGAGGGTTGGAGTACTCAGATGTAGTACACCGGCGGGCTCAGAGGGGCTTCTGCTCCGAAGCTCTGAGCACCTCCAAGACGTGTGCGTGAGGTTTTATACGGTAAAGTACAAGCTTGGGGTATTTGGCCAATAGGCATGGAACAGCTTTAGCAGCATCATTATCACAAAAGTGGAGGCGGGGAGGCAGCAAACCAACATTCCAAAGCCAGATATATCTCTTTGAAAATCCAGCTGGCTAGCAAAAAAACATGAACAGCAAACCAACACTAATTAACTCAGATTTACAAGTTAGTCCAGCAGAACTTAGATCAGTATTCAGATACTTAGATTTGTGTGTTATCTTGTTAGCCCAGCCCAGCTTTTCTTTCACATTTTTAGACTTATGAGTTATCTTGTTAGACCAACTCAGCTTTTCTTTCACATTCTTAGACTTGTGAATTATCTTGTTAGACCTGCCCGGCTTTTCCTTCACATTCCCTCCTCTTGATGCTTTCACAACCCTAGTTGGAGTAAGCATCATCACTTAACTGTTGCAGGGACTCATAATTGGAGGCTAACATCTGAAGTTTTATAGCCTCTATCCGCTCACTGACAAAGCAGGTCAGGAAGTTTAGGACACAGGGCCCAAATAGCAGAACTGCAAAAATCAGGAGCAAGGGACCTATGAACGGTGCCAGCCAGGAGGTCCAGCCCCAGAGGCCTGTCCATGGGCTCTTATCTAAAATATATTTTCTCTTTTTCACTCGGTCTTGTAACTCTTGAACCATCCTTCTGACAATTCCTGATTGATTGCCATAAAAACAGCACTCTTCGTTTCGGAAGAGGCAGAGTTCCCCCTCTTTGGCCATGAGTAGGTCCAGACCCCTCCTGTTTTGTAAGACCACCTCGGCCAGAAAGTCAATCTGATTTTGCAGAGCTCCCAGGGTTTCTGGTATTCATTGGAGATCATGGCTGAATTCACCTGCAAGCTTCACAGGGAAATGACAGGACAAAGAGAGGTAGTTCAGGCTTCTGAGGGTGGCATACTGTGGGGAGAAGAACATGTAGGAGGGAACTAGTGTCTAAGGTTTGTTGGCAGATTCCCCTGGTGCCATCTCTGGGCTGATAAGAATCTGTCTCCAGTAGAAAGAGACAGAAACTGAGAGGATGGAGAGAGATTCCCCTGAGTTTGCTGCTTCTTAATCACCTTCAGCTCAAAATATTTTTTCTGTTGGAGTGACATATTTGGCTTTCTTTCACATGGTAAAAGAGATTTGAAGATTTGATTAAAGTTAAGGATTTGGCGATGAGGAGATTACACTGGATTATCCGGGCCAACCCAATGTAATCGTAAGGGTCCTTATAAGAGGGAGGCAGGATGATTAAAGTTAGTTGCAACAATAAGTACTTTATCTTTCTGGAAAAAGTGCACCTAATATTGTTTAGACTTATTTTGATATAATAGTTAACAGCTAAACTCGTTAACATTTCTCTTTTCCCAAAGAGAAAAGGAAGACTTCTTTTTATGTCAAAGGGATTTGACCCAGGGTCTTCTAAACCAAGACTTCTTAGTTGGGGAAGGGGATATGATTTTGCCCCTCAGGGGACCTTTATCAGTATTTGTAGATATCTTTGATTGTCACAACCAGGAGAAAAGTGCTGGCAGAATCTAGTAGGCAGAGGCCAGAGATGTTGCTAAACATTTTAGAAAGCTCAGGTCAGCCTCACATAACAAAGAATTATCAGGTCCAAAATGTCAATAGTGCCCCTGTTGAGAAATTTTGCTCTGGACCAGTGTTTCCAGTTTTTAATGTGCATATGAGTCACCTGGGGATCTGGCAAAAATGAGGATTCTGATTGCACCTCATGTCCCCACAGTAGAACTGGGCTACCGAGTGTTCTCTGTAGATAGGCATCTAGGTGCCACTAGAGCTCTTGACAATAGCAACTCTAGATGGTGTGATGAAAATGAATGTGTCAACACTGTAGTTTCAGGTGGTCACTGAACTTCCTATGTTGCTTAGGAGTCTGGGCCACTGGGTGCCTGCACCTCTGCTCTGAACCAGAGTGATGTAGCTTCCCCTTCTGGGCAGGGAGTAGGGAATGGAATATTGAGTTTGGAAGTCATGTTTTTGTGGAAGCAGTTTATCCAGACTGATGAATATTCTGCATCTTCCCTGGACCCTCCAAGGGATTCAAGTTGGCCCTCAGGCAGGGTTAACAGAGAGTGAGATTCGTATGTCACCAGAATGAGTTTTTGAAGAACTTGGAGGAGTCCCCTTTTCTGGACATCTTTAAAAATTCCTGTATTCTGGAAGGGTTTAAGGGTTCTGATGCATATCTCTGTTCGTTTGTTCTTTCTTCCTTCCTTTCTTTCTTTCTTTTTCTTTCCTCTCTTTGTCTCTTTCTTTTTCTCTTTCTTTCTCTCTTTCTTTTTCTTTCTTTCTTTCTCTCTCTCTTTCTTTCTTTCTTTCTTTCTTTCCTTTTCTTTCTTTCTTTCTTTCTCTTTCTTTCTTTCTTTCTTTCTTTCTTTCTTTCTTTCTTTCTTTCTTTCTTTCTTTCTTTCTTTCTTTCTTTCTTCCTTCCTTCCTTCCTTCCTTCCTTCCTTCCCTCCTTCCTTCTTTCTTTCTTATCTTTCTTCCTTTCTTTCTTTTTCTTTCCTCTCTTTCTTTTTCTCTTTCTTTCTCTCTTTCTCTTTCTTTCTTTCTTTCTTTCTTTCTTTCTTTCTTTCTTTCTTTCTTCCTTCCTTCCTTCCTTCCTTCCTTCCTTTCTTTCTTTCTTCCTTCCTTCCCTCCTTCCTTCTTTCTTTCTTTCTCTTTCTTTCTTATCTTTCTTCCTTTCTTTCTTCCTTTCTTTCTTTCTCTTTCTTTCCTCTCTTTCTCTCTTTCTTTTTCTCTTTCTTTCTCTCTTTCTTTTTCTCTTTCTTTCTTTCTTTCTTTCTTTCTTTCTTTCTTTCTTTCTTTCTTTCTTTCTTTCTTTCCTTTTCTTTCTTTCTTTCCCTTTCTTTCTTTCTTCCTTCCTTCCTTCCTTCCTTCCTTCCTTCCTTCCTTCCTTCCTTCCTTCCTTTCTTTCTCCTCAAAATATTCAGTTACTTCTTATTGTTCATGGAATAAAGTTTAAACTTCTTAACCTGGCATTTAAGGTCCTTTATTATCTGGCTATAAAGACTCTCCTAGTTTTTTTTTTTTTTAAAGAAAAAAAATTTTAAGGGGAGGGTGTAGCTCAGTGGTAGAGTGCACACTTAGCATGTGTGAGGTCCAGGGTTCAATCCCCAGTACCCCCATTAAAATAAATAAATAAAATTAATTATTTCTCCCCCCAAAATAAATAAAAATTAAAAGAAAAAGAAAATATTTTTAAAAAATCTGAAAAGTAGCAAACTAGGAATAGAGAGAGAACTTCCTCAGTTTGATACAGAATATCTACACAAAACCTGCAGTTAACATTGTGCTTAATAGTGAAGAACTAAATGCTTTCTCTCCATGATTGGGAACAAGGCAAGGTTGTCCCTTTTCACCACTCCCATTCAATACCATACTGGAAGTTCTAGGTAATGCAGCCATATAAGGAAAGGAAATACAAAGCATACAGATTGGGAAGGAAGAAATAAAACTGTCTTTGTTAGCAGATGCTATAATTGTCTATGTAGAAAGTCCCAAAGAATGAACCAAAAAACTCTGGAACTAGTAAGTGATTATAGTTGCAAGATATAAGGTTAATATATGGAAGCCAAGTGCTCTCCTATATATCAGCAATGAACAATTGGAGTTTGAAATTAAAAACATAATACTGTTTGCATTAGCACCAAAAAGAGAAAAGAAAAGAAATATAAGTTTAAGAAAATATGTACAAGATTTAGATGAAGAAAACTACAAACCTCTAATGAAAGAAATCAAAGAAGATCCACATAAATGGGGAGATATTCCATGCTTATGGATTGGATAAATCAACATGGTTACCTTGTCAGTTCTTCCCCACTTGATCTGTAGATCCAATGAAATCCAAATAAAAATCCCAGCAATTTTTTGTGGATAGTGACAAACTAATTCTAAAGTTTACATGGAAAGGCAAAAGACCCAGAATAGCCAATACAATATTGAAGAACAAAATCAGAGAACTGACACTATCTGACTTCAGGAATTACTGTAAAGCTACAGTTATCAAGACAGTGTAGTATTGGTGAAAAAAAAAAGATGTAGATCAGTGAAACAGAAAGGAAAGCCCATAAATAGCCTCACACCCATGTAGTCAACTGATCTTTGACAAAGAGGTAAAAGCAATTCTATATATAGAGAAGACAATCTTTTGAATAAATGGCACTAGAACAACTGTATATACACATGCAAAAACAAAACAGAACTAAACAAGAATCTAGACATAGTCCTTCTATTTTTCACAAAAGTTAACTCAAAATGATCAAGGACTTAAATGTAAAAAACAAACTATAAAACTTCTAGAAGATAACATAAGAGAAAATCAAGGTGACCATGGGTGTGATGAGTTTTCAGATATAGCATCAAGTACACAAGCCATGAAAGAAAAAAATGTGTTAGGCTACATGATAATTAAACATTTCCAATCTGTGAAAGACACTTTTAAGAGAATGAAAAGATAAGCCACAGACTGGGAGAAAATATTTGTAATTCCTATGTCTGGTAAAGGACAGATATCCAAAATATACAAAGAATGCTCAGAAGTCAATGATAGGAAACATACTGTACACCAAAATTGACACAACACTGTAAACTTGACTATACTTCAATAAGAAAGAATGCAAATTAAAAAAGAAAAATAAAGTCGACAATAAGAAAACAAAAAACCCAATTTAAAAGTAAGCAAAAGATCTTAACAGACACTTCACCAAAGAAGATATGTAGATAAATTATCTTATGTCTTCATGGGTCTGCAGATTAAAACAACAATGAGGTACTATCACATACCTATTAGAATGGCCAAAATCCAGAACACTGACAACACCAAATGCTAGAGAGGATAAGGAGCCAAAACACTCTCTCATTTGTTGCTGGAGGAGAGTGCCATATGGGACAGCCATTTTGGAAGAGAGTTTGGCAGCTTCTCACAAAACTAATTATACTCTTACCCTATGACTTAGCAATGTACTGTAGCTATTTATTCAAAAGAGTTGGGAACTGATGTCTATACAAAAACCTGCACATGACTGTTTATAACACTGTGTAATATAATCACCCCAAATGGAAGCAACCAAGATGTCCTTCAAAAGGTGAATGAATAAAAACCAAAATGAAACAATGATACATTCATACAATGGAATATTATTCTGCAATAAAAAGAAATGAATTATCAAGCTACAAAAAAAAACATGGAGGAAATTTAAGTGCACATTGCTAAGTGAAAGGATTCAATCTGAAAAGCCTAGATACTGTGTGATTCCAGTTATATGACATTCTGGAAAAGGCAAAACTCTAGAAATAGTAGAAAGATCAGTAGTTGCCAGGGGCTCGGGGCAGGGAGGAAGGGATGAATAGGTGGGGAGCAAAGGAGATTTTTGTGGCATATTCTGTATGACACTGTGGCAATGATGGATATATGACATTATGCATTTGTCAAAACCCACAGAACTGTAAAACACAAGTGAACCCTAATGTAAATTATGGACTTTAGTTAATAACAATGTGTCATGATTGGTTCATCAGTTGTAACAAATGCACCACACTAATGTGAGATGTTAGTAATTAGGAAACTGTGAGGGTGGGAGAAAGAAAACACACAGAACTCTGGAATTCCTGCTCAATTTTCTGTAAGCCTAAAACTTCTCTAAAAAGTGATCTATTAATTTAAAAACATAATGAAAAGCACAAAAAGTAATATGGCAAACACTTGTGTTCCTACTATGCAGAACTGATGTTTTTGTATTATTTGCTTCAAGTTTTTCTTTCTTTTAAATAAAAGAAATAAAATATTTAGGTTAAGCCCTCCTTGGCTTCCTTCAGTTCTAGTCCCCTCCCCCTCCCCAAAGGAAACCACTATAACTAGTGCGTATCCTCACTTTTATATTTTTATATTCATAGATGTGCATGAGCAATGAATTGTATTATTTTTCAGGTGTTTAAAAACAATACATGAGTTGCATCAAACTATAACAGTGTTCTGCAACTTGCATTTTCCACTCAACCTAATGCTTTAAAAATCTATCCATGTTGCTAAATATAGATCTAATGCTTTTATCTTAAAAAAGTCTTTTTAAACTGTAATATCATATTCTGTCATATATATGTTACTTGATGTTATTTTTCCATTTCTCTACTGATGGATATTCAGGTTATTTCTAATTTTATGTTACTGCTACCAGTGCAGCCATAAATTTTGTTTTTTTTGGACATATGCTAGAGAACGTGTCTGTGAGTTTTTCCAGGGTACATAAAACAAATGGGATTACTGGATTGTGACTGGCAATTCAGTTTACGCTTCTAGTAGTATACAAGGGTTCCTATTTCCTCAGTCTCCAATTCTTGATATAATAGATCTTTAAAATTTTGTCACTCTAATAGATGAAAAATACCTCTGCTTTAAATTTAGTTTTCTTTGATTTCTAGTGAAATTGAACATTTTTTTCATATGATTACTGGACATTAAGGTTTTGCCTTGTGTTGAATTGTCTGTTCTTATTCTTCACTCATGTCAGGGGGGTGTTGGGGAGCAGGTTTTTTCCCTTATTGATTCCTAGTTAAAAATGACATTCTGGGAAGGGAAGATATAGCTCAGTGGTAGAGTGCATGCTTAGTATGTACAAGGTCATGGGTTCGATCCCCAGTACCTTCATTAAATAAAGAATAAATAAATAAATAAGCCTAATTACCCCCCCAAAACCAAAAAATCTTCTAAAAAATGACATTCTGGCTACTCAGCCTTCATCAGTTACATTTATTGCAAATATCTTCTCTGTCTTGTGTCTTTTACGTTTATTTATGGTAGCTTGTGGTAGAGGTACTGTAGAACCTGGGCTAGATATGAATCCTAGTTCCATTACTCATCACCTGTGTGGCCATGGACATCTTAGTTCCTCTCTAACCTTGCTCTCTATTTCTTCATCTACAAAATTGGAGGGACAATAGTATCTACTTCAGAGGGTTCCTGTGAAGATTAAATGAATTAAAATGCAAAGCACTTACTTGAAAGGAGACTGGTAAACAGAAAGCAATCAATAAATGTGCTTTTGACATATAGAAGTTTCAAGTTTTTTGTTGCTATACAAAATAGATTTAATTTTTTTTGCTTTTATACATAATAGAATTTCATTTCCAAATCACATAAAATAGTCATGAAAGTACAGTACTCAGGGATGGAATTACAGATCCACAAAGTTGTCAGGAATAATCCTCTTTCAGGTTCACTGGTCCTTCTCTTCAATATGGGCCTTATCCTCATAATCTAAAATAGTTGCTAAAGTTCCAGCCATCAGAATCATGTTTCAGGCTGCAGGAAAGAAGGAAGGGCAGAAGTGTTTGTTCTTTTCAGTTAGCTTCATTGAAGTATAATTTACATGCTCTAAAGTTTACCCCAAAATTTTAAGTGTGTAATTTGATGAGTTTTGACAAATGTATACACTTGTGTAATTATCTTAGATGTAATACACATCTAAGTGCATGTTTAGTGTTATAAAAAGTTAAAAAGTGATGCACTGCTTTCCAATGGGGCTGCACATTTTGTGCTCCCACCTGCAGTGTATGAGGTCCAGTTGGTCCATATTCTTTCCAATATGTGGTATTGTCAGTCTTTTAAAATTTAGCCATTCTAGTGGATGTGTATTGGTATTTGTTACTTTAATTAGCATTTCCTAAATGGCCAATGATATTAAACAGCTTTTCCCGTGCTTCTTCGCTAATCATACATGAAAGTTTTAATTTTTGACATCACATTTATCCGTCCTTTCATTATTTTGGTTCTTTTTTTTTTGTATCTTGTTTTAAAAAGCCCTCTCCTATCCTAGGCTCAAAAACATATTTTGAAATATTTTCTTCTAAAAAGTTTTAAAAATTGATTTTTCACAATTAGCTCTTTAATCCACCTGGAATTTATTTTTGAATCTTGTGTGAGGTAGGGACCTAGTTTAATTTTTATCTGTAACTAGGGATTCATTTGTGGAAAAAAAAAACCCAGAAAACCAAAAAGCAAAACCATTAACCTTCCTACTGATTGGTATCTTGTACTGTCATTTCTGCCACTTATCCACTTCTCTTATGTTCAGCTGTATTTTCTGTTATCTCTTACTTCTATGGTAGGAGTGACTTCAACATCTCCTGTATGCTTCTACCACCGTGAGTTTATTCTGGTCTTCCTTATTTCTTAAGTGCGCTTACCTTTTAGCTCCACCTTTCAAAATTCCACTCATTCTTCAAGGTCTAGCTCAAGTGGCCCTTATAGTCTTTCAGTAGCCTGTCATATGCCTCTTTCCTCCCCTGAATTAAATGAAAGGCCTCAGCACACCTCGTACTTTACTATAAGTCTTAGCTCATCTCTGATGCTACAATCATAGGTGTTTGTCTTCTGTAGCCTGACACACTGTAAGCCCTATGTGTTGCTGTGATTGACAGAATAATGTTTCCACTCCCATGTACTAGTTCCTGGAACTTGTGATTATCTTACATGGCAAAAGGTTTTGCCTAAGTGATTAAATCAATGACCTTGTGTTGGAGAGATTGTCCTGGCAGTCCCAGTCTAATCATGTGTGTCCTTAAAATTGAGCAACATTTACCAGCTGAGTTAAAGCAGCAATAGAAAATGGATACACTTGCTCACCACAGAGTCCTCTATAATTTGAAGCAGGTCCTTAGATAAATGTGAAGTCCTCAGTCTTTGTTCATCAACCTGAATTGTGAAGCAACATGAAGCCTGCAACTGTAGAATGACTTCTTTAGGTTCTTACCACAGGGGTGGGGAGGTAACTAGCTTTATTTGCTTATTTATTTTTATTGGAGGTACTGGGGATTGAACCCAAGACCTCATGCATGCTAGGCATGCACTCTACCACTGAGCTATACCCTGCCCCAATTGCATCTAGATCTTTGTCACATTAAGTCTTTGCAGACTACTCAGCCTGGCCTTTCTTTTTGTTGGCAGCTCTGTGCATTCTGACATTGACTACAGTAGTGATAAATAAGTACTCAGGCTATGTACAGAGCTTCACCTCATTTACATGAGCTGACAGCTCAGTGGCAGAGAGTCCCAGAGAGAGAAGCCCTTTCCCGACAGTTTGACCTGCTCAGGGGTGCTTGATGAAGACTGTTTGATGAGGCTATTCACCAACCTTATCCCAGGGAAAATCAGTATGGGATTTGGAATTAGACATGTAAGGAACTTGGAATCCTAGCTTTGTTCTTTACTGTGACTTTTAGAGTAGGTTAGTAAATCTCTTGGAGTCTCAGTTTCCTCATACCTATGGTGGAAATTATACTCCCTCAAGTTGTCTTACAGAATGAATAAGGAGATACATGAGAAGTTATTAGCACATAGTAGGTGTTCAGTGACTGCTGACTTCCTATCCATCTCAGGTGCAACACCAGTAACAGAAACAATACAGCCTTCTGTTTATTTTGAAGAGTTGGCTGGAGGCAGGTTATGCAACACAACATTTGTTCTTACTTTCTATTTGTTGGTTTTGTGTTTCAAGACGTAGGTCTTTGGATTGCCTTACCCTGTCTCATATTTTCAGGTTTAGAGTTCTGTTTGTCATTCTGGGTTATTGGTTAAGAATAGCCCATGTGACATGGATGGCTTTTGTTAATCAAAAATTGAGAGGAGTATGGAAATAAGAGCCAGGGGGTATAGAAGAGATCAAAATAAAATAAAATAATAGTTTAATAATACCTGATCAAAAGAATAAAATAAATAGAATGGCAGCACTCTGGGATGCTTATTATTTCCTGACAGAGCCAGACCATCATTCTGGCCTTGAGAGCTGCTGTTGGACCACCCACGTTTGCTCAATATGAAGCCTGATATGAACAAACACATCAGGCTTATGACATTGATGGGAGACAAATAGCCTCTGGGGTACGGTGATGGGGAGGCCACCTTTAAATCTTGGTGTCTTAGCACCACTTTGCTTGTCTTCACATACTCTAAGCCTTTGGTTCTCAATACTCAAGAATACACAAAAATCAACTGGTGAGTGCTAGTTAAAAATGCAGACTTCTGCACCTCTTGCTCCTGATGGATTCTGTAGATCTGAAGTGGAGCCCAGGGATCTGCATTTAATTAGCCACTACAGCTATTTCTGATCCTGGTTGCCATCCAGGTCAGTGTTTCAGGGAGGTGGGGTCCCAGGCATGAGCTCATCATTTATCAGCTATTTACTGAGTGCTAACTAGGTGTGAAGCCTTATAGGGGACATGGCCCGTGCTCACTAAGAGTTTATTTACATTGAGGGGGGGAAATAAGACTTGTATACAGACAGGATAACAGCTGCTGGCTCTCCAGATTAGAGTCAGACTTGCTTTTTCCTTGTTTGCATTTCACTTTGTGCAAGCCTCACTTTGGTTTCGAATGATTTATTCTAACTTTTGTATTCACTCATCTCTCCATCAGATTGTATATTCCTTGAGCACATGTGAGCTTCATTGTTGACCTACAGCAGTTTTGTTCCACCATCTTTTCTTATTCCTATAACTTTGATTTTGGCCATGACTCCAACCTTAGCACCGGTGGCAGTCTCTTCCTTGAGGGACTGTTTTAGAAAATGGTTTGTCTTTATAGGAATTATCGGTCATACTTTATGATGTTACTGCTGCCATAACCAATTCCCTTTGTCATCTGTCCATCTTGATGGCCTGGAAGAGATAGAGCAAAGATCGGACATGCTCCATTGTCTTTGGTTCTCACAGCACATGGGACATGTCTGTGGCGATGTGGGTTGGGTGTCAAGGTGAATCTCATTGAGAAATACGCTATGGCTCAACATTTGGACAGGTAAGTAGGATGTTCAAAGGGTGTGGTCCTTAGATCTACAAATATCCAGGCATTGTGACATATTCTGAAGGTTAATCTGCTCACCTTCATGCTGGGAAGACATGAACATGTTGATTTAGTCTTTAAGAAGGAAGACTGGGCAGTTTTAAATTTAGACCAACCAGTATCTGCTTTTCCTTCTTTAGATCAGAACCATTGTAAATTCTTGGGAGAAGAGAATTGAGGAGTTGGACTTGACATTGAGGAAAGTGTGAAGGTAAGGATAATTTAACTAAGAAATGTCTTTCAAAACGGCTGAAATTTGGGAGAGTACTGGTATGGAGTGATGGAAAATCAAAAGTAATTTAAAGCCACATATGCTTGTATACACTTTGCTTTGAGAATTAAGGTAAATAGTAAAGTGAAGCCCAGGAAATAGTTCAAATTGGTTTAATGATTAGAATATACAAATGACTTGAAATATGAGTCACTAATTAAGAGCTAGGAATATTTTATTTTGGTGGTGGCTCAAGATGGATTTTTCGTTTAAATTTTTCTGCATGGTATTCACTTTATAGTGAAGTGAAGTGTTTGGTTGAGATTGCACCAAGAAAATTATAGAATCTCTTTGGGCTATTTTGAGTTCTCTCCTCTTTCTGTGCACTGACCTGGTCTGTAGTTTAAGTGGCTTTGGTTAATAGGAATTAACACCTAACACCTGATTTAGATCTTGAGCTTTGCCCGATATTATCCTTAAGTGCTAGAGTTTAAAATGTTTTGGGTGGTGTGAGTATGTGTGTATGTCAGGGGGTGGTCAGCAAAGAGGAGCCAATGAGGGTGTCAGAAGTTGTTTCTTGTCTTAGCGCTGGGGGTGGTGATATTTGGCATCATTAGGAGCAGAGGGGTTTTTTGGATGGGGAGGAGTATAAATTTGTAGGATGAATGGCAGCTGGATGCCAGTAGATTGAATCTTGAAGCCCATCATTTTAGGTCTGCCTGAACACTTTCCCCACGAGATTACCAAAGTGGTGAGATTGAGCAGGGAGGGGATGTTGAGGGAGGACCTTTCGGTTCGCTATCCTGGTGATTTTCCCTCAGGTTCCTGCTGGCTGTTTGGCAGATATGTTCTGCTCTGTGGTAGGGGAAAGCCCTGTGTTCTCCTTCAAGTGCAATGTGTCTGCTTTTTGGATTGAGATCTAATTAAATTCTGGACTACTTGGTGTTTACAAGCAGTGAGTTGCTCCTGCAGGAAATAGTAAATCAGGAAACAAAAGATGGATAGAAAATGGTATTCTAGGAGTTAAGAGTGAAGTGACGTTTGAGAATCTGAGGGATTGTTTTTTTCTTTCCAATGAAAGTGAAATAAAGAGAATGTCATTTTTATTGCCAGAAGCAACTGGGTCTATTGGGTCCAGCCAGGCAAATATAGCAAAGCTGCTTTGACTTCATTTTTTTTGCGTCTTTTAAACAGAGAAAGATTGGAAACATCAGATTGCTGCAGATTAAAAGGCAAAAGATACAGAAGTTCTATAACTGATGGAGGAACAAGGAGTCATTTCTTTCCCCACTCTGATCATCTCAAAATCTTTCAACTATTCCCCATTGCTTGCTATCACATCCTAATGGCTGTGCTGAAATATATTGGTCCATTCAGCCCTTGCAGTAGCAGGAACCTGTTAGCTGGTCATTAATGTGGGTCAGGAGGATTATTTGACCTAGAGATACACATTCAGAGATTTTCATGTTATCTCCAATGTAGGCAATATGTTTTATATGTGTGTTCAAAGTATTTATTAGGAAAGTCTAAACATTTAATAGCAACTACAGTTTTGTAACTCTGTTTTGGAATTTTCATCCTTTTTTCATATATCAGGAGCCTCAAAAAACAAAACAAAACAAAACAAAACCCAGATGGCCCAGGCCCCTAATCTCTGAGAGGCCCCAGCTGCCTGCGACATAGGCTCTCACAATACAGTAATGGACATAGAGGCCAAAGGAGAAGGCAGACTTCTAGTGACTAAATCACACAGAGAATTCATTAAAGTGAGAACTGGGTACCTTGAGAAGGTATAAGATGGGCCCTCTCCTGCCTGGGCCATGAGGGAGGATTTCCCCAGGCAGATAAAACTGAAGAGGCTAGGGGAAGTCAGCCAAGTTTGGGGCAGGAGAGGGTTGACATAGGCAGCAGAAGCAGTAGGTCTTAATAACCAATTAGTTTTTAGGGACACAGGTGGACTCTAGGATGATTGTCATATTTTGAGTTTGGGCAAGTGGGTGAATGGTGAGTGGGTTACCAAGATAGGTAAGTGGGGGAGAAACTGTTTTCTGGTAATGGGTCGGGGAAGGGTAGGATGATTAATTCAATTTTCTGGTATGTTGAGTAAGCGTGGCCTTTGAAACATCAGAGTAGAGATGTTGTATAAATATGTGATCCTGTAGTATAAGAAGGGCTTAGTTACTCTTGTTAACTTAGAGCTTCACAGTGTATAAGGCACTATCCAGGTTCAGGGGGAACAGAAGAATAGATTCATGGTCTCTGCTTTCAAGGAGCTTATTCTCTAATTGTAGTCAAGGAGTTAAATAACCACAGAAGATTCTAGTAACCCTCCAAGACAAGAGCGGAGGAGAAATGTTACAGGCAGCCCTTGAATGATTGCTAAGTGAATTGTGTAAGTGCTTCTTGCTTTTCTGCAGTTGGTACCCAAGTAGAATTGTTCATCTGGTTTTACTTTCATAGTTTGAGATGGGTTGAGGATAACATGAGTTTGTTTCATAGTACAGGAGGTTATTTGCTTTGGAATAACTTATCTTAATTTTATGTGGTAGAAAATTTATTTGTCTTATTTTACAGAGGAGGAAACTGAGGCATGGAGAGGTTAAATAACTTGCTCAAAGTCATGTAGCAGGTTAATGGTAAGGTTGGGGTTCTGATCTAATCAGTTGGAATCCAAAGTCCTCTTTCCTCAGTTTTTTCAAAATTCTGTTCTCTTTACTAAATGTATCCCCTATCATTTAAGTTATTTGAAAGATTTATTTTTAGTGGCTGCAAAATTTATTTAATCATTCTCCTAATTTTAGACATATATATTGTTTCTGATTTGGCACCTGTATTTCTGGTTATATCTTTAGGATAAATTCTTGGAAGTGGATTTCCTGTACCAAAGAATATAAAATCCTTCAGGATCCTTAAGAACACATCTTTTCCCAGAAAAATTCTTTTCCAGAAAAGTTCAAACAATTTACAGTCTAGATGTGCTTTTCAATCCCACGTAGGAGTATTTTTCAACCAGTGGTTGCCTAAGCCAAGACAAATAAGAGGACTGAGTAACACTATGATAAAGATGGTGGTCAGGGTAGTGAATTACAGATGCTGTTAGGAGCAGGAAAGAACTCCAAGTGTCATCTAGGCCACTCCCTTTTGTTAATTAAGAGCCAAGGCTCAGAGAGGTTAAGGGACATGGTTCAAACCATACCTCTAATTAGTGTCAGAGTAGATGCTGCATTTAGCACTATGTAATAAGTTAGTCAGAGTCTCTTGGAGGGTTTGGATGGTTTAGGTGTGTGCTGAAGTGTCCATTTGGAGTCGCAACTGCAGATTTAAGACACTCTGAGTCAGCTTCATAGTTCCTCCTTGAAACTTCACAGTTGTGACAAAGGGATGTGGAATTAACCCAAAGGGGTCTGCCTGGTACTGAGAAGTCCAGTACCCACCCAAGGATATAAAGAACTCGTCTGGGCCAGGGTGTATCCTGAGATCCCCTTGCATGAGTTCTCCTGCATCTGGCCTACTGTTAGATACATAGGGATGATTCTGAACTCTCTCTTTGTTATTCTGCAGGTGGTGTAATATGTTTGAACAAAGAGCTGCTCACATAATTCAAGACTGGTTTTCTATAGCACTGACCAAAAAAAGGAGGATATTTCTGTTTCTTATTGCTTTATCATGTAGCGATGGTATAAACAGAATTTATAATTTGATTTGTCTTGGTATCCATCTGGAAAGGATGGGTTAGGCTGTTAAACCTCAACATTTCAGTGACTTAATACAATAAAGGGTTGTTTTTTGTAAAAATTAGATGCAGGCTGGTTGACTATCTTCTATGCTGCTGATATGCCGTGCCAAGTTTGTTAAGGCAGGGAAAAGAGAGTGAAGGGGGTCATGTAGGCTCTTAACAGACTTAGCCTGGAAGTGACAAATGCCATGGTCCATTGGCCAGAACTAGAAACATGGTTCTGATTCAAATGGAGAAGAGGCTGGGGAAAGTGTGTGGACGAATACACAGGTATTTGATGTGCACTAATGGTCTCTTCCACACACATGATGCTTGATACTTTGAGATTACCTACTTTATTTTATTTTTTTATTTAAATTTTTTTAACATTTTTTATTAAGAGATTACCTACTTTAAAAAATTGTAGGCAATTTTCTATCATTTCAAGTTTTAAACATAAAGGTAGAACTTTTCTAGTACTTTCAAACATGCTTAAAGTGTAACTGTTGGTTGAGTACATACTGTGATTTTAAGAAATCTTTTGAGATCCCTATTAAAAGAATGAAACTTTTTTCTTAATAGTTGTGAGATTCAGGCAAGTCATTTACCTTCTCTAAACCTATATCCCTATTGAAAGTGTGATTTAACCCCTCATTCATGGCTATGTTGTGAAAATTAGGTTAGAGATCGCATGTAAAACATTTGCCACAATACCTAGACAAAAGTCACAGCTGGACGGATGTGAATTTTTCTTCTTGTTGGCACTGCTGATATTGTAGTGGATCTCCTGCTGTCTATATGGGGTCCTCCGAATCAGTGGTGTATCCATAATCACCAGAAGACAACGTATTTTATGGGAATAAGCAATGTTTTGGCAAAGTGCTAGACACGGAATGTCTTTATCTTCTATATGTTCTTGTTTTGGTAGTCATGGGAAGTTTCAAAGGCCATGCTGTCCCTGGCACCTTCTTCTGTCTCATCAGTATTTGGTGGACTGTACGATGCATTCTGAAATACACTATCAAAAAGCACAAGCGGACTTCCTTCCTTGATTCCAAAGCATTATTCCATCGAATAGAAATTTTGGAGGGGATCATAATAGTTGGAATGGCTCTAACTGGTAAGTGAGCCATTTCTGTGTTCTGTTTTCTTTCTTGGGTATTTTCACATGCAAAAAGAAGATTCAATCTCAAAACCAGAAATTGCCAAAATGAATTTTTTATTCAAAAATATCTCTGAATACATATTCTAATTATAATTTCTATCTAATGTAATTTATTAGAAGGCAATGCTTCGTATTTATACAAAGGCCTATTCCTTAATGAATTAGTCACAGCAACTAACTTGCCTGCCCACTCAAGGTGAATTTCCTTTATAGAATTAGGTGGAGCTTTTAAAACAATTTTGTCAATTATTCTGATGCCTGAAAGAGTAAACTGTATCAGAAACCATTTATAATCAAGTGACTACGGGGGGGCTTCAAAAATAAATTGTTGCAATAATAAATTGCTGATGGGCTGAACAGAGGGTTCAGAGTGAACCCTTATCTTCTGCACTCATCCTTTTTGTGTGAGTACTAGCTTAGAGAGATTGGACCAGATGACTTGTAAGGCCTTTCCATTGGCTATAAGATTCTGTAAAAATGTTCTGTGTTTTTAGAGTTCCTTTTCAGCCTCTCCTTTATGAAAGGCAAAACTTCCTAATTTCCCTTTGGATTTCCTCATGCTTTGTTCATGGTGATAGGTCTTTGCCACACACAACCATCAAATTACAGACCAACCATTTCCAAAGAGAGGAATTTCCTTGCCAAATTCTACAGATTTACAAATAAAGCATCTTTAAGAAAGCTTACCTGTTTGTGTAACTGACTAGACTATATGCTTTATCTGTCTGTGCTTTCTCAGTTATCCTTCATTGGGGAGAAGCTGAACTCTAGCATTTTTATCCTGAATCGTGCACAACTCTCTACCAAAAGACGTAGTGTGCAAGAGGGAAGTAATCAGCCTCTAAAGGACTAATCTCGCAAATCTGAATCCCAAATTATTCAGGATTTATCTAGTGATTAGATTAAAACAGTAACTAATATCATCAGTGGAACTGATCATGGAACTAAGTAGAACTAAGATCATTAGCTTTGAAGATCTGAAATAGCTGTTGGACTAAATTGGTTATCTTTGACTAAAAGTGATTATCTGAACCATTATTTGAAGCTCCAAAACAAGCCTAAAGAATCAGTGCTCAGCTGTTAGGGAGCAGCCCAGAAAGAAGACTCAATGTCATGAAAGGACACTCTATTGGACTAAGCAGGAGGCTGATCCTTCTGCATCTCCCTGTTTTGTCAGTAAAGTTATGGAGAAGGCTGCTAACACTGTGATATGTTCCTCTGCAGGGATGCTTGGAGAACAGTTTATTCCTGGAGGACCCTATCTGACCTTATATGATTATAAAGAGGGCCAGTGGGTCCAACTCATGGGCTGGCATCATTGTACCATGTACTTCTTCTTTGGGCTAATGGGTGTGTCAAAGATCTTATGTTCCACCATCAGGTCACTTCCTATCTCCATAACCAAGTTAATGCTTTCAATTGCCTTACTTGTGGAGGGTAAGTATGAGTGAGTATTTTTCATACACCTTTCACTATTATTGGACATCTATCTAGCCCTTTATAATAATATTCCCTTAGTGTCCTGGGGCAGCCTTGATCCAAAGGGCCATCTGTTTGGACCATAGTGAGCTATTGAGATGTCCTAGACAGGATGCCAAAGATTTTCCCTCCCTACTGACTCATTTAGTACAACTAGACAAGCACAATCATTCAGTGTGCTTTATTCACATTTCATATCCTTCTTAAATAACCACCTACCATGGTTATTTATCTCTGGTTTATCCTGGAGATTATCATTATTCCATTTTTAACAAGTAAAACTGAGCTCAGAGTAGTGAAGCATGAACACCCTCAAACGAGGAGACCACTCACAGCAGAGTAGCTTCCACACCTACAAACTATCCTTTACTAATATTAATATAGTAAAACTCCAACATGACATGATAAGTAGGGTCCAAAAAATTCAGTCACATGAAAATGAGGTCATACCATTTTTTGTTCAGTTGGCCTCTCTGTTACTGTATAGGGAAATCATGAAAACAAGTATTCAATGATTTGTTTTTATGTATTTCATATGTAAGGAATAGATTGATGCCAGGACTAAAAAAGCCCCAAATTACCAGGAGGCAGTTATTTCCTGATGTTCACCTTGTATCTTTGTATCTAAAGATAAGAGCTTTTGCGAAACACTCTTTGAGAACACATCTAAAGATAAGAGCTTTTGCAAAACACTCTTTGAGAACAAGAGCTGGATAAACATTGGGCACCAACAACCAATAGCATGACTCTCATTATCTCAGGGTGTTACTCTATTTTGAATGAACATCTTTCCCATCTCATCTAAATGGAAAGGGTGGAGATGAAGCTGGAATCTCTCCATGGGATTAAAAAATGTAGTTAGTTACTACTTCTTGGGAGCTTCCAGAGTAACTTACCATACCCATCAAAGTCCAGTTTTATGATTTGTGCATTTATTTGCTGCCTACAGGGGACTGAATTCCAGAGGCCAGACTTGGTCTCATTCTTCTGTGTATTGACCCTAATTCTCACTCCCCTGCCTCCATCATGATGAATAATAATTCATCCTCTTGCATAGAAGATGCCTTGAAATATGATTAGTTGGGAATGTCATAATGTGTTGGAGGAGAGAATAAAAATTGGAGAAGGGAAAAAGAGATTTCAGATTCCAACCTAAAGAGATGGTGATTGCAAGAGGTTTCCATTATTGTGGGAAGCAGTGAGCACCTGATATTCGGGACAAACTTGTGTCTGTAAAGTTCTGTGGTGCATGCACCTGGAGAGGGAGAGAGAGAGAGAGAGGGAGAGGGAGAGAGAGAGAGAGACAGAGGGAGAGAGAGAGAGAGAGAGAGGGGGAGAGAGAGAGAGAGAGGGAGAGAGATGGAGGGAGGAAGAGAGAGAAACAGTAGGTATGCCTTGGTTTCACTGAAAAAGCCATTTTTTTTCTCCCTCTATCAGCTTTTGTCTTCTACAACCACACTCATGGCCGGGAAATTCTGGACATCTTTGTGCACAAGCTTCTGGTCTTGATCATCTTTTTGGCAGGCCTGGTTGCCTTCATAGAGCTCTTCGTACATGCTAATATCACCGTGGAGCTTCTGCGGATAAGTCTGGTCTTCCTCCAGGGCAGCTGGTTCTTTCAGGTAAGTTTGAGGGCTCCAGTTAATGTTCTTGGTGATTCCACCTGTAACCCTCTCTCTTTAATTGGTGGGCATTTTTCTCTAGACCCCAGAAACTTCCTTTTGATGTGCTGCTTATTATAGTGAGAATGCGGGCCTTTGAGAGGTGATATTTCTTTGAGTGTCTCAGCGGCCCGGTGGGAGCGTTGACAGAGCAGCAGGGAAGGTGGGGGGGGGGGGGAGGTGTGCCTGTCTTCGTCACACACCCGAGTATCCATTATGTAGGAACTTGGAGCTGGTGCTTTTAGCTGGAAGCAGTTCCTGATGCCCAAGCAGCTTAAAGCCTAATGGGTGTAGCAACATGGATGGACCTAGAGATCATCACACTGAGTGAAGTAAGTCAGGCAAAGAAAGACAAATATTGTGTGATATCACTTATATGTGGAATCTAAAAAAAAAAAAAGATACAAAGGAACTTATTTACAAGACAGATAGACTCATAGATATAGAAAACAAACTTATGGTTGCCAAAGGGGAAAGGAGGAAGAGGATAAATTTGGAATTTGGGATTAACAGACATATACTACTATATATGAAATAGATAAACCATGAGACCTACTGTATTACACAGGGAACTGTATTCAGTATCTTATAGTAACTTATAATGGAAAAGAATCTTGTATCTCAATTAATGAACAAATATTTTATAGGCTGATAAATTATAATCTGACATTCATATGTATATATTAAGAAAGTCCTGGATGAAAGGTGAATGTGGTTTAATCAGGGGAGTTTTCTTAGAGGAGATTTTAGTCCCCAGAGAGTAGGGGTTTGGGGAGATGAGGTTATTTCAGGGATTTTAGTTAAGCGTGATAAGAATGCATTGGTAGGTGCAGGAGAGAAATGTCATGGTCAAAACGGGATAGGAAAGATGTCATATTCAAGCGTGTAGGGGAGGAGGAAGGCTGTTGCAGCAGAGGCTAGTAAAGAGTGACTAGATTTAGTTATTGTGAAGGAGAAATGATATAGAAAAAAATAACGAGTATCTTATAATGCGATAAAATTGATCACTAGTAAATTTAACCAGCTTGTACGCAGAAGTTATTTTGTGAGATTATCATCTGCTTGGGAAGCTAAGTAGAAAGGGATGTAAAACACAATTGTGCATTCCATATGTCCTGATTGGAATATTTTACTATGTGTACATATTGCCTATTCAAAAATGAAAATAAAATTTTAAAAATTTAAAAGAGGTAACTTCTGGTCAGGATGACACGGTGAGTTTATGCTTCAGTATATCTCCTCTGCTCCAGACAGATAACAATGACAGATAAAGCATCAAAAATACCTAGGAAATAAAAAAGAAATTAAGAGAAACGTAAATAAAAAATAAAGTAAAAAAAAAAACCTAGCTGCAATTAAACAACACAGACAAAAACAGGGCAAACCATGCTGAGGACCAGATACAGAGTAGAAATGCACAGCCAGGGTAGAGCTGGGCTGCAAGTCCAGAGCAGACTGTGACGATTGGGTGTTTGGCTCCAGAACTAAAAGGAAATTAAAAGTTCCTCTTGATGTGGGGGATGAAGCCAGGCTCTTGGAACTCTTTAATTATGTGGTTTATATAACCTCGATTCCTAATTGCTTGTCATCCAGTTGATCTTTCACTTTCTATTAGAAGTCTGCTAAAATTTTATATTGTTGTTGTGGATTTGTCAGTTTCTTCTTATTTTTGGTTTTTGCTTTAATGTTATGAGACTGTATTCTACTTATCTTTTTCTAGGTTTTTGAGTTGAAGTTTCATTTTTTTCTTCTCAATCTTGTTGTGTTTAAATAAGTACACATAAGGTTATAGATTTCCCTCCACACATTACTGCAGCTACCTCCCACGAGACTTGATGTGCCATAGCTTTCACTCTTGGGCAGTTCTGAATGTTACATTCTCCATGTGCTTTCCTCTTTAATTTATGAGTTATTTAGGACTGTGCTTTTAAGTTTCCAAAAATATTCTTTTTCTTTTTATTGTCTGTTTTCAATTGCATTGCTTTGTAGCCAGAGAACGTGTTCTCTTTGAAATGTGTTGAGACTTCCTGTGGGATGGAGCCCAATGTTAGTGAGAGTAAATGTTCCATGTGTTTGGAAAGAAAGTGTATTCTGTCTTTGTTGGGTTCAGGATTCTCTGTATATATCCACCAAATCAAATTTGTTAAAGAGCTAAATATTCAAGTGAAGAGATTAGAAAGTAAGAACAAAAGGGAGGAAACCCGAAGAGAGTTGAAGAAAGGGGTAATAAAGATAAGAGCAGAATAGTGAAACTAATCAGCGTTCCATTAATAATTAGTGATTAAATATCCGAGGGAGGAAGCGGTGGGTTATCATAACTAAGAACAGGCTGGCTTGATGTTGTCCCTTTAGGCAGAGAAATAATGTTTTCATATTTCCCCAAGAGTTTTTCTAAGGGAGAGCTATGAGATTAAAGTCCTTGGGCATCAGTGAAATTATTTGAAAAATTTTCCAATTGTCTGTATGTCTAGACTAATATCTTTTTTCCACCTGGTGACCAGAATAAATAATGTTTGGAGACTTAAAGAAAAATGAACGTTTAATACCAATGCAAACACACACACTGGCAGGAAATGAAGGTTTAGCCATAGTACCTCTCCCCGTGACCCCTTCGATTCCTCTGAAACAACTATGTCTGGGGACTTAGGCGGATTTATTATGCTTCCGCGTTTTTTTTTTGGCTATGTGTAGTGTCTGAATGTTTATGGCCAAAACTCTATGTTAGGCGAATAATATTACATTGTGATTTGCTTTTCACCATATTTCTTCTCTTGCTATTTCTCCATACACTGTTAATACTAGTGCATAAACAGTATATAAACAGATTAGAGAAAGAGCATAGTTAGATTCTTGGAACCATAAGTATGGAGACGTGAACCAAATGAGGCAAATGCTCACATTGGACACATTTTTTACAACTCATATATGCATGATTAGGTAATAGACAAACCTAGAGGGAATTAATTCCCATCCCAACCTGTATCAGTGATTTCCTTCCTGAACCACATTATAGCCAAATATGTTTTCTAAAAAGCCTAACCACATCATGCAATTTAAAAAAGAAAAAAAAAATCCCTTAAGCCCACTGATTCCATGAATCGTGTTTTCTCTGAGGCTCTGCATGGGAGAATATTTCTGAAGCTCACTTTTGCACTCTGTCGTTCCCAAGTTCCTGCCCTTTGTTGTCAGAGCTGCAAGGCACAATCAGAGAACAAGGAAGACTCACTTGCTGCTGCATCTCACAATTTTGGGCAATTGCTTCTGTAGCATCTCCCAGCTCCACTCATTGCCCCAGCAGCTCCCAGAACCCCCAGATCCCCGGGCCCAAACTGAAACTCAGCCTTGCCTTACCTTTAAGAAAGATAAAAGTTCATTCAAAAATGACAAAAAGACCCAACTATGCAGCAGTGGTCTGAGGTCTGATATGGTAGATCAAACACTTGCTTAGGCTTATAGTGTTGACATAAGTGATGAGAGAGGAAGATATAAAACACTAGGAAATGCAGACTAACCTATAGTGGGCCCCTGACGTGTTACCTGTTAGAGAAGATAATTATTTACATTTTAAATGGGATACTAGTGAAGCTTAAATGAGTCAAAAACAGATGTTCAGAAGTGGCATATGAGATACAACAACAAAAAAAGTTCTTTTTCAAGCCTTTTATTTTTTCTTGGAATTTTACATGAGGAAGCAAATTACAACAGCAGATGAAAGAGAAGTGACTGATTTTTTTTTTACTGATTTTTATATTGAAAGGAGGATTTAATGAATTGTGGCATTATCTGACCTTATTTTTCAGCTTTCCTAATTTACTTGGTTTTAGCCTGAAATGACTTTGGAACGTTTCTATGGCTTTCAGTATAAGCACATCCGTTAACTCTGTCCACAGGCTTCACAGTGGCCTTTGGTCAAATCTTTAGCTTTTACAAAATACCAGGTTCCGAGGGTCCTAATGAGAGTAGCAGGGGCATGGGGAGGGGTGCTCAAATTTCTCTTTTCCTGGTGTAAGACAGTGAACATTTGGACTGGTAGAAATGTTGATGACTGATGGAGGTGACTTAGGGCAGATTTTTATTTTAGAAGTTCCAAAAAACCATTGTGACTGTGGCGTGGAAGGAAAAGCCTGTGAGCCTCTAGGTCGGGCAGACCTGGATCTGAATTCTAGTTCTACCATATTAATCACATGCCCCTAGACTAGCTATTCTATGCGTTTAGGGTTCCTCAACTGAAAAATAACGTCTCATGAGATTGTTGCTAGGATGAAACATTACAACCTGAAAGTACATCATGCCCCAAGGAGATATTGTTAATTCCATAGGAAGAGGGTTAAGAAAGCTCCCAGGAGAAGGTAGACTTGAGTTGGGATTTGAAAGCTGATTGAGAGTCACCAGTGTGTCCAGGCTTGAGCTTTAGGACAGGTGATACCTGTGTTAGTGTCCTAGGGCTGCGATGACAAATTCCCACAAACAAGAAGACTTCAAACAATAGAAATTTATGCTTTCACTGTTCTGGAGGCTAGAAGTTTAAAAGTCAAGGTGTCAGCATGTTGGTTTTTTCTTGAGACCCCAAGAAAAGGGAGAATTTGTTCCATGCTGCTCTCCTAGCTGGTTGCCAGCAATCGTTGACTTTCTTGCCTTGTTGGCAGCGTAACCCCAATCTCCTGCCTCCATAGTCACACCTGTGTGTTTCTTTGTATCTGTGTCATCACATGGCCTCTTATAAAGGCACCAGTCTTTGGATTTAGGGCCAGTTCTGATGTCTGACCTCATCTTAACTTGATGACATTTGCAAAGACCCTGAGTCCCATTAAGGCCACATTCACAGGTATCAGGGGTTAGGACTTCAATGTGCCCTTTTGGAGGGCACAATTTAGCCTGCAGCGACTGCTGACCCTTCCCTCTGGGAGCTGGAGGAAATCACTCTCCAAGCAGGGGTAGACGGGTTGTGTGGATGGCGTTGAAGGAGCAAGCACGGGACATAGGTGGGAACTGGGGAGCTAGTCCACAGTTGATTAAACTCCATCTCCCAGAAAGATTTTTTCTTGACACAGAATTTCTCTTACCCTCCATGCGTAGCTGTGAGAGTGGTGCTGACATCCCAGCTGAAACTGAGAGTTGAGCATATGCCTTGAGTTTCTTTCTTGTCATTTCCAAACAATGAGCTCAGAGGATCTAAAAATTCTTGCTTTCTTCCAGGGCCTTCAGGGACCTGGGCTCTAGTCACTCTGGTCCCCACAGTGAGCTTTCCTCACAGAACATAAGGGATATGTTTGCAATATCAAAACACTGATATGTCCAAACACCCAGCAAACTGGCTGGGTGACATTTTCCACTTGAATGTTGTACGCTCAGATCTCTAATTTGATGAGTGACATATGTTTTGCAAGTGGTGTTAATGCCTCAGCCCTTTAGAACGTATCTGTGTCCTAATAGGGAGTCCCCAGCCCTTGGCAGGTGAGGCACAGCAGCAATGATGCAAGTATCTTTGCAATTGTTTGAGACTGGAGAGGCAGGCTGGCGCGTTAATAGTTTTCTTATTTCCAAAATACTGGGATGTAGACAAGGGCAGAAAGAAGTTATTATGGAATACCTTGCTAATTTCAACTCATGTGATATTTTGGAAACATTTATGAATGTGACATTGATTGATAAATAAAATGTACAGCACCAGCACAAAAATAAGAACCTCTGTCTGGCTTGCTCCACTTCGCCAGACGAGGACTAACCTGAATGATGAATCGATAGAGAGTGCATGTTCCTGGTCACATTTGCCACTGAGGAACACAGGTCTGGTGTTGCTGGATATTTCTATTTTTACAAATAAGCTGAGGCTGCAGACTTTTGTGTGATGTTCCCTAATTTTTTAAATGTTGGAAACAAATTTAAATTACTTAAAAAAATGCGCAGGCCAAGCAAAGCATGTCTGTGATTTAGATGTGGCTCAAGGGCCGCCAGTCTGTAATCTGCGTTTTAAGGGCAAAACAGTACCGTGTTTTCCTGGGACCAACTTCCATCTCATTACTGATTGTTCAAATTGTATCAAAATGGCTCAAGCTGACCCTGTTATCCAAGCTGCTGTCCTTCATATTGTCCCACGGAGAAAGGCTAACTGATGAAGGAGAGTGTGGGGTAGAAGAAGGAACACAGAGAGGTTTTAGTGCTGGACACTTGTAGTTTGGAACCCTGTCTGTCATTCATCCATTTTGTAATGTTGGGGAAGTTACTGAAGTCTCTGAGTTCCAGTTTTACCCTCTGTAACATGAGGATAATGATATCTCCTCCTTGGGGTTATTAT
Organism: Vicugna pacos; assembly: GCF_048564905.1. Lineage (NCBI taxonomy): Eukaryota > Metazoa > Chordata > Mammalia > Artiodactyla > Camelidae > Vicugna > Vicugna pacos. The sequence goes on along the minus strand of NC_132987.1, from coordinate 83,104,582 downwards.
GAGGATGAGAATTATTGTGAAGTTTATGTTCGTCAGTGAGGTTAAAGATATACAGTGGTACATCTACCAGTTGGTACAAATGGTAGTTCTCCTTCCAACTAAAGGGAATCCTTTAAAATGGGAAATGGGAACAAGTGATTAAGGTACAAATCTTAGTTTTCCCTGATTTATTTAAATTACTTGAAATTTCCAACAGAATGGAATTAAGGTTTCACTCAATAGTATAGACTAAGTGCTTTTTTTTTCTGTTAAGATTTCATTTGTTAGACGTATGATCAGGAGCAAATCACTAAACCACCCAATTTTCTTATCTGGTTAGTAAGGATAATAATATATTAAATTGGGATAATAATACATTATTGAAGGGCTAGTGTAAGGAAACTTCCTAAGCACTGTAACTGCACATAGTTTGCTAATGTATGGTAGACATTTGTACAATTATCCATGTAATTATCTCGGTCTTGTGTTTCATTAAATCTCGAGACCTGACATCTGTTCATCCATCTGTCTGTCTGTCATCCATCTATCTTAATTTTTTATTAGAATAAAATTCACATAGAATTAACCATTTATTTTTCTTCCAGTTTTATTGAGAAATAATTGACACACAGCACTGTATAGATTTAAGGTGTGCAGCATAATGATCTGACTTACATACATCATGACTTACATACAACGCAGTGTTTAACAAACATCCATCATCTCATGTAGAAACATAATTAAAGAAATAAAAAATTTTTTTTCCTTGTGGTAAAAACTCTTAGGATTTACTTTCTTAACAACTTTTCATATATAACATACAGCAGTGTTAATTATATCAATCGTATTGCACATTATATTACTTATTTATCTTACAATTGGAAGTTTGTACCTTTTGACTGCCTTCATCCAGTTCTTCCTCCTCCCACCTCTGGTCACTACCAGTCTGATCTCTTTTTCTGTGGGTTTACTTGTTTGTTTGTTTGTTTTTGAAGTATAACTGACCTATGACACTATATTAGTTCCTGGTGTACAACATAATGATTTGATATTTCTGTACATTTCAAAATCATCTTCATGATAAACTAGTTGTCATCATTCACCATACAAAGATATTACACAATTATTGACTATAATCCCCACTCTGTACATTTCATACCAAAGACTCATTTATTTTGTAACTGGAAGTTTGTACTTCTTAATCTCCCTCACCTCTTTCTCTGATCTCCCAACCCCTTTCCTTTCTGGTAACATTAATTTGCAGATACTAAATACTATATATAAAATAGATAAACAGCAGGTTTCTTCTGTATAGCACAAGGAACTATATTCAATATCTTATAGTAACCTATAATGAAAAAGAATATGAAAACAAATATATATATATGTATATGTATAACTGAACTAATACCCTGTACACCAGAAATTGACACAATATTGTAAACTGACTATACTTCAATAAAAAATTTTAAAAAAGTATATAGTTCAGAGGCATTTAGTACACTCACAGTATTGTGCAACTATTACCTCTACTTAGTTCTAAGACATTTTCATCACCCCAGAAGGAAGCCCTGGACCCATTAAAACAGTCCCTCCCTCTCCCTCTCTTCCCAGCCCCTGGTAGCCACTAATCTGCTTTCTGGCCCTATGGATTTACCTATTCTAGATGTTTCATGTAAACAGAACCATATAATATGTTACCTTTTATGTCTGGCATCTTTTCCTAACATAGTGTTTTCAAGATTCATCTGTGTTGCAGTATGTATTTGTATGTCATTTTTTATGGCTGAGTAATATTCTGTTGTATGTATATACCACATTTTGCTTACTCATCATCAGTTGACAGACATTTGGATTTGTTTTCAGCTTTTGGCTATTACGAATAATGCTGCTATGAACATTTGTGTACAAGTTTTTGTTTGAATACCGGTTTTCAATTATTTGGGGTATATATAGTACCTATAATGAAATTGTCAGGTCATGTGATAATTCTACATTGAACTTTTTGAAAAACTATCAAATTGTTTTCCACATGGCTGTACCATTTTACATCCCCACAAGCAATGTGTAAGAGTTCCAGTTTCTCTATATCCTTACCAACACTTTTACTTATTATTATTATTATTACCCTAGTGGGTATGAAGTGGTATTTCATAGGGTTTTGATCTGCATTTCTCTAATAATTAATGATATTCATAATCTTTTCTTGAGCTTATCGACTGTTTGTTTACCTTCTTTTGGGAAATGAGTCTTCTAGTCCTTTGCCCATTAAAATTTTTTTGTCTTTTTGCTGTGTTTTAGGAGTTCTTTATGTATTCTAGATATCAATTCCTTATCAGATATATGATTTGCAAGGATTTCCTCCCATGCTGTGGGTTTTCCCCTTTTCTTGATAGTGTTCTTTAATGCACAGAAGGTTTTAATTTTGATGTGCTTTTGGTGTCATGTAAAAGAAATCAGCATCAATCCCAGGCCATGAAGCTTTTCCCTTACATTTTCTTCTAAGAGTTATGGTTTTAGTTCTCATGTTTAGGCCTTTGATCCATTTTCAGCTAATTTTTATATGTGGTGTAATGTAAGGGTCCAAATTCATGTTTTTCATGTGGATATCCAGTTGTTCGAGCACCATTTGTTGAAGAGACTAATTTCTCCCATCAAATGCCTTGGCATTCTTGTCAAAAGCCAATTTACTAGAGGGTATTTATCTCAATTCAATTTCATTGGTCTGTAGTTCTATCATTGTGTTAATACTAAAATGTTTTGATTACTGAATTTTTTGTAGTGAGTTTTGAAATCAGTAAGTGTGAGTCTTCCAACTTTTCTTTTTCAAGATTGTTTTGGCTACTCTGGATGTCTTGCAATTCCATATAAATTTTAGGATCAGACTTCCATTTCTGCAAAAATGGTTATTGGGATTTTGATAGGGATCACATTGTATCTGTAGATTGCTTTATGTGTTATTGCCATCTTAATAATATTAAATATTCCCATCCATGAACATGAAATATACTTCTGTTTATTAGATCTTCTTCAATCTCTTTCAACGGTGTTCTGTAGTTTTCAAAGTATAAGCCTTGAACCTCCTTGATTAAATTTATTCCTAAGTATCTTGTTCTTTTAAGTGCTATTTTAAGTGGAATTGTTTTCCTAACTTAATGTTTTTGGATTGTTTATTACATGTTTATAGAAATACAGCTGACTTTTGTGTGTTGTTTTTGTATTCTGCAAGTATGCTAAATTCATTTATTAGCTCTAACAGTTTTTTGTGGATTCTTTAGGATTCTATATACATATATATGTATATATGTATATATATGTGTATATATGTATATATATGTGTGTGTGTATATATATACATATATATATATATACACATATAAGCATGTCATTTGTGAATATAGATAGTTTTACTTCTTCCTTTGCAATCTGGATACACTTTATTTTTCTTTTTTCTTTTTGGTATATATACATATATATATTATTGTATAGTCAGTTTACAATGTTGTATCAATTTCTGGTATACAGCATAATGCTTCAGTCATGCATGAACATTCATATATTTGTTTTCATATTCTTTTTCACCATAAGTTACTACAAGATATTGAATATAGTTCCCTGTGCTATACAGTATGAACTTGTTGTTTATCTATGTTTATCTATTTTATATATATATTTCTTGACTAATTGCTCTGGCTGGAGTTTCTAGTACAATGTTGAATAGAATTGGTAAAATAAGACACCCTTGTCTTGTTCCTGATCTTAAGAGAAACGTTCAGTCTTTTATCATTGAACATAATGTTACCCATTCACATTTATTTATTTTAAAATCTTTTTTTAAACTCTAATTTGAAATAACTGAGTGAAACTATACCACTTCGAAACCTAACACATTCTCTGAAAGTTCACCAATCCCCAGAGATGATTGCTATTCATATTTTGAAATTGATTTTTAAACGTCCTTTATATTTTTCTTCAAAAATGCAATCTGGTAGATACTGTCTATATTTCTAAAACAAGCAGCAGATATTTTATCTGTAGCATCTCAGATAATGGGAGTTAGCTTAGTTACCATTAATCTTGGAACAAAGCATTTTGAAATGCACCATCTTCAGGAATATGACTGGTACTTTTTAATGTGTGCTTTTTGTTTTAAATTACAGATTGGTTTTGTCCTTTATCCCCTCAATGGAGGTCCTGCATGGGATTTAGTGGATCATGACAATATTACGTTTCTCACCATATGCTTATGTTGGCATTATGCATTCACTATTATCATCATTGGAGCAATTTATGCCTTTGTCACCTGGTAAGTTAGTGATTTTTGTTCATGAAAGTTCTATTTTTCAGTATATAATCATCAAGACTTGATAGTACTGAACTTTAAACTCAAAGGGGTATTTCATTCCTTAGCATTCCACAAAACAGGATAATGTGGCAGAAAATTAACTGCAAACACAAACATTCCCAATAAAAAGAATACACACTGATTTATTGTTAGAGTACTTAAACAGTGTCTCTACTGTGCTTCTAACCTATGTATCACCCTTCAACACATTCTTCTGTGCCTCCAAGTCTTTGCATTTGCTGTTTTCTTTTCCAGATAATTTTCACCACACCCGCAGCGAGCCCTCTGTTTGCTCCTGTGTACATCAGTTATAGCACTTCCTAGGTGTGGTGTCATTTTTGACCAACATGTATATCTCACATTAAATTTGAATACCCGATTAATTTGGCATTTACTCTAATATTTATAAAAGTGAGATTCCGTTGAATGATACATGTGTTTCATGTTGGGTGAGGAGCAATATAACAGATTGATAAGAACCCATATTCCTAGGTCTGCTGCTTGTCAGTTATATGACTTTGGGCAAATTATTTAACCACATTAAGTACCAGTTTTATTGTTTGCAAAATGGAGATAATAATAGTACCTTAATGTTTAAACTACCTAGGACTTAATAAGAGCTCAGTGAAGATTCTTCTTCTTCTTGTGCTTTTCTTTTCTTTTTCTTTTTGGTTCCTGTGATAGATTTCTTTTTGAAGTACAACATTATACTAATTTTAGGTTACAACATAATGATTCAATTTTGTATACATTGCCAAATGACCACCACAGTAAGTCTAGTTACCACACAAAGTAACAAAAAATTTTTCTTGTAATGAGAACTTTCAAGATTTACTTTCTTAGCAACTTACAAATTTGTAATACAATATTACTGATTATTGTCACCATGCTGTATATAACATCCCCATGACTTATTTATTTTATAACTGGAAGTGTGTAACTTCTTGATCCTCTTCACCCATTTTGCCTACTTCCCCTGACTCTGGTGACCACCAGTCTCTTCCCTATATCTATGTGTTTTATTTTGTTTTCATTTTGTCTGTTCATTTGTTTTTTAGATTCCGCATATGAGTGAAATCATATGGTATTTGTCTTTCTCTGTCTAACTTATATACTTGAGGGTATTATGCAAAGTGATATAAGTTAGACAGAGAAAGACAAATAACTATTTCATTTTTATGGCTGAGTAGTATTCCATTACATATTTATAAATATAAGCAAAACATCTCTTTTATTCATTTATCCATTGTTAGACATTTAGATTGTTTCCATATCTTGGTTATTATAAACATGCTGCAATGAACCTAGGGGTGACTATATCTTTTTGAATGTGTGTTCATTTTCTTCAGATAAATACCCAGAAGTGGAATTACTGGATTTTTGATAGTTCTATTTTTAATTTTTTGAGGAACCTCCATGATGTTCTCCATAGTGTTGGAAATTCACATTTCCAACAACAGTGCATGAGGGTTCTCTTTTCTTCATATCCTCACCAGCACTTGTTATTTCTTGTCCTTTAGACAGTAGCCATTCTGTAGGTGTAAAGTGATATCTTATTAGGGTTTTGGTTTGCATTTCCCTAATGATTAGTGATATCAAGCATCTTTTTATGTGCCTTTTAGTCATTAGTATATTTTCTTTGGAAAAATGTCTATTCAAATTCTCTGCCTATTTTTAAACTGGAATGTTTTTGTTGTTGTTGTTGTTGGGCTGTAAGAGTTCTTTATATGTTTTGGATATTAATCTTTTATCAGATATGAGTTAGGAATATCTTCTCCCATTCACTAAGTTTCCTTCTTATTTTTTTGATGGTTTCCTTCACTGTGCAGTAGCTTTCTAGTTTGATGTAGTCCCATTTGTTTCCTTTTGTTGCCATTGCCTTTGGACTCAGATCCAAAAATATCACTAAGAGCCATGTCAAGGAGCTTACCACCTATGTTTTCTTATAGGATTTTTATGAATCTGGATGTAAGCCCTGTTGGTTTTCAAAGCCAGAGGTTTGGGGGGGCTTACCAGTGCAGGTCCCAAGGGTCAGGGTGCCAGATGTAGGGCACAAAATTCTTGCTCCTCTGGGAGAAGCTCTTCATCTACAAGATCCCTTCTGATTGTGGGGCTCCACACCAGGGGTAGGGTTTTTGGCAAGACTGTCTCTTCCTCTTTTACCTATCTTGATGTAGACCTTTTGTCCTTTGTTTTGGAGGAGCTATTTAGCTAGTTCTCAGGTCTTTTCATAGGGAATGGTTCCATACGTAGCTGTAGATTTGTTGTGTCCATGGGGGGAGGCGAATTCAGGATCTTCCTGTGCTGCTGTCTGAACCACCTCCCCCACACACCTTTGTTCATTTTCTTCTTCTTCTTCTTGTTCTCCTCCTCCTTTTGTATCAAAAAATGCATAAAGTATAGACCCTATGTGGAGAGACAATTTAAATACAGTACGATAAATGGAAATAGTATAAGAAGAGAACACTGTCAGAGCCCAGACTACCTCCTCACAGTTGAGAATTAAGCTGCAGCTTGAAGGATGAATAGGAATAGAAAAGAGTACGCATGGTTCCTTATTATTTCCATCAGCATGGTAGTTAATGGTGAAGTACAGTTAGCCTGGCTGGTCCCAACTACTAGTCATGCAGGCTCCAGCACCTAATCCTTCAGGGTTTGGCATTGATTGAAATGTTCTCTATCTTCAGTCTTCATGTTGGTGTCCATGAGCTATGTGTGGTTACTGAGCACATTAATTTTAATTAATTTTAATATCCATATATGCATAGTGACTACCATATTGGACAGTACACATCTAGCAGTTTCTCTAGATCTCTAAATTGCAGGAGCTCCTTCCAGGCCCAGTGGGGTCTCAGCCTCTGCCCAGATTAGCTTTCTACTGCTCTCTCTAGATGTTTGCCCCAGGACACCTCTCCCGCTTTGTGCTTCTTTGAGCTTCACTGCTGAAGTAGCTTTGGTGCCATGTCTCTGAGTGAGAAAGCCATTTCCTCTCTAGCTCCCAAATGTCTCTGGTAGGCCTCGGGGCAGCCCACTTTGATCTGTAGTTACCTCCCTCTAGAGGTCTAAGTGCTACAGGTGCTGGGAAATTCTACCTTCTCACTCATTGGTTTCTATTAGTCCCTTCCCCTGGCTCTACCATTGAGTGAAACTTGGCTTCTTCCTCTTTTGTTCTAGGCTGACTTCTGGGCCTCATCTCCTTAGGGGCTGGGCAGCCTCCAAGAACAAGAGCATTCAGGGGACCTTGCTGCCTCCTGTCAGCTCCCTTCTGGAGCCAGAAGAAGACTACTGTCTCTTCCTGTTTCAAAAACCTTCAGACCCTTAATGAATCTCCTGCCCACTTCCAGTTTTCTAGAAACCAGACACTCCATGTTTAGTTCTGCCAAACCCCCATCCTTCCTCAGCACCTTTAACGTTTTGACCATGTCGTTGCCTCTACCTGTCGTATCCGAATTACATGATCATCTCTTCTCTGAACACTTCTGTGATTATTCTAGCCTTTGCTTAGCTCCCTTCATGAGTTTTTGCAGTCTCCACCACACATTTTAACAGTCGTGATCTATCTTGTGACGTTTACGGTTAGCTCAGGTTAGGCTTATCTGCTAACTAGATTGTGTCACTTGGAGGAAAAGACCTTTTTCACATTCCTCACGGTCCTTGGCATACTGTCAAACATATATTAGGTACCCAATAAACATTTATTTGCTGTTTTGATAGATCTGTTACAGAGCGACTCAGATACAGGCTTCATTTGTTTAGAAATCATGTTTTGTATGCTTTTCGGGCTTGCTCTCATTTTGTTTTCAAAATATAAGATGCAAGAGCTCATGTTGTGATATATTTTGATAGAAACTTAAGCAATACCTTAAAAAATGAAGATTTGGTACTGACTTTCAGTGAGGTCACAGGCAGGATAATTCAATCCTGTAATCATTAAGAGCTCTGAAACCCTGTTTGCCAGGGTTTGAATGTGAAGTGGTTTCTAACTCAGTCACAGGTGATGGGTTTTGAGGACATTATATCAGAACTTGTTTGACAGGGCACAGAGATCTGGCAACAAAACTGGGTTATGGAACTACTGCCCCTGAAATCTCTGACAAATGAAACTATGCCTCCCAGCTTTCCAGAATAATGGTTCCAAGATTGCTTCATCTAGTTACATGCCTATAGTTCTCATTATGGCAGCTCATAGGACAGACCTAGCTGTTTGGAAATCTTATTATGTGTCTTAGTGTATTTCATATTTAAACACCACTATTGTGTAGAACTGTTCTAAAAGCCCCACTCTATAGATAGAGAAATATTGCCCATTTTCAGGTTGGTTTTCCAAGCAATGATTCATGTGAGCCGTTCTCAAGAACAAAACAGTTTGATTTCCAGATAGACTCTGGAAGGAGACCCAGCCTCTCAGCTCAGCTCTCATATTAATTGAAGAGAACACCTGGGAGCAAAAGACCAGATACATCCTGACCTTAGTTCCCTGGACTTGCGTCATTCTGGGAACTAGCAATTATTTGCACTTCCTCTTTATTACTCCATCCCTCAGTCTGTCCCCAGTTGCCATTTCTGCGTGTGTCAATATTGAGGGCTTCAGGGTGCGGATAGAGCCTGCATATGCCGTAGCTTCATGGCTCGTAGCAACAGCAGATACAACCCAGCAAGAGGGAGTGGGAAACAGGAGGAGCCAGTAGGGTCTGTGTTGGTGATTAATTTGTGATTAAGTAGCCAATCCTTTGTGTTATATTCCACAAGGTCATCAGGAATGAATCTAATGGATGAATTAACTAGTTAATCCCTTTCATTTAGCACATATTCAGGCTGTGCAATGTGGAATTAACTGTGTGTATTTAAAAAATGACATGCTGTCCTAGTTATCAGTGTATTTAGGACTATTAGCCTTTGGTGAGAATGGTACCTTGAAGAGTTGAGGACATTGAGAGCAACATTAGTGGTCCAATGAGCAGCTTTTCTTGGCTCTTGATGAGTCAGTAGATGATATGGATCCTGCTTAGTTGTTGTTGTCTGTGGGAGGAATTAATGCTGAGTTGGAAGTGATTGAAGAATTACCTCTGAATAGATGAGTGATCTGAACTCCTGGTCAATTATGCCTTAGGCCCTTAACTCATCAAATGTGTGGTGAGCCATGACTATGTTCCAGACATTGTCCTAGATTCTGGCTATGGTGAGGGCAGTAGGATGAAGTCTCTGCTCTCATGAAGCCTATACCCTAGTGGGATTCAAAGCACAAGTAACAGCTTTGCATATTGAGAGGGGCAGGCCAGACCTTCACTGGAAAAAGAGAGCCAGAAACTAAGTGTAAAGATGCAGATTGGCTGGTGACATTTTTTCATACAACGAGAATGCTTTTGATGATTTGGTTTATCCGTTTGCTTGCATATTTCTATGTATTTCTTGAAGTCAACTGTGTCTTATCAATATGGTCACAGCACAATGTCGTTACAAATAATCATGCACAGGAAAAGCTTTGCCTAATTCTTATTACATCAGAGATGTGGAGAGCCTGCTAAGTTTTGGCTGCTAAGAAGCTTCATATCTTCTAATGTCGAAAATTATCATTGCCACTTCTCCCAAACCTACAAATTCTCTTTTTTTTAGGTTTGTTTATTTATTTATTTATTTATAATGGAGGTACTGGGGATTGAACTCAGGACCTTGTGAAGGCTACACATGTGCTCTACCACTAAGCTAGACCCTCCCCCCAACCCCCAAACCTACAGATTCTCTTAACATATGAAAACAGTCACAAGAGTGGAGGTCATTTCTCTCAACTTCTTAATTCATCATGGACCATCGCACACAGCTGAGCAGCCTGTGGCCAACACAAAAGCACCCCTCTGGAGTGGGGGCTGCAGCCCAGCCCAGACTGGACAGCAGGCTTACATGGACAGATGCCTTCATGCACATCCCTTACAGGAGAGGGCTCCTTTTTGTAATATACAGCTGAGCTTGGTTTCCTCTGGGCTTGCTGAAGCCCAGAGATTCTCTTATTTGTTTTAGAAATGATTAAAGTTATACATTACGAATATGATGTAGATAGTCATGTTATACATGTAAGAGCTATATTGTATCTTTTTGCTTACACACTGCTGTAATCCACAAAACATTTCCAGGTAACTCCAAAGGCAAATAAAAGTGATTTTCTTTTGGGGAGGTGTCTCTTCCATTTGCACAGGTAATTTAGAGTTTGTTGTATTATAGATACATATTGTTTTGGGTCTTACTTTGCAACAGCATAACACGAGATGCCTTTCATTCTCCTCAGGTTGGTTAAATCTCGACTTAAGAGGTCCTGCCCCTCAGAAATTGGACTCCTGAAAAATGCAGAACAAGAACAAGAGTCAGAAGAAGAGATGTGATTTTGATGGTTGTCTAGCCTTTCTGGGTGGAATTTTTCTTTTTTCCAATCACTTTTAATCATGGTTTTTGTTATTTCATCTTTTGTTTGGAGGACAACTGATTACGAATAATTCTTAGTGTACTGTTTGTATTTCCAATGTTGTTGAAGTATTTGAATTTAAATGTTTTATTTTTAGGGTTGAAAATACTTTGGATGATAAATTCACTTTGTGCATCAGCCCTGGTGTAGTGGCTCTTCCCAGGTCATTTCAAGTTGGATGCCCTCATTACGAAAAATACTTGTTTTATCTGCCTTATAGATGTATCTGCTCAAGTTTCCTGGGCTTGCTACTATTTGTAACTCTTAAAAATGGATTTACACTCATCTGTATTGTTGCCGCAATGAGAAATTAATGAATGTACAGGTCTTGGTTCAAACACCTCAGATATCTATTTTGTTATTCAACTGTGCTCTGCCTTTGCGTCAAAAAGAAGCTTTGTGATACTGAAGTCCCTGTTTGTGAGCCGTCTCTTTCTGTGGCACTGCTTTCTCTCCTGGGAAAAGTGAGCCAGTTGTCATCCTGAGTCGTGCACTCGTTCAGAGATGTGTGGGCTGATCCATGGCTGCAAAAGGACACACGGTGGCAGAGCCCTGAGAATTTGGGAGAGGAGAGTAAGGATGTTATCCATGGAGTAAAAAGTCATCCCACAGCATAGTATGGCCACCATGCCATCCCCTCTGCTGAAATAATGGAAGGGTTAAAATAAGGAAACACCCTTTAGGGAATTGCTGGGTGAAAATTCAGAGCCCTTACCTTACCTCGTCTGCTGTGGACTAAGTAGTCCCAGTTGAAGAGTCAAGTCTTGTTTCTAATTCTGGCTCTCTCATTAACCAGCCTCTGGGGATTCACCATTTACCCTGTCCCTCTTTCTGAAGTTAGGGGTTGAGTTGGAGGAATCATGGGACTCTCTCTGGCTGTTACGTTTTAGGAATCTAGAATCTCTGAGATGAAACTGAAGCTAATTTAGTAGGATGTTAGTCAGAAAGGCCAGTCCTTGCTGTGATGGAAAAGATAAGGAGGGCTGTGGGAGCTTGTGATGGTCGACTTGCATATGGAGGAAAAGAGGCAATCTAGAGGGTAGTAGGTAGCTGGAGGTGATGCGTGGGCAATTAAAACCTGAAGCTCCCTGGCATTGCAGAAGCACTGACAAATCCAGGAGTGTGGTCTTATCACGTGCCACTGAAAAGGAGGGTGAGTGGATTCTTTAGACCAAAGAACTGGGCCCATTCCTGTTTTGGTGTCAGGATTGGAAAGAACTGATAGAAAGGTTAATCTTGAACCATGCAGTAGACCTTAATGTCTTTCTTAGTGTGTTTCTGAACTGTGAGATGCTCACATGCCACGGTCCCCAGGTGATCATGGCAGTCTGCTCATGTGTGTGCTATGTCTTAGGGTTTTTTCCTACTCGAGCAAGTTTCTATGATTTTGACATGTTTGTATTTCAAAAGGGAGAGCTGTCAGCGGCAGGTACATGAAAATGGCATTGCGGGTATCTCGGCCTGAGCAGGAATTCTAGGAGTAGTTTGAACCAGATTAAGGACAGAATTTTGAAAACTGCATAAATGCAAATATTCTGGCAGCCTTTATGACAGAGCAGAAACATCCATTCCTCCAGTCTCTCCATAGAGAGAATACAAGTGAGAGGCACCCTCGTAAGTTCTCAGAGGAGGAACTCTGGTTCAGGTCCAAGTCTACAGTTTGGGGCTGGCTGCCTCTAGTCCCTGCAGTAAGCAATATGTTGAACATCATTATTATAACTTTACAGTAGCCTTCACCAAGGAAGGGGCAGGAGGAGGGCACCCTCCCTTACTTTTGTTCGTATTTTATCTCAACTCTTCTAAAAACCTAGGGTCTCAAATCCTGAGCTTTTGCCAAACCCCTTCTTGGATATCCCATGCTTTATTTCTCATAACCAAAGTAAAGAAACTCTTTAAATAACTCAGCGTGATATAAACATTGGCTGTTGATGTGGTTCTAGCTCCTCGGTGATTTCTGTAATCTCTAAAACCCTTTGCTTGAGAAACTGCAGCCTCTAATTGCACTGACTTCCAGCTCACTGTTGAAAGGGGAGATCAGATTGTGACCGTCTTGGTGTCCTCCTCATCATTTAGTCACCGGGGTGGGGTGGGGGGTCATGTATAGAATTGTATTGATTGTATCTTGGATGTGGATTAATAAGGTGGTGCAGGAGTCCCTGGGGACTACAGGAACAATTTGAAAAGCTGAGAAGTGAGAATCCTCCCCAATACAAGGAATCAATAGATAAAAAAGTATGAAGGAGAAGTTTGTGCACATGGGGAAGAGATCCGGAAATTCTCTATGCTGTCTCATGTGAATTCTGGATGGAGAAAACTGAGAGCTTGCAGGGCATGCATGAAATAGTAGAAAAGAATTGACCCTAAATAAATGGCGGTTAAGGAAGATTTTTGCCTTAAGCTTGGAGGAGTGCTTCAAGAGATGTGCAGTGAAGACAGTGACTGGGTTTCTGGTCTAAGCCAGTAAAAATGAAAAAATGTAAGCCATTTTTATACTTGTAAGTTCAGTGTATGAAATTATCACTCTATTTTTAAGTCTGGCCAATTTTAGCACTCAATTTTAAGGAGACTTTAATGTTTGCATACAGTTTTACACTTAGATATCTAGATTTCCCTTTAAACATCTGAAACTGTATTTATGAATTTTTATATTCTTCTTAAGAACTTCAATTAACTGAGAAATCATCTCAACTTATTAAGTTATTATTAACAAAATTGAATTTATTAAACTTACAAATGTGGTGAAACTTAAGTTTCCTTAAATGTTCCAATACTGTGTAAACTTATAGTTCAACCTAAACTCACAAGTGTAAATTTGTTAGTCTATTGCACATTTAGAAATTGAACTTATAAGACTAATCTGCATAGATAAATTATTTTTAAAATTATAAATACCTAAAATGCTACACATGCACAATTCCTTAACACACAAATTTAATTTGTGTGTTATGATTTTGATGCTCTTAAACATTTCTGTTCTTAACTTCAAAGTCTTTCCATGGTAAAATAGGCTTACTGTTAATTAAGGAAATGATTCATTTATGACAGGCAATGTCAGGGAACATCTAGCCTGCTTGTTGAAATATCAGAATCTGATATTGAATGGGACAGGATTCTTTTTTTAATTCTTATTTTTATATTGAAATGTAGTTGATTTACAATGTTAGTTTCAGGTGTGTGGCACAGCAATTCAGTTATACACATACATACATACATATATATATATTCAGTTTCTTTTCCATTACAGCTCATGACAAGAAATTGAATATAGTTCCCTGTGCTATACAGTAGGTCCTTGTTGTTTATCTATTTTACGTACAGTAATGTGTCTATCAATCCCAAGCTCCCAATCTACCCCTCCTCCCCCCCCCCCCTGCTGGTAGCCACAGTTTGTTTTCTATGTCTGTGAGTCTATTTCTGGTTTGTAAATAAAATTTGGGACAGGATTCTTGATAGTGAACCTCATGGCACCAGCTGAATCCCGTTATAGTCACTACATCAGACCCTCCACACAGGCTGCCTCTCAGTCTTCCATAGCACAGAGAAGGTCCTTTCCCAGCTTAAATCATACTTAAAATTATCTGTCTTTTCTGCCTACTCCTGAAAATCTGCAACCCCCACCCAGGCTGTCATGTCATTTGATGGGATTTCATTATTCTTTATCTCTGAAGATACTGAATATATTTCCTTCTAAGTGTACAGACTTCTGAACTTGATGTAATCCTGCACTTTTCCCCCTCCATGTATTTCCTATCTGGTGAGACTATCCAATTTTTACAGATATCAAGGTGATAATCCTACTACATTCTAGGTCACTCTCTTTAAAAGCTAATTCAGTAGCTCTGAGACTGGCTGTCAGTGTTTCTCAGCCTTTAGCCCCTTGAAGCAGGGGCAGCACATCCTCGTTCAGTGCTGGTACGGGCCGTGGGAGGAATCACTATGACTAACGTGAAATGTTAAAAAGGAGGCGAGAAAGTTCCTCTCATCTGGTTCCTCTCATGAACTTGAGCTGTTCTGCCTGTTTTCAAATGTCCTAAAGGGAGGATTAAAGTTTTTTAGAAGCTGGGCATGGTGCCCAATATAATAGATTTGTGTCTGAAACCAAAACATACACAGGCTGTAAAACGCAGGAATAAGCTCGGCCAAGTAATCAGAAGGCTTAGCGACCGAGGATGGGACAGCGACTCAGGTTTGCTTGGTCTCATTATGAAAGTTTACATTGATTAGCATCGTACTTGAATACAGTTAAGTCGCTCTGAGTGTAATTCAGTGTGTCTCATATTATCCAACTCAGCTCTTGTGCGAATCAGGCTGACTTGTTCTCTGTTCCCTAAGACTTGTTTCTTTTAATTTCCATAGCTTCATCTTATTAATCACCCTCCCTTCCCTCCTCCTCCTTTCAGCTTAACTTCTGGAGATTCTTTAAGGCCCAGTTCAAAGCGTTCTTTTCCCACTGTGTTCAACCCACTCTCATCTGTCTATAAATTCTTATAGCACGGAGCCCAGAGCAACATTGGATCATATGCTGTTCAGTCCTCTAATTGTCTCTCCTCATAAACTCTCCCTTCTTACCATATTATAATCCCCGAAAGACAACCATACTACTTTCATCTCTATTATAGCACCTAAGGAATCCTTCTCAATCTTTAGCATTGAAAGGGGAGCTATAGGAGTAGAAAAAAAGAGAGAAAAATCAAGGGAAGATATTATTCAGAGAAAAACAGGTCCAAAAGATTATCTCTAGGTGAGCTTTCTGAGACCAGAGAGTTAGTGACTTGTCCAATCATGCTGCCAGTTAGTGGCCAAGCCCATGATGGGATATAAATCTCCTGATGCCAGAAGAGAGGGCTCTTTCCACTTCAGAGGCTACATGACTGCACAGTGGATGGCTCTGTTCCTTCCTAGAGGCACCTGCCTTATTCCTAAGACCATCTGTCCCCCAGCCCTGCTCCTCACACAGAAGTCCCATTCAGAGGAAGAGACTTTGGCTTCTGTTGGAATATCTCTGGTGATTTGAGTCTGATCAGAAACTATCTTAGTCAGTTTGGGCTACTATAATAGAGCACAATGGACGTTTTAGATAGATACAATAATAGGTATATTTGTGATATATAGATAGATTCAGGTATAATAGATATAATAGAACATAAACTGGGTGACTTACACAACAAATGCTTATTCTCACAATTCTGGAGTCTGGGGAGTCCAAGCTTAAGGTGCCAGCCGCTCTGGTGTCTGGTAAAGGCCCGCTTCCTGGTGGAGGGACAGGTAGTCTCCCTCCAGCCTCTTTTTTATAAGGGCATTAATCTCATCACGAGGGCTCCACCCTGATGACCTAATTGCCTCCCAAAGGCCTCACTTCCAAATACCATCACACTAAGGATTAGAGCTTCAACACATGAATTTAGAGGGGACACAAACATTCAGTCCAGAGCAGAGACCCAGGAGAGGAATCACCAGGACAGGGATGACCGGGACACTCCATTCTTGCCAGCGTAGGATACCTTCCCCACTCCCCTTCCCCCAAGAAATGTGTGGAAATTTTCCTCATATCCAAAGTGCTTACATTGTGAGTGAATGGCTGAGTACTGAAGATACTGAAACGAAATAGGCTTAACAGCAGGAAAAACAACAGCAGTGCTGCTACCCTCTAGTGGCAGAGCATGGAAACACAACTCATAAGCCAAAGTACCAGTTTCACATCCTAAAAGAAGTTTGCTTAACGCAAATAACTAGTCAGACCACAAGCATTGTTAGAGGTAGAGTTTGGGTTATTGTTTTTTTAATCTTAGATTTAATTTATTAGTATTCTAATCCATTGTTATGGGTTGGGTTGTGTCTGCCCAAATTCATATGTTAAAGTCCTTAACCTCCAGCACCTCGGAATGTGACCTTATTTGGAATCAGGTTGTTGTAGGTATAATTATTTTAGTTGAGATGAGGTCATACTGGAGTAGGGTGGGTCCCACTCCAATATGACTGGTGTTCTTATAAAAGAAGGAAATTTGGAGAAAGACATAGATGTAGGGAGAAGGCCATGTGAACAGGAAGGCATAGACTAGGATGATGTGTATACAAGTCAAGGAAAACCAAAGATGCCAGTGAACCCCCAGAAGCTGGGAGAGAGGACTGGAACAGACTCCTCCCTAGCACCTTGAGAGGGAGGGAGCGTGACCCTGCTAACAACTTGATCTCGGGCTCCCAAGCCTCCAGCACTGTGAGACAATAACTTTCTGTTAAGTCATTCAGTTTGAGGAACTTTCTTACAGCCGCCATGGAAAACTAATACATCCGTTACCCTAACCTAAGTTTAAAGTTTAATCTTTTAGACTTCAAAATAAGGCATGCATTTGAGCTGAAAAATGATAAGCCGGAGGTTATACGGAAAATGCCAGGGAGGACAATATTATCGCTCCTAAGTTTATTACCGCCATTAAATGTGTTATCCTTATTAAGAAACCTGCCGACAATTTGGCTTGGTTAGACATTTATGCTCTTTTATGGTTCCACTCAGGTTGGCGTCTTTCCTTCACTGGTCTTTTTGTCCAGCCTTCCTCAGGTAGGTAGAGTGACATTCGGAGAGTGAATCATTTATCAACTAGTGACTCCTGCATTATCTTTGGTGTGCTCTAACATTTTATGTGCCTGCTCTCTAACTAGGTCACAAACTCCTCGAGTATCATATACTCCTATTAAGCTTTCTGGGGATTATGGGTCTTATCTGGAAAATGCATGGTGCTTGTTGCAAAATGCCCCCTGTATTAGCCAAGGTTCCCCAGAAGCAGAGTCAATATATATGATAGATTTTAAAGAACTGACTCATTGTGGAAGTTGGCAAGTCCAAAATCTGCAAGGTAGACTACTAAGCTTTTAACAATTAGGCTGCCTGGGAAGGCAGGCTGGGAAGAGTCAATACCACAGTTTGAGTCTGAAAGCAGTCTGCTGGCAGAATTACCTCTTCAGTGGAGGTCAGTCTTTTTCTATTAAGGCCCTCAACTGCTTGGATGAGGGTCATCACTTTACTCAAAGTCTGCAGATTGAAACATTAATCTTATCTTAAAAAAAAAACCTTCACAGAAACATCCAGAATAATGTTTGACCAATAACTGGTACCATGGCCTAGCTTAGTTGACACATAAAATTCCACATCATAGCCCCCAGTGAATTCGGCCTCCTTGAATTCCATCCTTCTCATAGTTCCATCCATCATTGAATCTGGATAGACCTTGTGATAATATTTGACCAATAGAATGTGGTAAATGTGACACTGAGCAAATTATGATCTTAGACTTTAAGAGGTCTTGCAAACTTACCCTGTTTCTGTCTTGGAACCCAGCCTGAATGCAAAGAAGGGAAGGCTATTCTGCGGGGAAATCTTCAAGAAGGAGGAGATCCTGATGGAGAAAAGAGCATGAGGGAGAGAGAAGTCCAGCCAACTTGGCCTTTCTAGTCAACCTTAGCTGAGATCCCAGATATGTGAGAAGGCCATCCTGGATCCTTGAAGCTCCTGTCAAGTTGCCGGTTGACTTGGCTCACTGATCATGTGAAGTGAAGCCATCACTGCTGAGTCCTGCCCAAATTACCTGATTACGAGCAAATAAATGGTGGTTGTGTCTTAAATCGCTAAGTTTTGGAGTGGCCTCTTATGCAACACTAGATAAGTGTGCCATGATTTCTGTAAAACAATTACACTAAATGGAGAGAGTTGGGATCTAGAATAGTATCTGAAGGTGTAAATCATAGTGCTATTTTACACAGGACATTGACGATATCAACTCATCTCACCTCAGATAAGCTTAAGATTTCATACTACTATTTTCAGGAGGGCTGGTGTTTACACAAGGCTGGTGGTTCTTGGGTGAAGCTCTTGTCTAGTTGCTATAAATTTTGAATTTGTCTCTCCCTTGAACTGGGGTTTCTAGAAGGAAAATTAAACTATTTCCCACAGTATGGTTCTTACCCTAAGCATCATTGAACCTTTCTCTCTTTCAATCTTGACCACATACCTGTGCCCATCTGCTAAGATTTGGGGGATACAGAAGAGAAAAATTAAAAGAGGAGAAAAATGGGTAAGGAAATTTAAAAGCAACAAGTCAGAAGAGATGAAGAGAAGAGGTGAGGTTCTCAGGAGCAAGATACAGAGGTAAATTTAAAACTATAAAAGAATTTGAGGGCTCATCTTCTAGGGTTCAGCATCAGAGTTCAGCATCTTCCACACATATTTTAGTTTATAGGCAACAAACTTCTACCAGTACTGAGTCACCTCTCTGCATGAAGCAATCAGTCCTTGAGATCTTATTTGGAACATCTTGCTCTAGGGAGCATAGGAGCCCCCTGAAGAACAAAGGCATGCAGAACAAAGAAAGGTGAGTAAGCTGGTGAATACCTCTTGGCACAGAAAAGCTTTTTTTTTTTTTTTTGCTTTGGTTTTTAATTGATAACTTTCTCCCTGCCCTCCAATGACCACCAGGTAGAAACAGAGGGTGGTAGGGTTATACAGATACACAAACAGGTGATTCAAGGGTTTCTCCATTAGCAGCAGCTCAGAGTTTTCACTAATTAAGGGGTAGCAAATGCCACTGGGAGGTTTTCCAATGGAGAAACTCGGAAACTCATCTCTAAGGTGTAACATGTGGGGGAGTTGAGATTGGCCTTTGTCACAGATGACACGGGAGGTAAGGTAAGCAGGTTTCTGTGTACTTAACTCTCTGTTGGGGGTCACAGCCCAGATGGTAGGGAAATGAAAGGGATTTTAGAACGTTTGGATGCTCCTGGGGATAAACTCATTGAAAATCTGGTTAAATAAATGAATCAAGATATAACAGAATGGTAGTTTCACAGATGACAAAAATAGAGGCTCCTTGGGAATTTTAGCATACTTATCTGATTATGTGGCGATCTTTAAAGCCATGAGATCTCCCATAAACATTAACAAAACTTGTCCTGTTACATGAGGAAGCCCTGTAATCTCCTGCCATTTGCTGGCCGACTGCAAACTTGACTCACTCCCTTTGGGAGAATTACCCTAAACGGTGGTTACCCAACGTCAGTGAACATCAAGTTGGAGGACTAGTAAAAACACAGATCGCTGGGCCCTACTCTCAGGGTTTCAGATTCAGTAGATTTCCTGTTTTCTTTAATGGATTATAATCTCTTATAAGGATCATTTATTTTGACACTCAAAATTCTCCCCATTTGACAATGGGGGGGTCTCTTCATGCTGGATTCAGAAACCACTTGATATGTACCCATCACCCCTTGAACACTTTTTTCCTTTCTGGCACAAAATATTCTAGGCTCCTCTTGGACTTTGCCTGCCCCAGTCTTGGAAATGGACATTTTCCCTAGGAGCCATGTTCCTTTTAGTGGAGATTTGTTTTTCGGAATCAGTACCTGGGCTTTAGGTGTGCTAACTGCTAACTGGATGTAACTGCTTCCAGGCTCTGGGAGCACCTGGGGGAAAAGCTACAGCCTTTGTGCATCCCAGGATTCCTGTCTGTCCATCTAGTGTGGGACGGAAAATGTCCGAGCACCACCAAAGTCAGCTTCCCGGTCACCAGAGCACAACCCCTTCCAAACCTCTGGAACCCTACGCGAGACGGACGCCATCAGCGAACGGCAATCACGGGCCTCACGGCCAGTGCCTGCGGTCGCACTCTTCAGCTAAGACCATCCTGCAGATGCTCATGTTTTCAAAGCATCTTCCTCAGAACACTATCTCTGAGAGATTCTCCTCAGGAAGAGGATTCTGTGGTCAAATAATGCTGGGAACATCACAGTTCACAAGGTCTACCAGCATGTGAAAGGCTCTGAGAAATCCTGGAGTTGAAGAAAACAGTTACCTTTATATAATCTAGTGTCACCAAAATTTCCTTCACCACAGAGCTCCTGTTTAGAGAAATGAAGGCCCAAGGCTCATTTTCTCATGCAGTGGGCAAAAGTATGTTCTACGGGGTTACTGTACATACTTACAAAGGAGATAAAGAGACGTAAAAAGTGCATAGCACAGGACTTGGTATTCTTTTTCTTACATTTATTATTTATTAAAAATGGTTCCCTTTATTATTAAAGAAATAATAGATATATTTATTCTATAATAATTGAAAAAACAATAAATGCATAATGTGAAAGCTTCAAATCATAAAGGGGGGTAAAATGAAAAATACATTTCTCCACAGATCCCATAGGTTCCCAAAAGGAATTTTTTAATGTGCACATTCAGACATTTTCTGTGCATATACATGTAGACATCTCAGAAACAGATATTTTTAAATTTATTCACAGTAAATGAGATAATGGATTCATCTTCATTTACTTTGTGCTTCTGCAACATTGCTGCTAAGTTTTTCCATTCTGGGGACACCAATATGTTTTTCTGAAACCCCTTGGTGAGGTAAAGGTTAGAGCTTATGTGCATGTTCCCTGAGCTGTACTTTGGTGAAGTGAGGGTTATAGAGAGTAGGGAAAAATATATAGTTATTTGGGGGTTGAAAAAATTGGCTTACATGTGTCCTCTTTTGTAAAACCTCTCCTCATCTACCAGAAACAGAACATTAATTGAAGAAGTAAATATTCTTTCTCTCTTCTTTCTCTTCCCTCCTTCCTTCCTACCTTCCTTCCTTCCTTCCCTCCCTCCATCTTTCTTTCTTTCTTTTCTTTTTTCTTTCTCTCTTAACCTCTCTCTCTCTCTCTCTCTTCCTTCCTTCCTTCGATGGAGAAGGGACAGAGAAGAACACGGGTCCCTGGGCAGGAGAGGGTCAGAACTGCAGCTACAGAGACACCAGCTGACAGTGACTCAGATGATGGATTCGTTTTCGAGAGCTGTTGTAACAAAGTGCTACAGCTGAGTGGCCTAAGCAACAGAAATCTCTCTCACTGTTCTGGAGACCAAGTCCAAAATCAAGCCATTGGCAGTGTCCACTCCTTCTGGGGGCTGGGAGGGAAGAATCTGTTCCCATTCTTTTTCCTTAGCTTGTAGATGGCTGTCTTCTCCCTGTGTCTCTTCCCATCCTCCTCTTCCCTCTGTGTGTACATGTGCGCAAATTTCCTTTTGCTATAAGAATACCAGTCATGTTGGATTAGGGACCACTCTGGTGACCTCGTTTTGACTTGATTATTTCTGTAATGACTGTCTCCACATAAGGTCCCGTTCTGGGGTACCAGGGGTTAGGACTTCAACATATGAATTTTTAGGGAGACACAATTCAGCCCATAATGGATGGATTTTCATAACTGACCCTGTGCCAGTAATGCTCACTCGCCACTGTAGCTGTCAAAGTGAGGGCTCCTTACTGGACTCAGGTGTGGGTGTCACTCTTTGACACGCTTTGTTGGAGCACCTGCTGGTCTACCTCTGCTAGAGCATCCTAACAAAACACAGGCAGCTGAGCCAGAGGTGACCACCAGGTTCACTATCTCCTTAATTTCTTCTCTGTTTTTTAAATTTTTTTGTTCCCTTCCTCACTTGCTTGTCAGGACGTTTACACTTTGACCCTGGGAGCTATTCCCTCCCTTTCACTTTATTGCCCTGAGTTATCTTCCTTTCCCCATAACTCCAATCCCTTTTTTCACGTTCTCGTTCAGTAAAGAACGAGGAAATCACAAGCAGAGTATGTGCCTTTTATTAGGTGATCTGAACTGCCTCCTGCCTTATTAACTTCCTGAATCCTAAAAAATGAGGACATCTGCCTGACAGAATCCTGAAAGAAGGAATTCTTTTTATTTTTTCAAATAGTTTCTGATTTAAATTCTTGGCTCAGGAAGAAAAGAAGCTGGTTGTTCTTCAACTCAGGAGTGGATTTGCGGTTTGGATTCCCCATGGCTTCCTGCCGTGCGTGTGACTTCAAGGCACTGGTGGCCATCGTGTGTGGGCTGCTGACCGCCATCGTTTTGGGACTGGCCATCTGGAGGACTGTGATCAGGATCCAGAGAGGTAATGTCGTCCTGCCAGTTTTAACTCAGAGCAAGAGAAGGCGCTGAGCCTCTGTGCCTGCCATCTGACACACCAGTACTGGCAAGTGACATGTCTAGGCTGCAGCTGCCCACGTTTTATGCAATATAGAAGATGAGGGTCAATTGATGGCTAGCATATGGTTATGTATACATGAATGTGTGTGTGTGTGTGTGTGTGTGTGAGTGTGAGAGAGCAGGGTGACAAATGGCATGGTTGAATTGGCCTCTTCGTGCTCTTTTAACTCCTGACTAAATGAATAGCAGAGTAATAATTAAAATCATTAATAACATCTGTTCATGTTTGTTTAACTAAATCCAAGAAAGGAAAATAGTTATGGACACACACACACACACACACACAGAAGTCCATGTACACACAGAACCAAACATGCTCAGAATGAAATTTCATGTCAAGAAGGAAGTTTAGGAATGTTTTCACCAGGATTGTAAATGAAACAACCTTATATTTTGCACACAAAGTTCCTACTTTTCAGCTGTAGAAAATGACTTGAAAGTTAAGATCATTTAGAAAACAATTTTCCTGGTTATTCAACAAGTATTTGCCAGTCGCTTGCTGTCTGCTAGAGCTGACCCTGGGAAAGGGGGCATGAGGGCGGACGATGGTGTGCAACATTGATATTACAGGAAAGTCCCCAGAAACTCATAACAGAGAGTTTCCACAACCTAATACTGGCTCCCTTGTTCCCTGAGGGGTTGGACATAAAGGAATTCAAAGCCTGGTGTGCCGAGCACTCCCTTTTGTAAAACACAGAGACAGTTCTAGTGAAACTGAGTAAATAAGGGTAAATAATGCCCATCAAGAAAGGGCAGGAGAGGTAACTTTGGAGGACAGAAGGTTGGGGGAACCAGCAGGAGCAACGATGCAAGGCTGAGAAGATTCACTGTTGAAGACAAAAGAAGTCAAATATATTGGCTGCTGATGGAGTGGTAGCTGAGAATGGATCTGGGTATTTTTTTCCCTAAAGAAATACATGTAGAGAATACTGTATTAATAGGATTTAGAGAACTAGCAAAAGAAAATTTATCAGAACAAAAACAATGAAATTTAAAATTGGGGAGAATGTGTTTTTGTTTATTTAAGGTTTGTAAAATAGTTTGAAGTTTAAAAAAAACTATGAACTTCAAGTTTTACCCTGTTGAGGCTACTAAATGTATAAGGCCTTAATTAAAGGTTATACTTTTAAGAAATATTCCTGTCTTCCCCCTCTCTTGCCTCTTTCTTTTCCTTAATGACATCTACTTTGAAGGGAAATTTGTGGTGACTTATAAAGAACACAGGTACAATAGAACCATTGAAACAAGGATCAAAGTACAAAAACAGTATAAGGAAGAGGACAAAGTAGGGGATAGAAAGTATAGCACAGGAAACCACATCCAGTATCTTGTAATAACTTTTAATGAAAAAGAATATGAAAATGAATATATGTATACATATATGCATGACTGGGACATTGTGCTGTACACCAGAAACTGACACATTGTAAATGACTATACTTCAATTTAAAAAAAGCATATGAAAGTCAAAGGCTAGAAGGAGTTGCTAAAAATAAATACAAAACATACCCCGTGCTTCCTGAGGACTAAGACCCAAAATGCCATGATAAAAAATAATGAAGAACCCACAGTTAACTATAACAGCATACCAGCTCCACAGAAAAGACAAACACTTCCATGTTCTGAGCAAATTTTTTTCTGGTGGCTCTTTACATAAGGGAACATCCCTCCGTTTGGGGGTAAACCCAGCAGATAAGGAGGGGGTTATTGCTGTCATTTAGAGAGAAAGTGAATATTGCGTGCTGTTACCATTTTGCCTTACACATTGTTTCAGATTTTGTCTTAGTTGGTAAATTCTGGTCCATCCCACTCCACTGTCATCTGCCCCTTTCCATCCCATCTCATCTCATCTCATCTCATGTGTCTGCTGGAAAAAAAAAAGCACAACCTGAGAGCTGCGTGTTAAGTTTAATTTGGGGCAAAATGAGGAGTACAGCCCAGGAGACAGCATCTCAGACAGCTCTAAGGCAGGGGAAGGCCAGTATATATATGACTCCAGTGAAGGGAGGGACGTGCAGTCAAGCACACGTTTAGGCAGAGGCTCGCTGCTAGTCATGAGGAGCAGATGTCACCATTAATAATTTCAGTGCTTTTCTAGATATGAGGAGATACAAGAATTTGGGCTCATAAAAATCTCCTGAAAATGTTACAGAAGGCAAGTTTTTGTTCTTGACACACCATGAGGCCCGGCAGACTGAAATGTCAGCGTTTGGAGTGGAGAAATGTTTATTGCAGGGCCAAGCACGGAGGACAGGGTGGCTCATGCCCAGGAAAACCCCAAACTCCCCGAAGCGTTTCAGCAGAGCATATTTAAAGGCCAGGTAAGGAAGTGAAGGCACAGGGTAGTGATCAGCTGTGCACAATTCTCAGCTTGGTTGATGTTGAGGTAACAAGGAAGTCAACACTATCAATCCATAGGCGCCAGAAGGTCTGGAGCTACTTGCTCTCTATCATCAAGTAGTTAACTTATTCCCTTTGGTAGTGGTTTTTAGCATCTGAAAAACTCAGGAAATATACATGAGATACTATTAGAAGAGAGGACATACAGCAGAGGTTACGGGGGAGAGGTCTGTCCCAGGAAGGCCCCACAGGGTCCTGCTCGGTTACAAAAATATCTATCTGAGGGCCTATTCTGCTAGTTTTCCCCAGAGCATGGAGTGACTCATCCCTGATCTCCACCCTGGACTCCTGTCAGGGTGTGTTGAAAGTCAGTGACTGCAGTTGCTTCTGACTTAATCCTTAAAGAGGCAGATGGCAGGTGCCAATTTTTAGTTGGCACATGTAAGTATTGAATAGTCTTGCTTTGCTTTCTTTGTCTGGGTATGGAGATGAATTGCTTTTAAATTTATTTGTTAAGGAGAGGGTCATGGATATCTCTGAGAAACTGATGAAAGCTATAAAAATATACATGAACACATACACATACAATTTGGGGTAAGTTAATTTTATCACATTCAAAATTTATTTTCAGTATAAATAATATGTTTATATTATTTATAATTAATATGTTTATAAAAAATTATGTCTTTCTCTTTTTTTTATAAAAAAGTAATGGCTTCCCTGTAAAAAAATTGAAAAAATTTTAAATTCTGCTCTAAGTAACTTTCAATTTGAATCAAAGCTGCTATTGGTTGAGTATAGAATGAACATTAATGTGGCTGTATGCTATTTGCGTATTTCGTTATTATAAAATGTACAATTGAGGGTTTTTTTCTTTTATTTTGTTTTTACTGTATCCTAGGTACATGCTAAAAACTTCACGTGTCTTATCTCATTTAATCCTGACAACCACCTTTAAGGTAGTTACTATTATACCCACGTTATAGATACTTGGCTTTCATTTTACTCAATCGCAGTACTCCCTCAAGAGCCAACATGATATAAATCAAACTCATCTGACTCTTTCTGGAGGACAGGTGGTATTTTGGGGTTAAAAAAAAGTCCAGAGAAGTGTTTTCAGGATGGAAGAAGTTGGGTTTTAGGCAGCTGTAGCGTTATTTAGTCTTAATCCTGCTATTGTAAATCTCTCTTCCACTCCTTTATCAATTTCCTGTCTTATGCCCTCTTATAATCACTTGCTAAATCAAGAAAAATAATTCCTATGAAAGGGAAGTGTTTCTGTTTCTGTTTTTGGAAGAGATTTTGTTGTGTAATTGGCTGAGGGGCGTGAATTATTTTAACATCAGAATTACTGGTGTTTAAGTTGCTGGTCTAATTTTTAAAGTCATTTTCTTAACTAAAGAGGCTAGAACATTGGCTTATGGGACTTTTCCTTGATTTCCAGGTATTAAATATTTTTAGTTGGAATTCTGAATACAACCCCATGTTGGGGGACACAGCTGGGCTGGTGACGCAGGTTGGTAAAAAGAATTTACCAAAGGCAAGGGACAGTTTAAGAACAAAGGAATGTTTAATAGGTTTGCTGCTACAGGCAACAGCAGGCCACACAGGCAAGAGGTTCATGCGTGTCCACCAAGTGTGAACGTACAGGGTCTTTTATTGAGGAAGGGGCTGTGAACCCAAAGGAATAGGGGAACAGCCTTCTGACTGGCTATCAGTGAGGTAAGGGGCTTTGGCATGTGGAGGATAGTGGATTTACGACTCCAGTAAGATGGAAACATGGACTAACACAAGCAAGGCAGTGGAATTTATGATTCTGATAAGGAGGAGACATGGGCTGAGACAAGTCAGCCTGAGCTGTGGGGAGGCTAGTTATTTCAGGGCTGTCAATTTGCTAAGGCAAACACCTGCCAGGAGTTTATCTCCCAAAGAGGAGCAGGCAGTTGCCTAAGGGCTGGAAGGCTGGGGATCACAGGGCCTCCACACGCACCAGATGGCACTACACCCCATCCATGGATCCTTGGTAATGTTGCTGGTGGATGTAACCAGTGTCCAGGTTCTTGTCCTGCCCCAGAAAGAATTCAGAGATGGGACATGTAGGTTAAGAAAGTGAAGTGGGGATTTATTAAGGAATAGTTGTTACACTCTCAAGGGGAGAGCGAGCAGGCTCAGGTGAGCAGCTGCCCTGAGTTTCTTTGGTAAGTTGGTTACATAGGCTGTAAAAATGAATAGGCAGAATTTTCATTGTGGAGGGAAGGTTTGGGGTCGTGTTCCCTGATTTTCACCCTAACTCCACCTTCCCCAAGGAAGGAGGGATTTTTGTCCTTATTTAGTCTGGATCAGAAGTGTCATGGCATCGGTGCATGATGGGTACTTCTAATTTTATTGACATGAGGGCATAGTGAGCAGGAGGTTACATTCAGACACTATAGATTCCTGCCGTTTTCCACGTTTCTTGGTTGGCCTCCAGGCCACTCATCACCCCCAAAAGTGTGACCACTTAGCCCAGAGGTTCCTGCTTTTCTTTTTCTATCCAAGGACCCCTGGTGCTTACATGGTGTGTGGTTTCCTGCTTTTGGCCCATGCTCCTCCTTTCTGCCCAAATCCTGCCATTTGGCCTGCGTCCCCCCTTCTCTGCTCATATCTAGTTATCTGCCTGCTCTAACAGTAACATATGTTATTGAAGAACATTTGTGTGAAACATGGTGATGAAGAGTGTGTACATGAGAGTTGGGGAAAAAAACTACATGAGTAGGAGGGGAGAAAGCTATGTAGCCTCATTCAAATCCCAATGCTTCTGCTACTTACTGAGTAAACTTGACCGAGTTACTCGAAATTTTTGTGCTTCAGTTTTCCTGTTGTGGGAGTAGTACTAAACCCTGCGTTATCAGGCTATTATGAGATTTAATTAGCTAATACATTTGCAAGTTTAGGATGATTTCTGGTACTCTGCAACCACTCAATAAATGTTTGCTAGCATTTTTAATTTATGAATTTTCAGGTAATTTAGCACATAGTTTCCTCCACTCCCTGATTTACACCCCGAAAGGATGGCACTGACCTAGAATGGACCTTTGGATTGAAACTCAACTTATCAAATTGAAGGTCTACAATAGGTTTGATCATTAAGTTCAGCTGACTAGCTCAAAACAGAAAAAGAAACAGTTCTAAGAACTGTCATATCTTCCTGCATCTATTTTTCAATGTTTTTACTTTACTAGACCATTGGGGAAACTTTTATTCAAACAGTTAACTGGTTTATCGGAATATGTAAACAGGTAGTTAATACTGAACAACCTTTACCTTAAGTAAAGACTATGTATTTCGCTGAAAATTTTTAGGTAATTTTCTTCCCACAAGGGAATAAACTTACATAAACACTGTCCTCTCGTTTAAGAGTGAACTTTATCTTCACCCAAATATGTCAAATTCCTGGCCTGGGACAAATGACAGTTGCCTGGATTTTTAAAGCCCTGGAGACTCTGAGCCAGACATGTCTTTGAGTAAGGAAAGGTATTTTTATTCTCCCACTCAATCAAACTAGAATTTTCAAAATAGATTCTAATTTTGTCTAGTTTGGGAGAAGAAATGCAATTCATGTTTTCCATTTGGAATTTTTAATATTTTATGCTACTTTTTCAAGCAACAGGAAGTGTGAGTGTCATATACATTCTGCATTTAATTTTCCATGAAGTATAGGAAAGATGTTAAAATAGGGCTAGTATTTATGGAAATATTACTTGTTACAATTTAAAGAATGTGAGGAAATATTATTATCATCACATTGGTGTTGTAAAAGAAAAATACTGCTATTAAATGTGTTCCAGCGTACGGACCCTCAGGTAAAATGACGCTGATGCTCACTCTCCTGTTACCCCTTTGGTGAAGGTGGCCACAGCGAGAAGGACCAGGAGCCCCTGATCACTAACCAAGAGACCTGAATTCTAGTCCCCACTCAGCTACCAAGCAATTATTCATCTGCAAAGTGTTACTCTTTACGGAGAATGTACTCTCTACATATTCTTTATGTAGAATGAGGAAGCTGGGCTAATGAACAGCTGTTCTCACTTTGGTGAGTCCATAATTCTAAGAAAGTAGTTCTAGGATATGCACAAGCCACTTAATCTTTCTGAGTGTGACTGTCTTTTTTGAAAATTTATTTATTTTTTAAATTCAAGTATAGTCAGTTTACAATGTTGTATCAATAATTGATGTGCAGCATAATGCTTCAGTCATACATATACATACATATATTTGTTTTCATATTCTTTTTCATTATAGGTTACTACAAGATATTGAATATAGTTTCCTGTGCTATACAGAAAAAACTTGTTGTTTATCTATTTAATATATAGTAGTTTGTATGTACAAATCTTGAACTCCCAATTTACCCCTTCCCACCCCTTTTCCCCTGGGAACCATGAGTTTGTTTTCTATGTCTCTGAGTCTATTTCTGTTTTGTAAATAAGTTCATTTGTGTCTTTTTTTTCTTTTAAGATTCCACATATAAGTGATATCATATGGTAGTTTTCTTTCTCTTTCTGGCTTACTTCACTTAGAATGATCTCCAGGTCCATCCATGTTGCTGCAAAAGGCCCTATTTTATTCTTTTTTATGGCTGAGTAGTATTCCATTGTATAAATATGCTAAAATTTCTTTATCCAGTCATCTGTGGGTGTGATTTTCTTTACTTAAAACACGGTGGCTTAAAAATACTAATACTACTTTTGCTATATTTTGTGGGTAATTCAGGTATTTCAGAGGATAGGGCCCTGAACTGGGGAGCACAAGGTGTTAAAATGTGATTATAACTGAGGAGTGGACAGTCGAGCCTGGGCTTGATGTTCTCAAACAAAATGTAAGTGGCAAATAAGCCAGACAGCAAATATTTGTCAGGTACTTTCTATGCATCTGGCATTGTGCTAGGACCTGGAGATAGGAGCTGTAGCCCTTCTCTAAAGGAAGTCAGAATACTCAGTAAGTATAAGATGTGATTCTTGAGTAATGGCAAAAAGGCAGACTTGTGTAGACATGGATAGATGTCTTTCCTGTTTATAAACATAAACATATATAAACAAATTATGAATAAAATGTAAAAATAATTAAAAAATATAGCAGGCTTTCTGTCTTGAAGGGAAATTCCAGGTGTTATAAACAAAGAGAAAATCAATACCCTAAGGGTGGGCAGACATTGGCATAAGCCCTAGAGGCTGGGGGCTGTGGCTTCAAGGCACGCATGGTCATAGGAAGCATGACTTCCATCCTGTGTGAAGTGGAAAAGCTGGACCAGAACCACAGGGATAAACCCTGAAGCCTTAAAAAGTTGCTTCAACCATGAAAAGGAGAATAGAAAAGTTCTGCTCACTAACCCAGAGAAGCATTAAATAGCTCTATCATCTGTTCAGGGACAAGAGTAGGAAAAGAAAAAAAAAAAGTCATTACGAGTAATTGAAACCCCAGGCTACAGAATCTGAACTTGTCTTACCTTCAGTGCAGAAAGCCCCAGTGAGACATTATCCTGAAACTAGGTTGACAACTACTGATGGTACCCCAAGATCAGAACAGAAGTCATCACGACATTTTCTTTAGAAATATTGTCACAAATAGAATCCATAAGACTCTCATGGAAGAACAATAAATAAGATAAAGGTGAATTTACAATCCAAAATTACAAATGAACCATGATGGAGAGACATGAAATGCAGCCAACAGGATTACCCCCTCCTGAACTGTATATAACAAAAATATCTGAAAGAGAATATAAAATATTTTAAAAATGATTTAAAAGTTAAAAATACAGAAGGAAAAATCACAATAAAAGAAAAAGTATTTTTTAAAAGGATAGAAGAATTTGAAAAAGAACCAAATAGTAGTACTTCTTTAATGAAAAATAAAGTGATAATAATAAAAAAATTGATGAGTAGATCTAAAAGGAGGTTAGAAATTATTAAAGAGAGAACTAGGGCGATGGAAGAAAATCTGAAGAAATTACCTAAACTGCAATAGAGCAATATAAAGAATCGTTAACTAAGAAATAAGATTAGGAAACTTGATGTATATAAGGCTAAATTTCAACAGGATCCCCCAGAAATTCCAGATGACAACAGAGAATATGGGAGAGACAAAATTGGAACAAATAAGAATTTTCTTTAATTGAAGAGTGACTGAATTAGAAACAAGGAAAACAAAAACAAATCCACATTGTGGTAAAACTGCAGAGCATCAGGTTAAAAAACCTTAAAAAATGAATAACAATTAGACACAACCAGCTGATTCTGGTAAAGAAAGACTCTGTGGCTGGGGTTGTTGCAGCCACGATTGCCCAGTGAGGACCTGAACCGAACAGTCATCGTCAGAATGTTGAGCAAAGACCGAAATTGAAATCTTTCCCAGGCGAATGGCCCAGACTATTGTGAAAGATCAGTTAAAAGGAGGCAGACAGGTCGAAACCTCCTGAAGATAAAACCTGATGTGTTAGCTCTTCGATTTTGACAGATCCTTAAGTAGATAACACAGACTCAAATATTGCTGGGTGCAGTGATGATGGAAGCTGTCTCTCCCCTTGCTGAAGCCAAGTTCACAGAAGGAGACTTCAGCATCACAGTTATCCAACATGTAAATAAAGCCCAAGTGAAGATTAGAGCAAAGAAAGAAAATGTAGCATTGTCACTTTGCCTGTATTTGAACATTACCATGAAGGACTTGGCAGTTATGAACTGACTGGTTTAGCCAGAGGTGGCACACAGTTGGATAAATTGAAGAGGAATTATGTCAAAGAAGTGGGCCTACTGGTGGAACTATCTTTGCAACAGACATCCTTTCTTACTATGGATGAAGCTATTAAGATAACCAGCAGGTGTGTAAATGCCATTGACCATGTCATCATTCCCCGGACTGAACATACCCTTGCTTATATCATCACAAAGCTGGATGGGAGAGAGTGAGAAGAGTTCTACAGGTTAAAGAAAATACAAGAGAAGGAAAAGATTCTCAAGGAAAAGTCTGAGAAGGGCTTGGAGCAATGGAGGGCAGCTGGAGAGTGATGGAGCCTGCTAATCTTCTGGCTGAAGAGAAGGATGAGGATCTACTATTTGAATAAGCTTTCCAACTGTGGTTCTTTCAGAAGCCCTAACACAACACCATTTTAATTCACAGTGTGTAGGTTTGGTATGTGTGGCTATTTATTTTTTGGCTTAAGAATTTCACTGGTTGTAAAATTTCCCTGAACATCTGTTTATGGGTTTATCTTTGCAGAATCATTATTCAGCAACTAGTGAGGTTTGGAGAACCTGCCCGGGAACTTGTAGAATTTATTCTGCAGAAGTGTCACTCTACTCCATTTATATGTGTGTTACAAGTGATCTTCTTACTAAGCATATTAAGAAATTCCCCTTAGAACTGACTGTATTTCAATTAAAAAAAAAAAAGAAATGCCCCTTAGGAAACAGCAGTGGTCCCAGGCCTTATTCCTACCCAGTTGCTCACCCTGGCAGTGTTATCTGAGATTGCTGCAGCCATCCTTGTGTTAGTTACTGTGATACTTCTCAAGCTTTATGAAAACCTTCACTTATTTTTTCCTGGAATGACAGGTCTTTGTCCTGTCTGTCATGGGAACAGTTCTGCCAATTCAAATGTGACTATTGCATAAACAGTAAAGTGATTTAAAAATGAAAAAAATGAATAACAATTAGACAAGAAAAATTAATCAGCAACAACAAATTCTAGAAAACAGTGGGATAATATTCTCAAAGTGATGCCAACCCAGAATTCCATACCTTATGAGACTGACAATCAAGGGTAAGGGTAAAATAAAAGCATTTTCAGGTAAACTTTGGGGAATCTATTCATTCACAGACCCTAACTGAAAGAATGATGAAATCATCTGCTTCAGAAAGCAAGAAACTGAACCAAGAAGGAACAAATCCATCATGGCAAGCAAAGAAACGGACAACTTTTTGCTAGATCTAAATAACCATTGATTGTTTTCTATATCTTAAAAGGCTAGTATTACAGAAGATTTAGAAACTAGGTGGTTACTAAAATACAGCTGGCCCTCCGTGTCTGCAGGTTTGCATCCACAGATATAGGGAGGTCTGAATATACTATGTCACTTTATATATATAAAGTAACTTTGAGCATTCGTGGATTTTGTGTTCATGAGGGTCCTGAAACCAGTCAATCCCCTGCTGATACTGAGGAACATCTGTACTAGAAAACAATGAAATAGAGAAAATAAATAATACCACTTAAGGCAGAAAAGTGAGCAGGGATGGGTGGGAAAATAAGATAAAAATAACAAACACAATAAATTTAGGTACTTTAAACTCACCTGTTTAAGGAAAGATATTGTCATAGATGTCATTGACGCTAACCAACATGTAGCTTGTGCTGTTTATGAGACAGTGAACATTTAAAGACACATAAAAGGTGAATAGAAAATGATGATAAAACCAACCCTAGGCAAATACTGTCCAAACCAAAAGAAAGCTGGGTTAGCAATATTAATATCAGAAAAAATAGACTCTAAGACAAAAAATACCATGAAGAAAAAAAGTTTTACTACTCAGAGACAGAAGAAGTAATCCAACACAGGAAGAATCAATGATTCTGTGCCTATATGCGTCACATAAACACAGACTCAAAATATATAAAGCAAAATGGCAAAATTATACAGATAAATATATAAATTTACAATTGGGGAACTTGAGTCTAATGCTCTCCTATGAGAAACTGATAGATCAAGCAGAGAAAATCAATAAGGATTCAGAAATTTGAAAAACGTATCTAACGAACTGGACACTATTAGTGTATATTTGAATTGCCACAATCAACGGTGAATATATGTTATTTTCAGAAGAAAGTCTTGGTGAGTCCCAAAGAACCAGTTCCAGAGATGATGTTCTCTGACTACAATATGATACAATAAGAATGCATTGAATAAAAAGCCAAGAAAATTCCAGTACATGTAGAAAAAAACCATTTTAAATAATTCAAAGAAAAAAAATCAAATAAAAATTACAAAATACTTAAAAAGTCAAAAGATGAAAGTAAAAAAAAAAAAGAAAAATGAGGTAATAGCTGAGAATTTAAAAAAAATTTAAAAAGCCAGTGGAAGCTCTCTATATCACGACTTCTGGGCATAGCTAAAAATATAGTTAGAATGAGATTTATGATGTTAGGTATATATTAAAAAGCCCAACAGAATGAAAATTAGTGATCTAAGCATTCTAACTTAAAAAGTTAAAAAAAGAGCCAGTTTGAAGGAAGTATGTTTTGCAGTCACGAACATAAATGTTTGGCAGTAATGAAAGTAAGACTAAATCAATTGCGATATAAATCCAGGAAACAAGAGCAGAGGTCAACAAAACCAAAGGCTAGTTTTTTGAGGAGATGAATTTAAATAGATAAATTCACGGCGAGATACGTCAAGACAAAAAAGGCATGTTGAAGTCATATGCATAAAAATAAAGGGGCCACGACACAGAGAAGTGTGAGGCCAGGCGGCCACGCCCACGCAGGTCCTCCCAGGCCAGCCCACGCTCTGCCATCCGGGTCCTCAGACCCCTGCTCGGCTTCCCAGGTCTGTGCCTGCTTCTCCCCGCTCACCCTCAAAGGGGTCGGCCTCGCTGCCTGTGCTTCCCTGACCGCGACGGGTGGCTGTTCACAGGCCTGTTCAGAGGCGGTGTGAGAAGAGCTGGGGGGCGTGGGCTGGGGCGTCGGCGTGCGTGAGCGCAAGGTCCCCCGAGTGCGGGCCAAGACGGAGAGGGAAGCTGCAGCCCGGATCTGCTCGCCACATTCTGACGTGGAGCTCCAAGGGATCCACAATTTCTGAATTCAGACCTGGACTTCCAGGTCCTGACGAAGGTATGTTTATCGTGGCATTAAAATAGAGTTTTACGTTTACTTTTTTGTTTTTCTTTTTTGGGGGGCGGGGGAGGGGGGGTCCCTGATTTTTTTGAAAAGTATTTTCATATTGAGGTACAGGGGGTTGAACCCAGGACCTTCTGCATGCTAAGCACTGCTCTACCACTGAGCTCTAACCCCTCCAACCTGCTTACTTTAGTATATACATGGTATGTAGGTCTTCATTGTACTTTGTCTCAGTCCCCGCATACATATGGCTGCGTTGTTGGTTAAAATACAAATTAATATAACCCCTGTGGGGCAAAATGACAAGTGTGTGCCCTCTGGCTCAGACATTCCATTTCTGGAAATTTGTTCTAGAGATGAATTTGTACATTTGCAAAATACACAATGCAATTTTGAAGCAACAACTGAAAACAACACAAGTGTCATCAATAAGAGGTTAGTTTGTTAAATTAGGGCACAGTCATGCAACGGAGTATAATGCAGCTGTAAAAGAAGATGTGAACGTTCTCTGTGAACGATTTTGAAAGGATTTTGGATATTCATTATGTGCAAGGGTAAGCTACAGAAAAGAGAGGGAGAAAATAAGACTAGATTCACATTTGCTTTTACTTGCAGAAGAAAGATTAGAGAAAACGAATAGAAATTATTTGTGTATAGAAAGGAATTCAAAGGATTTCAGCTCTTTTTGCAAAGTTTTATTGCTCATTAAAAAAATCTGAAGCAAATCTGAGATAAAGTTACTATTAAAATTGGATTTTGGGTAGTTGGAGATGTTTTATTGTTTTCTATACTTTGTGCATTTGAAGTCTTATAATTTAAAAATATTTGCATATTTCTTTGGTTACATAGAAAAGTCTGTCACATAGCAATTACAATTAAATTTCTCTTGCTAGATTGTAAGCTCTTTGAAATCAGGATCCATATCTTATATTTCTTAACTATTAGACTATTTTTAGAGCAGTTTAGGTTTACAGAAAAAGTAGCAGAAAGTACAGAGTT
This sequence comes from Vicugna pacos, assembly GCF_048564905.1. Lineage (NCBI taxonomy): Eukaryota > Metazoa > Chordata > Mammalia > Artiodactyla > Camelidae > Vicugna > Vicugna pacos. The sequence continues at coordinate 83,068,571 of NC_132987.1, read as the reverse complement.
CTTAGTTACTCCCTCTCTCATCACTCCTCCCCCTCCAGTTCCTCTTACCATTAATATTTTGCATTAGTTTGTTGCTTTTGTTACGAGAATGAACCAATGTTGATACATTTTTATTAATTAAGTAGTTGATCAGATTCAGTCTTATTCACTGTTACAGTATCATGCAGACTAGTTCAGTGCCCTAAAAATCCACTGTGTGTCACATAGTCATTCCTCCCTTCCCCAACCCCTGATGTTTTTACAATCTCTATAGATTTGCCTTTTCCAGAATAACATCTGGAATCATATAGGATGTATCCTTTTCTGACTGGCTCATTTTGCTTAGTTAAATGTATTTAAGATTCATCTATATCTTTGGGGGGCATCATAACATTTCTTTTTATGACAATAATATTTCATTGTATGGATACACTACAGGGTTTTTTGTTTTTTTTTTTAATCCATTCACCTATTGAAGGACATCTTGTTTGCTTCTAGGTTTTGGTGATTGTATATATATCTGCTATAAACATTCACATTCAGCATTTTGTTTTCATTTATTTGGGTAGTTACCTGGGAGCACAATTGCTGAATTGCATGGTAGAACTGTGTGTAGCTTTGTAAGAAACTGCCTATGCCATTTTGCATTCCCATCAGCAAAGAATGAGAGTTCCTGTCGCTCCACATCCTGGCCAGCATTTGGTGTTGACGGTGTTTTGGATTTTAGTATGTAATTAGAATCAGAAAGTATGTTATCTCATTGTTGATTACATTTGCAGTTCTCTAGTGGCATGTGATGTTGAACATCTTTTCATATGCTTATTTACCATTTGTATATCTTCTTTGGAGAGATGTCTGTTCGTATGCTTTGCCCACTTTTTAATTGGGCTGGTGTTTTCTTATTGTTGGGTCTTTAAGAGTTCTTTGTGTATTTTGGATACCAGCCCTTTGTCAGATATGTGATTTAGAAATATTTTCTCCCTATTTACATTTGAGAGAATGGGCCATAGAAGGTATCTTTTGAACTACCTCACAGACCTGTCCATATCTTCTAAGGGGAAGAAAGCAATAATTGTCTACATGTTTTTTCTAGAAAGATTTTCTCTCGTTCTGTGGCTTCTCTTTGCATTCTCTTAACAACGTCTTTTGCAGAGCAGAAGTTTTTCATTTTAATGAAGTCCAAACTATCAGTTCCTTCATGAATTGTACTTTTGGTGTTCTATCTAAAAAGTTATCATCAAACCCAAGGTCACCTAGATTTTCTCCTGTGTTATCTTCTAGAAGTTTGATAGTTTTGCATTTTACATTTAGATCTATGACCCACTTTGAGTTTTTTTGTGAAAGCTGTAAGTCTGAATCTGGACTTTCTTTTTTTACATGTAGTTGTCTAATTTTTCCAGCAACGTTTATTGAAAAGACAGTCCTTTCTCCATTGAACTGCCCTTGCTCATTTGTCAAAGATCAATTGACCATATCTGTGTGGTCTGTTTATAGGCTGTTCTGTTCTATTGATCTATTTGTTTCTTCTTTTGCCAATAGCATACTGTCTTGATTACTATAGCTTTTAGGGTGTCTTGAAATCACATATCGTCAGAACTTGAGCTTTGTTCTTCTTTAATTGTGTTGGCTATTCTGGAACTTTTGCATGTCCATATAAACTTTAGAATCATTTTGTTGTTGTCCACAAAATTATTTGCTGGAATTTTGATTGGAATTACATTGAATCTATAGATCAAGTTGTGAAAAATTGATAATCTAAACAATAGTTAGTCTTCCTATCTGTGAGCATGGAATATCTCTCCATTTATGTAGAGCTTCTTTTGATTTCTTTTATTGGAAGTTTGTAATTTTCTTCATATAGATTATATACATATCTGTTAGATTTATACTTATATATGTTTTTCTTTTTCTTTTCTTTTTTTTTCGTGTGCGCTCATGTAAATGGTACTGTGTTTTAAGATATAAATCCAGTAGCTCATTGCTAATATATAGAGAAGCAGTGTACTTTTGCATATTGATCATGTATGTCAAAATCATGCTATAATTACTCACTAGTTCCAAGAGGTTTTTGAGTTGTTGCTGTTTTTGTGTTTGTTTTTATTTTTTTGGTGTGTGTGTGTGTGAAAATCTTTGGGATTTTCTGTGTAGACAATCATGAATAAAGACTTTAATTTTTTTCCCTCCCAAACTGAGTATCTTTTTGTTTTTCGTACCTTATTGCATAAGTTGATGCAGTATAATGTTGAGTAGGAGTAGTGAGAAGAGACATTTTTGCCATGTTCTCAACCTTAGAGGAAGGCATCTAAGTTCTCAATGTTAATATGAGGTTGGCTGTAAGTTTTATGTAGATATTCTGTAACAAGTTGATGCGGTTTCTCTATATCCCTTCTTTGCTAAGGGGCTTTTTTTTTTTTTAATCATGAATTTGGGTTGAATTTTGTTAAAGGCTTTTTCTGTGTCTATTGATATGATCATGTGGTTTTTTCATTAGCCTGTTGATCTAATAAATTACATTAGTTGATTTTCCAGTGTTGAAACAGACTTGCACAACTGGGATAAGTCCCAATTCATCATGGTGTATAATTCTTTGTATACACTGTTGGATTCAAGTTGATAAATTTTGAATGCATTTTGAGGATTTTTGCATTTATATTCATGAGAGATATTGATATATAATTTTCCTTTCTTGTAATGGCTTTGTCTGATTTTGGTATTAGAGTAATGCCAGCCTCATAAAATGAGCTAGGAAGTGCTACTTCTGCTTCTATTTTCTGGAAGAGGGTACAAGATTGATATCATTTCTTTCTTAAATGTTTGATAGAATTCACCAACGAACCCATCTGGACCTAGTGCTTTCTGTTTTGAAAGGTTATTAATTATTGATTTGGTTTCTTTATCAATATAAACCTATTCAGATGACGTTTTTCTCCTTGTATGAGTTTGGTAGGTTGTGTCCTTAAAGAAATTGGTCCATTTCATATAGGTGATCAAATTTGTGGGCATATGCCTATTAACAATATTCCTTTATTATTCTTTTCATGGGATCAGTAGTGATGACCCTTCTTTCATATATAATATTAGCAATTTGTGCCTTCTCTCTTTTTCATGGTTAGACTGGCTAGAGATATATCAATTTTAGTGATTTTTTTCAAGTAACTAGCTTTTAGTTCCATTACTTTTCTCTATTAATTTTGTCTTTCCAACTTCATTGATTTCTGCCCTGATTTTAAAAGATTACTTGTATTCTTACTTTTCCTTTAGACTTAATTTGATCTTCTTTCTAGTTTCCTAAGGTGGAACCTTAGATGGTTTATCTTAGATCTTTCTTCTTTTCTTTTTTAACATTTTTTATTGAGTTATAGTCATTTTACAATGTTGTGACCTTTCCTCTTTTCTAATTCATGCATTGAATACTATAAATTTCCCTTTAAGCATTTCTTTCACTGTATCTCACTTTAATTTTCATTTAATTAAAATATTTTAAAAATTTCTCTTGAGACTTCTTTAACCCACATGTTATTTAGAAGTGTATTGTTTAATCTACAGATACTTGGAGATAATCCAGTTATCTTTCTGTTATTGATTTCTACTTTAATTTCATTTTGGTTAGAGAGAATACTTTGTATGATTTCTATCATTTTACATTTGTGAAGATGTATTTTATGGCCCAGAATTTAGTTTATCTTGGTAAATACTCCATGTGAGCTTGAGAAGAATGTGTATTATGATACCTTTGGGTGAAATGTACTATAAATGTCAATTAGATGTAGTTGATTCATGGTGCTGTTCAGTTCAACTACATCCTTACTAATTTTCTGGTTGCTCAATCTGTCAGTTATTAATAGAGGGGTGTTTAAGTCTCCAACTACAGTAGAAGACTTGTCTTTTTTTTCTTGCAGTTCTATCAGTTTTTGCCTCACTTATTTTGACACTCTATTGTTAGACACATACATAGTAAGGATGGTTAGTTCTTCTTGGAGAATTGGTCCCTTTAATATTATATAATGTTCCTTTTTATTCTTCATAATTTTCCTTGCTCTAATGTCTGCTTTGAATATGAAAATGAATATATGTATGTATATGCATGACTGAGACATTGTGCTGCACACCAGAAATCGACACATTGTAATTGACTGTACTTCAATAAAAAAAGTCTGCTTTGTCTGAAATTAGTATAGCTTCTCCAACTTTCTCTTGGTTAGTATTAGTATGATATATCTTTCTCCATAACTTTACTTTAAATCTATTAGTTTCTTTTCATTTAAAATGGGCTTCTTATAGGCAATATATAGTTGGGTCTTATTTTTTATCTGACCTTATAGTCTATGTCTTATAATTGGTATATTTCTATCATTTCCATTTAAAGTGGTTATTGATATATTGAATTAATAACTACCATATTTGTAACTGTTTTAATTGTTCTTTTCTTTGTTTCTTCCATTGCCATTATCTTTTTCTGCCTTTTATGGTTTTAATTGAGCATTTTATATGATTCCATTTCTCTCCTTTTGTAATGCCATTTATTCTTCAAAGAATTTAGTGTTTGCCCTAGAATTTGCAGTCAGTGTACATTTACAATTAATCTGAGTTCACTTTCTAATAACAACATATGACCTAATGAGTAATGCCAGTACCTTGTAACAGGGTATTCCCAATTCCTCCTTCTCTTTCTTTGTAACATTTTTTGGTAGTTCATTTCATTTATCTGCAAGCTATAATTTCCTCATATGTCATTGTGACTATTATTTTGAACAAATTGTTATCTGTTAGATAAATTAAGAGTAAAAAAACTGTAAGATTTTATTTTACCTTCATTTATTCCTTCGCTAGTGCTCTTCTTTTCTTATGTAAATCCAAGTTTCTGACCTATATCATTTCCTTCTTTCTGAATAACTTCCTTTAACAATTCTTACAAGGCAGATCTACTGGTGACAAACTCCCTCAATTTTTATTTGAGCCTTTCATATGTACATGGTATATATTTCCACTAATTAGAGCTTTTAAAAATTTCTTTCAGTAATGAGATCTTGCACATATTTTGTTAAATTTATTTCCAAAGATTTTATGACTTTTAAGCTAATTTAAATGGAAATGATTGAACAATTTTATTTTCCATTTTTTGGTGCTGGTGTGTGGAAATGAATATAATTTTGTTTATTTTGTATCATGCAGCCTTACTAAATTTATTTATTAATTCTGGTAGCTTTTTGGAGACACCTAAAGTTTTCTATGTATTTGATGTTGTCATCTGCAATAAAAGATAGTTCTATTTCTTCCTTTTTTAACTTTATGCTCTATATTTCTCTTTCTTGCCTATAGCACTGGTGAGCATCTTCAGTACAATGTTGCATAAAAGTGGTTATAGCAGTTATTTTTTCCTTGTTTTTGTTCATATATATATTTATTGAAGCATAGTTGATTTACAATGTTGTGTTAGTTTCATAAGTACAGCATAGTTATTCAGTTATATGCATATATGTCCTTTTTCATTACAGGTTATTACAAGCTATTGAATATAGTTCCCTGTGCTGGGACAGTAGGATCTTGCTGTTTATCTATTTTTTATATAGTAGTTTGTATCTGCTAATGCCAAACTCCTAATTTATCCCCAACCCCATGTTCCCCTTTGGTAACCATAAATTTGGTTACAGCAGTTATATTAAACTCTTCTCTGTCAGTCTCAATGGGGGAAAGCATTCAATAGTGCACTGTTAAGTATGATGTTAGTGGTAGATTCTTCATAGATGATTTTTATGTCCCTTTTGTCCTTGTTTGCTGAGAGTTTAAAAAATACAGCAGATGCTGTTTGCCCCCCTTTATTGAAATCTTTTTTGAATTTATGATTATTGAAATAATCATATAGATTATTGAAATAATCATATAGTCTTTCCCCTTTATTCTGTCATATGATGAATTAAATGAATTGACTTTCTATTGTTAAACCTACTTTGTGCTCCTGGGATAAATCTCACTAGGTCATGATGAATTGTCAGTATTGTATATTGCTGGATTTGATATGCTACTATTTCAAAAATATTTTTGCATCTGTGTAAATGAGGTTTATTGGTCTGTAATTTTCTTTTCTTGTAATGTTTTTGTCAGATTGTGGTATCAGGGTTATCTTGGCACTGTGAAATCATTTGGAAAGTTTCTCCCTTTCTCTGTTTTCTGAAAGAGTTTTTATAAGATTGGTATTATTTCTTCCTTGGTTCATCAGTAAAACTGTCTGGGCCGGGAGCCAGTTGCTTTTAGGATTTTCTCCTTATCTTTGAGATTTATGAGTCTGATCATGATGTGTCTAAGTGCGGTTGTCCCTGTGTTTATTGTCTGTGCTTTGCTGAGCTTCTTGGTTCTGTTAGTTAAAGTTCTTAACCAAGTCTGAGAAGCTTTGATCGTTATTTCTTCAGATATTTTATCTGCCCTATTCCTTCTCTTCTCTCTTTCTAGAGCTCAATTTGCTTATAGGTTAGGCTGCTTGATAGTGTCCCACGTGTCCCAGAAGCTCTGTTTATTTATTTTTTTAATGCTTTTATTTCCTCTCCAGATTTGATGGGAATTTACACACAGAATTTGGCCTCCCCTCTGTATGGCTCCCTCCATTCTGGGATATTTCCTTTTAGCATCAAGTGTCTAGTGGCCCTAAACAGTCTTCCTGTCGTACCTCGACCTGTTAAGACTGTGGCTTTCTGCCAGTTTCAGCCACTCCTGCTATACAGGGTGGGTAGTGCCCTTACTAGAAAGACTGTGTAAACTTGGAATAGCCTTCACTTTCTGTTTGCTTTTTATTGCTGTCCAATGTCCTCAAGTAGATATTTTTTATATTTGTCCAGAGTTTAAAATTGTTATCTGTGGGAGGGTTAATATGATACAATATACTCCATTATTATTGGAACTGAAACTCTGCCTCCTGTATTTTTAAGCTTAGTTAATTTGTTCACCATCCACCCTGTCTTCCAATTTGGAGTCCCCAGTGTCTCCAACTCAAAATATCTAGTCACTAGCACCAAACTGTCTCAGGTGGGCTTCCTGAATCGCCTGACACCTAATTTCCTTAGAGCTACTGTTTTAGATCAGGTTCTCATTTAGCTGGTCTTCTTTGCCTCCTGAATTTTGTCCCAAAAGCCCGTATTACTTTTGAAATCTTCCTTAAAATCATTCCTTGTTATGTTACGCCCTTGTTTTAAGTTCTCTCTACGCTCCTGGAGGATTACATCTTTCTGGCTTGGTTTATAAAGCTGTTCACAATCCAGTTTATGACCGACCTGCTGTTGCTCCACGTAGAAAAAATGCTCTGATGCGTTCAACTTTTCTCTGTTCCTTGGACACATTAGAACTTTCCGTGTTTTTGTGTTTTTGCTCTTGGTATCCTGCCTACTTGGAGCCACCCACTTTATCTGGCTTTTCTAGATTTAGTCTAAAAATCTGATGTAGATGCCACCTCTTCTGGAAAGACTTCCCTGAATAGGTTACCTTTGTCTTCTCACCCCTCTTCTGTGTTCTTATAGCGCTTAGAAATCTGCATGTTGACTTGGTTGGTATCTGTCTATCTATCCATCCATCCATCCATCCATCCATCTATCTGTCTAATCTATCTATATCATCTATATAATCTTCTTTTTCCTTCAGTGGATTCTAATCTCCTTGGGCAAGGTGTTGTGTCTTTCAAACATAGTTTTTTTTGGTATGCATAACATCTAGTAAGCATTGTATAACTTGTGTAGATTCTCAATATATATGTTTTTTGGTGATACTACAAAGACTATTTATTCAGCTGTGGTACTTGAAGTAATGATGTTACATAAAGAAATTAAAGGCCACAGACCCCAAAGGAGAAACTAATCAACCAGTTCATATACTATTCTGTTATTTATTGTTTCTTTAGAAACACTGACTACTCAAACAAGCATCCCTATAGAATTCTGCAGAAATGGTGGAACCTGGGAAAATGGCAGATGCATTTGTCCAGAAGACTGGAAAGGACTGAGATGTACAATGAGTAAGTTACTTGGGATAATACGAGGGTTCGAGGTTTAGGTGACTTCCGTGTTAATAAGGACAGCAGCAAAGCTTTTTGAAACTTCCATTAATGATTATAGTAACAATGGGCATAATGATAATGAATTTAAGATTTGTTTATTAGCTCAATAGTAAAAGCTGAGTTTTCTTCTTGTGCTATTTACCTGTATGTTCAATACACCTTGTCTCTTTAACATCTGTCAAGTTTCTCTGTAAACTCATAGTTGCTTTTCCTTCTGGCTGCAGTGTCTGCTACAGGGCAATGGATAATATGATTTTCTGAGGTCCTTTCAGTTGGTGATATGCTGTATTACCCCACTTCAAATGTCACTATTCTAACATGTTTAACTTTTCTGAAATCAAGATGCATCTTTCTATTCAAGTATATGCTTAGATGAAATTCTTGTCTTTTCTTTCTCTTGAAGAAACGTTATTAAATTAGTGGTTTCTTTCTCTTGAAAAAATGTTATTAAAGTGGTTTGACTTCAGTCAGTGGTATCTCAGAATCAACGTTCAAAGCCGCTTCTTGATCTGCAGTGTGCTCCACAACACATTACACACCTCCTGCTGCCTGCTTAGGATTCAGAGCCCTAGAAACTCGCCCCTATAATTTCCTACACTCTGACCAGCCAGTGTCTCCCATATACCCCATCACTGGCTTTTTGCTTTAACCCACATCATCATGCTGCCCTTTGCCACTGTAGGCTCTTTATCTTTAATTTTCAAGATTTCAACTAATCTGAGCTCCTATCCTTTCTGATGCATTAGTGATCACATCCCACCTCTACTAAGTTGTACACTGTGTGCATTTTATTTGAAACTTGTTATCTAACATACTGGTTATTGAAATGGTAGTAACTTAACTATATAAGAAAATATGTAGTTCCTGGCTTGTCAGTGAGTCCTTTAAGCTTTCTATTACCTTTCAAATTATGTGGATAGGTTTGGAACTTTGACTTTTATCTGGTTTGAAATTTGTAAAAGGAAAGTGATGAAAATTTATAATGAAACATTTTTGATTAATGATGAATTTATGATGAAAAGCATTTTTTCTTTCTGTTATAGTTAATTTCTGTGAAAACAGTACCTATGGGAGTTTTACTTTTGACAGAATCCCTGTGGGAAGATACGGATTTTCCTTGCAAACATGTGACACAAGCACTGTAAATGGTATGTGTTTTTCCAAACATCTCCTCTGTTTAGGCATGTGAATTGCTGTGCTGGGTCATTCCTATCATCCCTAGAGAAGGCATCAAGGAAGATTTTGTGGAAGGGCTTGGCTCCCTTTCAGGATGGTGATGTTCAAAGTTTTGGGTGTTACCTCACATAATTCCAATTTTCCTAAAAACTGAAATATATAAATCAGTAGTAAATTCCTTTGAATTCTTCTTCAGTTGGTTTGTCTTACTTTATCTTCTGGGGTTTGATCAGGTTAAGATCTGCTCTTTGAGGTGTGTAATTTATCTCAGTTTTAAAGATTAGCAAAACTGTAGGTTCACCCCATATCTACTTTGAGACTTCATCCTCGGTGGAGATGCAGTTAAGTCTGTGCACAGTCAGTAGCCCTTCATCTCTTTGATCATTTTAGTTATCTATCTTGGAACAGTCTCAGCTTCATCATACCTTTCCTGAAACATGACAACTTTGCTTGCATAGAGAATAAAGAATAAAGGAGCAAATGCTATTTTCTGATACTAATATGCTCCCTGATGATATCCAGGATTTTGATGACATGTATGATTTTAATGCCAAACTGAGTAATGTCTTCTGAGAGTACCCCTTTAAATTCATGGATCCCTTTCCTGACAGCTTAGAGCCCGTGATGCCATATGATTTTTCCCTAAATGTTTTAGCAGTTCTTTGTTTGCATTGACTTTCAGCTGACCAATCCTCCTACCTCTCACGTCTTCCTGCGGGTCATCATCCACTCCCTGCAGAACCAGATATCTCAACAGCACAGCTAATTCTAGGTCATTTATACAAGTGTTTGACAGAACTTCTGTCAGAATGACCCTGGGGAAATGTTTTATTGAGATATTTATTTCTGTGTGTGTCAGGGGTTCTTTGAAACACTAAATAAATTACATGTACTGCTGTTTCTTCTTTACCTTATTTATTCTGAGGTTATTTGGATCAGCGTTCTATTTGCAGAGCCTAAATTGCCTCTGCCCGCATATATCATGCTTACTTAAGTATTCCTGGTTCTACTTTTACATAGGTCCTTCCAGCCTCTTCATAAAAGCTCAGGAGGTAAAAGGGGGGCTTCAGCTCTATTGGTACTTACTCCCTACACTGTGTGGTATGTCCATAGATAGCTGTTGTCTTAATTTTTATATGTTTTATATGTTTTAAATATTTCATCATACTTTACAAAATAGATATGGCTACAAAAAGTTACTGTGTGCTACTGACTCAGGAACCAGTAATATACCCATCAAAGGACATCATACTTATTTGATAGATATTACTTTTTGGGACAAGAGAATCACTTTCATTTGGTTGTTTATTTTTCTTTTCTGAGTAACTATTATGAAAATGTGTATTATACATAACTTTGAATTTCAGATTGAGCCCATAAAATATATAGATTCCAAATATCAGCAGATTTGCTTTTAGTTTTATGTTAATAATTACTTCTAACAATTTGGTTTTATATAGCAAATGACCAAAATACTTTTCAACGATTTTAAGTAGGCAGGTTCATACTTGTTAATATAGAGGAAAAGATGCATTTGAACTATGGCCACATAAAAAAATAACATCCTACATATATGTTTGAAATTTTCATTATGCCATAGAGTAGAGGTGAAGCCATCATATAAGAGTGACTGTAACCTTCTACTTTAAGTGCTGTGGAAGCAATCTCTGGTTTCAGTATTTCTAGCTGTTGCCCTGTGAAGCAGCTACCCAATGCTGGTCCTGAGGAAAATTCACCTGCTGATCAGCTGTCCCGCTAATGACAGCTGGAGGTGATTTTATCTATTAACAGCCCCTTAAGTATTAACCATAGGAGGACATCGAGGTAGGGAGGCTCAGGTGATAATCCTAGGAAACAAACCCAATGATTCAACAAGGGTTTATTAAGAGCCAAACACATATTGAGTGGATACTGCAATACACTAGAACTCTTTGCCTTTCACGTGTTGCCAAGAGTTGGATAAAGAAGGAAACATCAACATGTAATTCAATATCTAGTAGGAATTTTCCGTATTGTTCCTGGTCTCTCAGCCTAATATCCACCACTGCATCCAGGTCAAAGTCCTTACATCCCTAGTTCTTCCTTGCAGACTTCAAAGGAAGGAAATAGTCAGCTGGTCTACTGAATTCCAGATTTAAAAATCAAGACAGGTGGTGTCTGCCTAAAATATTCTTGTAGTAACTGTCTGATTTACTTTGCCATTGCTTTGTATCAAATCACTCCAAACCTACTGGCTTAAAACAATAAAGATTGAGATTTCTCATAGTCCTGTGGGTTGACTGTGGCAGCTGGACTGTGCTGGAAGGTCCAAGACTCACTCACATGCGGCACTGGTGCTGGCTGTTGGCTGGAGGGCTTCAATTCTCCTCCACGTGGCCTCTCATCCTCTAGTAGATTAGACCTGCTTCCTTATATGATGGTCTCAGGATAGTGTTCAAAGAGGGTGAAAGCCAAAACTTCAAGTCTTCTTGAGGATCTAGGTTTTGAAACTCATACAGTGTCATTTCTGCCACATTTTGTTGGTCAGAGCAAGTTGTAAGGACAGCCTAAATTCAGGAAGTGAAGGAATATACTTCACCTCTTGATGGGAGGAGTAAATGTAAAATAACATTTTAATGGAATAATGTACATTTAAGGAGTAACGTAAAATAATACTGAGAAAGAAGTGTGTACTGGAGCGGGTGGTTTCTGTGCCCATCTTTGCAAACGTTGTCTTTATTTTTTCCTTTTTTTTAAATTGAAACATAATTGGTTCACAAAACTGTGTTAGTTTCAGGTGTACAGCAAAATGCTTTGGTTATATATATATGTATATGTATTTATGTATATGCTTTTTTGGATTCCTTTCTATTATAGCTCATTACAAGATACTGAATATAGTTCCCTGTGCTATACAGAAGGTGCTTGTTGTTTATATATGTATATATGTTTATACATGTGTATATATGTATCTGTTAGTCCCATACTCCTAATTTATCCCTCTGCCCTTCTTCTTTTTATTGAAGCGGGCAGTCCAATGGCAACCCGGCTGTGCAGTCTTAATGAATACGGAGAGATAGAATTACAAAATGTGACAGTAGGAAATTGCGATGTAAATCTGAAAACTCTGGAAAATCAGGTATGCCGTATGGTTTGTGAGATGGATAAGGGGAAGAAGTTCAGACTCTGTACAGGTTCTCTGTTCTTTAGATATCTGATGGTCAAATTAATGCTTTAAAAACTCTCCAATTAGAAATAACAAGAAGTAGTAACTAAAACCATTCTTATTTTTTTAAGCTGATACCTGTTTGTGAAAAGGGACAGCTGGACATGTTGGTTCAGCAGAGTTCAGCAAATGATAATCTATAGCATATTTTAAATGGCCTCATATTTGTAGACCACTGAAGTTTTGATGGAAAATAGGTCCTTGACATTTGAGACCAAAAGGAAGGGATTCTGATAGTCTACTGGATCAGAATAAAGAGAGACAAACTATGACCACAGATCTTTTGTCACAGGAAAGTCCAGAATCTGATGCTGGTCTCAGAGCTGTATCCACAAGCAGATGAAGTGGGAAATACATCTGACTAAATATGTTTTCATGCCAATTAAATTATTGTGACTAAGGATATCCCCAAATGCAAATGCGAGGAATTACTAATACCTGGGGCCAAGGAAAGGGAGGAGAAGGAAATTTATCTTTCTGTGGTCCTTCTGGGTGCTGGTTACATATGTTATCCCATTTAGTCCTTGTACAATTTCTGTGAGTTAGATGTTTCTTCCCATATTATAGATAATACAGCTAATCACACTAATTATTGAGCACTTACTGAATGCATGTATAAGATTTGATAACACCTATAAAACATCCAGCAAAGTGCCTAACACATGGCTGTTGAATGAGAACGTTGTTTCTATCTACTGATTGGATATTGCTTGTGACCCTTCCCTGGGCATGGTTAGCCTGTGACCTTGATTTGATTTTTGAAGTGATACTGCCACCTAGTGAAAACTAAGCCACACAGACACACACGCATTGACCCTTGGCTCCACTGAAGACAATGTGGATTAACGTGTTTTAGCTTCACCACCCAGAGCCCGGGAGACCAAGTGGTACTTGGAAAAGTTTGCTAAGTCTGTGCTTCCCAAATTCTCTGTGCTGAAAAGCCAACTGAAAAATTTCCAACCCATCGCAGACCACAATTTTGCAAAATACATAAAAATGAATTATTAGGAAAATGAAATGAAAAGTAATATATAAAATGCAAATCCAGTTTTAAAAGTTATTAGATGAAACAGCATAGAATTGTTAATGTAAGTTTCAGACCACTTTCTCTCAGGTTCTGTGCTTATCTCCGGATGGAACCTGTAATCAGCAGTCGGCCATCACTGGTCCACGGATCACACCTTGAGGAGCAGTGGTCTAGTTAAGACAACCTGTCTTAATTCTGACAGGTAGTAAGGGCTGGGAAGCCACTGGCCTGCATGTACTTTGTCCTTTATGCAAGGAAAGAAGCAAATTTGAAAAACCCAGTGCACGTGATGTTCAGGAGATGGAGGATCACCTAAATTCCAGTTTATTCATCTGAAGTTGCTTGCAAAGTGTTAAGATATACTTGTATAAAGTTAGGGCTTTTTGTTTTTTTTAACAGATAGTCAACATTGCAACACAATCGCAAAATATTTCTGATGAAACCCAGATTTTAACATCTGATGCCAGTAAATTAACTCCTGAGAACATCACTTCTGCTACTAGAGTGGCCGGACAGATTTTTAATGCATCCAGAAATGCTTTACCTGAGGTAAAACTCACATGGTTTTAAAAAGGGGGAGGGGAAGAAAGAAAGACATCCCAAACTCCAGTCCTTATTCCACAGTATGGACTTGGGCATAGTTTAGGTTGCTTAAAACCATCTTGCAGAGCACTCTTTCTGAGAGATACTCAAAGAAATATAAAAGGGCTTCTTGTCCAGATATTCTCTTTTAGGATAGTTACAATGGTCATCATTAAGTTAAATCTTCTGGGAGGTTAAAGTCTTTTGGAAAATCGATCTGTTAAGTCTTCTGGAAAGCTAAATCTTCTGAACAAGTCTATTTCACTTTATTAATGTTTATCAACTGCAATTGACCTCAACAATCACTACTCAACTCCAAGTAACTAGAGTTCTAAGAAACTCACTTTGGAACACACTATTTTAAACTGTGATCCCTTTCTGCTAAACATATTTGCATTTTGGTTTTGGCTTTCCAAAAACATTAACTGTAGTTTACAGTTCTGATACCATAACTTGTTAAACGCTGGTACCTGAAAATAAAAACTACAGTCAGCATTTACCAATTGGCACAGCTTGGGTACTGATCTAGCAGGGCTGTAAAACACCTATATGGAATGACCCAGTGTCTCCTAGCTGGGTATCAGCATGGCCTGAAACTATCCACTCCTTTCTTCTATTCCCTTTAAAAGTCTTATTTCAAAAAATTATTTTTGTTACCCTAGGTCCTATAGAAAGAAAGTGGGATTCAAATCACAAGTTAATAAAAATGGAATTGAAGAAAAATAATGACCGCCAAATGTAGAATTTTTGGAAGGGTTAGCCTGTAAGGACAGAAGGGTATCAGTACCTCCAAAAGAAGACAGTTAAACTGTAATCAAATGCCAAGAGATCCTCTCTGATGTACTCCTAAATTTTTAATTACAAGAAAACTAGAAATAATTTTACTAAGTCTAAAAGGTACTAAATATAATAGTTACACTAAGTCTAACTAATACGTTTCACTGAGTACTGCGGACTATAATGGTTTGAAGAGCCCTGCGCTCTTCTTATTTTGTTTCTGCTTCTGTATCTCAGCATCTGCTTTTGTGTTCTTGGGGCTGGGGTGGGGGGAAGGTTCTGCAAAAGACTTTTCTGTGAGGTCAAATTCAGAGACCCAAACCTAGTTGACTCATTCACTGTGCTGCATCTTTATTCTCTCTGCCATCTTACGTGGGTTAAAAACTAAGCCTTTGGTTTTGACAAACACCTCCAGATTACCGTACAATGGTGCTACTTGATGCCATAATAGTGCATGATAACTATTGGGATGATGATGATGATACGTGTCTTCTCTGATCGGTGCCTTCTTCTGGCAGGCAAAAATAGTTGCTGTAACAACAGTGAGTCAAATTCTAGATGCCAGCGAAGGTGTTTTTCAAAGAGCTGCTGCTGCTGATAATGAAGATTCCTTTGCAACGTAAGCCCACTTCCAATTTGGAAAGAAAATCGAACAAAATGCTGTTTCCTTTCCTAGGTTAAAGCGTTAACGGAGAGATGTCTTTATTTCTCTCATGGATGCACTAAATGGCTGACTACTCTGAAATGCAGACTAAAGCTTTGGTGATCTTCAGTTACTAGATGGAGTGCTAAATGTTAACTCCTCATTCCAGGGGTGACTGTGGCCTGGGAGATAAAGCATAACTGGGATGATTTAGAGTAGGTCTTGTTTTCCCAGCCTTAGTTTGTCATGGCCCAGAGACAACTGCATGCACAGTGGGAGCCCTTCCAACTCCTGATTCCGTGCATGGAGCTGCAAATAACAGCATAACTTTGCAAGACATGGTGACAGCCCCCGCCCGACCCCCATCCATTCTCACCCAGCTCAGCACTTACTGAGATCTTGGTATATTTTGATTAAGCTTTCTTTAGCTTTCCCAAGGCTACATTGAAAAAACAAACAAACAAACAAGGATGCAATTCTATCTGCTTTCTTTCTTTTCGATTCCTATGTTGTAGATTACTTTTGGTTTTATATTTATACTTAAACTGTTTCCTTAGGATTGGCCACCTTGTACATTCACCTTGCACATTTCTTTTGCATTTCTGTTCCAGCATGTTTCTTTGCTTACACTACACCCACTTAAGTTACCTTAACCAAAAGGGATTTATTGTAAAGAGGCAAATGAAATCTCATGGGAACCTAAGAACAGGATCATAATACAGGTGGGCCCCACGGACCCTGGAGCAGGGGTGTAGTGGGGCATCCAAGGCAGCTTTGAAGGTCTCAGTAGAGCAGTTTGTGGGTCTTCCCTCTGGGATAATGTAACAGTTGTGGCTGTTGGAGTCAGTTCTGGGTTCAAACCTTAGCATTGTTGTTTAGTGGCTACATGCAGCAACCAAATTACTTCATATCTCTCTGAAGAGCCTCAGATTCTTCCATGTAATATGGGAGCAGTTTGGGCACTCACTTCAGTGGGAGTCTTGTGATGCTCAAATGAGATCATATATACCACTGGCATAATATCTGACTTATCCGTAGTAAGTCCTAAAAAAGGAGGTTAGCAGTTGTCTTTATCATTAACATGACTCAATAAACATGTATGTCTCATCTTGACTTACAGTTTCTGCTCTCTCATAATTTAAGCCTGATCATGATATTGGGGAGATATACTTAAAAACAAAATCTTCTCTCAACCCAGAAATGCTCCCTACAAAGACAGTAGAGAAAGAAAACACTGATTGGGTAGGCATTAAACCATTAAAGGCATTAAATGTGACACGCAGCACAGGCAAACCCCTGAGCGCCTGCAAAGACAGAGAGGAGTCTGATCTCTTTATGTAGCCAAGCAGATGCAACTCATTACAAACATGTTCTCAGATAGACAATAACTAGTCCTTAATTAAGAGAGCTTGACAGCTCTACTTCTAATACATAGTTTATCCTATGTTAACCTGGTAATTGAGGTGGCCGTTTGTGTTAGCTAATTGACTTTACCAGAGGGAAAACAAACTCTCATATCTTTATGAAAGGAAAAGGGTAGTTTTGCAACTTGGAGCAAGGTGCCCACCCACCGAAGTTAATTAAGCTCCTACCCTCCTACGGAAAGTGGGCCATAGGGGCGCTAACTCTCTTGGTGTTTCCATTTCAAAGAGATGGTTCCCAGGTCCTTGAGAAAGACATTTCTAGGTCAAAAACCTGGCAAGATGCCAGTCTTGTTTTCAAAAGGATTTGCTTACATTTCTGGCCTCCAGATTGGGAACTCAGAGACAGGCATGCGCCTGTGATCTAATCAAGTATGATAAAAGGAGGAAGGAAAAATGGCCTTAGAAGTGACTGTGGCTAGAGCAACCCTTTAAAAGTGGCAAACACCCCTATATATCTAGCAGGTTTTTAGCCTTCAAATGTCTGAGGGAGCTCCCCTTAGTATCCTCAGTGTTTCATGGGTACTGACCTCTTAGTAGGTGCTCAACAGATACTGTTGGTTGAATGAATGCATGAATTGTGTTGTTAGCAGATTGGAGTTTTGTTAGGTATTCCTCCTGTTGAAAGCAGCTCTAGAGTATGATTGTTATTCATTAAGTGGGAAATACAAAGTATGAGTTGCTGAAAATTATAGAAAATGATGTACTGAAAACCTTTTCAAAGGAAAACCTTTGAAATAGAGAAGCTGACTTGACTGTTTCCATATGAATTATTATCACATATATGAAGTGATCTTTATTTAAAAATATAGCTCTTTAAAAAAGTCTCCCTTGGGAAAGGAGAAAGATATTTTAGTGGCAGAAATAAAGATTTAGAATAAAGAACAATCACTTTTTTTTAGTTGTTGAACAGAGCTTTGTTATATTTCACATGAAGCGAAAACCAGTGATAATAATAATCCCAATGTGATGACTCAGTAGCTCTCATTCTTCTTGAAAACTATCTGCACTTTGGGGAGGGAATAAGATGAGATCAGAAGGATTACAAAGGGGGCTTCAATTAGACTGTAACATCTATTTCTTAAAAGAGATGAAGCAAAAAGGCATAATAAGAACCGTTACATTTTAATGAAATTCTTTCATTTCTGGGAAAACTAGATTGAACCAGTTATCATAGAGATATTTTGTTTTGTCAAGTACAGAAAGAGTACAAATTTTTTTATGGGAAACAAGAAAAAGAAACAGTCTTAGGACTCATCTTTGGAGAACACCAAATTAACAGACCCTGCCCCCAGTCCCTGTCTTCCATCTAATACATCTTTGAACTTATCCAGAGTAGAAAGTAATGCTATGAAAACCTGCAGCATAGCTCAGAGCTCTGCTCTCCCATAGTTCCGTATGAACTTACAGGAGATGCTTGGGAACCCAAGGGGTTTGGGTGAGAGGAGGGAGTTGACGAAGTGGAAATTGAGTCTCACCGCTGGAGAAATAAGAATCGTATGCCTGGCCAATGGTGGGTGGCAACGTCATCCTTTCGTGGGAAGAATAGTGTAATAAAGACTATTCCCATTGGGAAATCTGTCATTCTTGAACTCCAGCTTTCTAGCATCTATGTCCAAGGTACCCTTCAGTGGGGACAGTCCACCAGAACTTAAGAAAAAGGAGCATATAACAAAACAAGACTCTAGAAAAGAAAATCAGTTCTTTTCAGGGGATTGTGCCAATGTTGTTGTGATTGCGTGAGTTCTGTGGTCATGCCTTTCTACTGGAATGTGAAACACACACAACCAGTTTTATGACGGATCTCTAGAATATTTTGTTGTGTTTTATTCTATGCAGGCTTATTGAGCAAATGGAGATGTATTCCGTGTCTTTGGGCAACACCACATCAGTGGTGCAACCTAATATAGCAATACAATCTGTTAATTTCTCTTCACAAGGTGCTGTGGGGCCTGCAGGTGTTCTCTTCACTGTGCTGAAAGGTGAGCTATCTTGTTTCCCATTCCTGTAATAGCAGAGAGCATTCTGCTACCAACTGTGAATAAAATGCTCTATTCTAGTGATGAAAATGTAGACTTTTATAAAATTCTACTTTTTTCCTTCTCATAGGAACTAGCAATTCTCTGGTTTCTGGTTCCATACTTCTAAATACAAACGTGGACAAACTAAATCTGAATGAACAGGCCGAACTTCAGATCTTGCTCAACACCTCGAAAAGTAGGTCTCATACTATGTGACATTAAGAAATGCACTCAAATTCATGGAGTTAATAACTTAGAATCCATTAAGGGAGAAGTAATGTTCACTTAGTTTCACACTGATTAATTTGTGGTTGAGTATGTTTGATCTCTGACAAATTATGGTAATCTCACCTCTACTGTTCTAGGCCATAGAGATGATTTCTTTGTTTTTTACCCCCTTTCCTTCTTTTCAAAAACCCTTTGGAGGGTAGCAGAATTGAAATGCTGTGACTGTGTACATTAATCTGTCTACTAACAAAAATCTAGCTAGTAAAGTGGTTCAGTTTTAAACTTCAAAATACCTTAAAAAATATGTAGTCACATTTTTGCCCATTTTTACTAGTGGTATGGTACTCACAGGCTCAAATTTACCCTATAGATCTGTCCTTGGGATATTTTATGTAATTGGCAGAGTCATCATCTAGCAGTACCAATTTTCAGTTCTCTCCCCTAGTCTAGTGTCCACCATGAGCTCCTAGTCATCTTGCATATGGCCCTTTGTAAATTCTTATGTCTAACTTGAAATGTTTGTGCTTTTCAGAGTCTAAAAAAATTTGACTAATTAATTTGACTGTAATAACAGCAAACCCATACATTTACTTTTATTCTCTCCCCAAATGAAAATATCCAATGCTAGAAAGTACATATTTTAGAGAGACTTAATTTAAAATTCTCATTGGTTATATATTCTAATTGGTTAGTGATTCCTTATTGGTTATGTAAGTTGCAGATATCTTCCCTCCAGTGTGTAGCTGTTGTTTGCTTGGTGTTTCATATGTTTTGTCGTGCTCAAATTTTAATTTATAATGCAGTCCGGGTATCGATCTTTTCATCTATAATTGGTACTTAAAAAACATTCTTTGCTATGCTAAAGTCACAATGATAGTCTCCTATATTTTCTTCTGAAGGCTTTTAATGTTTGTGTTTACATTTAGGTCTTCAGTGCACCTAAAATTTATGTTTGTGTTTGGTGAAAGATAGGGATTTAATTTTTTGTTTTATATAAACTATTAATATAGTCAAATGGGTTAAAGTAACACTGTTGAGAGACAAAGACTCAGATTAGATGGAAAGGAACATGTTTTTATGTTGAGTTTAAAAAGACTCCAAAATTATCTATACTTTAATTCTTTCTTCCCCTAAAAAGACACTATTGAAATGCATAAGCAACAGTTATTGGAAATACAGGGGTTTGCTGACCAAACCAGTATTATAGGGAGAGAGTTTAATGCAGCTGTACCAGAAATTGAAAATCAAGTAGACAAAAAAAATAAAATAATAAACTTGACTTTTATATATATGTGTGTGTATAATTTTGTTTGTAGACAGAAAATAGATAATAAAAATAATTTTCAAATATCCATGGAGTGCTTCAAAAACTGACCATTTATTAGGCCACGTAGAAAAACTTATATGTTTTCTAAAATAAAAGTTACACAGGACATAGTTCATGACCATAATGCAATAAAACTAGAAGTGTACCACAAAAGAATAGCCAAAATGTTATCCAGTTACAAATTTTAAAACACCATTGTTAGAAAGGAAATTAAAAGGCAGAGTACAAATTACTTGAAAATTACTTGCAGTGAGAACTCCATAGATCAAAACCAATGTGGGCAAAGATGTATTTAAAGGAAAATGTATGCTCTGTAGTAAGTTTATTAGATAATAAAAGAAAATGTTAAAAAATAATCTCTCAGCTAAAGAAGCATAAAAGATAAGATAAATGTGAAGAAATCCAGAGGGAAAGAGTTAATAAATAACAAGGCAGAAATTAATAAAAATAGAAATTAACAAATGCTGGACTTTATCAACAAAATAACAAATTGATTCCATGAAAAGACTATGAAATAGACAAGCTTCTGACAAATTTGATCAAGAAAAGAGAGAGAACATATATAAATATCATAGAAGGTTATATCTAGAAATAATAGAGTTTTAAAAATTACAAGATAACGGTAAATATAATTTAGTCTAATGAATCTGATTATCTAGATGAAATGATGAGTTTCTAATAAATGACCGAAATACTGTAGGAACGAGGAGGGGGTGGGTATGGAATTTCATTTTCAAATCTATATACTTGTATAGTTTGGAATTTCACATTAAGCATGTCATTCTTTTACAAAAATAAGATTAAAAAGAAGTCTTCCTACATTTTTAGGGGTAACTTTGTCACCCCTAAAAGAGGAACAGTGTGGTGAGGTCAGTGTGCCATGAAAACACCTCAGAAACCAACGTCCTTATTTCCCAGTAGAGGACAGAGCAGAGTGGCTGGCTGTGGAGGATGTTTTGGGGGCTGTCAGGGCCTTGCCTGCCAGTCTTTCAAAGCACAAGACTGATTAGGCTGATCTCACCACCTCTGTATTAGTTTCCCTTATATCGCTTATAAGAGACAGCAGAATTTAGGGAATTAATTCAGCTAAAGTGTATATTTATTGTTGTTGCTTCTGTAATCTTAAATATGGCCAAGAGTTGTATCAAGTGTCAGGAGGCATTCCTTAGGTGGTTCTGTTTGACCGTTGCCATCGGCAGCCTGACTGCAAAGCCCTGTGCTGCAGCCATGCTCTTCTGGGATCTATTTGAGGAACAGCTGACTACTTTTTCCAATGTCCTGAAGAAATGTGTCACAGTAATCTTCCATCCTTGGGAAAAGCCAATAATTGTCATGAAGTAGTGGAGACCAGTAGTTCATGAGATGATGAAAGGTCTATGGCTCCACGGAAGGAGTCCCTGATATGCGCAACGTGAGCTCTGACTCTGTGCCTTAGTAGACTGGTCCCCACTCAGTCCCTTTGAGTAGGAGGCAGACCTCACAGAGCAATTCTCTAGACACAGCTGTGCTGATGTTCACCCTTTGCTGTTTCTTGTTCTGGGTCTTGCCAGTGGGTGAAACAACGTGGCTCGAGCTACCTGTACATTGTGTTCACTCTGTCTTACTGCATAGAAAGCAAGAATGTTTACCTTATACGTGAGAGCCTTCCAACATTTTTTTGAGGTTGTTAGGCAGGAATTGTGGTTCCCACTTAGAACAGAAGAAATCTTAACATCAGGGAAAAAAAATTAATGTGGGTCGAATGGCCAAGCACAGATTATATATGCTAATTGCATACTGTAATTAAGCAAAGGCAGCTAGCAAACCATTTTTTCTGTACTTCACTCTAATATTAAGCAGTCATGTAGTTCAATTATGGCTTGGGGCTTTGTTTCTTACTTACCCTAGAGTTCATTTACTGATTTTAGTGTCTTTTTTTCCCCTCACAGCTAATGCCAAGGCATGTGGCTTTGTAGTGTATCAAAACAACAAACTTTTCCAATCAAAAACTTTTATAACTCAATCAAATTTTAGTCAAAAAATTATCTCAAGCAAAACTGATGAAGACGTGGAAGATCAGAGTGCTTCTGTTGAAATGGTCTTCAGTCCAAGGGTGAGT
This sequence comes from Vicugna pacos, assembly GCF_048564905.1. Classification (NCBI taxonomy): domain Eukaryota; kingdom Metazoa; phylum Chordata; class Mammalia; order Artiodactyla; family Camelidae; genus Vicugna; species Vicugna pacos. The sequence goes on along the minus strand of NC_132987.1, from coordinate 83,046,049 downwards.
TTTCCCATTAACAAAAATAAAAAAATTCAGCCCACCCTTGATTACAGAAGCAGGGATAGTGTGGACAAAAGAAATCCACAGGATGGCTCTTTGAAAGATTATTTGACATTATTCACTTAAGTTTTCCCCCATCCATATTTTTGTCAGATTAGCTAAATGCAAAACTAACTAATTTGAATTTTATATCCTTTTCCCTCTCCCTAATCTATAATGAAGATGCTATGCTTTGTACATATTCAGTTGATATCTCATATGCTTGTCTTAGCCTATTTAATTTCTCCTACAGTTAAGCATTTTGAAAAATCAGTTGCAATTGTCTTATCAATTCACAGTACAACCAAACAGAATTCCAGCTTCATTCCTATGCCTGCGTCTATTGGAATTTTTCCATGAAGGATTGGGATACATATGGCTGTCACAAAAAAGGAGTCACTGACCGGTTCCTGCACTGCCACTGCAGCCACACTACTAATTTTGCTGTATTAATGGTAAGGGTGTGTCTCTTCCCGGACAAGAATTTTCCTTGTACACAGTTCTGGTATGTGATGACTGGAGAGTATTTGGGGGTTAGTTTACGTAGATACTCAACTCAGATTAAATGGAAAAACAGGGAATGGAGTTACAGGACTAAAAAGGGAAGTTCTGGTAAAGGCAAGTAGAATAGAGTTTTTTGCAGTATGGTCTCTGGATGGATGCTTTTAGTACAGTGTACTTAAGAATGAGAAGGGAGCCCATGTGCAAAAGAGGAGTTGACAGACCCATTCAGTTACATTACCGCACGTGTCTGAAGCATGAAGGTGCTACAGCCAGAGGTGAGGCTGTGTAGCTATGTGTTGAGGACAGGTTTAGTATGTACTTAACAATGGGTGGGTACTTTAAGTCAGTTACCCGAAACTTTTTCCACTGTAATCATTTAAATTGCTAAATTTACGGTATAAGATAGAAGAGGAAAAAGCTCTTTAATTCCACTTGTCCCATAGTTCCTCTGTGTGTTCCTTGTAACTCTGATGCTACCCTGTACAACTGATAGTAGTCATCTCTGGTGTGCAGCTGTTTACACGCCTCAGAGTTCTTGGACTGACCCTATTTGTTCTCCAGAAAGTATTATTCTGGTGAAAACAAAGACGTTAGTTTATATCCTGGATGGAATGTTTTTACGTGCAGTGGAATGGGGAGGGATGTCAAGTGTCTTATCCTTTCGAAGGGGCCGGTAACGCTATGAATCTTGCAAAAAAAGCAGATGTTTTCATTTCCCAGTAGCTGAGATGTACCTATATTTGGGAAGCCAGTGGGGAGCAGATTATAGAAACGTGCTTTTAATATGTTTTTGAGATAACTATAGTTTCTTATCTTAATTACCAAATATTTTAAAATTGATTTTAATTATTCATTTTCTAACTTGTACTATAGTGAGATCTGCTTTCACACTCAGAAAATAGTAAAGATAAAATTTTAAATTTTTTGATGTCTTAAGATCATTAGTATCATCGAATAGCTGTGAAAAGCTCAGATTGCTTTACATAGTAAATGATACAGACTCTGTTGTCATAGTTATCTTTCTCCTTTTTTGAGGTCAGACTTTCAACTATTCTTACCAATATCTGAATCTACTTCAGTGCCTACCTACTCATGTTTGTAATTAGTTTTGTGATGCAAAATTTTAAAAAGTCTGATTAGGATTATATGTATTTACTTTTTTTTTTTTACTTTATTACATTTTGCGGTGGGGAGGTAATTAGGTTTATTTACTTACTCTTTAATGGAGGTGCTGAGGATTGAACCCAGGACCTCATGCATGCTAAGCATGCCCTCTACCACTGAACTATACCCTGCCCTAGAATTAAATGTAAAGTAAGAGCAGATTGAGGCTGAGTGAATAGATGATTTCTAAGAAATCTGAAGATTTATGTATTCTGTGATTCTTTGTCATCTGCTTAGCATACTGCACATAAGAAGTAACATGAAATTTTTGTTTTATTATTTTTTAAGTGAAGTTTATTTTTCTTTTCTTTCTACAAAGAAATACATACTTATTGCATGTAGAATGAAAGTCTACTTACTAAACAGAAGTATACTGATATGAGAAAATGTGTATGATATCTTAAATTAAAATAGCAATTTGAGAATAATCCTGTTATGTTAACAAACTTCTGTATATTTGTGCAAGAGACATAGATAATATTTATGACTACCTAAAAAAAGATCACCTCTGGAGAAGAGAGAGGATTTCAAGAGGAAAACTGGGGGATACTGACAGTCAAGGGGAATGTGCACTTTAAAAAAATTATGTCTTATATTACTTTCATGTTTTATGAATAAGCATATGCAGCTTTTTAAATTTTTAACAATTTAAAACATTAGAAAGTACAGATAAGCAAAAATAATTATGTTCCTACATCCTACCCACCCAGGGATACTTTATTGCTTCTTCCAATTTCTAAGAGTACATCCTCACATGGAGTATACTTTCCTGTGAATATAACTAAAATATAGGCGTAATATATATATATTACATAAAAGTTAGATCTCCTTTTCCAAAAAAATGAACAGGGTCATGTGAAAACATCTTTCTATGTCCATAAAAGTATTTCTGCAACTTTATTTTTAGTGCATTAGCTTAGCTATGCAGATTTCCCCTTGGATTATAGTTATACATAAAGATAATGTAATGGGTAAATAAAGCAACTCTAGCCAACTTAGATCTAATGCAAACAACTTTGGTTTTAGACATCGACGAATAGTATATATGTTTTCCCAGACTGAATTAGATAGATAACTGTTCTCAAGCCTCTATTTCATGTAAACTGCTTGGAGATAAGGGGTTAATTTATTTCCTTTTAAAATATATCGCAGCTTTATATAAAAAAGACATATCTAGCTATTTTGACCAATAAATCTGGTTATTTGGAGGGGGAGGTATAGCTCAAATAGTAGAGCACGTGCTTAGTAAGCATGAGGTCCTGGATTCAATCCCCAGTACCTCCTCTAAAAATAATAAATAAATCTAATTACCTCCCCTAACCAAAAAAAAAAAAAAAAAAACCCTAACATTAAAAAAAAATCTGGCTATTTGAACCAATGTGTCTCTTCATGATGTTGACTTTCATAGACATTTCAGGAATGGTTATTTAAAAATAATGAGTCTTAACTTATTTTCCAGAGTTTCAAAAAAGACTATAAATATCCTAAATCACTAGACGTGTTTTCCACCATTGGATGTGCGCTGTCCATTGCTGGTCTGGTTCTCACAGTTCTATTTCAGGTTGTCACCAGGTAAGAAGGGAAGCAGGCTCCTCTCGTGAGAGAAATTGCTATCCTGATATTACTTCCTCTGAGCATATTCTCACCAGAATATAGTCTCTTGGAACCTAGGAGAGAAATCAGATCTGGTTCAACACACTCATTTTGTAGGACGCTGGGTCCTGGAGAGGCTAAGAAATACGTACAAATAAACATATAATTACAAACTGTGGTTAAGTACCTTGAAGAAGAGTTACATACCTTGTAATTACAAGTTTGTCAGATAAAATTAATATGGTCCCCTAGCTCATTAATGCCACGGTTCCTTAGTATTGAATAGAAACATAACTACCAATTTACAGCTATGAAAGAAGCATTGCTAAACAGCAAGTTTTTGTAAATAAAAGTAAATTTTAAAGTATATTAAGTTTTCAAGTGGTGAACCTTTTGAAAGGTTTTGAATTACACAGTTTAAAAAAAATCTAATTTAATAAATTACCTATACACGCAGATTTCTTTCCACCTTGACCCCTTCAGTCAAGGCCCAATTTTGTGCAGCACTCGTTATTTTTTATCACATGCTACATTTTTAACAATCTGTAAATGTGAGCTTGTTCATTTGTTAGCTTGCCTACTGCTTTCCCTGTAAGGATACATTGATGATGAAAGTGACCGCCTCTGATTTTGTTGTTGCTGTTGTTGCTTGTCCTGTTTTGTTTTCATAACTCCATCCCCAGGGCGGAGCACAATCCCTGGCCCAGCATAGAAGAGTACCCATGGAGTAAATGGGTCTGTTGCACATTCCCACCTGGTCCTCGTCTCAAACTCAAGATGTCTCGCTATGAATTCATCTTTCCTTCAGAATTACTTCTCCCTACTGAATTCCTTCACCACTGCTTTCTCAGATGTGTAGATTCAGGAATTTTTTGTTTTAAAGGTTTTTCCTGAAGTTTTATTTACAAAAATTAAAAATCTGCAGAAAACTTGAAAGAGAATGCTGAATACCCATATATCCTTCACCTAGATTCACCAATTATTAGTATTTTGTTTCTCTCTTTTTCTGTTTTTTTCCCTGAAATTTTGAAAGTAAGTTGTAAACATCATGACTGTCATCTCTAAATTCTTAAAAAAAATTTTTTTTCTTTTTAAGGGTGGTAATTAGATTTGTTTATTTATTTATTTTTAAATGGAGATACTATGTGTTGAGCCCAAGACCTTGTGCGTGCTAAGCAGGCACTCTACCACTGAGCTATACCCTCCCCCCAGACTTTTTTTTTTAATATTTTTTGTTGGGGGAGGTAATTAGTTTTTTTTTTTAATGGAGGAACTAGAGCTTGAACCCAGAACCTGGTACATGCTAGGCACTCACTCTACCACTGAGCTATACCCTTTCCTCTAAATTCTTTAAGCATGTATGTATCTCCTAAGAACAATGGCACTCCTACATAGTAGAAGATTATTATCCTCACTCAGAAAATTTAACTCAAGATTTAACATTAATGTAATGTTATTGTGTTAAAAATCATATTTAGATTTCTCTAGTTGTACGGTAATGTCCATTATTGCTGGTTTTTCTTCCCCCTTCACTTTATTTAGCTGTCATATCTCTTTAGTCTTCTTTAGCCTAGAATAATCCCTCTGCTTTTTTTATTTGTTTTGGCCATTCATGATATTCAAATATTTGACGTATTCAGGTTAGTTATTTTATAGAAGGTAGAATATTCTATGATGTAAAATTTGTCTGAAAATTTCCTAATTAGATACAGGTTAAATATTTTTGGTGAGAATTCTAATCATTATTAAGTCTTTTTACTATGACACAGCAGGAAGTGCATGAGGTCAGTTTGTCCCATTACTGGTGTGTTAAGTTTGCATCCTTGTTTAAAGTAGCGTCTGCCAGATTTCTACACTGTGAAGTCTCACTTTTTTCCCTTTGTAAATAATAGGTAATCCATGAGGTGGTTCTTTAAGACTGTGTCAGTATCCTGTTCCCCAGCTTTTACTCAGTGGTTTCCATATTCACTGATGTTCCTTACTAGAATATATTATTACACTGGTGGTTGCACGATGATCTTCTAATCTGTCATTCTTTCTGTATCTAGTCACTGTATTCCTGCGTCAAGAAGTGTACTCTCTCTCTCCAAGCCAGAGGAAGTCCTTCATGTTGTTTTGTCATGTCCCTATCAGTCTAGAAGCATTTTCTTATTTCAGGCACAGCAAGATGATCCAAGCACATCTGCCAGTTTCTCTGCCCCGTATTTAGCGTTAGTCATTTGTCCAAAGAGCAAGAATTATTTCTGATTCTCTTCATTACCTTTCACACTTAATGAGTCTCTTGCTACTCATTTAAAGTTTTTATATTGAGGGCTTACTATGTGCCAAACAACATGTGAGGAGCTGAACTCAAAACTGTGAACAAGACAGATAAACTCCCATCTCCTATGGAATTTAAATTCTCAGAAGGGAAGACAGACATTGTACAAATATATACGGAAATAAGTACGTAGTTACAAATTGTGGTGAGTGCCTGGAAGGAAAATTACATGCCATATAATTACAAGTCTGCCATGTAAAATGAAATGGTTCTTGTATCTATCTTTCATTTGAAAAGACACTTGAACAGATGATTATTTGGTCCCATGTGAATAAGTTGTGGAAACTGCATCACTAGTTTCTTTGCCTCAAGTCTCACTCCTTCCAACTGTCATCATATTTTTTTGCATCTTCTGTAGTATGTTTTTAGCACTGCTTTGCTGCCATAGATAATATATATAATTATACATATAATATATGTTATATATTTCTGTGCATATAATAAAAATGCACAGAATATAGTAATATACAGAAGACCCACTTGAAAATAGCCTGTCTGAAATTAGCCTCTCTGTGGATTATAATTTATATTCAAAATTGGAGAAAAATTAGAAACTAACTTTACTTATATATAAACAGATTCTTCTGAATATTTTTTGCAGCTCTGATCATTAAACTTTTCAAAAGACTTAATGAAATTTTGAATTATCCAGAAAATCTCAACTGAAATATCAAGAAGGACAGAGTTCTGTTTTAATATAAGATCTTAAAAAATAAAAAAAGTTTTTTTAAAATTAATTATTTAGGGGGGAGGTAATTAGGGTTTGTTTTTTTTTAACAGAGGTACTAGGGATTGAGCCCAGGATCTCCTGCGTGCTAAGCAGGCACTCTACCGCTAAGCTATAAGCTCTTTATTCAGTGTGGAAATCCAAAGACTGAGAAAGGTCATGGTATAAAATCATAAAGGCTATATAATTTTAGCAAACAGACTTGCTCATCACATTTGAGACATGAGGAAACAGACAAGTACTTGAAGATGTTAGAACTTTAAGCACAGTAATAGGGAAAAGAGATATTCCAAGATTCCTTGAAGTCTGAAAAATCCAGAAGGATCTAGATGGTAGTGAATGGAAATTTTACAACTTCCTTTATTACAGGACTGTATACCATAATATACAGAGAATTGTGACATGTCATGAGTTTTAAAGAGTGGGTTCTACACCTAGAAATTGTTATCTCTAGATGAAGGAACAGTCCTCGGGTATGTTTTACATTAGAAGACCTTGCTGTGGGCCATAGAAGTACAAACATACAGTGGATGCTAAGCACTGCTGTGTCTGATGGCCCTGGCTGTCAGGCCTTCTGCTGCATTCTGTTAGTTATATCAAGTCACAGGCCAGCCCTGGGAGGGGGCTCCACAGGACACAAATACCGGAAGTGGAGTCCACGGAGGGCCATCTCTGGAGAGCAGCTGTCACCTTTGATTAGAACACACTTTCAGAAAAGGACATATCAGCCTACTTTCTCTAAGTCGCTTTTTTGTGGAAGTCAGAGAAGAGGAGAGTGTGCTGCTCTGAGTAGGTTTACCAGTTGGCCCACTGGGCCATGAGTTGGATTTACATTGGATAAAATTCTTTGGTTCCCTCACTGTTTCAATAGAGCTTTTTTCTTTTTTGCAGTTGTTTTGTTTATTCATTCAATTGTATTTGCTTATTTATTTTCAGAAAAGTCAGAAAAACTTCAGTAACCTGGGTGTTGGTCTGTCTGTGCACATCAATGTTGATTTTCAACCTCCTCTTTGTGTTTGGAATTGAAAACTCTAATAAGAACTTGAAGACAAGTAATACTAACTCCAGTAGCAATGAAGTGCTCAGACAGGACATTGTTGTCATCTCAAATCCCACGTGCACCGCGATTGCTCTCCTGCTGCACTATTTTCTGTTAGTGACATTCACCTGGACAGGAATCAGTGCTGCGCAGCTCTATTTCCTTCTAATTAGGACCATGAAACCTCTTCCTCAACATTTCATTCTTTACATCTCTTTAATTGGATGGGGTAAGTGTTTGCTTCTCCACTTACTCAGGAGTTTAATTTTGTGGAAATCATTTAATTTAAACGCCTGTTGAAGGTGTAATAAATAGTACAAGGCCTTGAAATAGGGAAGATGGAAAATCCAGCAGTCACTAACAGTGCCTTCTGCCTAGTGAAGGAGTGTCTTCTGTGAAGAAGGCAGATGTGATCAAGGCAGCCCTGCTAGATACGTCACAGGCTAACTTCAGGCTGTTCATTTCCTTTAACATCTCTATTGATTTGACTTGAAATGTAGACCACATATAATTAACTTCCTAGCTACTTTAAAAGAAATGTTTCAAAAAAAATGTTTCAAGACAATCAGAGTGACTGTTTAAGAGAAATAATTTGAAAAATGTACTGTGTTCTAGTAAAGGAGAATTATTTTAGTATTATCTAAATTTAAATTTACTCAAGTGAAAGAGAAATTAGGCCACTTAAGAGTATAGATTGTGGTATGAGTTACAAGGAAATTGGAAATAGCACAGGGTTGGTAGGTATAACTATTAATGAAAAGGAAAGGAAAACACAGAAAAACGGTGTCCACTGTTGACCTACATTTGTAGGATCATTTAGTACATTGTTTATAGTGGAAAGAACAATACATCCTGAAAAGGGTCAGATGTATAGTTCATTCATGGTGTTTTATAATTAATCCCAGTCTTGGGTAAATTATTAATTCTATGCCTCTCTTTGTTACATAGGAGTCCCGGCTATAGTGGTGGCTATGACAGTGGGAATTATTTATTCTCAGAATAAGAATAATTCACAGTGGGAATTGGAATACCGGCAAGAGAGAATGTAAGTTTGTGTATTTTTAAATGTCCATTTCCTTGGTATAAGAGTGTAACTATTCAGTGACATTGAGTCCAAGTGTACATCTGCATCTCACTTTGTAATTGTCATATTATGTGTCTACTTTAAATTCTTCAAGAACACATTATGTTTTAAATATGGTGACATGAAAATTTCCTGTGATAAATCCTTTTGTAAAGGAAGTAACTACTTTCTTTTTAAAATTAAAGTACAGTCAGTTACAATATGTCAATTTCTGGTGTACAGTACAATGCCCCAGTCATGCATATATACACATATATTTGTTTTCGTATTCTTTTTCATTAGAGGTTATTACAAGATATTGAACACAGTTCCCTGTGCTATACAGCAGAAACTTTTGAAATCTATGCCTCTGAATTTCTATATCTGAACTTTTTAATATTAAATTTGTCTTCTTTGATTAAGTCTGAAAATCGTAGTACACAAAACGTGTGATCCTTAGTAACCCTTTATCTTGGTTTTCTCATCTACAAATTAGGAATAACAATAATAATAATACCTGCTCTGTGGTGACTATAAAGAGTCAAGCAAGTATGAAAAGATTCTATAACCTGCAGAGCACTCTCCATGCTTATGAACCAATCCTATATTGATACGATTATAATGCATATTTCATGACGATTTATCACACATAAACGCTCCCTGGGACTCCAGCATGAGTAATTAACTGTCAGTAATGGAAGTGCCTGTCTGTATGGTGTTTGCTTTTTTTTTTTCACATTTTTTTTATTGAGTTATAGTCATTTTTCAATGTTGTGTCAAATTCCAGTGTAGAGCACAATTTTTCAGTTATACATGAACATACATACATTCATTGTCACATTTTTTTCACTGTGAGCTACCGTAAGATCTTGTCTATATTTCCCTGTGCTTTACAGTGTAATCTTGTTTATCTATTCTACATATGCCTGTCAGTACCTACAAATTTTGAACTCCCAGTCTGTCCCTTCCGACCTCCCCCCTCCGGCAACCACAAGTTTGTATTCTATGTCTATGAGTCTGTTTTTGTTTTGTATTTATGTTCTTCTTCTTCTTCTTCTTTTTTTTAAATTCCATTTATGAGCGATCTCATATGGTATTTTTCTTTCTCTTTCTGGCTTATTTCACTTAGAGTGTTTGCTTTTTATGTGGGGAGACTGAAAAGGAAGTTGGACTGAACTATGTGTGTATTTCTGCTACCAAATGGCAACTGCTCTTTAATTTTTCCTCCCTTCTTATTTTATAAATTCAACCATTCTGATTCCCGGATTTTACCTTAAGTCCCAAACCAGCTAAAATCAGAACAAAACCCCAGGGGAGGCTGTGGTGTCAGGATGTTTACCTGTTTCCAGGGCTGACCAAGACCAACTGTAGAATAGAAGGCTAACTGCCTGGCTTGATTTTAGGAGCCAAATACTCCAGACACTTTTGTCTCTGTTTAATTGGGGTTAAATACATTTTAATGAGTTTCAAAATTTTAAATCCATAACTAGATGTCAAGAGTGGGATGCAGATATCTCATGGGAGAGGCAATTCATCTCAAATTGCATTATTATAAATTTTCTACCCTAACCTAGCCACAGGGCTAGACCCACTTCTATAGAAGTCTTCAGGAGAAAGAAGCCCACTGTCTTAAATTTATTCACATCAAGCTGTAAATAATTGAGAGCAGATTCTTTCCTGAGTATAGTATTAGGTGTTAGGGAGGACACTAGGTGACTGATAAGAAGAGTTGAGAAGAGAAGAAAGGATGTGTAATGTTAGCTTCCTCTTGGGCTCTTATCCCCCACCTTTTACCCTATACACATGCATCAAGGTCACATTTCTTCAGGGTATATTTAGAAGGAGGAAGGATTTTTTTGTTTTGTTTTGTTTTCTTGAGTTATCCTCCCAGAAGTCACACCTCGGTATACTCCCCGCACCTCCACATGCCTCCCAGTTCTTCCGGTCTTACCTGAAAGCCCTAACCGAGTTCCTTGACGTACTGCTGTCTCTGCAAGGGCCCAGTTAAGGGGTGACTGCAGGGCAGGCCACACTCCTCTTCGCTGTTCTGTCCCTCAGATCTCTGTACCACTATGTAGGTTGTTTCCTGACCAGCCTGAAGTGTTGAGGTAACCATGAGAAATGATAATACATGAGGGAGAAGTTTTTAGAAGCGTATGCTGTGTCTGCTAAAGCTGTCTTTCCCACGTTTCTTGACAAAGTCACCAAGAAGTTAAACACTTCACCTGAGGCTCTCACCTGTGATGCTCTCCAGACCTCAGGTCCATGGGTTTTTTTGGATTCAACCTGGACTCTCCAATCTCAGTTCTAGAACTCCCATTTCTACAAGGGTCAGTCTCCATGTAGGAACCATCTATCTCCTCAGCAGTCTGTTTCTCAAAATCTAGGTTATTAGATTCAGAATAACAAAGGGAGAGGCTCTTGAGAACAAATCCAGCATGGCTGTCTCTCCAAAAGATAGAGGAGGTGAGGAGGAGTCCCTTCCGAGTGCCCACCTCCTGATGGCCAGGGACATCCAGGTCTGTTTCCCGTCCAGGTCTCCCCATCTGTGTGAGGTAACTGAGGAATCTTCCAGACATTTGTCTGCATACACACACAGACATGTCTATAGTACAAATACTAATTCTCAGAAAGTGTATTGTCTAAAGTTTAAGCAACTCAAGACTCATACCGATAAAAATAAATATTTGTCCAATGATTTCATAATTTGCAAGTCTGCCTTTATCCAATAGAGTTGGATTGTCCATTTTCTTTATCTTTTCCTCCCCCTTTAAACTATATTTCTCTAGGCTGCCTGGATCAGAAATGTGTCCACCTTTTTAAATTAAAGCTTTGATGGCCACTTGCTTAGTCACCAAAGAAGCTTCTAGAGATTTGAAAGTACTTCTCAGCAGGATTTTTTAAAAGTCTTAGCCAAGTGCCTTCCTATTTCTTCTGGGGAATTGTGAGACTGAGGATGGCAGGAGGATTGTCCTCAGATGAAAGGACAGGGAAGCAGAAATCCTGGAGATAAACTTTGCTCTCTCTCACCATTTTATTTAAGGATGGACCTGTTCTGTCCATTAATAGGTTGGCGGCACTCCTTTTCATTTTTTGAATTCATTACAGAGACCTGAACATCATCTCAGTTTCCTTCTAGATCATTCAGATTAGAAATGATTTATGATCATTTAAATTATACCAACATTGCAATATAAAACAATTTAGAAATCCTTTGGCATGAATAATAATGGTGTTTTACCTGCAGGGGAAAGAAAACATACATTAATTGATTGCTAAATATGTGCCAGGGCTTCTCACATTATTTTGTTAAGACCCAAATGCCTACCTGACACCTCCGCTTGGCTGTGCAGTAGGACATCCCCTGGTCTGTCTTCCCACATCTTCTCTTCCTGTCGTCTGCCCCAGCTCGGCTGATGGTGGCTCCATCCTTCCAGGTACTCAGGCCACAGACTTTGGAGTCACCCTTCATTCTCATGTCTCTCATATCTAACCCATCAATAAATCCCTTTGCTTTACTTTTAAATACACCTGGAATCAGACTGTTTCTCAGCATTTCCTCTCCTGGTCCAAGCCACCAGATCATGGAAGTAGACTCCTAGCTGATTGCCTGCTTTTGTTCATGCTCTTCTCTTATCCCTACATCTATCTAGAGTAACACTTTTAGACTAAAGACAGATCATGTCAAGTTTCTCCTTGCCGAGAGTACATGCAATCACCTGTAAAGCCCTGACGTAATTTGCATCTTTTCACTAATCTTATCTACTTACATACTCTGTTCTAATAACACTAGCCTCTTTGCTGTTTCTTAAGCTCTCAACCTAGAGCCTTTGCACTTGCTGTTCCCTCTGCCTAGAACACACTTCCCCCTCATCTACTTCAGATCTTTATTCAAATATTACTTTTTTCCATAAGGGTTTTCCTGACCACTTTATTTAAAATGAAACACTCCCTCCCCTGCTCCCCTGTGCACACACCCAGACACACAGACACACAGACACACATATACAGATCCATAGTAATACCTACCCTTATTATTATCTGCCTTATTTTTCTCCACAGCACTTGCTCCCATCTGATATAGTACATATTTTATTAATTTGTTAGTTTTATCTATTTCTCTGCACTAGAAGAAATTCACTAAAGAAAATATTTTTGGTTTTTCATTCATTATTAATGTTTGGGTATCTAGAACAATGTCTGGCCCATAGCATGTACTCTGTAAATACTTATTAAATGAATGGATTTATTTTTACATCAAGGCCACGAGATGATTACTACACCTCACAGATGAGAAACTGCCCCCCGCAAAAACCACCACCAACAATAACAAAAGAGCAAAAACAGATGTGGTGAGGTTAAAGAACTATTCAAATGTTTTTAAAACATTAAACTTTAAAAATGCCCATTAATAAGAGACTATTTAAATAATTTATAGTATAATAAAATAATGGAATAATATGCAGCTGTGAAAAATAATGAGGACAGTCTTTATATTCTGATACGGAATGATTCTAAGATATTTTGTTAAGTAAGATATGGAAGTATTATATGTTATCATTTGCTTAAAAATCAGGAAAAGATACACTTTTGCTGATGCATGCATACACTAATTCTGAAAGAATACACAGGAAACATTGATTACCACTGGAGATTAAAAAAAAAACAACTGGGTGACTAGGGATAGTTGTAGGAGGGGGTGTTGTCTCTCTATGATGATTTGTACCTTTAAAATGTTGAGCCATCTGGGTATGCTACATATTCAAAAATAAAACAATAACTTGCCTAAAGTCAGACACCTAGTAAGTGACAGAGAGTGACATTTAAATTTAAGACTGCCTGACTCAAAAGCCACTTAATTTTCACTAGTCAATACTGTCTCATAGAGAAATAGTGCAAAACCAATGCATTTTATTTTTCTAGTGGGTTAAATTCTTGAAAATCATCTCAGATATATAGAAGGTGAAGGGATATTGACTTTCAGCATGTCTTTCAGTCGATTGTATGTCAGTAGTGTTAATACCGTAGAGAAGAATTTGTGTACATTTTATAGTCTGCTGAAATCATTTCTTTTTCTCTCCATAGCTGCTGGCTGGCAGTTGAAGAAGGCAATGGTTTTATAACAAGTCCGTTGTTGTGGTCATTCATCGTACCTGTGACCATTATCCTCATCAGCAATGTAGTAATATTTATTATCATCTTAGTCAAAGTGCTGTGGAAGAATAACCAGAATCTGACGAGGTAAGATTCCCAGTGAATGAGAAGCTGGCAGGCATGACTCAGCTATGACATAGTACAGCACAGTAATACATCCCCACTCCTAGAAGAGTTTCAGACCCTGGGGCAATGGCAGGGATATGTGGTTTTTAGGACAGATTTTCTCTTGAACTTTGTCTCAGAAAGTGGATCTTCTCATCTTCCAACATCAAGACTACAGTGTGGGTCTGTTGCATTACATAACATGCTTCTGTGCTATATGAGCCCAACTGAAAACTAAATCCAAAGACATCAAGAAAAAATTTCTCCCCCCACCCCAAATATTCAGGAACTCAGAGTTGAATAATTAAAAATATAAGAGGATTGTGAGGGGATGCTGGTAACTGTATTTTCACTTTATGAACTAGAAACTGGGTTATATTTTACATGTGTTACTTGAATCACATAATAGCTTTACATTTTAAAAAATGTGTTGCAAACATAAACATTGGGAGATTTCACTTCAAATTATATTTTCTCTTGAAAAAAATTGGACAATCTGGCAACATTGGGTCCATATTTCCCATCAAGATGGGGCGTGTGGTCTCTGGTTTGTCAGTTTTCATGTCGACTGCTTCTCTTCTGTCTGTAACCTTTCTGACCTCCAGTAGGCATTTTCATGGTCATCCCTGATAAACAGAAAGAGCTCTCAGTTGGAGAGACAGAGGACAGAAACTGTTAAACATGTACAGTCCCCCTCCCCACCTCCATCTCCCACAGCATGGATTGGTTAGAACACAGTTCTATGAATTCAGGCTTAATTGTACAGACTCTTCTTAACTCAAGTAGACTTACTATAAGCACATCTGTGACCTTTGTTGGACACCAAATAGATCCATTTGAATGAACAGATGGGTGAAAACAACCATCATTAGCAGGAACGTAATCTTAAATGTGTACTTTACCAATCAAGAGTATCATTTTTCCTATATAAATTAAAGCCCGTGTTGAGGGGAAATATGGGAAAAAGATATCACTGATAACCTTTCAAACCTGTGTTTTATTAGCAATGCAGGAAAACTGTGGTACAGTCTTGTTAGCCTAATTGCAAATTAGATTATATTTCCTGTATACAAAACAGTATCAGTTTGGCCACAGAAGTCAACCAAATTTGTATTTCTAAATTTTGGCTGATAGCTCATGGTTCTTAAATTGGCTTGGTGACAGTGAAGATCAGGTTACAATTTAATTGTTTAACAAATTATCTTCCATGTATCAATTAGCTTTTGCTGCATAACAAACTATCCCAAAACTTAGTGGCTTAGAATGACCAATGCTTATTATTTGTCATAAATTTGAATGTTGGTCAAGTAGTTGTTCTGGTCTTGGCTGGCTTGAATGCTGATGGATAATCTAGGATGATATACTTTCATGCCTGATGGTTGGTGGTTGGCTGGTAACTGCTCGCTTGGGAAAGCTCATCTCTGCTCCATGTGGTCTTTCATCTTCTATTAGACCAGTCCAGCCAGGCTTCTTACTATAGTGCTCTCAGGGTTCCAAAGAGCAATAAGAAAAGTCATGCTGTAATGAGCAGAATGCTTTCAAGCGTCTGTGGAACAAATGCTAGTGTCCCACTGGTCAAAGTAAGTCTTATGGCCAAACTCAGATTCTAGGGATACAGACTTACCATGACAGGGAAGAAGATCAATCTACATTTTGATAACTTTTCTTTCCTATATCAGCCTATGGCATGGGAAGGTCCCAGATGCCCCCAAAAGGAATTTCTTACTGGCTGATCACAGTAGTAATAATCACTAAAATAAAATTCTGTTTTAAAAAACAGGTTGATTCTTTGTGAAATTTGCCTGCAATAGTATTTAAGGAACTGTTTATGCCTGAGCTTTTAAGTGTATTCCTTTATTAGTATATTTATTTATTCTGTATTTTATCCAGAGTGCCATAGGTATAGGACTAACATCTTTTTTCCACCTGAGACATATATTGTTCAGTGAACAGTGTATATGGGCAGCTAAATATGTATTCTCAATAGGAGGGTAACAATGATATTAATAAGTACAAAGCTGCACAAACCATATTTTCTTTCTTGCCTTCCCTTACCTAGCACAAAGAAGTTTTCATCCATAAAGAAGATTCTTAGCACATTATCTATTGCAGTTGTTTTTGGAATTACCTGGATTCTGGCATACTTAATGCTAATTGGTGATGATAGTGTCATGATCGTCTTCAGCTACATATTCTGCCTTTTCAACACTACTCAGGTATGGTGTGCATTAGTCTAAGAGTAGCAGCCGTCGGGTGGTGGAGATGATACCACACTGGACCAAAGTTTTCTTATCTTAAAACTCCCTCAAGGTCATTGCTTAGTTACCTTTAGGAGACTATTTTTAATACAGTTTGTTAGGGAAGGGGAAAAATAGCTTTTTATGACTAACCTACTGTATCTTTTCCTGAGCCTGGAGTTCATAGAATATAATTGCAGTAGGGTTGGACCATGTTAGTCCCTCTTCTCTGACCAGGAGAAATTTTGTTGAGCAACTAGCTTGGGAAATAGCTCCTGTCCCTTTCCTTGATACAACAGGTTCATAGCAGGTTCTCACTGTGACTGGTGTGGTGCATGTTACAGTGATTCCTGGAACTTGGACCTCTTTGGGGTTTGCTGAATTTTTTCTTTCTCTCTTTTTTGAAATTTTATGATTATTTATCTTATCTTTAAAAAACTTTATTGGAATAATTGGGAATAACTGACAACTATATTTCTGTATTTTAAAGTGTACAACTTGATGATTTGATACACATATACATGTTGAATGATTGCCAAGATCAAAATAACACATCCATCACCTCACAGTTAATAATGTGTGTGTGTATGTGTGATGATAATGCTGAACTACTTGGCAACTTTTAAATACACAATACTATATTAACTATAGTTACCATGCTGTACATTAGATCCTTATTCTTTTAATAATGGAAAAATTTGTACTCTTTGACGTACATTATCCTGCTTACCTCTCCTCCTAGCCATAGGCAACCATCATTCTATTTTCTGTTTCTGTGAAATTGGCTTTAAAAAAAAATTCCACATGTTAGTAATACCAGATAGTATTTGTCATTCTCTGGCTTATATCATTTATCATAATGCCCTCCAGGTTCATCTGTATAGTCACAAGTGGCAGGATTTCTTTCTTTTCATTGGCTGAATAATAGTCCATGTTTATATCTATCATGCATTTTCTTTATGTTCATCCATCAAAGGACATTTAGGTTGTTTCCATATCTTGGCTATTGTGAATAATGCTGGAGTGAACATGGGTGTGAAGTTTTCTCTTTAAGATGATGATTTCAAATTTTAGGATAATTTTTTTTCTATTTCTGTGAAAAACACCATTGGAATTTTGATAGGGGTTGTATCAAATCTTTAGTTTACTTTGGGTAAATGAAAATTTTCACAGTATTAGTTTTTCAACCCTAGAACATGGAAATCTTTCCATTTGTTTTTGTCTTCTTTAGTCTTTTTCATCAATGCCATGGTTTTCAGTGTCTAGGTTTATCCTTGGTTTAATCTGTTTCTAAGTACTTCATTGTTTTGACATGATTCTAAGTGGCATTGATTTCATAAAGGAAGATGTATATCCTTTTTTCCTTTGGGAACCATGCTATTAATATCTTGGGAGCATCTGCTGTAAGAATATTTAGACTAAGGATTGTGGTCACCTTCTGATTTTCATCATGGCAAAAATATAGATAAATCAAAATGGGAGGTGAAAATAAAAATAATTCTCTTTGTCCTCATAATGTTTTTGTTTTTATTCTTTTGTATTTGTGTGTTATTTGTGGAGAGTGTCAGAACTTTAAAATAAAGCAAGGAGGCATTATTGAGAGACTTGGAATCAGGGATTCTTTCTGTGCTTCTTACATTATGCCTCCTCCCATAGCAAATACTGCTGTTTACTCTGTTGAAAAGTATTACAAAGGTTTGTCTCTCTTTATATAGAGTTTCTTAGCTGGCAAACTGAATTATATTTCAATATAATGAAAGTACCATTCTTTTACTTATTTATTTATTTAATTGAGGTATAGTTGATTCACAATATTGTATACGTTTCAATTGTTTAGCATAGTGATTCACAATTTTTAAAGGTTATACTCCATTTATAGTTATTTAAAATATTGGCTATATTCTCTGTACTTTACAATATACCCGTGTAGCTTATTTGTTTTGTATATGGTAGTTTGTACCTCTTAATCCCCTACCCCTATCTTGCCCCTCCTCCCCTTCTCTCTCCCCGCTGATAACCACTAGTTTGTCATATTCACTAGTTTGTTTTATTTTTTAGTGTTTTCATTTTCTTTGGGTATATGCCCAGGAGTGGAATTGGTGGATCATATGGTAGTTCTATTTTTCATTTCTCGAGGAACCTCCATACTGTTTTCCATAGTGGCTGCACCAATTTATATTCCCACCAACAATGGAAAGTACCCTTCTTTTAAAGTACGCCCCCACCTCATACCGGGATCACTTGTCTGAACAAATGTGATCACTGGACCACCTTCGTGAGGCATGAAAAAGTGCTCCTTAGTAAAGGTTCTCTCCTTAAGCGCCAGACCTCTAACCCTGAAAGCAAAGGGATGATTCCTAAAATTTTACATAGACTGTTATTAGCTTAAAAAAATTACAATTTAATATTTATTGTGATTACCTTCTGGCAATACTTCTATATGTCACATACGTACTTTTTAAAGATGTTATAGTTTTCAAATAATTTTTTATAAAATCTTATTTACCTTTAACTTGTTCATCAAAGCCTGAGAAAGTCTTTATAAAATTCCCTTTGTCACTTATTTTTCTATCAGTTTTTCTTATAGCATTTAGCTGTTTGTCTTTATACAGTTTAATGCCATATTATCATGTTTCTAAAATTTTTGAATGTTGTATATTTCTGGTGCATTATACCTTTTATCAGTATAATGAGTCACTCACAGTCCCATTTAATTTTGAAATCTAATTTTGTGTATATTAATATAGCAACTTCTAATTTGCTTTTATTTGATTTTATCTAGTCTAATTATGCTAGTTCTTTTGTCTTTAAACTTTCTGTGTCATTTTGTTTTTTACTTACCTCTTTTTAGACCCCATAATTTAGATTTGTATTTTTATAATCATTTTCTCATTGTTTTTCCATTTCATTTAAAAAGTTAACCTTTTATCTATTTAGCTAAATATTAGCTATCAAAACAGATATGTTTGGTCTTATTCTGACATCTTATTTCCCTTTTTCACATGTATCCATGATTTCTTCCTTAGTTTTACATACTGTGCTATATAAATTATATTTTCTTTTACTTAGCCTTCTCTTATTATTAGAACATTTTCATCCTGTTAATTATTTTTATTAGCTGTTACTACAATTTATGAAACAATTTTCAATTTCCAGAGTAAAACATTGTGTTTTGATCATTCTCTTTTAAAGGTAATAGTATGAACACAATTTAGCTGCTGCTTGTCTCCTGGTTTTACTGGTACAATTTAAAATTTATCAAAAAATTATTATTGTTAAATTATATTGTCTACATTATTTTCTTTCAAGAAATATTTATAGCATTTGGGTTTTGTTTGATAATTATGCTAATTGCATTCTGTTATACTTAAATAGTTTCAGTGTCTTTTGCCAGCCCTTCTATATTGGAATGTCCTATTATTTTGACTTTTAAATTTCAATGAATTTCTCATTAATGATAGAGTATTTTTGAGTAATTGTTTAATGGATAGTTAGTAAATAATGAAGATTTTCCTAGCTGATAGTTTTTCTTTAGGTACCATGACTTGTGAACCTCAAATTAGTTTGGCATTTAATTCTTGGCAATAATCTTTTTTTGATTGAAATTCTGTAGACTTACTGAGATATTACCTTGTGGGAAAAAGTCTTAGAAAGGTCAGAATTCTTTTTATTTAAAAACTTTTTTGGTTCTCTTCACTTTTATTTCATCCCTTAAAATTTTTTTTTGGAAATAATTTTGGACTCATAAGAGGTTATAAAAATAATACAGAGCGTTCCTATGTAGCCTTCACCCAGCTCTTCCAATGATAACATCTTATGTAACTGTAATATATAATCAAACCCAGGAAACTGACATTGGTACAATCCACATACATTATTTACTTACAGGCTTTAATCCCTTGAAATGATGGCTTTATTAATTTAACTATGAATTAAATAAATACATATATTTTTATCAAATAAAATAGAATTATTGTAGTTTTGTAAATTCTTTTGTCCCTTTTTCCCTTGTACTCAAAAGTTAACTTTTCATGTGTACAAGTTTCATCTCCTCAACTAGATAATCAGTTCTATAGTGCAAGAAACATGCTTGTGTGATTCTTTCACAGTAGATGAAAAGCCAGGTGAAATAGTGTACACCACAAAGAGGATGCTTCTCTAGAGACCAGATTTTTCATGTCCCCCAAACAAAACTTCTCTCCCTTGAACAGTCAGGTTGGCCAGTGACTACTTTTGTCCTTCTAAAGTCCATGTCCCCTTGCACGCTTCCTTGTGTCATTAAAGCCTTCTTCTGAGGAGTTAGGTACCACCTGTTGGGTATATAAGTTTATCTTCCTGCTTTTGGACAGAGAACTCATCTATCTCTTGCCAATATGTATTGATTTTCTTAGCCAAACTCTCAGAGTTATCTCACCAGAGCACTAGAAGTCTCCTGTATCAGTATTTCTAGGATATGATTCAGGAAATACATCCTTTTAAGGCTTGGGGCCCTATAGCTGCCAACCTAGGAGACATCCAAGGATTTTTAAAAAATAACTTTTTATTTTGAAATAGTTTAGTACAAGAAGTTGCAAAAATAGCACAGAGTTCCTATGTACCCTTTGGCCAGCTTTCCCCTATGATAATGTCCTGTATAACATCACCAAAATCAAGAAATGAACGTTGACACAATACTCTCAACCCAACTATAGATGTTTTTGATTTGTTTTTTTTCCACAAAGAATATTAATGGGAAGTTACAACAGGGGTCTTTCAAATGCTATAATACACTTTACATTATCTTTCTATTACAGTTACAAGTGAGAGCCTGGAGTGTATTGAGCAGAGGCATTTTGGAGCCAAACATATAGTTCAATTCCAGGCTCTACTGATTACTGGTTGAATAATCTTAGGCGAGTTATTTTATTTATCTGAGCTATAGTTTCCTCATCTTTAGCATAGGGATAGTTAAGGTTTATTTTACAGGGTTGATACTATGATTAAATGAGAAGGATTAAATAATAAAGATTGAATTAAAAGCAAGTGTCTGATATTAATAGGA
This sequence comes from Vicugna pacos, assembly GCF_048564905.1. Taxonomy (NCBI): domain Eukaryota; kingdom Metazoa; phylum Chordata; class Mammalia; order Artiodactyla; family Camelidae; genus Vicugna; species Vicugna pacos. The sequence continues at coordinate 83,025,069 of NC_132987.1, read as the reverse complement.
CTTCAGTAAGTGGTAGATTTTATTTTAAAATGCATAGAAAATAGTTCTCAGTTACTTTGTGGCTTAACTCCTTGTGCACATTTGGTCTTCATATGTAAAGTACAGAAAAGCAATGGGTAGAAGTGCTTAAAATTTTTTTTGTCCTTAAATGCACCAAACTTCTAGTTATGTTACTAAAAGCCCAAGAAATGTAGAATCACAGAATTTTAGAACTGTGAGAAGAATTAGGTAACCCATAGTCAATCTGCCTCTGTTAGGAAATTGAAGATCATAGGTGTCAGAAAAAGAACAAAGTTACTGTGGTGTACTAAAAAATTAATATTTAGTCTTTTGTCCTCAGTTCCCAGCACATAGCTCCTTTAATCCTTGGAGTCCCCTGAGTGATGGGTGTTTTTTGTATGCTAATAAGATGACCAGTAGCTGGGGCCCCAAGATAGCTTTAGGATGGAGACTGGTCGCCAGAAAGACCAAGACTTGATTAGAAGCTTAGGACTTCCAGCTCTACCCACCAACTTCCAGAACGAGAGAGGGGTTGGAGATTAAGTCAGTCACCAGTAGCCAATGTTTTAATCAATCATGCCTGTGTAATGCGATTACATAAAAACTCCTAAATAAAGGTGTTTGGAGAGCCTCCAGGTTGGTGAACAGTTTGAAGTACCGGGAGGGGGACACACTGGAAAAGGGCATGGAAGCTTCCTGCTCTTGCCTATAATCTCTTCTGTTTGGCTGTTTCTGACTTGTATCCTTTATAATGAACAGATACTAGTAAGTGAAACTCCTTCCTGAGTGAGTTCTGTCAGTCTTTCTAGCAGGTTGTCAAACCTGAAGTGGGGAGGCTGTAACCAGGTCGACAGAAGTGCGGACAACCTGGGGACCCAACACTGGTGACTGGCATGTGAAGTGAGGGAAATCTCGTGGGACTGAGCCCTTAACCTGTGGAGTCTGATGCTAACTCTGGGTGGTTGGTGTCAGAACTGAACTGAACTGGAAGACACCAGGTTGGTGTCCCAGTTGGTTGGTGTCAGGAGGTAAACAGAAACCTCATGGTTGCATAGCTAACATTTGGCAAATGGGGACCTGAACTCAGGGCTTCGACGTACATTCTTCCATGTAGCACTTAGATATGAGAAGAACATTGCCTCAACCCTCTGAGACAAAAAAGTACACAGCAGCTGCTGGCTGGGAAACTCAAGTTCTTGTGCATGATGAGAAGGGTGGCAAGTGAAATAAAATCTCTTCTCTGATTCTATATCTCAATACTTATCTAATATTAAACTTTGATTCTATCTGCCAGGGGTTGCAGATTTTTTTCCTTTACACGGTCAGAACAAAAATCTTCCAGGATGAAGCTTCCAAACTGTTGAAGTCATTGTCGTCATCCACTGGGAGAGTGAAGGCGCTGCCATCCATGACCACCCTGAGGCTGCGCGTGAGGATGTACAACATGCTTAGGGCGTTTCCAGCCCTGAATGAACACTTCAGGCTGCTGGAGCCATCTGAACTTAACGAGGACGAGACGCACTCTCAGAGTGACCAAGCAAACCCAAGCACTTAGACAGTGAAACTGCTGCCTCTTGTGGTCCTCTTTATTCAACTCATGTAAGTTTCACTTTTTCTACTTCTTTCCTTTATTACCCTGTCTCTTCCCAGAAAATCTCCCTAGGTTTACTTTGCTCCAGGCTAAGAATCAGGTAAAACTTGTTGTTTATTATCATCAGGGATAATAGAGTTGGCAGTTTTTCTGTTATTCAATAGATTCTTACCCCAATGAGGTGAAGAATTCTACTCAGCATTCAGAATAATTTGACTATCATTGTTCCCTGTACCATAGTCTATGTGACACCTGTGATAAAAATGTAGAACCTAAAACAAGTTCGTTTACAATTTACTGAAAAGGATGTGAAGAGAAAAATTTACCTGCTGGAACAAAATGACTCCTGATGAACACTGCAGGGAGTTGCTTGTAGGTATCATATTTTTGATCTGTGAATATTTTAAACTTGTATGTGCTTATGATTTTATTTCCAATTAAGAATTTTGCAACAATTTAACCTTCTGTTAAAAAAGCATATTTTGTGTTCAGAAGAGTTCGCCCTATGAGAAGTAGGCAATGAGATAGAGAAAAATTAGCCAGTTACTAAATAAAGTGTCTAGGTAATTCCTTCCACTTCTTTATCTGTCCTTTTATTGATGAAATGACACTGAGACTCAAAAAATGAAGAGTTAGTCACAGTCACCCCTTATGGCTTTTAAAAGATCTAGCTACTCATGGAGTTTCAAACACTTGCATTATGAATGGCTTTCTAGATAAAAAATGACCTCCCTTGGGGTGGGGAGCACTCCCGCTGGACTCAGGAGGTACAGCCTTTGAATTGCTGTGTTCTGTTTTGTCATAAACTAGGCAGCTGCTGTAAGTGCCCTGATCTAAGGGACTAACAAATGTCACGTGAGCTGCGGCATATCCTTCTTACCACGCTTTAAAGGACATTTTTTTTTAATATAAATGACTGTTGGATTTCTAGGTGAGCCAAGAGCCTATTGCATTTGTAGTATAATTGAGACTTTAAAGGACAGCGGGAAAAAGTAAAAAGAATATAGATGTAAAACAGTCCTCAGAGGCCAGTGTTTTTAGTGGTGTGACACTGCTGTCCCTAGATAGGAGCTGGACTTTGGGAAAGTTGTAAGATGTAGTTGACCTACTGTATGTCCTGAAATTTATATTCAGATGAAAATAAACCTGAAGTAAAGGCCACTTTAAATGTGAAAAAAAAATTACCAAAGAGTCCCATTTAGCCTGAGGGTGGTTTTAGTTTTCTTTGCACTTTTTTCAGCATTCTTGGGGGTAGAGCAACCAAAATTCCACATAATGTTCCTGGAATGGCTGCACCATGAATGTGCGAGCTTTACATGCGTATTGTGGAGGATAAGCCAGGTGGGTATTGCTGTGGCCCACCTACCCTGAAATCCTGCCACTTAGAAATAATTCTGTTGTGTTAAGCCTTTACCTCATGCACTGGTTAGGAATCTGTTTAGTGATAGAGATCCAACTCAGATTAAGTGTCACAGGATTTAATGGCTCAATTAATTGTAAAGTCCAAGGGCTGAGTGGGGTTTTAGGCAGGGTGATTATATGTTCTGGTTTGCCTGAGCCAGTCGCAATTTGGTCCTGTTGTCCTGACTTAAGTATTATCAGCAGTCTCTTTTCCTTTCAAGTGTTCTGGTTTGGGACATAAAATATCCACTAACTTTAGGTGTAGAGTTCAAATGCAAGGAGTTCAAAGAAAGTGTAGGGATTCTCTTTTTCTCTCCGTTTCGTGGCTTTTTGTCCTTCTGTTTTGACTTCATCCTCACACTGAGTTTTCATGGCTGGAAACTGGCCGCTGGCACCTCCTTCCTCCTGACCTACAGCTCCACATTGGGGTCTCCCATTGGCTGCAGCCAGGAACCTGTGGGGCTCAGTCACCTGTGATACAGAGCAAAGCAGGGCCAGGGAGAGGAAAGGACCAAGGAGCTGGCACACCTTGACAGTTGTGTGCCCACAGGCATTATATGCAGGGAATGTTGACCCAGCCTGGGTCATATACCCACTATGGAGTGGAGGGATGGGGGATGAGCTGGTTGACAGGATGTCCTGGAGCGGAGAGTGGACAGTTACACTGAGGATGGGATGCTGGCAGCAAAACATTGAGGTGGTCCCACTATATCTTCTGGCAAAATATGAGTACGTCTTGGGAAAACAACCACTTGCAGGCTTATCAATCATTTCCCTTACTCTGAATGAGCCTCTTAGATCCTTGGCTGAGCAAGATTTGAATGGGGTGGGTAAGAAAAGGGAGAAATTATTTGGAACCTTGGAAGTTGAAGAGCAAGGATAGGGACTATAGGAGCCGAAGGCTAATGTTACTTAAAAAGACAATTGTAGGAAAGACAGACTCAGGGTACTGCAGAACTGGTTTTCATGGTATTCGGTGGGGCCAATGTTCCCTGTTTCTGGTTTACTTTGTGTGAAAACAGTCCCCTGTATCCTTCTTAGTTGTGGCAGCATATGTAGTTTCTTCGGGGAACAACCACCCGGACCTTTGATTTCCTTTTCCTGAGTCATAACTAACAGTTCAGGGCTCTCTGTTTAACTGTCAGAGTCTGGATTGCTTTTTCTCTTACCCTTTCCATTTTGAAGTTTATCTTGCCTCTTTTTTTTCTGTTACCCACAAAGGGAGATCATTCTCAAGCTCATTGCTCTGTTTGTTGTTGCTTGGTATTCTTTGCCAGCGCTTGGGAAACCTGGTCCAAAAGTGCTGACTGGATCATACCAGTCTATCAACCACTGGAGCTTTCTGGCTCTGTGGAGCCCCCTTAATATGATGCTGGGACCATCAGTACCTGGTTCCTCAGGTGAGGTCGAAGACAGAGCCACCAGCATTGGTTCCACTCCACAGGGAACAGCGTGCAGGGCTGGGGCTATAGAGGGAGGGGCCAGTTACTAAGAGAGGAAATGGCTTCCTGTTTCCATGTGTAAAACACCATGCTAACCATGTTATGGCAATTTTAGAAGATATTTACAAAGTATACTTTTCCAAAAAGCAAAATTCATAATTCCCTAAGGTATCAATAGTGTCTGTTTTTCCATGTTCCCTTATGCTCTTTGTTTGAATACAGAAGAATTTAAATAGCTATAATAATAGTAAATGAAATTTTAGGTACTTTCAGTTAAAATTAACTAGTTCTTTTAATAATTGTATAATTTAACAAAAGTTACAAAGTTGTTCTATTATTGGATAGCTAGATCAGTTTTTAAAATTGTAGTGACATATGATTAATAATGAACATTTTTAATATTGTAATGACATATGATTTTTCCTTCTTTTTAATTATTTCCTTAAGATAAATTCTCAGGATTAGGACACAGGTGTCAAAGGAATGGGCATATGTTTAAGTTCCTTGTATAAATTACTGTATTGTCTCAACAACATTGCACTAATTTATAATGTCACCCACATTTGGAGTACCATAAACATTTTTTATACACTGTTTACTTTGGAATTTTATTTTTAAATTGTATGTGTTGTCCATTTATCAATTGAACTGTTATTTTTTTCTCATAAATTTATATGAAAGCTTTTCTATTATGGTTATTAGCACTTCAACTATTACATTTGGTGAAAATATTTCCCCTTAGTTTATTGTTTTCCTCTCTTTTTAATATAATGAAATACTCACTCTGCATTTTATTCAAAAATACCCAAAAGATTTATGGAGCATTTAGCATTTCTTGACTTTAAATGTCTTTATACAGGCAGACCGTTTTGTGTTGAGGAATATATTAGGGATTACACAGAAACTTCTAAAACGAAGAACAGGGCCATAAATATGCCAATGGAGGCCAAATGAATCCTGTATGACAGACACATGACATCTCTAACCCTTCATTATAGTGTAGAGCAGTTGGGTGGGGTTCCATGACAAAGTTATTTTTTCCTCTCATATATGTTCTCTGTCTCTTTGTGTCCATCCACCTTTTTTGAAAATAAAACACTAAATCTTGGAGAAGATTAGCAATTATTTGTTCTCACACACACACACACACATACACACAAAACTCGGAGATTCAAATGTTACACATCCATCACCTGTATTACTTCATTTAAATATAGGTAACCTATTACAATGTGTATTGAAAAAAATATATGAAAGTTGCTGAAAAGCTAAGTAAGGAAATCAGGAAGAAGAGAAAATAATCATAGGAGCAAAAAGTAAGAAGCGAGAGATGAGATTAGTACCCAAGGAACATTCATAACGGTCTTGAATTTTTGCTATGAGTGGGCCACAGATTAGACCATAAGCTTCCTAACACCCAACGTAAATAGAGAAACATGATCACACAGGTCACATATCTCTTAACAATTCAACAAACAATACATTTCTTGGGAAAAACACAATGATTTCAATACTACTTGAAATTGGTTATTGATACATTTTCTTTTTCTTTTTAAATTTTAATGTATATATAATTTATTGAAGTATAGTCAGTGTGCAGTGTTGGATTTTTTAAAATGTTGAAGTAGTTTTCCTTAATTTTGGTTATTAGAGTTAATTTTCTGTTTTGTTTTATTTTTTATTTTTAAAATGAACTTTATTGACATATAATTTACATGCAATAAAATACACCCATTTTAAGTGTACAATTAGATGAGTTTTAACAAATGTGTCCACCTGTGAAACCACCGCCTTAAACAAGATTAAGAATATTTCCTTCACCCTGTGATGCATCCCTCCCCAGCTAAACCTTTCACCCATCCCAGCTCCAGGCAACCACTGATCTGCTTTCTACTACCATAGATTAGTTTTGTCTGTTCTAGAATGCTGTATGGATGGAATCACACCCTCTTTTTAGTCTGGCTTCTTTCACCACAGTGTTTTTGATACTCATCCATGTTGTGTATTACAGTGGTTTGTTTCTTTTTATTACTGAGTAGAATTCAGTTGTTTGGATAGACCACGTTTTGTTTATATATTCACCAGTTGAGAGACATGTGGTCATTTCCAGGTTTTGAAAACTATGAATAATACTGACATAAACATTCTCCTAAACTCTGTGTGTGGACATGTTTTCTCTTGAAGTATCGAGTAGTAGAATTGCTGAGTCATAGCGTAAGTGTATATTCAACTATATAGGAAACTGCCGGACAGTTTTCCAAAGTAGTTTTACCATTGAGCAGTAGCAATATATGGGGGTTAGTATTTAAAGTCCTGAATTGTTTCAAAAAGTAGAAATAGGTCATAAATCCTTTTTGCAAGCCATTGACTGTGTTTCCGAAAAATCCCATTGCTTGATATGTTGGCCCTTTATTTTAACGAAGGAGAAGGAGAAGAAAAGCAATGCAGAGTGGTGTGATCTAATACTGTCATCTCTTAAAAGCTGTATTTCCCAGGGAACTATAGTCCAATTCTTATCTTCTTCCAGTGGAGTTTTGTTACACGTGGAAGTATGGCATTGATAATGTGCTGAACTTTGATACAAGCTGCTATGAAACCCAGTATAACAATTGAGACCTTCCGGACCTTCGTAATAACAAAAAAGAAGATTGATTTTTCTGCCATAGTACTTACCAAGCAATAGCAGACTTGGGAAGCATTCTGGACTGGGAGTTGTGGTCCCAGCTACAAGTTATGTCACGCAAAGCAAGACATTTGCCTCTCTAAGCATATGTTTACACTGTATCTTTGTAATGGGCAGCACTAGGTGAATTCTAAATTCTGTAGCAGCTGTAAAATTTTGTGACTCTAAATGCAGGCTGAAATTATTTTGAAATCAACTTAAAATATTTTTTCCATCTATGCATTACATGAGTATATTTTCCTTAAAAAAAGAAAATAAACTAGAGCATACCAAAGTCTCAGCCCCCTTTTCTCCTCTGCCTTCCCCTTCTCCCCACAGTTAACCACTGAAATAAGTTTGCTGTGTATCCTTTCAGATTTTAAGAAATACATATACATGAAATTGTATACCCATTGAAAGTCATAGTCTAGTGTGTGTGATTTTTTTCTCTTGTTTTACACAAATGCTATAAGGATCTGATTTGGTGGTCCCAAGAACACCCCCAGGTTCAGTGACTCACTAGGAGCACTCATAAGATTCAATGTAAGGTTGTATTCATGGCTATGGCATATTACAGAAAAATAATATAAAGCACAATTAACAAAGGAAAAAGTCACATGGGGTGAAGGCTAGGGGAAGCCAAGTGCAAGCTTCCGAAAGTTCTCTTTCAGTGTGGTCCTGCAAGATGTGCTTAATTCCTCCAGCAATGAAATGCTGTCTACCAGGGAAATTCATTGGAGACTCAGTGCCCAGGTTTTTATTCAGGGCAGATCACAAAGGCACACTCTATCTGGCAGGTACCAACATTCCAGACTCCCAGAAAGTAAGCAGGTGTTCAGCATAAACCACATGTTTGTACAGTTTAGGCACAGTGCACCCTTCTTACCAAAGAATAGTGGGATTGCTCTAAGTTCACATCTTGCAAGCAGGTCTTTCTAAGAATAGCAGTCTCAGGCTGCTATGTTAACTCTCTTTTGCATGGTAACATGACTTTCTTAAACTTGCTTTTTTCACTCAATAAAATGTTTTTGAGATCTAACTGTATGTATGTGCACATTTCCTTTAATTGCTCTATAGTCTTTTACTTGAAAAAAACGTGCTGATGGGTATCTGTGTTCTCATGTGCAAGTTTTTTCTCTGGCACCCTAAAAGTGGGATTGCTGGGTCCTACAGGTTTGGGTATATTAGCTGCTGATAACTATTACATACTACCTTTTAAACAGTTTGTTTCAATTATGCCTCCACATCAAAGTATGAATGCCTCTTTTGCTATACCCTTTCCTATAAAGTGTTATAAAATTTTATCCAATATGTGAAGCATGTCATCTCATTGTGGTTTTATTTTGCTTTTTTATTATGAGTTAAGTTTTTCTTCATTGAAATTGTGTTTTGAAAACACCCTGTTTAATTATGCATTTATATGGAGGGACTAAAAGCAAGGTCATTGGCATAAATGTTAGATTAGAGATGCAACCATCTCCAGGTACAGAGTTTGGTTTGACAGGTATGACTTCTAGAGTCTGACATCTAGGTTTCTGAAAAGAGCTGAAAAAAGGCTACTCTTAATCAAATGGAATTTCCTGAGATCTCCTCGTACATCTGGGGCACTATTCTTTCAATCTAAACTCTGACAGAGTCCACCGAGGTCACTCAGCACTGTCTGCAGGAGACATAAGTGAAGAAAAGTAATCAACTTCAGATTACTCAGAGATAAAATCCTCTACTGCTAGGAACTCACCAGTGATGGCTGCTCCTTGTTTCTGGAAGATTGCTCTATAAAATGGTGAGGAAATTAATTTTCTTTCTTTCACTTAATAAATATGTATTGAATATGTAGAGGGGCCGTACTCTAGGAATAAAAAATCTAGGAAGAACTACCTTCAAGGAGCAGTTTCGCTGAAGAGAGGTGGATGTAGAGCCCCATGGTAAGGCAGAAACATTTTAGACTATCCGCAGATGTGCAGCCGGCAGGTCAGACTGAAGGATTTTGCTTAGCTGGTGCTAAGAATTACTCTCAGAGGTATACAGTGAGAATATCATTCTTTTCTCCTTTGTTATTTCTGCATCGGGTAGCAGCTTCCTTTGTTTACACAAACAGATCTTTCTGTTTGGCCAATATTAGGGAAGCTCAACTGACCAGCTGGCCCCTATTTGGTCCTCATGAGTTTCCCCTTCTGTCTGGCGTTCTCCTATTTAGCTGACTACTGCCAAAACAGCTGATTCTCAGGGAAGGACATAACTTCTATGAATTTCTCACCCAAGGAGGAACTTACCATTTCTTTGGTTTCACTGAGGGTAGCTGAGATGATTGAAATTATCAAAATCATTTGTACTAATTACTAAAGGAGAACATTATGAAACAGAGGTTTCATCCAACTTGTTTCCAAGGCTCATGGTCTTTGTCCCACTTCCTATCCAGTTGAAGAACCTTCCTTTTTCATTCTTAGGATTTCCCCCCTTCTATTTGAAGAGTTCTAGCCACACAGACTTCAGGAAGAAAGAGCAGGTGGTAGGTAAGTGAGTTGACTGCCTCTCTCAAAACCGCAATACAACTGTAACCCTTCTTCAGATGTCTGTGAAACTTGGACAGTAACCTTCAAATGCAGAATCCTCATTTCTCCCCTTGCTACAGGTGAAGCCAAAGTATTTCCTTACACTACTTCTCCTTTCTTCCCACATTTCAACTGTCACATTTCTAATTCAGGGTTATTCCTGATATTTGTTTCAAACCAAATTTACCTGGACATAGGACAGAGGGCCAGGTAATCATGAAGTTCAATTTACTCTGGTTCAGTACTTTTGTAAGCTCCACACACAAAACAGAGGGTAAGGTATTTTTTGATTAATAGCAGTTTAAAGGTGTGCTTATAGAATTCCTAGAACAGTCTTCTTAATGGTTTGATTGATGCTTATCCCAATAAATGTGATCATAAGTGCTTAGTAAATGACAGTAATATGACAGCCTTTCTGGTTTCTCTGATGAAAGGCAGCAGTAACTAAAATCAGTGTCTACACATACAGAGGAAGAAATCATGTTCTTGATAAGGGTGTTAAGTGGTTCAGTTCAGGTTATTGCTTTGTGGCCCATTATCACCTGTGTTTATTGGGAGCCTGAGTACAGAAACCTGTATCAGCAACTGTGGGCACATTACAGAAACAGCAATAACTATTTCATTGACTCAACGACTACTCATTGCATGCCTACTAGTCACATAGGGCAATCAATGCCAGATGCTGGCAGGGATAGGGAGAACATATAATCACTGCTCTCAAGTTGGGTGGGGTCGGGGTGGTAGTAATAGGATTATAAGTGAGGATACAGAACAATCACATAAGATTTCATAAAGAACTAATTGTCAAATATTTGGTACAAAAAGTCAGGGTTATAATGTAATCTTTAATGTCTTCAATAAGACCACAAAAAGATAGCATTTACACCGCCCCCCCATCTTAATGATATGGAAGGTTGGCATTATTTTATTCAGCTAAATATTTGCATAATCTACCATTCAGCAATCCATGTATTAGCATATAACTAAGATACTATCATACAAGAGACATACACAAGAATGTTCATAGAGGCACACAGCAGAAACTTTTGGGAACAACCTAAATACACTTTGATAGGAGAATAGATAAAAATTTGTGGCATACTTCCGCAAAGGAACTATTCCTCCAAGAAAACAAATGAACTTTTAGTTTTATTTATTTTTTGAAGTATAGTCAGTTTACAATATGTCAATTTCTGGTGTACAGCATGTTTCAGTCAGTTTTCATTCTTTTTCACTATAGGCTACTACAAGATACTGAATACAGTTCCCTGTGCTATACAGTATAAACTTATTTTATATATAGTAGTTAGTATCTGCAAATCTCAAACTCCCAATTTATCCATTCCCACTCCCTCTCCCACTTGGTAACCATAAGTTTGTTCTCTATGTCTGTGTGTCTGTTCCTATTTTATAAATAAGTCCATTTGTGTCTTTTTTTTTAATTCCACATATGAGTGATACGGTATTTTCCTATTTCTGGCTTACTTCACTTAGAATGACAGTCTCCATATCCATCCATGTTGCTGCAAATGGCATTATTTTATTTTTTATAGCTGAGTAGTAGTCCATTGTATAAACATACCACAATTTCTTTATCTAGTCATCTGTTGATGGACATTCAGGTTGTTCTCATGTCTTGGATATTGTATATAGTGCTACTATGAACATTGGGGTGCATGTATCTTTTTGAATTGAGAGTTCCCTCCGGATATATGCCTAGGAATGGGATTGCTGGATCATAGGGTAAGTCTATTTTTAGTTTTTAAAGGAATCTCCATCCTGTTTTCCATAATGGCTGCACCAAATTACATTCCCACCAGCAGTGTAGGAGGGTTCCCTTTTCTCCACATTCCCTCCAGCATTTATCATTTGTGGACATTTTAATGATGGCCATCCTGAATGGTGAGAGCTGATACCTCATTGTAGTTTTGATTTGCATTTCTCTGATAATTAATGATATTGAGCATTTTTTCATGTGCCTATTGGCCATTTGTATGTCTTCATTGGAGAATTGCTTGTTTAGGTCTTCTGCCCATTTTTGAATTGGGTTGTTTTTGTTGTTGTTATGTTGTATGTGCTGTTTGTATACATGGGAGAGGAGCACATAGGGAATTATAGTTTATTGGTAATATTCTAATCTTTGGGTTGGGTGTTGATTTCCGACTGTTCATTATGCTCTTAAATCAATTTTTAAATGTAATCATTATATGTGATCAGGAACAGGAAAGGTCACTGAAGTTTTTGTGGATAATTTAGTATTAGACTGAAACAAGAAAATGGGCAGGATATGATTTGGTTATAAAGGTATTTATAACCTAAAGGAGGCAGTTTGACAAACTGAGATGATAATTTCATGTGCTCATATGACATATAAATAAACTCAAATATCCTTGATTTCATGCCCAATCATGGTAATGTAAGCCTACATCCAGCTGGATAGCAAGAGGCAAAATCTTCTATAAAGTTCTTCATTGAAAATTTAAAAATGTATATTTCTGGAGAATCCTAGGGGAATATTTTAATTGTTGTAAAGATGTCCTTGTCCCATGTCACCTGAGCCTCTGATCTGGCTTCCAAATGATGTTTTACTCTCACTTCTTGCCTTAGGCAGCTCTTGCTTCTGCTCTGACCTGAGGAATAATCACTCCCCTATCTTTCAATTTCCCCAGTGGTAGGTGGGAACAGGTTTTAACATTAAACAAGATTTCACTAATTTTTGAGGATGAAGCATGAGGGAATTACAACATAAAGATCCCTAAGCTGCTTTCAGAGTCCACAGGCCCTAGCCCCTCTGGAAGACCATCCTATGAGTGCCTCTCTTCCCAGCTTCCAGCTGGCCCCAGTGTAACAGGGATCAGTTTATTTTTCCTTAATGGCAAGACTCCTGGGTGAGTGCCCCTTTCCTGGGAGCCTAGCGAGAGGAAATTCCCCCCTCCCTCATTCCACACTAAGCTTCTCCTTACTTCCTGCCCCAGGGTCTGACCTCCCTTTAGGAAGACTGACAGTGGTATTAATTTGCTTCTTCAGGAATATTTTACCTGTGTCCGTATTTGTGTGGTTTTATTCAGTCTCAAACCTTTTCAAAGACATCAGAATATTATTATTGGACTGCAGTTCATTTCTCCAAATCTGGATGACTCAATTCTAAATAACAAGCAATGAAGAACAGTCTTTGGAGAAAATGTGGAACTTTTTTCATTCTTTCTGCAGTCTTCTGCTCCCCAATCCCTGCAAGCAACTGCTCAAAGAGCAATACATACATACAGCGTTGGAAAATACATTTCAGAGGCAAGAGCATTCTAAACTCACATATTTCACTCTCAAACAATTTTTCAGAGACTTATAACTGCAAAAAGATCACACTCTTTACAGTACTAAAAGAACATACATTCTCATCTGAATTCACTTTACCTTTCTGGTGAACAATTGGGGACCAGGTAAGTTCAAATTGCTTTTTGCTTGCCTCCGTTTTAGAAGGCAGAAGTTCCTTGCAGCTTTTAAAATAACACTACCCATCCCCCATCCCCCCCAATTTAGGCTTCAGTCTGAGCCAGGGAACTTCTTACATAAACACCTGTATTCAAAAGAAATGCTTTCGGTGAGAGAGAGGAAGAGTGCGTAGGGTACGCTCCAAAGTCTCATTTCCAAAAAGGCTTGTGGAATCTTTAATCAGCATTAATTTCCCAGCCTTTACCCTTTACCCACATACATTTGTCCTGTTTTGTAAACGCAGTTGGGAACTCCTTGCTCACAAACTGATTCATTCCATTTGCCAGTACATAGCTTGGCAGAACGTAGGCGCCCAGTAATGAATGAATGAGTTTGCAGAAAGAAGGCGGGAAAAGGGTTAGTTTTTTTGAGAGATGACTAGGAGATCTACAGTGGCCACAAAGCAACAAAAAACACCCAAACTTGGACAAACGCCCACAATTAAGCGGTTCTCAGGGTCCAAAACAGCAAATTACGCCCCGCCCACGGGGGAGAGACGGGAAACGAGCGTTCAGGAAAACCGGAAGTGCCTGGTCACGCCCCGCGCATGCGTGCGTCCGTTCGGCTCGCACTTCCTACACTGGGTCATCCAGTGAGAAAGCAGGCATACGAGCCCCTGCAGGCCCCGGCGTCAGCCCGCCCGCGCTCCCCGCCGCTGCGCATGCGTTTTGGGTTGGCCTGCTTGCTGTGAGGCGGAGCGAAAGGACAGATTTTCTTCTTGTTCCCGCCCCTCTTCTTTCCCCACCTGCCACGTACTGGGCCCGAGCTCTCGCTAGGCTTGGTGGGTCCGTGCGATTGGCCGGGGCCCGCGCGAGCCTGCCTGCGAGGTGCGGCGGCCCCGGAGGGCAGCCGAGTGGGCCGGGACCGCGGCCTGCCCCCAACGCCCCAGAGCCCAGCGGCGGCGGCCTCGCACGGGTCGGGTCAGCGGAGCCTCGCGCAGGGGCGGCAGCGGCGGTCTCAGCAAACCGGTATGGCCGCTGGAGACGGGGGCGCGGCCAAACTCTCGGGCAAGGCGGGCCGGGAGACGTGGAAATGCTGGCAGGGCCTGGTTTCTAACCGGCTCGCGCCGGGCGGATGGGGGTCCCAGGGGCCGTGGGAAGGGGCTGGAGGCCCGGAGGAGGAAGGCCGGGCGGGGCTTCGCGTGGGGGAGGGGAGGCCAAGGCTGGGGAAGGGAAGGAGTGGCCTGCTGGCCACCGTGGCAGCGTAGCTGGCCTGGGGGGGTTGGGGGTGCTCTAGGGGGTGTTTGGGCCAGCAGGTGCGCTTGCGCCGATTCGGCCTGGCTCCAAGGGGTCGGACTGCCCGAAGGAGGGGAGAGGAACTTTGAAAGGCCTGGGGTGGTGGAGCGCCTAACCCTCGGAGGGGCTTGGGAGGGTGAGAAGGGTGGAGAATGGCGCATATGGGAATAAGTCGTTTCGGGTCACTTAGGAGAAACCTTGTTCCTTGGCTGTGTCAGTGCCTAACCAGACGTCGTCCGGAGGCCCAACCTGATTTGATAGTGGTGATGATAACTAACTTTTAAGAGTTTTCTTTGCCAGCCGTCTCAAGTGAGATACGTGGTCTCATTTAATCGTCACAAGGATCCTTCAAATTTAGATATTCCCATTTTGCATATGATGAAAGTGAAGCTTGGAGAAGTATTTGCCTAAGGTCACAGCTGGTGGTGAGAATGTTTACCATCTTGCTACACTGCCTCTGGTCAGACAGGATTTGAGGCTTCTTGCATTCTTTGGAATACTCAAGGGTTGATTTTGCTTAGGATTTCTTAAAGGAAATTCCTACCTCCTGGAGGTTCCTAAGCAGGCCTCTCTGAATTCGGGCAGGGCCCTAACCTCAGGGTTAGTGGGGCTGGAGGTTTGGCCACTGAACCTAGATCCTGGTCAAGAGGCAGGCTTTTTGTGGCCTTGTCATAAAACAAGGCCACGTGTTTTGTGGCCACGTCACTTTATTCTCTGATTCTGAGAACAGTGTTCCTGTTGGAAGGTTTCATAAGTTAGTGGCTGTGGCATTTCTGGACTTCAGAGGGCGTGAGGCAAGGACAAGATGGAAGAAAAAAAAGAGTTCATGCCAGTTTCTGCCTTGTGACTGAAGTAGAGAAAAAGAGGACCTGGATTCTCCTGTTACATAAAAAAATGTGGGGATGGGATTTTCCCTGGAAGGGAAAATTTTGTGGTACCCTTATTTCTGTGATACTTGTGTACGTGCCTTGTGGAGATGAGTGCACCAACTGGGGTCAACCTCAGGGAAGAAGCCCTGGTTCCTGGCTGCAGGGAGTTTAGAGTCTGTGGGAAACACCAACCAATATGTGAATTTGCAGGGAAACGTGACAGATACAAAGTAAAAGAGACTGGTGTTTCCAGATCCATTGGAACCAAGTGACAATCCCCTCACAATCAAAAAGATATACTATCAATTATATTCAGTGTTGGAAATTTGTCTTAATTAGGAGTATGTCAGTGGTAGGAGTCAACTTCTAGCCACATAGAGAAGTTACAGTGTGAAGTTTTGACTGAGGAACTGACCTGATAGTTCAGCTTTCTTCTCTCGATCCCTTTATCAGAACTTTATTATCAGGCATTCATTTTTTGCTTAGGGAACAGAAACAAACTTTTAAATACTTACTAAATAGCCGGCACTATTAAATGCTGCTAAGAATAGGTAGCACTGTCCTGCTGAAGCTAAGCCCCAGGCCTTAGCTATATTACTGCTGGTTTACACATCTGGTAGGTAAGAGAAGGTAACTTGATTTGTTGAAGTTCTTCATTCCTCTCAGGCTGCAAGGCAAGCAAGGTGGAATCTTTACCATCTTGCTGAATTATTATACTTCAGAGCTTGGCACATAGGTTTTCAGCAAGGGTTTCCAAATGAAGAGGCGCAGTTAGCTAAAAGGTGAAGGAGTTGTATGGAGGTTTCAGTTAATCAGGGTCTTCTTGAGGAGTCCATTGTCAGGTAAAAAAACTAAGTATATTCTTAATTTATGTTGAGACAAGCTCAGCATCCAGATGGTGGAACACAATCCACTATTCTGAATTGACCTCAGAGTGTGAGATTCAGTGTTTAGTGTCCCATTTTAAGATGGGGCATTAAAGATTCATTCATTAATTTGTTCAGAGGATGGCAAGAGGGTCTAGAGGCATTCGCGTAAGGAGGAGGAGTTAATTGGAAGGACATAGGGCATTTACATGAAGAATATTAGGGCATTTATGTGTAATATTCGTGAAATGAATTAGGATTCATGAAAACTTCAAGTATTTAAAGCATTGATGTGTTGGGGGCCGGGTAGGGTGCTTTCACACACACACATACTCACACACAAAATGTAAAGAGTTACTGAAAACTAAATACGGTGTTAATGAAATAACAAATTTCAGAGGAGGAAACAGAAAGCCACCAGCAGAAAAGCATGGTGTTGAAACCAGACTATTGCCAGTACAGGATTGTAGGGTGCTTTAAATAATCTGAGAGAGCATTTGCTTGGGGCAGGAGGAGGAAAGACTTGATGATAGGGACATGCGCGGTGCGTAGTTACAGATAATGTGCTCAGGAACATCTTGGTCTTGGGAAGAAGAGATAGGCCTTGAGAAGAAGAAATATTAACACATTAATTAAGCATAAGTGTATGCTCTGTTGTTACACTGTAATGGTTAAATTGCTGGAGACCTCAGACATTATTTTGAATTTTAGGATTACAAAGTTATTACAGGAGAATCACACCAAATAACATGAAATAAGATTAAAGTAAAACCCAAGAAGGGAAAATTCTGTAGCAAGTTAGTATTTAGTTCTCTCACATTGTCTTTTTTTCATTGTTTCTTTTTTGTTTGTGATAATTTAGTAAATGATTCAAATCAATGGCAGCATGCTTCCAACTGTGTAACACAAGTGACGCTAATTGGCATTGTGGGGTGGATGGATTCCCAAACTGCAGTAAAAAGTTAATAAACATTTGACAACTCAGCTTTCATATGTTGTGTCTAAATCTCAAAGTGTGCAGTCTGATCACACACACTCAGGTCTGGGGAGGAGTGCCTTGTGGAAGATGCAGAAACATTAGTGGACAGTTTTATTAGAAAGCTCAGGAGGGTATCACTCACTCGTTCTTTGTCCTCAAGTTCCCAAAATAGAAAAATTAGAGAAAATACTCATCAGGTCTTTCTTATTTTAGCAGGAAAAATTTGAGACTATTTTAGTCTTTCTCTTGTGCTTTTCTCTCAGGGTTAGCATTTAGTATATATAGGCTAATAGGGTTTGGAAGCCAGTATTTATTTCTCCCTTGCATTTAACGACTATTGAATGATTAACTGTATTAGGCACTGTTCTAGGCTCCGAAAATACAGTGAATGAAACCATTTATTTCCCTACTTTCTGGTGGAAAAGACAATAAAAGATTAGGTTTTTCATGTCTAGTAGTGATAAGTGCTTTGCAGAAAACTGAAGCAGGGTAAGAAAGTGACAGTGACACCATTTTAAGTTAGATGGTCAGGGACAACCTCTGAGAAATAAACATTTGATCAGTGATCTGAATCATGTGAGTGGTGTGGAAAGGGCTCGAGATAAAGGGAGCATGAGTCCTGACAATGGACTCCTCAAGTGCAAAGAATTGAGTTGAGAAGGAGGATGTAAAGTTTGAGTGTAGCAGGGTAGCCAAGGAGAGCAGTGGTAAATGAGGTTAAGTACTTGGCCAGGGGCCAGAGGTCAGATCATGGCCTTGTTCTAGCTGTTACCAAGAGTGAGAATGGAACTCTATTGGAAGACTCTGAAGTAGTGATATTAGATTTTATTTAACGGGATGACTCTTATATGTTAAGAACAGATTAAAAGCAGACAAAGGTAAAAAGCAGACAGACCTGTCAGGAGTCTTTTGCAGTAATCCACTAAAGGTGATGTGGCTTGGATTAAGTCAATATAGGTGAAGGTACTGAAATGACTGGATTCTAGAGATACTTTAATGGTTGTGGCAACTAGATTTGTTGGTAATTTGATGGATTAAGGCATCAGGAAAAGAGAGGAACTAAGTTTTTTTTAATCTTGAACAGCTTAGAAGGAATTGTCACTAACAGAGAAGACTACAGGAGACGCAGATTTTGAGGAGATAATCAGGAGTTTGTTCTAGACATGTTAAATTAGAAATCTGAATCAGATTAGCAGTTAAATGTGTAGGTAAAATAATAATATGCATAAAATAATGAAATTTACTTTCTTATGCACATAATAAAGTTACCTCCAGACCATTTTAACATGAATATGGTAACACTAGAAGAGTGGATCTCCTTTGAAGGCCAGAATTTCTTAGATTCTAACAGTACCTTTGCTTTACAACTTTTAAAATATGTTTTATGGCTATTTAATCATCAAAACCATTTTATCAGTCTTTCTCTAGAAAGAGTTATAATACATATAGAGCATCCTGGAGTCCACCATGAATGGACAATTGGATCTGAGTGGGAAGCTAATCATCAAAGCTCAGCTTGGAGAGGATATTCGACGAATTCCCATTCATAATGAAGATATTACTTATGATGAATTAGTGCTAATGATGCAGCGAGTCTTCAGAGGAAAACTGCTGAGTAATGATGAAGTTACAATAAAGTATAAAGATGAAGGTATGAGTGTTTGTAAGGTTAATTTTTAAAAATCTAAGTATCATGTGTGTTCTTTTGCCCATTTTTTATTGAGCTCAGAATAAAAATTCTGGTAGTTGAATGCCACTTTCTTTTATTTAATGGATGTTCATGTAGTTAGTTACAATTCTTTAATACGTTAAAAATAGCTAAGTGGTTTATTATTAGAAGGAGGTTTTAAATGATAGGACACTTTCCACATACTTTTAGAAGCCACTTTTTTTCTCTATGACTTTTAAGACAAGTGTATTTCTTTAGGAATTTTCAGAGCATGTATAGTATGCTGATGTACATTGTCAGTTTATGCAGTGTTCCCAGACACATGTGACTACAAAACTATTTTTATGGAGGTGGATTCTACATGGCAAATGTTTCATCAGAGAGACAGTGAAATTATAGTAGTACACTATCTTTATTTCATTTTCTTTAAACCTGTCTTTGTTAGTATCTCTCCTGAAATTATGCTTTGGGCAGTTACCAGTTTTTTTCTTACCACTGAATTTATTTCTAATTTATTTCACCTTGATCTCAGTACTTAGCACTGCTACCCACACCATCCTTTTTAAAATACTCTTATCCCTTAATATCTCTGACAATGTGCTGTCTCAGTTTTCTTATCACTAATAGCTTCTTCTCTGTCTCTCTATGTGTATTGGCTCAAAGTAATGGCAGCTGTTACAACAGAAATCTTAAAATCTCAGTGGTTTAACACTCAAGAGATTATTCAGGGACCTAGGTTGATAGAAGCTCTGATATCTTCAATGCATGGCCTACGAGCTCACCTTGAGCATTGACGTTTGGCAAGCAGATGGACGAAGACAGAGTGTAGAGGATCACATGGGAGATTGTGCTCTCCGGGCCTTGAGATGGTGTCTGTCATTTCTGCTTATATCACATTGGCCAGACCCCAGTCACATAGCTGTGCTGAGGTGTCAGTGGGTTGGGAAGTATCCCTGGTTAGACAGGCACTTTCCAACAACTTACACTGTGGAAGGGGAGTATAATTCATTGATAATCAGCTAAGCCGATCATTTAGCTACAAGTGTACTTTCTTTTTTGTAATGTATGATCTAATGTTACCCAAAACTAATTTTTTGAGGGTCACCATGTTAAGGAACAAAAAAGGAGAGTGATTTTCTCCCTGTTTTCTTCCCTAGTAATCTTCATCTACTTATGATACATTTTGACTTCCTGACGTGTGCCTTAATTTGATCATTCTCTTCCTCCCTGACTTTACAACTCAAAATTTAACTGTTTCTGTTTTACCGAAGATTATTTGCTCTTTGCTAAAACTTGGCATATCTTAAACTGACCTCACTGTTTTACTGGCTTTCTCTTAACTCTCATATTTGTGTTTAGGGCAAGGGTTAGCAAACTTACTCTTTAAAAGATCAGAAAATAAATATTATAGTATTGTGGGTCACATAAGGTTTCTGTCTCATCTTTAGAACCTTTTAAAAATATAAAAACCATTCTTAGTTTGAAGCCCTATAAACAGGGATTTGTCCACTGCCGATTGGTTGCAGCTTGTGACCCCTAGCTTATGGTATCCTCATTGTTGAAACTTTGTCTTCCACATCTAGTTCCTGTGCTGAATTTATTTTTCATCATGTTTTTAAGAGTTTTGAATTGTACAGATTTGTGTTCCGTGAACTGTTGGGCACTAGGGTAGAGGGCTGGCTTAGGTATAAGTTCTTGCCATCAGAGATAATCTATTTCTGTTGTGGAATTCAGAAAAGAAAGAGACAGTTACAGAAAATTTCCCTCTTTTGCATATTTACTTAATTTTCTTAAAAATATGTTTACGAGTAGAATCTCTGAAGTTGAAAATAAGTTTGTTACAAGAAATGGGTCTGGTTATAAAAAGCTAAAAACAATAATAAAATCCTCAGTTAACGGCTTTCATTGCCATCTTTATCCAAAATCAGTCTGCTTAATCAGTGTTAAAGTTGATGTAGCTGAGCATTTTCAGGGCATCCTCTCAGCCTCCGCAGGACCAGACTCCACCCTCCACCCTCAGCTGTGTCTATGAAGGTACCTCGCAGAAGCCCCTGACCAGCTCTATGTTGTTGCTGTTTTTCTGTTCTTTCTCTCTCTAGCAGTTTTTTTCCTAGCCCTTTGAAAGCTTTTGAACAGGCATTTGATATGCTAATTATAGTATTCTTTATCCTTGGGATCTAGGAGATTTCACAATCTTGTGTAGATTAATATTTTTTTCTGGGAGGAATTGGTAGTTTTCATTTTAGTATTAAAATGGTCAGGGACCTGAAAGAGTCTACCCACTTATTAGGACAATTCTGCAAAAATTTGTTTTGCAACCTTTTTAGTCACTGCTTTATATGGTTTTCTTCCATTTGTGTCAGTGATGTTTTACTGTATTTGAATTAAAATGTGAACCTTAAGAATCGTTATTACTTTGCTTTCTGATAAATATATTTAAAATTTTCAGAATGGAAAATACTTCAGTCTAAACTGTAATCTCCTCCTGGTGACTAGTAGATTTCTTAATTGCATTAATCTTAGCTATGTTTTGGTTCTTCTTATGACGATATGATAAGTACTTTGCTGTAAAAGTAATAGGCAAATTGATTTAGTATCTTTTTGAGCAAATATGTCTTTCCTAGATCCTTTGATGTTTGTTTCAGGTATTTGTTATGCACTGCGATCTACGTTTTGTATTTTAATTGAACATATATCCTAGTTTACTACTGATGCAAGTCTGAAATTTTTTTTTTCAAATTTCAGATGGAGATCTTATAACAATTTTTGATAGTTCTGACCTTTCCTTTGCAATTCAGTGTAGTAGGATACTGAAACTGACATTATTTGGTAAGTGGGAAACTTCCTATCTAATAAATTTACTATTTTATTCATTGTATTTTTATTAAAAACTTTTCAGCTTTTTTCTTTTAAAGCCTCAGAATTAAGTGATAACTTTTTTAGCTGTATCAGAACTGCAGGGTTAAAACTACCTTTATTAAGTTTAATTCTCTAAGACTATATAATTAGCTTTTATGATGTAGTGTGTTTTTAGTTATTCTCATAGTTACACATACAGGCCTGATGCATTTTACACATTATTTTTCAAGGAGCACTTAAAGATTAGAGAGTTCTGATAAAAAAAAGATATATATATGACTCATTTTAATCTTTTAGATTTTGTTTTGTTATAGATCATGATAGATTTGCAAGGCAGAACTCTTAAGGGACAAGACAGAAATGATTGTAAAGTGGTAGATGATTATGTGAAAAATAAAATGTGGCCCCTTTTTGTGGTTATTTTGGCTAGCATTTGAAAAAAATTATGTGGCACTTACAGTTCCATGAAGTGTGATCATGGCCAATTGATTTAATTTGTATGTATTTCATCTCCATCTGGGAATGGTGAATATGAATCATTTTAAAATGCTAATTAAAAAAACTGGTAAAAGTTTTTAAAAAATAAAAACTATCTTTTTACAATATTGAATCTAAAATAATTAACACCATTGGCCAGCTATCAGGTGGGTTAGATAAACTGAAAACCTTCCTTCCAGAAACACTGAGGACATGCTAGATAAACTATTTCAAATATATTTTTTGAATTATGTACCTGAGCTTGCTCAGGAGAATAAGGAAAATGTCAGGAACTAAAAAAAGTTCAGTAAAAACCAGGGCCTGAGAGTTGGGATGCTTTTGGTGGTGATGGTGAAGGTTTTGGTCTATATAATGTAAGGACTTGTCATTTATGACTATGCGGTGTAGGCCATAAGTCCTAGACCCTCATTGGCTATGATCTCAAAAAGAATATCATGGAAGACAGATACCTCTGCATTGATACAGGAAGGTCAAGGAATTGACAAAGAAAACTCATGCCCTAGGCTGTCAGGGGTTTACGAAGGCTCCCTTGAGGATTCATAACCATGGTCCTTAGGTGGGTTGGGTTTAAACTTAAACTATCTGCACAGTTTGGAAACTCCCAAGCCCAGATACTACCATAAAAAAATTAAAAGAAACAAAGGCAAAAAATCTCTGGGGTATATGTTCTTAGTCCAGGTTGATAGGCTTCTCATAGATAAAATCCTATTGATGAATTTAGAGTTCAGAACTGCAAACGACTAAATAGTAGGATTAGATTTCTAAGAACTTCAGTCAATGGAAGTGATGATCTATAAAATGTGTTAAAAATAATTAGACATAAAAGAAGAAATAAGAATATAAGAATAAGGCACTATGAAAAAATTAAACAGATTAAAAAGAACTTAAGGTAACTTTTGGCAATGAAAACTACAATCATTGAAATTAAATACTAAGTGGAGAGGTAGAACAGCAGATGAGTCACAGCTGCAGAGGGCATTACTAAACTGGAAGGTAGTCTGAAGAAGTTACAGAAGAGAGCACAGAAATACAGAGAGAGAGAATTTGAGAATGAGAAAGCCCAGAATGTTTCCTTTAAGCCTTTAAAAAAAGAATAGGGTAGAGGAAATATTTGAGGAAGTAATGGCTAAAGAATTTTTCAGAATTACATAAAAGATGTAAACCATCAGTTTCAGGAGGCACAGTGAGTCCTGGTCAGGATAAGAAAAAATTAATCTCCACTGGATACATTGTCACGAAGCTGGAGAATATACAAGACAAAGAGATAATCTTAAAAGTAGCCACAGCGAATAAGACTGATCACCTACAGAGCAATTAGACTGTCGTGGACTTCTTCGTAATAATAATAGAAGCTAGAAGACAAAGAGATAATCTTAAAAGTAGCCACAGCGAATAAGACTGATCACCTACAGAGCAATTAGACTGTCGTGGACTTCTTCGTAATAATAATAGAAGCTAGAAGACAGTAGAAAAACATCTTCAACTGTTGAGAAAAGAAATAGGTAGAAAAGTAACATTCTGTAGTGTGTTAAACTTAAGGAAAAGGGGAACTAAAAACATTTTCAAACAGACTGAGAATTTACTACTCGTGGACCCTTGTTAAAAGAAGTTTTTAAAGTAGTTTATCAGCAAGAAGGAAATTAAGTCCAGAAGAATGTTGAAAGATGCAAGAAATTGAGCGAATAAACTGGTTAATGTGTGTAAATTTAAATAAACACTGATTTTTAAAAAAATAATAGTTTTAGGAATAAAAGAATAAGACGAGACAAAATTACTGAGCAATAATTACATGTAAGATAGGAGAGGATGGTAGGAATTAAAATCTTTTAAAGACTTGGATTGTTTGGAGGAGGATAGTAATTAACTGTAGATTTTTTAAATTGAAGTTTGTCTAAAATGTAAGAGTGATTAGCAAAAGACTAGAAATAGCCAGTAAAGGGGAAAGAAGGAAACAGGGTACTGACATGGTTCACTAGGTGGTGAGGAGGGAGGAAAAGAAGCAGAGAGGAAGCTTGATAAATAGAAAGCACAAAATATTAACTGTAGTACATGTAAACAGACTAAATATACAAGTTAAAAGACAGGCTTTTATTGGAGGTAAACACAGTCTTGTTACATACTGATTATGAGACATACTAAAAGTTTATTATGCAAGGGTTCAAAGTAAAGTGCTAGAAAAGTTTGTATACTAGACAAACTCAAAGCTAGTCAGTAATACAGACTCTTAAGTGAAAGTTTTATTAGTAATAGTCACTTCATGATAAAAAATAATTTCCTGGGAAGATAAACATTTCTGAGTACTTCTGCATCATAGCCTTAGATTTTTTCCTCAAGAAAAAATTGATAGAAAAAGGGAGAATTCATAATCATTGGAGAGCTTTTAATACTCTTCTTTCCGAAACTGATTGATAAGGCAGGCTCAAAATTAGTAAGGATAGAGAAAATTTGAACAAATCAGGTATAGGCTTGATCTTGTGCATCTAGCAATCAGGAAGGGATTCAGTTTTTCTTTAGTGCATAATATGGACATTTATAAATGTTGACCATGCACTAGGTTTTCCAATGAGTCTCAATAAATATCAGAGAAGGAATACCCGAGAGATCTTACATTCTGGTCTCATTAGAAGCCATTGGACAAAAAAGATAACCCAAACTCCCGTGCTTTTGTAGATAAAAATGTGCTATTAGATAACAAATCAAAGAAGTCATAATGAGAATTAGAAATAATGACTAATTCACATGACAGAGTTTTTAGAGTATGCTTAAGTGAAATACAAAAGGAACAGAGTAAGTCCAGGTAACTTAGAAGGAAGAAAATAACAAAGAACAGAAATAAACCAGAAGTTGGGGCATTGATAGGAGCAGCAATTTTGAAAAGATACAGCTAGCAAACCTCTATTAAGATTACTTAAAAAAGAAGGCACAAGTAAGTGATATTAGGAATGAAAAGGGGCATAACTTTGATATATTGCAATGAGGGAGAATGAACACCATGGAGAACAGTGGGATATCTCAGTTAAAAAAATGTGTTAAAAAGGAGTTTTCTTAGGGCTTGGGCTTGTGTTAGGTAATTCTGGATAAGGTAGTGGAGTGGGGCTTTGCTCCAGATTGGATGCTGTTAGGCAGTGGAAGTGGTCTATGATTATCTGACTAAATCTTGTCCAGAAGGTGGGAGTGAATTGAAGTTAAAGCTGCAATTGGTAAAACAGCAGAAATCATTCATATTAGCCAGGGATGTTTGGTCATTTTTGTGGTTTGTTCAATGTCCTTGGTTTTGTCTAAGTTCTCACATGGTTAAGGACTAGCTTTCTTTTTTGTCTGGAGCTATCACAGTCCCAGAGTGATCTCTGATTGTTGGTGTTCTTTGTTTTTTATATTTTTAAATTGACATATAGATGATATACTGTTGGTGTTCTTTGAAATTGTTCATGTTCAGCAAGAGAACACCATAACCTACCTGTGAGTGCCAGCTTCTAGCAACACTGAAACCCAGTCTTACAGTACTAGGCCAGTTCCTAGCTGTCAGGAGCTGCCTTTCTCCTTCTCAGGTGTTCGATAAAAACAATAGTACCTAGTAAAAGCCAATAATTAATTGATACAGGTAGATTATATTGAACTTCCTCATAACTATATAGGGAGTATGAAAAATCCTGGTGGATTGTCTTCTAAAAGCTTATATTGGTTGTTTGATGTTTAAAACATCTTTTTACAGTATGGAATGGATAGACAAGTTTATACTGTATTGCACAGGGAAATATATTCAATATCTTGTAGCTTACAGTGAAAAAGAATATGAAAATGAATATGTATGTATTCATGTATGACTGAAGCATTGTACTGTACACCAGAAATTGACACAACATTGTAAACTGATTATACCTCAATAAAAAACAAATGAAAAGCCAAAAACCAAAAAACCCATCTTATACAAAGAATCTTCCTGAATCTTTATTTTCAAATAGATTTCCTTTTCTAATTTGGAATCTTAGGAATTTGTATATAGCTGTACTGACAATTCATAAAACATTTTAGTTTAATTTAATTTTTGAACTCGTATCTTGAAGTTTGCATTCAGAGCCTTGTGTCTTTTTTTTTTTTTTTTTTTTTGAATTAATAATCTCAATGGTGACAGTCTTTTGCTGGATGAAGGATTCTTTTTTAGTCAGCTGACAGTCATTTGGACAAAATATAATTAAATGAGGTAATACTGCCTTTGTTTAAAAAAAACACCAGTGATTATTTAATAATCTCTGACCTTGTAGCTTATGTCCTGCTTTTGAAGGACAGTGGTGATGTGGATTCGTGAATTCTGGATAATTTTTTTTAATAGTTTATTTTTTAGGTCAGTTATTTTAGGTAGCTAATTTTTCTTTTAGGTCAGAAGTAGGCAAAAAGGCAAAAAGACTTAACAGTCATATTGTACCTTTAATGAGGTGTTTTTGTATTGTTTCAAGGCTATAAAAGAATTATGTGAAATAAAATGAGCTTTTGGAGGTATATAATTTCTATTAAAAATATTTTAAAGCTTCCTGTAATTTTAATTTATTTCACTGTATTTGAATTCTTCCAATAAACCTTTTTTCTACCATTATGGGTCATAATCTGGTGTCAGCAAAGACTGATGAATATTTCTTTTTTCCAAAAAGCAAATAATAAGCAATGAAGACTCCTTCCCTTAAAAAGTTATTTGAATGAAATCAGTAGGTATCTTGTTTAAGTTTGTTAAACTTTTTAAAGAAGTTATTTTAATTTTTCTTCATTGCGTATTTTTTCCTTATTCAAGAACATTTTCTAATTTTAAGAAAATTCATGCTTTTATTCCAGTTAATGGCCAACCAAGACCCCTTGAATCAAGTCAGGTGAAATACCTCCGTCGAGAACTGATAGAACTTCGCAATAAAGTGAATCGCTTATTGGATAGCTTGGAACCGCCTGGAGAGCCAGGACCGTCCACCAGCATTCCTGAAAATGGTAGAGTGTGAATCCGTTTATTCTGATTTATTCTTCTTAAATCTTTTTGCAGATTTTTTTTTTTAACTCTTCTTCAGCAGGAGTAGGATGGCATCTCCAGTGTCACCGTTTCTTACTTACTCCTTATGCCTCTGTGGTAATATTCTTATCTGTGTTCCCAAACCTGGAAGTTCATCAGGATTACTGGGAGGTTTTATTATACCAGTTCCTGAATCTCATCAGAGACCTACGAGAGGGCAGGGCCCGTGGATCCCACTGGTAAAGTGCTCTCTGAGTAATTCTCTTACAACTGGTCTTAGACACCTGGGTTTACAAGATAGGTCAGTTTTCAAACCCCTTTGACTTGTGAACCCTTTTCAGTGTAACAGTTAAGGAACCTTAGGAATGGAGATCATTTCATGAATTTTATGTGATATATAAAGTAGTTTGAAGTAAAAGTAATTTTAGATTGATACAATCACATGGTGTATTATAAAGTTTATCTTAAGCAGTGTTCATAATATGCAAAGAAAGTATATTTTCTTCCGTTTTATAGATGACATGAACTATTTATAATGAGATAAAGCAAGGTTTCTTGACAAATTTGGAACTGACATTAGTTTTGTGACCAAATATATTATAAAATGTAGACTAAAATTTAAGAATGGCTTGAAAGTAGATTTTAAAAAACTTGGCTTTCTTCAACTTTTAATATTCTTAGATGTTGCACATTAAAAATAAACTTTTTTTCTTACAGTTTTTGTGTTTTTGTGCAAATATGCATAAATTTATATACCTAAAACTGTCCATGTTGTGAAATAGTAATATTTTATAGAATCTGGATGACTGGAAATAAGGGGCTTATATAAGATGATTTTGTGAAAAGTAGCATTGTGTAATCCCTTGCAACCTTTAGATTATTTTATTTGTTGGCTCTGTTTAAATTTTGGAGTTTTGTTTAATTTAGTTATAAGTTAAATAAAGATACATTTTCCATAATTTCCCTCTCCCTCCAGCCATGTAGAATTTTGTTAAGGGTAGATGCTTGGTAAGTATTTATTGATGGATTAGTAATTTCTAGTTCCACCTCTTGATTTCAGAACATATTGGAAATTTGCTGAAATAGTAAAATGAGATCTTCCTGTCTTCTTTATAGTGAAACCTTTTATATTTCAGGTCAAAGCAAATTGCCTTTTCTTTCCAATTTAAAGTCAAGGAATCTGAAAAAAAACTTTGGACCATTTTTCTAGAAGAAATCATAGATGCTGATACAACAACATATATATATATGCATGCATGTAATTTCAAGGGGTTTAAGCATCTGTTTATAAAACCTAGATTAAAATTCAACAAGCAGTTCCAGTACTGTGCAGAAATGACTTACAATAACCTATGTCCTGCTCTAAGGAATAGATTTATAAGCTTTTTGGCTTTGGTGAAACCTTTTTGTTCACTTATTTCTTGCCACATACTGCTTTTATGAGTTTATTTCCATGTGTTCGTATGTTTTATTTAGCCTCTCACCTATGTTAATGTAAAAGATGTTATAGTTGATTTCTTCTCTGCCTCTTGGAAATTGTATCACATATTGTTTCTTTATGTGGCCATCCTTCTAGTCATTGTATGCTATCTGAATCATCTAATGAACTGAATAATACTGGATTTATTTTTATAGATGGTTGTAACTTGTTTTTTGTTTCCTCCCCTGTACTTAGTAAATCCCTTACCACTTGACCACCTACCTTTAATGAAACTTCCTAAGCTTCTAAGCTCTTAGAAGATACTCTAATTTAATACTCTTCTCAAGAAAAAAAAAGTATAAGATAAGCCCCCCAAAAGCTACATCAGAAACTGACAGTCTAGTTCACAAAACAAAACTACCAATCAGCTGTCAGTACTCTTTAGAACCATGTTGCTTGTCCTCATCCAGAAACATGTGGCTACCTATGTTTTTCAGCGCTCTACCTCTGTAATGGTTCTTGGACAGTTGCTTTCTCTGTGAAGCAAATGATGTGTACGCTACCCTAAATACCGAATTGACCTGTTACAGTTGCTCTGCATTAGCTACAGGAGCAACCAGTGGGCTAGTGGACATGTATTTTGTTTCCTGATGGATTTATTTTGCAGTAAGTGGAAGGATGCATAGGTAGTGGAAGGTAGCAGTGGGAGGGGAAATAATCGTGAGATTGGTGTGATACGCTTTTGGGATATAGCTTTGGAATTAAGTGGAAGGAAGTTGGTGAGGAAGATGGATGACTGGCAGACTTATTTTAAAGGAGTACTCAGAGCAGTTTTCTTCCAGAAATTTTGGAAATATTAATGTAATTGAGGAATGATAGGAATAAATGAGGGCTGCAAGCCATTGTGTGCTTATATTCCACTTAGTACTTAGACTTTGTCACAAGAAAAATTTTGTCTTGGCCACAGAGTTAGCCTAATAACTGATGTTCGTTTACTCAGTTGGTAAAAGAGAAGAATTAATTGTTATTTGAGTAAATGGTTAGCAGTATTCTTCTTGTTTACTTGTTTATTTTGTTTCGTTTTTAATATCTTTTTTGTATCCTAAGTTCTTAAGTTCTTATTTGTAAAATGTAGGTTATTCTTGAACCCCTTTTCTTTCACTAGGCAGTAGTATAAATGCCTGTTTAGTACCTTAGCATCCTTAGGAGGAAAGCAAGATTTTAAATTTTCCTTGCTCATATGCTTAAAATTCTGTTTTTCAAAATATTTTGTCATGGGAAAATTAAAAACTATACAGAAGTAGGCATAATACTAAAATGAATCCCATGAACCCACACCCAACTTCAGCAGTTAATCAACTCATGGTATCATGTCATCTATACTCCCATACATCTCCACCCTTACCATATTATTTTCAGCAAATCCCAGACGCGTATTTTTCATCTGTAAAGATTTTAAAAAGTAACTTAATAAGTATTTTAAAGGAAGACATAGCAAATTAGTGATGGCATGAGATTTCCATGTACTTTAATAATGAACCATAGACAAGTAGAAATAAAACATAAAAATCAATATCATAACTTTAGTTAAGCTTATCATTTTACAAAATAAAGCTTTAGTGTATAGTATGTGTCTGATACTAGGATATATAACATAGGACTCCCCAAAAAAGGGCAAAATGTTTCTTTCTGTTTGTTAAGGAGCTTTTTTTTTTCCTCATCTGATAATTCTTAGGGAAGGACATAAATAACAGCTTTTTCAAAAAATTTTATCTTGCATTTCGTTTTGACCCTTTTCCCCCTGATTTAAAAAACAAAAATATAAAAATGTGTAAAGAGAAAGATAAAATTATCTATAATCCTCTATTTGGAGATACTAAACACTCCAGACTATTTGCACATACGTATTTTCCTATCAGTATTTTTTTAGGCCTTACTCAGTATAGATAAAATGGAAATGAGTTTTTGCTTATTCCTTTTATAGATACTGTGGATGGTAGGGAAGAAAAGCCTGCTGCTTCTGACTCTTCTGGAAAACAGTCTACTCAGGTTATGGCAGCTTTTGATCCTTTAAAAAACCAAGATGAAATCAATAAAAATGTCATGTCAGCGTTTGGCTTAACAGATGATCAGGTTTCAGGTAAGTTAGTTCCTTCCTCCCATCCTTTATTCCCTCTCTCCTTCCTTCTCTCCCTTTCCTTTTTTTCTTCTTTCATAGAAGAAAACTTGGGTATGGTGAAGTGCACAAATCTTAAGGGTTCAGCTCAGTAAGCATTCACATGTGTAAAACACCAAGTAGATCAAGATGTAGTTGATTCCTGGCACCCTGGATAGCCTTCTCATGCCCTCTCCCAACCAATAGAACTCTTTCCTTTAAAGAATAACTTCTGTTTTGTTCAGGTAAATTTTATTGAAAGTAAAATTCAGAGGGTTAATTTTTTTTAAAATCTGAACCATTTTATAATCTTATTTCAGATTTGTTGCAGGATTTAAATTATATTTGATGTCTTTTTCTCTCTTCTGATCTTAAATTAGGGAAATTTAAATGTAGATTTCTGGTTAAATTGTGTAGAAAGTCCTTTTATATGAATATTTTTAATCTTAAAATAGTATCTGTACTGTGCTGCTTTTTTATTTTTCGGCCATCATTTCTTCAGCATTTTTTCTGCTTTCTCTCTTTTGGGATTCCTAGTACACATACATTGGACAGCTTAATATTGTCCCATAGGTCTCTGAGGTTCATTTTCTTCACTCATTTCTCTCTTTTTTTAGACTGAATGATTTTTATTGAATTCACTTGAAGTTCACTGATTTTTTTTCCTTCCATTTCCAACCTGCTTTTGAACCTTCCTAGTGACTTCTTGACCTCTATTGTGCTTCAGCTCAAGAATTTCCATTTGGTTCTTTTTGTAGTTAATTTTTTTTTTCTGTTGAGATTCCTTACCTTTTCATTTATTAAGATTGTATTTCCCTTTTACTTCACTTTAAGGTATTTTTGTTTAATTCTTTAAAGGTATTTTTAAAGCTGCTTTGAAATGTTTGCTGCATCTGACATCTGGGCCTGTTTGATGCCTGTCTCCTTTGCCTGCCTTCTTCCCTTGAGTATGGATCACATTTTCTTCTTTCTTTGCTTATCTGATAGTGTTTGATTGAAAACTGTACTTTGTGGTTCAGATATTGTAGGAACTTGGGATTCTTCAGTCTAACAGTCTTCCAGCTGAGCTATTTCAAGCAGTGATGACTTGGGATTCTTTTAGGTTCTTGTGAGGATTTTTTGTTATTGTTGCTCTAGCAGGGAGTTAACTTGTATTCACTCAGACTACCCCTTCTTTCTCCCCATGGGGTATAGCAGCTGATAGCAGCTGATATCTCTGCTCAGTCCCTTCAGCTCTAGGTGCTATTTTTATTTTGTTTTATTTTTTGTTCTCTTTCCTGTTGGAGGTTACTCTCCCCTTTCCTAACTCCATGGCCAGTTGGGGATTTTAGGCTGAGCATATATTCAGATTTCAAGTCTCATTCCTTCAAGTAGCTCTCTTACTCTAAGAATTTTCACCTCAAATTTCTAGTTGGTTGGCCAGCTGTGAAGTTAATACTGTGGCTCTCTGCTGTCGGAACTGCAGAGATCAGGGTTTGCAGTTCTTACCCGTTGTAATTCGATTGGGGTGAACTCTTGTCTGGTTTCTGCCAACACTGACTTCCAGTAATTTCAAATAACTATTTTCTGCTATTTGGGAGTTAAACCCTTCCACAAGTAGTTTACTTTGCCATTATCAGTAACTGGAAAGATAGGGTTTTATCTGTTAATTTTCTTTTTCTTTGAGACTTTTATGGGATTATTTATTAAGGCGAGTTATGTAAAATTCTGAAAAAGACAAATACTTGTATCTAATGTATGTTCTTGGCAAAAGACATCAGGCAAGTGTTACATCTAAAAAACACATTTTTAGAGCAACTGAAATATGAGTTAATATTAAAGCTTCTTAATATTTAAGATGTCAAGATATGCCAGATGGAGGAGTGAAGAGTTATGTATGAGGTCAGGCTTAAAAATTTGATTAGAATATAGTATAGACCAGACCAATATGAATAATATTGATGTTTTATTTGAAGGCCGTTTTTCTGGTAGCTTTGTATGTTACATTGAAGTAAGAAAAGCTGTACACATAGAAAATTCCAGGATACTTTTTACTTATTCAGGTTGGATATGGTGGAAAAGCTTGGCTGCAAGAGTGATTGTGGACATGGAGTGGAGGGATGAAGTGTTAAAAACACAGGATGAGCAACATTAACTAATAACTTACATACAAGGAGAAAGGAGGAGTCAAATAATTCTTTTTAGGAAAATAACTGTCTTATATGTGTCATCCTTAAGAGGGATGTGTGTGTGTGTTTGTCTACTTATTTATAAATATCAGTAAAGTAGTGGTACGCAGCGTCCATTTTACTCTGGTGGTCATCAGTTTCTCTTGCATTACCAGTGCTGTTATCCTAGTTTGGGTTCTCATCAGTATCTGGACTATCAGTTCCCAACTGTGTGCCTCCGGCAGTGCTAAATTCTGGGCTACACCAGCGCAGAGGACAGAGATTTGCCCTTGGGGAAATTAGTCTGCTAGTAATTGAAAGTACTTCGGTGGAGCTTTCTAAGTGGTCATTACTTTCATAAGCTCTTGCTGTATTACCACTTTTTTTCTTATTTTTTTTAAATTGAGGTATAGTTGACGTACAATATTATATGTTTCAGGTGTGTAACACAGAGATTGACAATTTTTCAAGGCTATAGTCCATTTATAGTTATAAAATAGGGCTCTATTCTCTGTGCTGTACAGTATATCCTTGTAGCTTATATATTTCATACATAGTTTGTACCTCTTAATCCCCTACCCCTTTCTTGCCACTTTCCCTATGTAGTCTCTTTTACAAGCGCTTGCTAAAAGTACTTGGTAACTCATCCTTACAGTAAGCATACGAAGTTGGAATTACTATTTCTTTTGTACAGATGAGGAAACTGAGCCACAGAAAGAGATTAAGTAACATGCCCAGAGTTACATAGCTACTAAGTGGCAGCACTGGGATTTGAACCTAGGCAGAGTGTGGCTCTAAAACTTGTGTTTTTAACCACTCTTCTGTTATTGCCCAAATAAAAAGAACTTAAAGAAGTTGTCTGCAGAGTATCTTTTTTAACTTCGCTCCATTTACTTCTTTGTTCATTATTTTGGGAGAATTTTGAGTGTTCCATGTGTGAGAGAGCTAGGCCTTGTGAGGTAGATGGAAAGAACCAGAAAAGAGCCTGCCTAAAAGAGCTCCTGGCCTAAGAGGGAAGATGGGACCTGATCAGAAAAGCTGAGTAGGAGTTGGTAAGGGTCAATAGAAGTATACTCCATAGAAGCTCACAAGTGGAGAAAAGTATTTATGGGTGAAGAAGGCTTACCAGAAGTGGGAGTTTTAACTGGGTTTTAAGGAATGTTACATTTAGATATATGAAAGTGAGACAGTGGAGGGAACAGTGATAGATGAGATGGAGGCAGAAAGAATGTTAAATACATTATTGGGGGAATAGGGAATAGGTTAGTTTAGATGAAGGGGGCATATGAGAAAAGGAATTGTGAGGGCTTGGACCCTTAAATACCAAACTAGAGGGCTGAACTGAATTTATGGGCAGTGGAGACCCACTGAAGAATGAAATGCCAGTTTTGTTTGGTCTAAAAAATAGGTGGCATAAAGTAGAAGATACTGGTATGGCAGAGTTGAGTTTTGGTTTTTGCAGGAGGAGTTTAGGACTCAGGAATGTAGCACCCCACACTGCAGGGAAGGGTTTCCAGTTGTATCTTTGGATTCTTAAGAGACTGGAGCAAAGGGGGAAAAAAAAGTATATACACCAATATAAGAGGCTGTATTTGTGCTTATACTTATTCTACAGTACTTTTATTCTTATTGTCTTAACCAAATTTATTAATTGAGCTTGTTGGGGAAAGGTCTTGTATTAGAAACTGAGCTGACTTTTCATGACCATCCAGGGCCACCCAGTGCTCCTGCAGAAGATCGTTCAGGAACTCCCGACAGCATTGCTTCCTCCTCTTCCGCAGCTCACCCGCCAGGAGTTCAGCCACAGCAGCCACCATATACAGGAGCTCAGACTCAAGCAGGTCAGAGTGAAGGTAAAATAGAACTTAGAGCATGTGTGTGGTTGTTGCTAATGATGAAAAGCTTACACAGGCGTTCATGCCATGAGCCCGGTTGTGAAAAGTTTTGATTTACTGACATAGTATGCTTTGGGATTAAAAAAACCAAATAGAACAATATGTCAGGTATGTTTCCAATTATTAAAAAAAAAAAAACTAACAAAGTGTTCATATGAATATTAATACAGGGTGAACGATCAGGAAGGATTCATACCAGTCACTAGTTAGTGGTGACCATGAGGGCAGAAGTGACCCATTGAGGTCACACTTTATTTTGTATTCTACTTAGGTGCAATTTTATTTCCTTCTCCCTTCCTCTCTTGCAACTGCGTATCATTTGTGTGATTTAAAATGACTTGAAGAATAGAGGTAAAGCATAACTTTAGTTAAGTAGTGTTTTGGAAAGATAAATAGCCCTTTATATTTTTGTGCAGTTAGCAATATATCTTTTGGGGGAAAAGCAATGTATTTTAAATCAAACTTTTCCTCTCTAAATGATACATCCTTGGATGAGCAGTTCAGTCTCTGGGTTTTGATATCCTCCCACTGTAAATTTTAAATTGGACTAAACCCGTGGTTTTAAAAGAATGTCTTTAGTCCTGAATGACATAGAACTTGAAAGCTCAGTATTTAACAGGTAAAGGGGTCATTGCCAGGGTTGAAGGGGATTGAGGGGCCACATAGCTCAGGACAGCAGGCACTGAGGTGCCTCACTGAAACCCTTGGAAGCTTTGTAGAATGTGGCTTCATGGTTACTGATCTAGGGTTCCTTCCAGATGTTGAAGAGTTATTTCTTTGAATTGCCCATGCATGGTAGGACTTTTAAAAACACACATTTTACTTTAAAACAAACACCAGATGGTGCTCTAACTATTTGTATAAAGGGGCCAGGTGGTGGTATGATGTATTTTTAGCTCCAAAAGCAAGTTTTTCTGCACCATAAGTGACTGAGTTTATCAATCACATTAAAACAAACAAACAATCTGTAGCCTAAAATGCACTAAGCACTTTTTTTTAATTGAAGTATAGTCAGTTTACAATGTTGTGTCAGTTTCTGGTGTACAGCACGATACTTCAGTCATACAGGAACCATACCTATATTTGTTTTCATAGTCTTTTTAACCATAAATTACCACAAGATATTGAATATAGTTCCCTGTGCTATACAGTATGAACTTGTTGTTTTGTTTGTTTTTTTAACCAAGCACGTTTGTAGTAGAGTCCCAATTATCCTGTGGTCTTACTTTTAGAGTTGTCCCATTGGGTGCATGCTAGTCATCCGGACTAGCAGGTGGCAGTTTGCTGATGTATGAGTGGTTTTGGGAAGAATTTCTTATTGCTTAAGCCTTTTTCAACCGCCTGTAGTCTTTCCTTTGTACCAGGTTGCAACTGCCAAAACTGTAACAAGCTAGAATTGAAGCAGATGTGTCTGAAACAGGGAGGCAAAAGCAGAGTCCCAGAGATATGATGGTAGTTTAATGGCTGTATCAGGTGGACTAACATTTCTTAAAAAAAAAAAAAAGTCCCATTTGAAGCAGTGCATCCTGTTGTAGGATGGAAGTTGGAAGGGTAATTGTACCAAATAATGTTTTCTGTTCACTTATAAAGGAATGGGATTTAAGGCTGTACTAACAATATCTCAAATTATTCTATTAGGGATTCGTTTTAATGGCAAATTTATTTTCAAATAGGTAAAATTTTAAAAATATGAAAGGATATACAGTGCAAATTTGAAAATTCTCCCACTTCTGACTCTAGCAACCAAGTTCCATTTTCTGGAGACATCAGATTAAGACCATATGATATGAATGGATTCCTTTAGGGTGGCATTAATTGTATACCTTATAAAACTGTTACTTTTTTTAGTTTACATTAAAACATACAACATAAAAAATTATAAAGTTATTATAATGGGACATTAATCAATAGATTAGCATTCTAGAGGTGAATCTCTAGATTAGTGCTGTCCAAAAGAAATACAGTGGAAGCCACATGTAATTTAAAATTTTCTATTAGCCACATTAAAAAAAAATTCTAAAAAAAAGGTAAAATTAATTTTCATTATACATTTTATTTAATCCATTCTATCAACATGTAATCGTTATTAAAAAGTTAATGTTTTATATTGTTTTTCATACTGCTTATTGGAGATCTGGGGTATGACACTGATTTGAAACACAGCGTATCATAGTTAAGACTAGCCCCGGCTCAGGTGCTTAATCAGTAGCCATGTGTGGCCAGTGCCGATTGTATTGGATGGCACAGTTCTAGATTAGTGTAGCAGTTATTTATAGGTTCCCAACATGAATTATAGACTACTTTAATGGATACTTTATGATGTGTGATGTGTAGTGAGTCCCTGACAGCACCAGTTAGTTAGATCAACTGCTTGTCATAATTTGAGCAGAATAATCAACAAAAAAACTATTATGTATAATTGATTAACATAGCAATCTCTTAGATGTGAAATAATCTAAAAGTAAGTAATTGCTCGGTTCTTAAATTCGATAAAAGGGACATCGGATTTGTACATTTTTTTTCAAGAATTTTAATCTTAATATGTGTTGTTCAGTTAAAAGGATCAACAAAATGTTAAGCATCATGAACAGAAATAAAATGGACAGTATTATCTTTTTTCAGATAAAGTGAATGCCTCTGTTACTGGAAAGCCATATGCAGTTGAGTGGTTGCCAAAAACATAGATAAGTGGTGAGGATACAGAGAGGAGCGCTAAAAATCATCAAAGACCAGGAAGTATTGCTCTTTGACAAACTAAAAAGGTGGAAAGGATATAATTAAAATCTATAAAATCATGTGGCAATATAATGATAAGCTGAGTGGACTTCTAAAGTAGCTTTTATTATGTAAATTTTGAAATTATGTAAAAGTAGAGATAGAATAATCAACTCTTCATGTTTCCATCAAGCGGCTTCAACACTTACCGGTATTTTCGCATTCGTTTTTACCTACTATACTCCCTCTGCTACTTTTCACTCGATGATTTCAGTGTGCCTGTCTAGGTGATAACCTTTTCTTTTTAGCATAACCACCATGTCATTATCACACGCAACAAAATTAGGTGATTCTTAAAGTCAACACATACATACATATTTGAACTTCCCTACTTGTCTCTTGATTACCTTATTACAATCGGTGGCTTGTTCAAATCAGGAGTCTAACAGGGTTCACTTTCCCATCTGTGTGTCTTAAGATTTTCTTTTTTCTATAGCTGTCAACCCTGCATGTTTTTAAAGTCAGAACTACGTATATTCGTTATCTATGGCTATGTAACAATTTATCCCAAGACATAGATGCTTAAAACATTTATTATCTTACAGTTTGAGAGTTAGGGATGTGGGAGCAGCTTAGCTTGGTGGTTTTAGGTCAGGGTCTCTTATGAAGTTGCAGTCACCTGAAGCTTAACCTGAGCTGAAGGATCCACTTCTAAGAGGACTCCCTGACACGGCTGTTGCAGGAGGCTTCAGTTCCTCACTACGTGGACGTCATAGGCTGCTTGGATGACCTCATGACATGGCAGCTCCCACCACAATGAATGATCAAGACAGAGTAATAGTGGATGACTGTCTTTCACAGCCTGTCCTCAGAAATGTCACTGTCAGTTATGTCTGCAGTATTCTAATGGTATATAGGTCAGCACTATTCAGTGTAAGGGGACTATATGAGAGAATGGACACTCACGTGTTTATTGCTTATTTTTGTGTTGTGGAGTTAATCTTTCTAATTTCTGAAAAAATGTGAAGGATACCAGCCCTTTGTCATATGCTCTACCTGTGCAGGAGTCACTGAGGGTAATCATGGAGGCTGGCTGCCAGTCCGTGTAACAAAGTACAGTCCCAGAAGGCTCACCATTACTCTTTGCTTCGTCCCATTCTCATTCTCCCCTTAGAAAATGTTTTTTATGACTCTAACCTTTTTCTACCATTGATTCTTTCTAAATATAATACACAAAACATAGCTTATATATATATATATACTTTATATATATAATATATATATATATACACACACACATACTTTTTCTTCCAATCATAGCTTACTCTAAACTGTGTTGGCATCTTGCTTTTTCACTTAATAGATCCTGTAGCTGTCTCTTTCTTCAAATATACTAAGTTGTTCCTCCTTTTTTAACCACTAAACACATACTTTATAATTAAGTTTCAGAATATTGTGACAATACTGTGACTGAGTCCCGTTTTAGACTTGAGTGAAGTGTGTTTACAATAAATAAAAGGAATACTTTGTAGAGAGAGTAAACCTCTGAAACTCTTAACTCCAGGGGTGGTGTTTTCACAATGAGTTTGAAGCAGAGTAAGAGAAAAATAGAACCTGCACTTGCTTTAAGAATAGCTGTCCCCTGTCTTTTTTTTTTTTTTTTAGGAAAACAATTAGGCTTTTTTGAGTGAGAGTTCCTTAGAATCATTGCTGGCAGCTGTCTACTATATGGAGGTTAATCTCAGGCTTTCTGATGATACCAAAGTTAATATTTACATAAATGAGATAACATGTACAGAACTCCTTTTAAACTAATGCTCTAGGGTTTTATGCCTGCGTTCCAGGGATGGCTCTTACTAGCTGTGATGTATTGATTCCAGGTGAGTTGCTTAATCTTTCTGTATCTGAAATAGGGATTGCTAATGAGGTTGACTTTTTAACTGAAAAATAGTTAAGCAAATTTTATTTCTACCATAAAAGCATACAATTGCTTGCTGGGAAATAAGCTGGCTGTAAATATAAGCATAGCTCACTTAGTGCTTCAGTACGTCGGGCTGAGCAGCCGACCCGGTAGCGTGGGTTCTGTCCCTGGATCTCAGCCTGTGAGCACTGCTCCTCAGTTGGAATGGCGCTGGGTAATGCACTGACTTTTTTTCACTAGTTGTCTTTTTCTGCCTATAAGTATGCTATTTACCCATAGTCTTCTGACCAACAGCAGGTAAGTTTGAATATTTTTTAAAGAATTAGCAACATTTAATTATTTTAAACATTTAAATACTAGCTAGATTTTTTAAAAAATTTAAATATTAGCTAGATATTACAATGCACGTTTTATTGGTACTCTAGGCATTAGATGTGGCTAAATCCACTGTTAGAACAACTGTAAAGTAGTAGACATGATAAAGACATGAACCAATAAATCCTTGCTTACTTGGAAATCACCTGTAATAGCAGTATCGAAAAGGTTTCTCCATAGAAACTGTGGTCTGCTGACCCCAAATGAGACTTCCATTTCTAAGAACTCATCCCCAGGGTTAAACACATGTGCCATTATTCAAAGGGGAACTGGGAACCTCTTCAGCTTTAGCAGAGGCCACATGAATGGGTAGGATACTCAGATGTTGAAAAGCAAACTGTTGTCTTTGAGGCCTGGAATGAAAGACGTAGGTCCTTGTTACCAAAGAGTCCATTAATATGGCAACAAAGGTTCAAACCTTTAGATATCAAAAGACAGGGCTTTGGGAAAGATTTAGGAGCTATTAATGGTATTTGTCCCTTTTTCCAGATTTTTATTTATTGATTTTTGACTCATTTGATTTTTTACTGAACATTAGCAGTACATATCTGTTGGCATTTGGGTTTGAAAACATTTGTTTTTCTGGACTTTATGAAGTAACCACTAGTGTTATTTGCTGCAAGTTAATCCACAGCAGAGTGTCCATATCCATCTGTTAAACTGTTCATTCTCCTCTTCTTCAGAGACATCTAAAGAGGGAGCAGACACATTCTTGTGTCTTGGTACTCAGTGTATTTCTGTGTGAAGGGGGAGAGAATTAAATGTGTCTTAAAAAAAATTTCTCTTCTGCTCCTTAAACCTGCCCCTTTCCCTGTGTCTTGTGCTCTGCAGGTCAGATGTACCAGCAGTACCCACAGCAGGCGGGCTACGGCACCCAGCAGCCGCCGGCGCCGGCACAGCCGCCGCAGCAGTACGGTGTCCAGTATTCAGGTGAGCGCGTGTCCAGGGGGCGCTGGCTCGTGGTTTTGAGCAGTTTCTAGACTCATTAAATTTTAATTCTTTCCTCTTAATCCCTTGATTTGCAATACTTTGCATTGTTATATTAGCTACGAAGTATTTATTAGGGAAAATCATTTATTTATTAAAATATTTTGCATAAATATTTTATTGTAAATCACCATTTCAGTTTTCCAGTGGGCAAGTAAAACTTACAGTCATAGTAGGTGATTCTGTAATAACTTGTAGTATAAAACACAAAGCTATCTCCTCCTGTACCTCCTGGGTGATTTAAAACTACAAAAGTGCAGTATTTTTTCCTCCATTATATGTGATACATAATCGCAGTGTACTCTTAGTACCTGTAAAACTATTAACAGTTCCCTCATACATGGAAAGAGGCGATCTTATAAAATAAGAACCAAATTGAGCTACTTAGGTTTTTAAATCTCCCAAAAGTATGTAGGAATACCAAAAACAGGCCCTAAAAGTAGAATTGTGTGAAACATTTCAGGCAACTAAGAACATAAAAATCTCTTCAGTGTAGCTTTGAATAGTGTGGTTATAATTCAGGTAATTTTTACATTTGTTGTATCTGAGAATTTGTGTTCAACTCTTGTTTTACAGCCAAAGATTTAAGTATCAAAATTATAAATTTCAAAAAATTAAATTTTAAAAAAATTAAAGGATTAATTTTACAATACAAAAATGAGAAAAACAGGCAGTAAATACATGGAGGGAGAAGTCAGCCTCATTAGCAGTCCCTTTTTCAGGTACAGAAAGATTAAGCAGCTTACCTGGAGTCAATACATCATAGTTAGTAAGAGCCATCCCTGGAGCCTAGGCATAAATCTAGAGCGTTAGTTTAAAGAGTTTTGTACACATTACCTCATTTATATAGATATTAACTTAGGTATCATCTGAGATTAACCTTCATGCAGTAGACAGCTGCCATCAGTGACTCTAAGAAACTCCACTCAAAAAAGCCTAATTGTTTTACTCAAAAAATGACAGGGGACAACTTCTTAAAGCAAGAATATTCTGTTTTTTTCTTACTCTGCTTCAAACTCGCTGTGTGAAAACGTCACCCCTGGGGTTAAAAGTTTGAGACCTTGCGGCTCCCAAAGCCTAGAATTACTTACTGTCTAGTCCTTTACAGAAAAATGTTTCTTGTCCCCTGAATTAGACCATTAAATTCTATCATTGGAGTTTAACATATTTTGACACATAGAGCAGCTTTTATTTGGATTGTATTTCCGTAGAGTGATTTAACCTATAGTGGGCTAGTTTTTAATTATATTAAATAGGTGGACTGAATTAAACTTGGACTGTGATATTGGGGGAAGGTTATTTTTAGGATGTAGTCCTTTAAACAGAAATTAGTGTTACAAATTATATAATTTGTGGAAATAATAGAGTGGAACAGACCTAGTTATCTAATACAGGGGATTTTAGCCTTCACTGTGCCTCAGAATCACCTGGAGAGGTGTTTTTGAAATTTACAGGGGCCTCTCAGAGATCTTGTTTCGTTTGGTTGGGGGTGGGACTCAGGCTTTGATATTTTAAAAGCATCACAAATCATTCTAAACTGCAGCCAGGGTGGGGACCACTGATCCTGTCCCACCCATTCATTTTCTACCTGAGGCACAAGGGTTTATGGAGTTGCGATGCATTGAAGCCACTTAGTGGGGGAGCTAGACCAGAACCCAGTACACTTGACTTCGCAGTAAATTGCTTACCTCTGTCATTCTGTGTTCTCCATTCTAGACCAGGGGTTGGCAGGCTTTCCTGCAAACATAAAATGCTACGTAGTAAATATCTTAGGCTTTGTGGACTGTATGACTCCTTG
This sequence comes from Vicugna pacos, assembly GCF_048564905.1. Taxonomy (NCBI): domain Eukaryota; kingdom Metazoa; phylum Chordata; class Mammalia; order Artiodactyla; family Camelidae; genus Vicugna; species Vicugna pacos. Next base: position 82,982,554 of record NC_132987.1, on the reverse strand, counting down.
TCTTGTACTATTTACTTATTCAGAAAACCACAGAATTTCCATTTTTTTTTTGCCATTTCTGTGTTCTTCACCAAAGTTACTCATTGATTTTGTTTTCCAAGGGAGGGCATGGTGGTGGGAGGGAGACTATATACATAATAAATAGAGGTATTGCCATATTATGGTCAAAGACTTGTAGGTTGCTAATGAAACAGCATCTTAGGCCCTTAGGTTATTCCCTTTCCTGAGAAATAAAGGATACGGTTGTCCCCAGATTCTCTTAAAAAGGCAGTTTAGATTTCATTTGCCAGGATGAAAAGACAGCTTTTTTTTGCTCACAATCTTAAGTTGAACAGACATTTTCAATATAAAAGCTGAGTCCTGTTTTTCCAAAAACTTACAATAAAAAAAAAATTACGTAGAAGACAGGAGAAGTTGTATGACTTTCAAGGTTTTATCATGAATTGACATTAGTTCAGTATTTGGATACTACTGTGAGTAAAATGCATTAGATATATGAATTACTAACAAAAAATTAAGCTTGCTTATAATGATTTCAGTTAGGTCATCACTGAGTAAAATTTAGTTCTTTTCAAATTATTATCTTTGTATTTCTGATCCTGCTAGTCCTATTAACTTGAATTTGGGAGATATGGAAATAGTCAACTAAATACTCTGCTTGGAGACTGTAAGTGGTGGTGGTAACACTGGACCATGTTTGACACTCTGCTGGTTTGGCAGTTTCCCTCTGTGACCTTTTCCAGTTTTGTTCATGGACTATGTCAAAAAGATTTCTTTCATGAGTAAATTTTGAACCCAGGTTCAAGGTGAGTTCAGAATATACTCAAATTCATTCAATCCTTTTTATTTTTTTTAATGCAGGGTTGTACATATTTTAATAATTTTCTTATGTATCTGGTATTTAATGCTGACAGGATTCCAGTCAATGGAGAGGTTTCATTGCAAGTAGCTGCAGGTGTGTTTCATGGTAGAGATAAAAGTTTTTAGTGAAGCAGACTTTTTCTTTTAAAAAAAATTTACATCCTAGTAAATAATGAATATAGATGTTGATTTTTGTGGGTCAATATGATATGCTTTCTGTGTGTTATGTTGTTACTGCTAAACCAGAATTTGGAATTGTAAAGGCAAAAACATCAGATACCAAATCTAAAAGGAAGATTTTAAGGATTGTGAAAATGAGCATTTAATGCTTATTCTTAAATGGCTTAGTTCTTATACAGTGACTAAACCTTAAAGCATCTCATTAGTACAGTAAGATGTCTCTGTTGCACCGCTGTTTCATTTAAAAATACTCATTCTCTATAATGTGTTTTTATTTGGTACTGTTATTAAATAGGCCTCCCCTCAAAACAAGGTTAATGACTAGCCTTTGCATTAATTCCTACATTTATCATTTGAATATCTACTCTATACTGGGAGTTACTCCAGAACACGAATTTGCTGTCAGGGATTATATAGTCTAGAAGGAGTTGAAGTAGAAGAAATATGTAAATAATGGTTTTAATTTAAGATTAGAGGGTTTAAAGAATTGTATAGAAAGTGCTTCTTTTATACTATGTGGTCTTGAAATAGTATTAAATGATGGAATCTACCTACTCTGGTTGTTACATAAATACTTAGGATTAAGTTTGTTAATTTCTCATCATTTTTGGTCCGTAGCAGTAAGACTGATTCTCTGGAAAACATTCACCAAAAGAAAGAATAAAATATGTATGTTTTACCTTTTCAGCAGGCTATAGTCAGCAGACTGGACCCCAACAACCTCAGCAGTTCCAGGGATACGGCCAGCAGCCAACTTCGCAGGCACCGGCTCCTGCCTTTTCCGGTCAGCCGCAGCAGATGCCTGCTCACCCGCCACAGCAGTACCAGGCGAGCAGTTACCCGCCACAGACCTACAGTGCCCAGACTTCTCAGCCTGCTAATTATACTGTGGCCCCTGCCTCACAGCCCGGAATGGCTCCAAGCCAGACTGGGGCCTATCAACCAAGACCAGGTTTTACTCCACCTCCTGGAAGTACCATGACCCCTCTTCCAAGTGGGCCTAACCCTTATGCGCGTAACCGGCCTCCCTTTGGTCAGGGCTACACCCAGCCTGGACCAGGGTATCGGTAAAGAGGCTCAGTTACGCTGATGAATGTAGCTGCTAGCTGTTTGCCTCCCAAAAGACTCCAGTACTGCAATTTTAATTTGTATTGAAGTTCAGAAATTTAAAAAGCATTTTTTATGATGTTGCTGTTAATTGAAAGTATAATTTGCTGGGAAAAAAAAAAGACCAAAATGAAAGTTTTTTTCCTCCCCTGCTTAAAAGTGTAGCAGCTTCCTAGTTATTATGGAACACTACTCTTACATGTGTGTCAAGTGATTGACTTTCTCGCTTGCCTTGTCCAGAGGATACTAAAATGCTAGGTTGAAGTTTAGCCATCTTACTTGGCTTTTTACTATTAACATGATATACTAAAGTAGATTCATTTGAGAAGACTAGATACTATGTATAAAATGTAACATTGATGATAGGTTAATAAAAGTGATTGAATCCATTAGTGGTCTTGTAATTTAATTTAGTCATTGACACTATATATACATGAGAAAAAAAGGCAAGAAACAGAAATCCTTATTGATGTTTTGGTCTTAAAATGAAATATAGACATTTTAACTTATAGTTTTATATTCAGAGAAGTACAGTGCTGTTTGGTTTTGTCCTGACTTAGGCTTAGAACAATGAAACTTTAAAACAGATTTCAAAAAAGATAGATAGTTTAGCATTATATAAAAACCCAATAGATTCAGTATTAAAAGGTTTGGTAGACCCCAAATAATTTGAGTTTCCTTATAAAGATGAATCATTCAGAATCCATCTTAAAAATAAAAAGTGCATCTCTTTATTGCAGAGGTTTTACTTGTTTGGAAAATATAAAATGTAGTATTGATAAAATTGAAGCACGTGGAAAGGTAAGTACTGAAAGGTTCTTAAAGAATGAGGGCAACAATGCAGCTTCCCTGCCTCTCTCCAAATGAAGGAAAACAGTACTTTAAATAAAAATGAGATCTTCATACAGATTGAGTTAGCATTATGAAAACCACCTTTGATACATTCATTGCTGAAAGATCTGTGTAAAAAAAGCCTGTAAAATGGCAGGGATCGCATCACTCCTTATCCTTGTGTGCTTAGACTTTACAGCCAGCTTCCGTATACAGCTTGATTAGAATGATGTTAAAAACGGTATGAGTGCAACTGCTTAAACGGACAGTTTGACAAAGAACATTCAGACACTAACATTTAAGGGCAGAGAAAGAACAAAATATGTATCTTGAAATGATATATCAGATTCTCAATTCCATTTTCAGCTGAAATAAAATTTACTGATTCAAACAGTCTTTTCAGTAATTTGCAAATATTTAAGGAAGTGTATATTAGCATGAATAGGTAACTATTTAAATGCTTCAGAAAAGCTGTTCAGCTGTTGCTAAAGAGTTGAAGTTTAAATAAACGTGAATATTAAGACTTTCCCCACCCCACAGATATATATGATGAAGATAATTTGCTCTAATAAGTTAAACCAAGTAGAGATTTATGGAATTAACTCACCAGTGGGAAGAATACACAATAAAAGTAAATTTTTTTAAAAAGTATATTAGTTTTTGATGTTAATTTTGTTATAAAAGTATCTTAAAACATCATTACAACAGTGTGATAAATAATAAACAAATGATCTCTTAAAATACCATGAACAGGGAGCCAGCTTCCCCAAAATGTTATTCTGTTAATATCTTGCTTTCTTAAAATGACTTTGTAAAACCTGATAAATATTCTTAGCAATCTTTCTAATAAACATCTAATATTGCTATTAATTAGATTTTAAACTTTTATACATAGTAAACATAAGAGCTTTAAATGCATGTGACACATACCACATACCATACTGTTTCCAATTATTTTTGGCCATGATGAGACAGAAGGCACTTTTGAACATCACTGCAGCATCTACCATTTTCCAGGAATTGTGGTCCCACATTCATACCACTGGACATAATTGATTTGAGTGTGACCACCAATTTCTCCAAATTGGACAGGTTCCTGGCGAACTGCTCTGAAATAGCCTATGAGAGAAAATAATTAATTTTAATAGCTGCTATGTTGTTTTTGTCCTCACTGCTCACAGATGGAAGGGTGCCCGAAGGTTACTCTAGGTGAAGCGGGGTATTTTGGAAAATGGCTAACAACCAAGGCATGGTGTCTTTCTTGATAGTAACGGCTGGCTAAACATCAGGGGCGCGTGGAACTCCGTGACACCTGCCTTACTTAGTAAGTTAGGTAGGGTAGGATGGTTGGTGGTATTGGAGAGTCAAAGCTGAGAAGGGGCAGGAGTTGGAAGGGTTTCGTGTTTTGTTTGCGTGTCACTGACGTGGTTCAGTACACGCCGTCTTATGTGAAAGTGTACTTTCTGCACATCCCTGCACAGTGATGGTCTGTGAAGAAGTCATCTGGGTGAAAGCATGTTCTAAAGTGTTAGGAAACAAAAGAAGGATAGTTCTCAGATTGCTGAATTTCTAAGAATTCAACTTTGGGGAAAGCTTCCTTCAAGGACCCTACACTGAATGATTAAAAATTTAGCTGTGAATGTAAAATGTTACGGAAATAGAGACAATGACAGTATAGTGGCTCCAGAACATCCAGTTCCTGGGAGGCTGCAGCAGTCTGACCTTTCGTTAATGAGGTCACAGATCTCACCAAGTCATCTTTTACTATGTGCCAGTGCACAAAATGCATTGCTGAAAAGACTAGTCAGATAATTTTAAGTATTTAACAAACCCCTCTTGGTAGTTCCTGAGTAATATGGCATATTTAATTTACCTTCTACCCTGCCTGGACAAGGATTAAATTAATTTTCAGTCTTCTCAATCCTCATTAAGCAGCTTGGGGCTAATGTGTCTTTAGCAAGTTACAGTAGTCATTTCTCAGCAGAATTGTTCTATTAATTATACTTACATAATTATTAATAAGGCAAATAATACCTTTTCCCATCTATGGTAGTAATAAAGTCTTCTTTAAAAGTTTTTAAAGGAATAAAAAAAGAACCTGCCTGTGTGCTCTGTATGACAAAAACCATAAAGGTAACAATACACGAGTGATTAAAGTTTGGGAAATGCTGCTCTTTTATAGCTGTTCTTGCAAATTCAGGTTTTCCTAAGGTAGGATGCATTCATAAATGCCTGAGTGTAATTTCCCGAAAGGCTCTAAGGAATAGAGTTAAGGAATGGGAGGAAGGTTGAGAAACTTCTACTGAAGTCTTCATATTAAGGTCTTACATGGAAGGTCTTTCCTAGGCAGATCATTAGAGCAGTAGTACTACAGAGTTATTTTTAAAGTGATAGCTCTCCTCAGCTTGAATGCTCTGGGGGCGGATTTGTGAAAGCCTCATGTTTATGAGGCGGCTCAAAAAACGTACCTTCCTTGGTGGGTAACTGGTCAGAAGAGAGTTGCTGTCCTGTGCGTCCATCTAAAAACGAGTCCACAAACTGGCAGTGATCTTCTCCATGGCCCCTCTGATCGCCTATGTTATAGAATTTTCCTGAAGAACCAAAATTAAAGGGATCATAAAGTATTCCTCCCTTTGAGATGGGACAACTCTGAAAGAATCAAATTGCTTCAAATAATGCACCTTCCCTGTTCTTGTGCTTTTTCCTTTCACCCTAGTTCAAGCCACCAGTGTGCCTTGACTGAACCTTAGACTCATCTCCATAATCACCTCCCAGCTGGCATCCTTGCTTTCACTCTTGCCTTTCCCTATCTTTCCTCCCCTTTTCCTCCCAGAGATTAGTCATCTTTTAAAAATGCAACTCAGGTCACGTTACTCCCCCTCCATCACCTCTCCAGCAGTCTTCTGTTGTACTCAGAACAAAACCCAGAGTCCTGACCTGGCTTCAAAGCTCCATGTGATTTCACGCCTGCCTGAGCGTCCCCTGCCCAAGCCTCGGCCACACTGGCGGGACCACCTGGGCACCCTCTGCCGCAGGCCTTGGCCTTTCTCTTCCTGCTGCCTCTGCTCTTTATCCCTCAGCCTTTGCTTGGTTCCTTCTCATAGTTTTCTTCCCAGCACAAGTGTTACCTTTTTAGGGAGGCTTTTCCTAACCATTCTGACTAGAGGAGCTTTCATTCAGCCATTCTCTCTCACCCTTTTTGCCTTCAAAGCACTAGATGAAATTCTAATTTACGTATTCGCTGCCAGTCTCTCCCCACTAGACTAAGCTACAAAGAGCAGGAATGTGTCTTGTTTCTTGCTTTGTCCTCAGTACCTAAAGCAATGTCTGAACAAAGCAGATGAATTTGTTGAATGACTGAACAAATGCCTGCCTTTCTACATTGGGGCCAGCCTTACTTCTTTTAAATTTTTACTGAATGTCTATAGAAGAGAAAATATTAACCCACTCAGTCTGGAGCAAGGGTGGATAGCCCTTCTGGCCCAATGTTCTAATCTTGCTTTTGTCTCTGACAGGATTAGAATCTTAAATACGTCCTATTCCTTCCATGATCATTGTTAGATACAGGCATTAGCAGTAAGCTTTTTATCCTTGGTTGGCTGTAACAAAATTGAGCTCAAGTGTGGCTAGTTTCTCTACATTCAAGTTTGCCGTGATGGCACTGTTTCAATTGTGTTTTCATTATTTTCCTGCTAATAGCATGTTTCAAATCCTAAGATTCCAATAACATCTTGCTGGAAAAAAAAGTCTGTGTTTACATCACACCCAGTGTCGAACTGTCCATAGAAAAGACCAGGCTACACAATGCTGCAAAGCAGTCCCTGAAGGACCAGGCTCACAGCACTGGTGGCCCTGCTTACCTGTGAGGGAGTCGCTCAGGTAAATCTTGTATCTAAGGGAGTTGCACAGCTGCACCCCCACAAACTTTTTATACCATGTCCTTTTGACATACTGTTTGCCCTTACATTCTGAGTAAGAGTCTGAATTAAAGGGTCTTTCGGTCCAGATGGCATCTCTTCCTGCTGTAAAAGGAAAACACATGGTCTGAGTTAAGTATCTGACTTTGGGTACTGAAGAGCTGTCTTAAAAGCTTTTAAAAAAAAGCAGTTCGCAAAGTTCATTGTCAGCTTGCCCATACCTGATTCTCTCTAAAGCTAAATATCGGGGCCGAAGATTTAGGAATTTTAACATGTGATCAACACGTAACCCCTCCATTAAGTTTCTGTCAATAGTGAGGTAAATCTTGGAGCAGCACATGTCAATGTTAAATAGCCCCTGACTTGCTAGATGTAGACAGCATCCTTTTAGGAGCAAATGTAGGTTTCTTTTTTGTAGCATATTATACAATTTAAGCAGTTGCCTTAATGTGACCTACTAAAAGTGGAAATGGTGGTGCTATATCTTGACTTATTAAACAGAATTTTAAGCTGATCTGTTACATAAATGAAAAGCAGGTTTCAAAATATTCAGCTTGTTCCTGAAACAACATAGGCTCTCAGTGTTACTGAGTGTTTTAGGTAAATGCTCACACCTGATTGATATTCTAAGAAGACTAAGTGGACTAAAACATCATGACTAAAATTCTGCCATGCCTGTTTAGTTGACTCATTGCAGTCAAGCATGTAGTCGTGTTCTCATTGAGACAGGTACTTACCAGAAACTGGCTCGCTCACTCTTGGGTCGGCTGAGGAGAAATAGCAAACACAAAAGTCAGATGTTATTAGGTGAGCCAGTCCGTGTTCCAGTGGGATAGTGAAGGAACTGGGCGCTTACAGTTGCTAAGAAATCTTGCAAAATAGTACACTCTTGCTAAAGTCTGAGCTTGAAAATTGTGTAATTTTGTTTTGGGAATTGTTCTCCATTGGAGAATTTCCTCTGCCAAGTACTCAGATGTATCTTTCTGTGATTTGAGTAGTTAAGAGTCTGTCTTGCTGTTCTAGATTTTACTTTCATTTAAAATTCTTCCTCTTTTAGTTTCATACAAAAACCACTGATGCTAAAATCACCAAGATGGAGTAGAGACGTATCTTACTAAGGAGTTGGAGCATAGGCCAAATTAAAAAAATTTCATAGCTGTTTATCATAAAAACTATCAAATGAATTCCCTTTCTAGATACTATGGCTCAGCAGGTCTGATACTTTGATTCTAGGCATAGAGAGGAGTTCATGATTTTTGAGTATAGACTGACTCCATGATTTTTTCTTTTAAACTGATATCCCTTTTTTTCTGACATCAAGATAAATGAGGAAAAAAATAAGTGGTGTTTCCTTGAAAGTACCTTCATCAGTTTGCTTTTTCAAATGGATGGTTTTTGAAACTCAAGAAGCACTTTACCCAGTGGTAAAGCTGGGTTTCAAACAGGCTGTGCAAACCAGTGTGGCCCTTTATGTCCTCGCTGGGGGTTACTGTTGATGCGGTTACCTGATTCAGTGCTGAATGACACTGTGTTGCTGGCGGGGCCTTCACCAAGTGGGTTTTTGGGTTTCACCTGGAATTCGTAGCTGTTTAGGGGGGGAAAAAAAGTAACATTGTCTTCAGGGGTAGGAAACAGCATGTCCTTGTTATACTGACATTTCTCCTGATTCCACCTTGAAACCATCATGATGGGGAACGGACGTATGTCCTAGAAGGGGCTTCAGGAAAGAAAAATTTCTTTAATTTTACTTTCCAAACAGCTTCTCTAATTGTTTTCTAGAAGAAAAGGGTTAGGTTAATAAAAAAAAAGATAGTTGTCTTTTAAAAACTCTGAATTAGTAGAAATAACTGGGCAGACTGCTAATGGGACACACAGGAAAGAGGTATGTGGTGGGCCCAGGCCAACACCAGTGACAAGGGGCCTCCGTTTCCTTAAATGTTTCAGCTACTCCCTGGAAGCAAAGAATTGCAACAGTTCCTTTTTACTCATTATCCCAACCCTGGATATAGCCTTAGACTTAGGCAATGTTCCTTGTTGTGGGGTTTGAACTGCCTATGTCAGGATCACAAGATAGAGTTGCAGTGGGGAAAGTGTTTAAAACACAGCTCTCTTGCTCCATCCTAGCTACTGAATCAATTTTTGATCAGTGTTTACAAGTTCCAGGTCAGTATAGCACATTCCTGAGGTGAATCCTGTGCCCAATGACACTGGAGAACTACTAGACGAAGCTATGGAAGCAGTTGCACATGAGGATATTTTGTTGCAAGGAGTTCCCAGTCATCTCCTGAAACTCAAGTCTTCTGCGGATCACAGGACGCCACGATAGATCCACAGCAGAGGCACGGTAGTGCCACCTCATGAAGAGCTGGACACAAGGACACTCTTCTTTCCCTCTGTACACACAGAAAATGTGGAGATTCATATGGGCCAGGCCCTTAACCCTTTATGTTAAAAAACAAAACACAAAATGAGCCCAGATCCCTTGAAGTTATAAGGATGTTTGAGTCTATTCTTAAGAATTAATTATGCGCTAAATTGCTGTGCAACAGTTGACAAATTTCATCCATCAAATACGCAAGCAGAGCAAATCCTTTTAAATTCAAACAGTAAAGCTACAGTAAAGCTGTTTGCCTGAAACTGAGAGTTCCTTTCAGGAGCAGACTTAGCAGGAAAGTAATTTCGAATGTGAAACCAACTTGAGTCAGCTGATAATACTGTGAGTCTCAAATCTGGAAAAGGCTTCGGGGAGATAATTCCCCTTTTTGAGAAGTTTGTAACTGAGTAAGTGCAGAACACACAAAAGACAGAAACAAGTGAAAAACGGAAGGGCGATAGCTCTCAATTTGGTACGAAGGATACCAAGTGAGTAGTCACAGAACTTTCTGAGGCTCAGCAGTCAGAGTTTTGAATACTGAAGCAGCGTAGTAAGACAGTTCTAGAATCTCTAAGGAAGGCAGATTCCAGCATTACAATGGCAGCTACTTCCTGTGTTTACTATGTGTTTACTATGTATCAGACGCTACATGACACACAATAATAGCACACACCAAACCCCCAGAGTAGGGAGTGTCCTATTTTTTAGTTAAGAAAAATGAGGGTCTTAACCGTTATTCTATTACTGTCTTTGCTTTTCCAAACTTCCAAACTTTGTGATATGGGGATTTAAATGTGCAGGGTTTTTATAGTGAGAGACTGCACATCAAAGCATGTTGTAAACTAACCAACTGATAGAAACTGCCTTTATCCTTTGTATTAAGAGTCAGTATAAAACCACCCATGTGACTCATTTAAATAAACTGCACATACATGGGATACTTTGGCATAGAATATTTCCCACAGGTGTAGGTTCTAGCTAAGAAGCCTGAAAACCTTATAAAAAAGAAAAAAAAAATCACCCCACGATGGTGATCTGAAAATGGAAAAAAGAAATCACAGGCATCTGGACTTTGATTCAAGTAGGCAGTGCATTCCACATTCCAGGCCACTGCCCAAAAGCCCTGTGCTTTGGCCAAGTGTGATGGCTGAAATTATCTCCACGTCTTTTTATTTCAGTTATTTACACTTCAGCTTCATTTGTAGTACGGCCACAAACGTCAATAAACTACTTTTTCATGTTTTGGGGGGTTTTTGGCCACCATTTTATGACACTTGACAAGTTTGGAAGAAATCACTTTAAACTAAGTTTAATCAACAGCATGGAAATTAAAAGACACATGTTTTTGGCTGATTAGACAAAATATTTTCAAAGGAAAAAATCTTTTCCAAGAAGCACATTTTGTCGCACTGTGACACTATAGGTATAAGAGCGTAATAATGTCTCAGAGAAAGTACTGATTGCACATAGGAAATAAGCAAAGGATTCAAGCTATGCAAAAATTTCAGAGAGGACAAGACAGTTATTGAAAAATAAAAAGTACAGAATAAATAAAACTTTAGAAAGTTTGGAAGATAAAAATTAAGGAAATTTTAAAAGTACTGCAACAAAAAGAGACGAAAAATGAGAAAGAATAAGGAAATTAGTGGATTATTTCAGGGAACACAATACTTAACTAGTAGGCTCTAGGGGAGGGTGTAGCTCAGTGGTAGAGCACGCACTTAGTATGCACGAGGTCCTGGGTTCAATCCCCAGTACCTCCATTAAATAAATAAACCTGATAACAGCCTCCCCCCACCTGAAAAAAAAACAAAAAACAAAAAAATACCCTAGTAGGTTCTAGAAGAGAGAGGAGGGGAAAAGGAGGGTAGAACATTATCCTAGAAAGTTTTTAAGTAATTTCCCAGAATCGAAAGAGATGGGTTTCCAGGAAAAGGCTTAATGTTTGTCCAGCAAAATGAGAAAAGAAAAAAGACAAGCACAAGTTGGAAAATTTCAGAGTACTGCGATAAAGACAAGATCTTTAAAATATTCTGAGAAAACAATAGGTCCCACTCAAAGGATTCAGAGTCAGAATGACAGGTGGCATCTTAGCTCTGGAAGTTAGAAAACAACGGAACAATGCCTTCAAGAGTCTCCATTTTATCCTAAAATATATGTGTGGCTGAGCAACAGTATCAGAGTAAAAGAAAGATATTTTCAGACACAAAAGGACTCAAAAATATTTTCTTCCATAACCTTTTCTCAGGATGTATTTCTCAAGAAATGCCAGAAAGCAAGGGAGTAAATAAACAAGGAAGACATGGGATGTAGGAATTAGAGGACTCAACACAGGAGAGAGGCAAATAATGATGGTGAGGGATTCCAGGAGATGTTGCCATAAACAAAGAAATACACATAACAAATACACAATTTGCGAATTTGACCATTTGGAGAAATGGTCAGTCTAAAACTACAGATTTAATTAACAGAAGAAATAGCTAAGATAATTGAAAATGAGAGAGGGTTGACTAAGATGGGGACACAGTATCTCCTCCTGCGCTCTCCTCCCACAGACACATCGACTGCACAGCTGAGGACAGTCAGCTGTACCCCACATATAATACCCCAACTTAACACTCCCACTTGAGGGACGGGTCCCCTAAACACCAAGCTCTGAAAGCCAGTAGGGCTTGTGTTTATGCGACGCATAAGGATATAGCAAATAAGCTGTACTTCCCAAGTGCACGAGCACCCACCATGGCCATGCCCCCAGGGCTTAGTGGAGAGAGAACATGTCTGTGCCCGTTTTTACAGCTTCCGTCTAAAGGGATGAGTCCCCATATCACCTGGCTCTGATAGCCAACAGGGCTTGCATTCATGAGTCCCAGAGCACCACAGTAAAGAAGCGGTTCTTAACTAGCTATCCCCCAGGGCTGCGCACAGAGGAAGCAGGCAAAAACGCCCATCTTCCATCTTTCTCTGAAAGGGATTTACCTGCATACTTTGAAGGGCTGATACCTGAAGGTGAGGCCTCTAACTGCAGGTATATTTAGGGGTTGGCTGTGATCCTCCCCCAGAGACAGGAAAGCTAGCAGACACCTTCCCTGCCCTCTCCCTCCAACCCACTCCAACAGTAAAACCAAGTCACTAGTATCTCCCTGGAAGAAGTCTGTATAAATGACTGACACCTTAGCTTCTGCAGTTGCTGCCCAAGGGGCTAGGTCTCCACATTGCCTGGCTCTGAGAGCCAGTGGGGCTTGCATTTACAAGTTCCACAGGATTAGCAAAGAAAGAAACAGTTTTTAATGGATACAGGAGCACACTTCCCTCCTCACCCGCACCCCGCCCCAGCTATATCCCACACTGATTATGAGACCCACATTAATTATAAAATTGTCAAAAGTTAAAGACAAGGAGAGAATCTTAAGAGCAACAGGGGTAAAGCAACTAGTTATGTACAAGTGAACTCACAGAACAGTATCAGCAAGTTTTTCAGCAGAAACTTTCAGGTCAGAAGAGAGTGGCATGATATATTCAAAGTGCTGAAATTAAAAACAAACAAACAAACTACTCATAAAAGTTGCTCTTCAGAATTGAAGGAGAGAGTTTTCTAGACAAACAAGAGCTAAAGAGTTCATCACTACTACACTGGTCTTACGAGAACTGTTAGAGTTCTTCAAACAGAAGCAAAAGGATGCTAATTACTAACAGGAAAACACAAAAGTATAAAATTCAAAAGTAAATATACGGTTCCATTCAGAATACTTTAATGTTGAAATCATGGTGGGTAAATCACTTATAACTCTAATATAAGAATTAAAAGAAAAATATTATAATAACTTTATAATAATTAATGGATACACAGTATAAAAAAGGTAAATTGTGACATCAAAAATAAAATGTGGAGAGAAGATAAAAAAGTAGAGCCTTTGTATGTGTTTGAAGTTAAGCTGTCATCAGCTTAAAATAGACTTACGTTTTATGTGTGCCTCATGGTGATAACCAATGGTAGATACACACACAATAAAGAGAACAGAATCACATCATAACTTTACAGAAAGCTATCAAATCACAAAGGAAGAGAGCAAGAGAGGAACAAAGGAACAAAGGAATTACAACCACCAGAAAATAATGAACAAAATAGCAACAGTAAGTTCATACCTATCAGTAATTACTTTAAATGTAAATGGGACTAAATTCTCCAATCAAAAGACATACAGTGACTGAATGGATAGAAAAATAAGATCCATCTAATACTGCCTACAAGAGACTCACTTCAGCTTTAAGGACACACACAGACTGAAAGAGAAAAGACAGAAAAGATACTCCATGCAAATGGAAACCAACAGACAGCAGGGGTACCTATATATAAGATAAAGTAGACTTTAAGGCAAAGATTAATAAGAGAAAAAGAAGGTCACTATATAATGATAAAGGAGTCAGTTCATCAAGAGGATATAACGTTTGCAAATATTTATGTACTCAACATAGAAGGACCTTAATATACAAAGCAAATATTGGGTGGAAGTTATAGCTTAGTGGTAGAGTGTGTATTTAGCATGCGTGAGGTCCTGAGTTCAATCCCCAGTACCTCCATTAAAATAAACAAACAAACAAATAAATAAATAAACCTAATTACCCCCCAAACAAAACAAAACAAAAAACCAAGTTGGACCAAAAAAAGGCAAAAAAACCCCAAAAAACAAAGATCAATTAAAAAAACAAAGCAAATATTAACAGATCTGTGGGGGGAACAGATAGCACTAAACTATAATAATAGCAGAAGATTTCAATACCACACTTTCAACAGTGTGTGGATCATCCACACAGAAAATTAATAAGGAAACATTGGACTTAACATACATGTTGGGCCAGAGGAACCTAATGGACATATACAGAGCATTCCACCCAAAAGCAACAGAATACACTTTTTTCTCAAGTGCACATGGAACACTCTTCAGGATAGGTCACATGTTAGGCTGTAAAACAAGTCTTCATGTGTGAGGTCCTGGGTTCAATCCCCAGTACCTCTATTAAATAAATAAACAAACCTAATTACCTCCTCTCCCAACCAATAAATAAATTAAAAAAAAACAAGTCTTAATAAATTTAAGAAAATTGAAATCATATAAAGTATCTTTTCTAGGCAGTATGATAAGAGAATAGAAATCAATTACAAGGAGAAATGGGAAAGTTCATACTATTGAATAACCAATGAGTCAAAGAAAAAAATCAAAAGAGTAATCAAAATATATCTTGAGCCAAAGGAAAATGGAAAGACAACATAGCAAAATTTATGGGCTGACTCAAAAGCAATTCTAAGAGGGACATTTATAGTAATAAATGCTTAGATTAAGAAAAAAGATATAAAAAATATACAACCTAACTTCACACCTCAAGGAACTTGAAAAAGAGAACTAAGCCCAAACTTAGTAGAAGGAAGGAAATAACAAAGATCAGAGTAGAAGTAAAAGAAATAGGGACCAGAGAAGCAAAAGAAAAGATCAACAAAACTAAGAGCTGAATAAGTGGTCCCTTGAATAAATAGTGTTGGAAAACTGGATAGCCACATGCAAAAGAACGAAACTGGACCCTTATCTTATACCATACACAAAAGTCAACTCAGAAGGGTTTAAAGACCTAAACATAAAACTTGAAATCACAAAACTCTTCAAAGAAAACAAGAGGTAAGCAACTTGACATCAATCTTAGCAATGATTTTTGAATCTGACTCCAAAAGCAAAGGCAACAAAAGCAAAGACAAAACAAAACAAAACAAAAAAACCATCAGGACTACATCAAACTAAAAATCTGCCCTGCAAAGGGAACCATCAATAAAATGTAAAGGCAACCTATGGAATGGGAGAAAATATTTGCAAAACAGATATTTGATAGGTGGTTAATATCCCAGACATATAAGGAACCCATAAAATTCAATAACAAAAAAGCAAATGACCCAATTAAAAAATGGGCAAAGGACCTGAAAAGACATTTTTTTCCAAAGAAGATATACAAATAGTCAATAGGCACATGAAAAAATGCTCAGCGTCACTAATCATCAGAGAGATGCAAATCAAAACCCCAATGAGATATTACCTCACACCCATTAGGGTGATCTGTTATCCAAAAGACAAGAGGCAGCAAATGCTGGTGAAGATGTGGATTAAAGGGAACACTTGTGCACTGTTGGTGGGAATGTAAATGGTACAGTCACTCTGGAAAATAGTATGGAGGCTCCTTAAGAAATTAAAACTAGAATTACCATGTGATCCAGTAATCCCACCTCTGGGTGTATATCCAAGGAAATGAAATCATTATCTTGAAGAGATACCTGTACTCCCATGTTCACAGCAGCATTATTCACTCTAACCAAGGTATGGAAACAACTTAAGTGTTCACTGGCAGATGAGTGGATAAAGAAATTGTAACACACACACACACACACACACAAACACACACACACACACACACTTGAGCCTTAAACAATGAGGGGGGTTACAGGTGCCAACACCCCCCTGGGCAGTCGAAAATCTGAGTACTGCTATCTCTGCTGCAAAGTGAGGGAACTGAGAAATGGCTCATCCAAGGGCAGGAAGCTGAAACAGTTTGGATAGAATCAGGACTCAAACCCCAATTCTTTTGATTTCACATACTGTTATCTCTAATCAAAAACAAACCTTCCCCCACACTTACAGATCTGGGGAAAATGAAAATACTGGTACTATACTTATTGGGAAAAAAAGTCCATGTATAAACGGACCCTCACAGTTCAAAACCATGTTGTTCAAGAGTCAGCTATATGTATGTAAGTGGACACACACACATGAATACTACTCAGCCTTAAAAATTAAGGAAATTCTGTCATTTGTGATAACATGCAAACTGGAGGGCTTTACAATAAGTGAAGTAAGCCAAGCAGAGAAAAACAAATATTGCACAGCATCACAGAGGGCAGAAAAGTGATCACAGGGGAAAAGAGGCATTGTAAAAGGGTACAAACTCTCAGTTGTAAGACGAATCGGGTCTGAGGATTTAATGTACAACGTGGTGACTATAGCTGATAACACTATTGTATAACTGAACTGCCAAGAGATTAGAATTTAAATGTCTTCATCAATTAAAAAATAGTAAATATATGAGGTAATGGAGATATTAAATTAATTCAGGAGGAATCCTTTTATAAAATGTATGTACATCAAATCATCATGTTGTACACTTTAAATATCTTACCATTTTGTCAATTATACCTTAATAAAGCTGAAAAAAAGAGCAAAATTATTGAAAACAGTTGATTCCAGCAAACAGCATTTAGGAATAGGAGTGAACTGCTTAGTAGTATTTGAGTCTTAAAACCATACACATGTTCTTCTGATCAAAATGAAAATTAAATTTAAAAAGCCACTTCTAAGACCTCCTTCATCAAATGAGTAAGTGGAGTACAGTCCAGGTGACGGCTGCAGTCAAGCTTTGGGCCTCGCAGAGGACAAGCCAAACGAATCCCACACTCCAGGCAGAAGCCATGCCTGGTTCTTCCTGGGCAGGTATGGATGCAAACAAAAACAGCCTTCCTGGCTGCCCTATCGGGCAGCGTGGTGCTGTGGGTAAGGCCCCGGGTTCTGGAGCCAGAAAGACTTGGGGTTCACAGCCGTACTAATGTGTAACTTTAAGGTAATTACTTAACCTCTCTGAACCTCAATTTCGTCATGTATAAAAATGAGGATAATAATGGTATTTGTCAGCAGACTATTAATTATAGTAATTATCGCCTCATAAGGGCATAAAAGGATTTGGGTTTTTGGAGAGGATTAAATGAGATGATGCACGGAAAAGCATGGTACCAGTCACCAAGTAAGTCATTATAAATGTTCTCTGGTATTCTATTTATAGCTCGAAAGAATTTTTTTTAAAGGTGCTTCTGTTCTTGGGGAACTTGACAAACACTGCCATAGAATTCTCAAGGGAGAACTCTTCCATGTCCACATACTTTTGTGTTTGTAAAGGATGTAAAAAGGGCATCTGTAGTTCACGGGCGAAACTGTCAGAGGCAGGGAGCTCCCACCCGCAGGGTCCAGCCTGAGCCTAACCTCCAGGTCTGGTTAGGGCAGACACTTCTTTCTGTCATTTCCCTTCCTTGTTCCTCTATAACCCTTTTCCTCTATTTTTGCCCATAATACAGAGCTTGAATTGTAGTTTTCATTATTTGATAAACTTAACAAAAGCTCATAAACCTCAAGCAAACCGCTTTTTATATAGAAAGGCCACCCTGTAGCTCTTTGTTGGTCTGAATTGTTTGGTTAGCTTG